>NC_140167.1:70714424-71391924 GCF_963971535.1 Notolepis coatsorum | reverse complement strand
AGAGAGAGAGAGAGAGAGAGAGAGAGAGAGAGAGAGAGAGAGAGAGAGAGAAAGAAAGAGAGAGAGAGAGAGAGCTATCTCTCTTGGCCGAACGCCCAGAATGAGCTATCTTTAGCAGTTTTTGTTTTGAAAACTTGAGTCTTATCTACAGAGGACAGAAAGGCACAGTTATGTGTCTATGTGGAGAGTGTCGTGTAAAGAAATCAGGAAAAAGGGAGATGGAGAGAAAAATTGACCAGAGGTCGAAAAACATGCAATTTAAAATCGATTAGTGGCCGCTACTGTTAAAAAAGGAGTCGCCCCAGTGTCAAAACACCTCACCGTGTTCGTTTTAGCCGTCCCAGACCTCGTCAACACAGTCCGCTCAACTTTTCCCTCCCGCAAAAACTCTGACGGATATTTATATAACAAGCTCAACGCTTACCTTTTTTTTGTCGACAAACGTCAGAATTTCTACGGGAGAGGTCCGGAGCTGGCCGTGTGAGGGGGCCCGGCAGGGCGGTCTACAGGTCAAGGGTCACCAAATGTTGTGGAAAGGTTGTTTGACACAGCAGGAGACGATATTTCCAATTGTAACAAATAGGTAATTTATTTAAGAAAAGAAGTTCGTTAACAGCAAGAGCTATGGGTCAAAGATGATCGCCACAGCTTGAACAAAAACACTCTGTCCTGGAACCCTTTGCCTGTCCCTAAATCCCCTCTCAGTCCTGCCCCCATGACAGATATGATGACGTGTCACATCATGTCAGATCTGACATGACGTACATTAAGATGATACGTAGATTTAACATTGGAGAGAGAGAGAACATGAGGAGAGATAAGCAAGATATGATATCCACACACGATATGATGTAAAACATTAAGAACATGAAGAGAGAGTGAGATATGTGTGTTTGTGTGTGTGTGTGTGTATGTGTGTGTGTGTCTTGTATGTGTGTATTGTGACACAGGGAATGTGTGTGTGTGTCGGTGTGTATGTCTGTGCGACTGTGTGTGTCTGTGTGTGTGTGCTGTGTCTGTGTGTGTGCTGTGTATGTGTGTAAGAGAGAAAAGACACAAGATTAGAACACACGATATGATGTGCTGAAATGTCCATCTACTATCTTGAGGCTGTTTTAAGAACATCAGCCAGACTGTCGCCCTAGTGTCTTTGAGCCCTGCTAGTTGACCTATATTAAACTAGTCAAGACTAACCCCTTTCCTACCTCCACCCTCGTATACACATTTTCCCCAACAATGGCTTTGTCAGTATTCCAATGTACAGTGCCCCCCCTACCCAACCCCCCCCCCCCCCACCTCCAATGTACAGCCCCACCCAACCCCACCCCACCTACCCAACCTCCTCCAATGTACAGTTTCTATGTCAAATGTATGTCAGTATTCCAATGTACAGTGTGTGTCCCCCTACCCAACCCCCCCCGCCCCCACCTCCAATGTACAGCCCCACCCACCTACCCAACCTCCTCCAATGCACAGTTTCTATGTCAAATGTATATACACTCTTTTTCTGGATTTTTTTAGTATCACAAACAGTACTGTATTTGCAAATCTGGTATGTCACAAATGTATAGATGTAGCAGTACTGTCTATCTGTATGTCGTGTGTGTCATATGATGAATTGAAAATGGGGGACCCTGATGGAAACAAGACGAAAGTCTTTCTCAGGTCTGCATCCTCTTAACAATTGTATGTATTGAGCTGTACTGTACTGTACCCTTTCTGCAATCTGTTAATAAACTTTTCAATCAATCAATCAGATCAAACTCTTCCAAGAATGTGAGTCCAAAAATGATATAAAACGTAAATAAATCCAAGATTGGGGCTTTAAATCAAACCCAAAAATGCTGATTACAGAGTGGTCTTGTCCTTCTTTTCGCATTGACAGATCATTTGAGATTATGTTTTCTGTAAATAATAGCATGGCTGTTGATAGTTTGCCTGCCTATTAAAGTAAGAGCTTCTTTCAGGGAAGGCGCGTCCAACTCCTCCACTGCAAAATAGGGAAAACATTCTTGGCACATTTTAGGGAAACGTCTAATGTTGAAGAATTAAAAGAGGCATTCTCCTGAAATCTACTTGAGTAGGTTAATTCTTCAACATTAGACGTTTCCCTAAAATGTGCCAAGAATGTTTTCCATATTTTGCAGTGGAGGAGTTGGACGCGCCTTCATCAACTTGCCCCCCCCCCCCCCGCATCCCACCCGGGGTTATTATAACACTACCTCTTGCATACTGCACCTCATGTGACACTGTGAATAATGTGAATATTCCTCAGCTAGTCAGATAGTAAATTATATTGACCATATTGATCAAATTGTTTACACTGCCTGTGTTGTCTTTTACTACCTGTATACTGTGTTGTTTTACTACCTGTACCCCTCCCCCCCTCCCCCCCATGCTGCTATGATGCCTGAATTTCCCCAAGGGGATCAATAAAGGAATATCTTATCTTATCTTATCTTAACTCCCACTCCCACATTACAACAATAACTGTGAACCGGACTTGCATTGCTGCACTATACAATACTTCATCCTTTGCAAGTCAACGCCCCCCCACCCCCACCCCCCCCTCCTTCCATCAACTCACTGGACTGAAATATTTATATTTATTAAATTATTTGCACTAGCACTAAATGCACTTGGGACAATGATGGTATGTTATATATTGAGAACATTGGGACATTGATACTTTATTACTATATTACTATTATTATTGACATTATTATTTCGCACATGCTATATCTTCTTATGTTGTATGCCAGTGGTGATGTTCCTAACAAATTTTCGTTGTGCCAACAATGACAAATAAAGATCTATTCTATTCTATTCTATAGATCTATTCTATTCTATTCTATTCTTCCCTGAAAGAAGCTCTTACTGTGGTTCTAAACCAAAAAACATATACTTAAAAAAAAAAAATACTAAATTTATACCTACCGGTATACCTACTGCTTTCACTGTCTACACCTGCCTGCATTGTAATCATAGTAATAATCATAACTACCACCTCATAGTCTACCCATATAACTCTGTATGATAGCATGTACAATAGTGCTGTATGTACCATATATATATATACATTAATATATTTACTGCATATATATATACCTATATTTCAGTTCAGTTCAGTTATTTATTTTTATTTCAGGCTTTGGACACATAACAAGGGTCATTCCATAAATCGCCAAAGTTTTACCAGCTGCTATTGCAGCATTGTCCAATTGTCCGAAAAGGGCTAGGGAGAAGCACTAGGTTTGTCGGGCCCTACCCCTGAAGACTTACGCTTATTTATTTTAATTTTTTTAATTTACATACATACATAGTACATACATATAGTACACATTACAGTACACACATAGTACACATTACAGTACACATTACAGTATAGTATACCTGCAGTATATAATAGTATATAATAGTATATAGTACATAATAGTGTATACAGCACATATATAATGTGATATGAGATATATAGTATGATATATACAATATAATATAGTACCATAATATAATAGTATATACTGCAAATATAGTTCAATATAATGCAATACTTATTATACTTAGTATTTCTTTTTATTAATATGCAATTAAAGCTCTTCTTCCCTTCTGTACCTATCAAAAATAGATTTTTTTAGTCTAGATTTGAATTGATTTATGTTTTCACAAGTTCATCCTCTAGCCCAGTGCTTCTCAAACTTTTTCTGTCAGGCCCCCCTTTGGCGGACCAAAATATTTTGCCCCCCCCCCCCCCCCCCCCCCCCCCCCCCCTAGTCCCAACAAAATAGTCATGAAATGGGCCATGTTTAAATGTATTGAAATAACACCAATATCGTGACCTTTCAAATTGGCCCTATATTTTGTTTTCAGAGCTGTCATGGATGAAAAGCCAGCTTCACACAGATACTGTATGTGGTGCTGAATGGTATCAACACCTTAACTGCTGCATCATGAGATACTTGGTGGGCCATGAGATGAGATACTTGGTACTCAGCACCACACTCTGAAACTAGCTCTCTAGGTGGTATCAGATGAGATTTCAAAGATTTCTTCCAAGAGTTTGGATGGAGATGTGTCAGGAAGCTTTGTCTCAATGTTGTCTGTAAAGTTTTTTTTTTATCCAGAGTAACTTGGTGATCCTTTTCTGTTTTATTAAATAATGATTTTCAGATTTTGAGAAATGGTCTTTTCATGGAGAACAGTGCAGCTGCAACAGATAGCACTTTAGTGATAATTTTCTGTAATAATTTTTTTTTTTTTATAAATCTCAAGGCCCCCCCTGTCATGCCTCTGCGCCCCCCGCGCCCCCCACTTTGAGAAACACTGCTCTAGCCCATTCCACAGGGTGGCTCCGTAAGAGGAGATACACATTATTTTCAGGTTGGTTTTCATCACAGGTTTTTTGAAGTTCAATGGTCCTCTGAGGTTGTATCCCCCCTCTTTATCCAGAACTTTGCTTCTTACATTTACCGGTAATTGATTATTTCTTGCTTTGTACATAACTTGCAGAGTTTAAAAGTTTACCATATCAATGAACTTCAAAATGTGCGATTGTAGGGTGGCTAAGTGGCGCAGTGGGCAAGGCGCTCGCCACTAACGCAGGAGATGCTGGGTTCGAGCCCAGCTCTCGGCGTTGCTTCCGGCTTGGCTGGTCGTTCATACTAATACAATTGGCAGTATTCGGGGGTGGGAAAGCCGGTGGGTGGGGATCGGACGTTGTGGACAGCGACTCCTACAGGTCGGTTGGTGCGCCTGTACAGCAGAATCAGGAAGCAACGGGGGCAGCGTGAGCCTCCCACGCGTTACTCCTCGCCGCTGAGAGATCGCGCTGTACAGGTGAAAAGATGCGACGGCTGCCTCCTCGTGTCCCGGAGGGGACACGTGATGCAAGGCTTCGTCCACATTGCAGCCGACCAGTGGGAGGCATGACCTAACAACGTTCGAGACAGGGGAGGGTAGAATTGGACAATACAAAATTGGGATGGGAGAAAAATAGAAAAATGGGGAGAAAAAGTAGATAAAAAAAATTAAAAAATGTGCGATTGTAGAAACAGTGTGTGTGTGGTCCCGATATCCTGCGTTGTTTATTACTCTTATTGCTCTTTTTTTGTAGGATAGTCAATGTATTTATGGTTGTTTTGTATGTGTTACCCCATATCTCTGTGCAGTAATGTAGGTAAGGCAAGATCATTGCACAGTACAGAGTGTCTGAATACCTGCATATAATCCTTCTATATACCTATAATATATATACCGTATATATATTTATTCTTACCATATATCAATCCACATACATACTGGCATACAATCCTTTTTACATATCTGTAGATACTGTATCTATCTGTACATATCTAACCTACTCTTTATAGTTACACTGCTGGCCAGTATGACTTACTGCCATAGTGTCTTTATACCTGTATCACTATACAGTCCATATTAATACTCTGTACATACATCTGATTAGCACTATACTCAGTATTACTAATTTATATATTTTATACCCAGTTTAATCACCTGTACATAGTTTATTACTATTGTACTTTACGGTTACATTTGCACTCTGGTTGGATGCCAAACTTCTTTTTGTTTTACTGTACTGTATAATGACAATACATTTGAATCTAATCTACAACATTAAACACATGGAAGGAGACTCTTGCATGGAGCAGGAACAAAAATACGTTGATTTGAGTTTAAAAAGGCTTTATTTTGACATGGCCAGTTAATCATAACAATCAAAAAACAAAAACACTTTTAGGTCTCCATCAGGGTAAAAATGGAGGAATGGTCATCAAGCAGACACTTTATAAACTTGGTTGGGGGCATCACCCAATCTTGATTGATGGGTGAAGTCAGGTGGGTGACAACAATGGATCACAATGAGACACCATGACAATGATAGCATGCCTTTCAAAGTGCTCAAAAAGTACCCTGTATGTAACAAAAACATATAATAAATAAACAAATGAATAGACCACATTCAAAACAGTAGTATTATCTATTAATAGTATATAAAGGGGCGATAGTGGCTCAGGAGGTAGAGCGGTCGTCTGGTAATTGTCCCCGGTTTGATTCCCACTCATTTCCAAGTGACCTTGAGCAAGACACTTAACGAAAGGTTATGTAGATAACCTAGTTATATTAGTATTGGCTGAGCGTCCCGCTCTGAGCCTTACGAGATACTTCTATCTCCTGTGATACATATTGTATCTCCCACGAATAAAAAACACATGCACCCCACCTGTATGGGGCCCCGCCCCTTATGGTGGCCACCACCCATATAACCATGACTCTGGTCATGAAACACCCTTCCTCGCCAAAAACCCATCCCAGGAAAAGATCCCTCAAGAGGGAACTCAGGGCGCGCAGAGCGGGACGCTCAGCCAATACTAATATAACTAGGTTATCTACATAACCTTTCGTTATATTTCGTATTTGCATCGCGTCCCGCTCTGAGCCTTACGAGATAATGGGGAAGAGCGGGCGCGAGACCCGACAGATGTACCCCCTGAGGACCCATAAGCCCACATCAAGGGGTGCGGGGAGCCCTGTCACCCCATCCTTCCTAATGAAGGGGGGGCGCAGTCAACTCCACCTGAATGCGAACAAGAGGGAGCTAGAACCCCTTGAACACACCGTACAGGCGGAACCAAGTGTGACTCAACACACTGTGGCCCAAACCCACACACTCCTGCTACCCAACCAAAGAACGGGAAGCAGGAAAGGCCACAGACCCCAGAACCGCCTGGGAGACAGAACCCCCGGTCATGTCCATGAGGTAAAACCTTACAAAGGGGCCCGGTGAGGACCATGAAGCCGCAGCACAGATGTCCTCCACCGAGGCCCCACCCAGGAGAGCGGCAGAAGCAGCCACCCCACGAGTGGAGTGCGCCCTGACGCCCCCAGGGGGATCCAGCCCAGCCAACGTGTAGCAGAGGGCAATACCCTCGCACAACCAACGGGACAGGCGCTTCGTCGACAGTGCCTTACCAGCACGAGCCCCACCGTAACAGACAAAAAGCTGGTCGGTAACCCTGAAACCCTGAGTACGGCTGAGGTAAAACCCCAAAGCACGGACCGGACATGACAGGTGAAGGCCCGCATCCAACTCACTAGCGTGAGGAGGAGGACGAAAAGCCTGAACCACAATATCCCGGGAGCGGAAAGAACTCCGGATATTCTTAGGCACGAAAGCAGGATTAGGTCGCAGAGTGGCACCGCAATCGGTCCGAAAAGACAGGCACTCCGGACGCACCGAAAGAGCACAGAGCTCACCCACGCGTTTAGCGGAAGTGACAGCCAGCAGGAACGCGGTCTTGAAAGACAGCCGTCCCAACGGCGCCTGTTCGAGCGGCTCAAACGGAGCCAAGGACAACCGATCGAGGACCAATCGGAGATCCCAAGTCGGAGCCAAGGAGCATCCTCTCCAGACTCACCCCTCCACCAGCCACACCAACAGGCGTTGGCCCAACACCGGAAACTGGCACAGTGATTCGTCGTGCTGAGAGAGGGCCGTCGCTGACCACGGAATGGCCCAAGGAGGAGCGACCAGAAGCTGGATTAAGACCGGGAACCACACTGACGTGCCCCGGTCCGGCGCGACCAGGATCACCGTCCTGCGCTCCCTCCGTATCCGCTCCAACAGCTGACTCAACAGCTGTACAGGAGGGAAGGCGTACAGAAGCCCGGGCGGCCATGGAAAGGTCGAGAAGGCATCCACCCCCAAGGGGGGACGATCCGCTCGACTGAGCGAGAACCACAAGGGGCACTTGTGAGAACGTCGGCACGCAAACAGATCTACTGAGGCCTCCCCGAACCGATCCCAGATCTGTCTGACTATGTCGGGGCGGAGTTCCCACTCGTCGCGACGAGGACCGCCCCGAGACATCACATCCGCCGCCACATTTTCCGTACCAGGAACGTGGAGCGCCCGCAGACTGCGCAGCCTGCGGGATGCCCATAGCAACAGCTCGCGCGCCACCCCGAGCAGGCGGGTGGAACGAGTCCCACCCTGCCTGTTGATATACGCCGCCGCCGTCACATTGTCCGTCCTGACCAAAACGTTTCTGCCTACCACCAGGTGGCCGAGCCGTTTGAGGACCAGGAGAACCGCCTTCAATTCCAACACATTGATATGCAGGACAGCCGGGTCGGCATGACCCGTCCAGCTGCCCCCCACAGCATGGAACCGCAACGCCCCTCCCCAACCTGTGAGAGAGGCGTCGGTGAAAACCGTGACGTGGGAGCCCCTGCCGCCCATGGGGACCCCCGCAGAGAGGATACCCAGCCTCCCCCAGTGGGCGAGATCCCCCCATATCGACAAAGGAACCGTCAACCGTCTCCCTTTGCCCCACACCGGATCTATTCTCAAAGAGAGAAACCACCTCTGTATCCGCCTCATAAAAAGGAGGCCAAGAGGAACCACCGTTGGGCCGCCGACATAAGGCCTAGCAGACGCATCACCTGCCGCGCCGTAACCGTCCCTCCCGGACGGAAACCCCCGAGCGCGTGACGGAGAACCCCCCGACGCTGCTCCGAGAGGGTCGCAAGCATGGGCTTCGACCTCAATGTCAAGCCCAAGTACTCCACCCGTTGACTGGGAAGAGGGGTACTCTTCTTCCAATTCACAGCAAAACCCAGGTTGGTGAGGAATTCCACCACCAGCCGAGTATGAGACCTGGCAACCTCCTCTGAACGGCTGAGGAGCAGAATGTCGTCGAGATAAAACAGGACTCGTATCCCCCGACGACGTAAAGGCCCCAGAGCAGCCGCCACGCACTTGGTGAATGTGCGGGGAGCCAGAGAATAACCGAACGGCATTCTGTGGTACTCGTACGCTACGCCCTGAAACAGGAACCGTAGGAACTTCCTGTGAGGAGGGAAAATGGGTATGTGAAAATACGCATCCTTCAGGTCTATGGAGGTGAACCAGTCCCCCCTCCTGACAGCAAGCAGAAGGAGTCGGACGGTCAACATCCTGAACGGTCTCGCTACAATCAACCGATTGAACACGGACAGATTCAGTATAGGTCTGACCCCACCAGTTTTCTTGGGCACCAGAAAATAACGGGAGTAGACGCCTGACATTGCGTCCTCTCTCGGGACCACAACGACGGCCTGCTTCGCCAACAGAGATTGGATCTCGTCGGCCAGGGCTGTCACTGCGTCTGACCCTGACAACAGGGTCGGCACCAAACCTGAGAACGGAGGATGGGGCCGCGCAAATTGCAAAACCAGCCCCTCCTCTAACGTTCTCCTCATCCACTGATTCAAGGGACATTCCCGTCGCCATATGTGAATATAATCCCACAGCGCCCCCGCCGTCAACTGACGCTGGGCCGCAAGGAACAGCAGATAATTGGCCCGGTCCCCCCCGTCGTGCAAAGCAACCAAGGGAGGACCCCGACAGAAAGGGCCGGTTTGATACGGGAGGAGCGGTCATCAAGCTTGTGGACACACACTCACCCCCTGAACACCCCTCTAGCACAGGGGTTCTCAACCTTTCTGCTGCCAAGGCACCCCTGTGTCAAAAAAAAATATTCCAGGGCACCCCTACATACGATAAAGACTTTTGCGGTCCTGTCTTTTTTGCTACAATGATGACAAAAGTGCTTGCTTTCAAAATAACGTTTATTTAACCCATTGAAACCGGGAAACAAACAGAAAATCATGTATTTTATTTTTAAATACAGAAAAATATCAAAGTGCTCTGTTGCAGCTGCACTGTTTTCCATAAAAATAACATAGTGTGATCATTTATCAAACAGAAAATCATGTATTTATTTTTTTAAATACAGAAAAATATCAATAAAGTGCTATCTGTTGCAGCTGCACTGTTTTCCATAAAGATAACATAGTGTGACCATTTATCAAACAGAAAATCATGTATTTATTTTTTTAAATACAGAAAAATATCAATAAAGTGCTATCTGTTGCAGCTGCACTGTTTTCCATAAAGATAACATAGTGTGACCATTTATCAAACAGAAAATCATGTATTTATTTTTTTAAATACAGAAAAATATCAATAAAGTGCTATCTGTTGCAGCTGCACTGTTTTCCATAAAGATAACATAGTGTGACCATTTATCAAACAGAAAATCATGTATTTATTTTTTTAAATACAGAAAAATATCAATAAAGTGCTATCTGTTGCAGCTGCACTGTTTTCCATAAAGATAACATAGTGTGACCATTTATCAAACAGAAAATCATGTATTTATTTTTTTAAATACAGAAAAATATCAATAAAGTGCTATCTGTTGCAGCTGCACTGTTTTCTATACAAATAACATTGTGACCATTTATCAAACAGAAAATCATGTATTTATCTTTTTAAATACAGAAAAATATCAATAAAGTGCTATCTGTTGCAGCTGCACTGTTTTCAAAAAAAAAAAAAAAAAACTAGTGTGACCATTTCTCAAAACAGAAAATCATGTATTTATTTTTTTAAATACAGAAAAATATCAATAAAGTGCTATCTGTTGCAGCTGCACTGTTTTCTATAAAAATAACATAGTGTGACCATTTGGAAATATTATTCTAGTGAGGTGACGCTTGTTTATGACATCACATCCTGCCATTCTTTGTTGACGGTCAGGGACACAATGTTGACGTATAAAACAGCTATATATAAATGTAATCTGCAGAGTGCCTTTTACTGTTTATCTGTTAAATACAGTTTTCATTCATTCATTCACATTTTGTATCATAATAATAACAGCAGCGGATACACTCACTTTGTCTGCACTTGGCGAGTAGCCCATCACCGTAGCCCAAGCGTGTAATTAGCACGCTTGTGATCCGGTCTTGAACTTTCCATAACGTGTCTCGATAAATCCATTTGATTAGATCCAGCACTGAATGCATTTAGTAATTATTATCACGACAGCCGCCCGCTTTGCAATTCATTGATAACGGATCAGAGCCGGCTCTGTAACGGAGATAGGACCCGCGATGTGACGTCACACGAATGCGACTTCTCTGGAAATGCGTTGGAAAATCTGTTGGTAAAAGCAATGACGCCTGACGCGGACGTTAAGTTGTTTCTATAATAACTTTACGAAACGTGTGAAGACATTTTGATCGATTTCTTTTTTAGTTCATGTTATTAGATTAGGCAATTATTGTATACACATGAAGCACTAGATAGACTATTTGTTTAGTTAATAGTTGTCATTCTATATTCTTAAAGAAACATTCCCATCAGGCATCTCGCGGAACCCCTGACAGCTCTCCGCGGAACCCCTGTGTGCCGCGGAACCCCTGTTGAGAACCGCTGCTCTAGCACACGCTGAGGAGACGTTCCGCAGCCAGACACGCAAGGCCTGAGGACCCCATGGGCTCCTACACGCCGAAGCCCTGCAGTGATATTGCTACCACTCAAATCACGCCAGCCTCTCCTTTGCAGACCACTGCCGGTTTGACGGGAGTGGGAGGCAACAGCGCGACACCCCGCCTGGCGAGGGCGAAGCTGGGGTAACCCCTGCTGAGCATTCAACAGAAGAGGCACCGAGTCCCCCTGCTGACCACTGGAGCTAGTGGCAGCTGTAACACCAGGTTCCACCCACTCACAACCTGCGGTGTAGGAACCACGCGACGACGGAACATTCTCACGGACAGACCCAGGCTCAGCCATCAACTGGGTGTCAGCCCCTGTCTCCATGAGAAGCGAAGAATGGGGCCGCATACGCTTCAAAGAAGGTTCGCGGCCCGCAGCCAAAGGAGAACACTCAGAGCCCCGCTTCTGAGGGTAACAGAAAGCGGACTGAACGGGGAGCGGGCTGCTCGCGGCAAAATGACGACGGGGTGGTTTACCAACCCCGAAATCACCCAAAATGGCCGATCCCTCGGCCGCCAAGACTGTCGGCCTCGCGATACCCTGTCGATTCTCCAACCAGGGCACCACTGGCGGGGGAAACATGGCCGCCTGTCGAGGATCTCGCCACAGTCGTTGACGAGATCGTGCTCCCACCCCTGGCTGCACAGCGTGAGGCGGTGTAGGACCCGAATCAAAAACCGCCTGCGCCTCCACAGAACGCCCAAAAAGACTATCTGTGGAAAAAAGGAGTCGTGAGGAGAGAAAACCTATCCTCTTCCCCAAGAGGAGACTGCTCCAACCAAAGATGCCTAACAACCAAAGTCGATAGCATCCGAATCCTCCCCGCAGTTATAGCTTGCGACTGAGTCAAGATCTCTATAACACCACAAACATGAATCACGTTCATAGTGTCGGTCGGACCCAAAGACCTACAACCCGACGCCATCTTGGATAGGAAAGTAGCCAGCTGAGCCACAACACTGGCCGCCGCTAAATGCCATCCTGCAGCAGTATACCACTCATCCGTCCATACTGCCACCCTCCGAGCCGACATGCTATCAAGCAACGGCCGGGCGGAACGTCGTTCATCCCCGCCTGGGCACAAACAAGAAGCTACCTGGCTACTTAGCCAAGGCACCCCCGGGCTGCACCCCGTCGTCAGCCCCTTCACCCGCAAAAAAGGTAAATAGAGCTCAGCGAACCCCCCCCCCACCCACCACCGACTGACCTTCATCAATGAAGCTGGCAAGAGGAGGGAAAAGCGGAAACCCGTGGCGGGGATTATTAGACATTCCAGCGTCAACATCAGCGTCAGCAGAAAAAGCAGTAGTAGCATTAGCATTAGCAATAGCATTAGCATTAGCGTCAACAGCATGTTCCAGGATCGCCAAGACATCGCCCACTACAGTGGAACGATCGCCAAGCCGCCCCGGCCCTGGTGCCGAAACATACTCCACAGCACGACCAACACCGACATTGACGCCTACCGACACAGACCTCACCTTTGTACAAGCCGACCCGTTAGCCAAACCTTGTACGCTGCCCCTCGGTCCGTCGTCGTCAGCCGAGGAACCACCAGCACAGGTCTCATGTGTCGCCGAAACAAGTTCCGGAGAATCCAGGGAAAAACAACTCTCCGGTAAACCCTCAACATTATTAATCTTCCTTAATCTTTTCATTCCGCTAGACTCGTATAGTGCACGCATCCAATACGCTGGGACGAAAACAGAGGAAGGGTGTTTCATGACCAGAGTCATGGTTATATGGGTGGTGGCCACCATAAGGGGCGGGGCCCCATACAGGTGGGGTGCATGTGTTTTTTATTTGTGGGAGATACAATATGTATCACAGGAGATAGAAGTATCTCGTAAGGCTCAGAGCGGGACGCGATGCAAATACGAAATATAACCACTAATTGCTCCCGATGAGCTGGTTGCACCTTGCATGGTTGCCTCCACCGTCGGTGAGTGAATGGGTGAATGTGAGGAACAAAAAAAGTTAGTTCTTTGGATAAAAGCGCTATATATATGTACCATTTATATAGGATACATTTACCACAATAATATCACAGTGTCATTATAATTGTAGATGTTTAACATAGTTACATTAACATGACATTAACATAACATTTTCTTTCCGCCATCTTAGGTAGTGCAATTTGATGATGTCATACAGTAGCATTGCATTTTGCATTACGTTACCATTGACTGAAGTAAGGCACGTTGTCTGGTCAATGTAACATAATAAGAAGACGGTAGCCAAAGTAACCAACAAAAGATATTTAATTAATAATTACCATGGTTTGTGATCAGAAAGAAATATAAAATAATGACAAACAAAAACACAGAACTGCACAGACAGGATCAGCAGCAGACGCAGGGGAAGACAGAGCAGTTATAACATGAGGGAATGACGAGACGAGACACCGTTGATTACAAATGGGTACACCTGGGAGGGGAACGACAACGACTACAAGACCAGGACAGGGAACTACAGCTAGACATAACACATCACACTAGGAACACCTGATCAGGGTACAGACAAACAAGGGTTTACCCCCACATGTAACAACTTACTGTACTTGGGGGAACAAAAACTCATTAAAGGGGAATTCCGCAGATTTTCAACACTGAAATGTGTATCTTATTTACCTCTGGGAGGTGCTATGGTGATAAACTGAAAGTTTGATTCTGTGCCAGAGATGAGCTCCTCACTCAGGCCCGCTGGGTCAGGTCACATGGGCTGCTTCTCAATGCAATGCAAAATTAATGGGAGATTATAATCCAAGACGTGTGCTGTAATGATAAATAGGCTGAGCCCTGGAGTGCCAATGATAAGACACCATAGCAAGCGGCTCAAGAGAAAGGCCTAAATTTCCCCTGCATATTTTCTCTTACTCATAGTATATATTCACATAGAAATTCTTTATTGCCTATATTTGTTGTAACGTGTAGTATAACCGATAGGCAGGCCTGGACAGGCCATCTGGCATACCGGGAAAATTTTCCCGGTGGGCCGACGCATCTTTGGGCCGCAATAATTTGATTAAAAAAAATTTGCTTTATATAAAAATATATAATAATGTATTTATGAAAAGGTTTGGTCAACGACCGGCCCACTACTAGGCATTGGTACTGACTGACACCGGGCTGGCCCAATCACATCTCTTACTAAGCACCCCCCCCCCACCACTAGGCTGGGACAGTGGCCCATCAAGCTGGCCCAATCACATCTCTTACTAAGCCCCCCCCACTAGGCTGGAACAGCGGGCCATTAAGCTGGCCCAATCTCGTGTATGCCTTCTACGACGGAACTGCGTTTCCGCGTTCGAGTTTTGCGCTCTGATTGGCCAGGTCATGTGACATGTGCGCCAATCGTGGGACAGCAAGTTCTGCGCCTATTTCCGGGTCTAACAGCCTGCAAACTACCTGGCGTTCTATCGCCATGCTCTAAGACAAACTCTAACCTTAACCAACTTCGAAAGAGTGCCTATACTGTCGGAATCAGGGCGGGCGTTCTATCGCCATGCTCTAAGACAAACTCTAACCTTAACCAACTTCGAACGAGCGCCTAAGCCTAACCAGTGTAGAAACTTGCGGTCCCACGATTGGGCGTACATGTCACATGACCAGAAATGACCTGGCCAATCAGAGACGCGGAAACGCAGTTCTGTTGTAGAAGGCATTCAGGCGGCCCAATCACATCTCTTACTAAGCCCCCCCTTCTCTCTCACCTGTTTCTGTAAGAACAGATGCCGCTCAGAGCGAAAAAATAATTTATAAACAGAAGAAGCATAAGGGCGATGCAGAGAAATTGCATGAAATCTAGAGGCGGATGCTGCCAAATGTACTAAAATAACAGAAATGTTTTCTGCAGCTTCAACGTCATCATCCACAGTAGTGCAGCAACAGCCTCAGGTGGCCCACTGCCAGGCTGAGAAGCATGACACAGGCAGTGGAGCAGGCATGTGAGCTTGACAGGGCCAAGGGACAGAGTGAGCAGGAGTGTGTGTGCCATGCCATGATGATTAACACTTTGATCGCCAGGCTTAAATTCATAATTTATCATCATTCGCCAGCCCTATTTAATATGGAGAAGTTCCCCTTCTTTGCAGGGCTATAACTTTTTAAATTGTATTGCTAAATTGACATTACTATGGCCCATTCAACGTCCTATATCTATTGTTCAGGGTGTAGCAACGTTATACTTTTTCATTCACATATTCATACTAAAATACGGTCTAAAGTATAAGTATGTTTTTATCGTTTTCTGCAGCTTTCTCCAGAACGTGATTTATAGCCCCAAATGCATTATATTGATGATGAAATACAGTTTGATAGGAATCTGCACGAGATAAAAAAATTCAAATGAACGTGCTTCTAGAAGTTACTACTGATCATTTGATGTTGACCGGATGGGGGGGGGGGTCGTTTATAATTCCGTGGCCAACGTTATATGATTCATCTAGTGTGGGTGATATGATCATTAGAGCAGTTAGTATCGAACACGGTAAAAAATAACGTTGAATCTTACCGTAGCTTCCTCATAGCGTTGGACGATGAGCGTGGAACAGAAATTATCCTATTATGGGATGTAGAAATATGCGATCCATTTCCAGGTTGTATAATAGTATATATGTCCAAATCATGTTGTTTATCGAGTTATTTGCAACCGATCGATGTCCAGTGTATCAAGATGGAGTCCTCAGTCCCGCTAACGATAGCGAGTGCCCGGACGAAATATGGGAGAGCACCACTTCCGGCGCATCACTTCCTGTTTGGGCGATCCGCCGATCGGCCACCAGATGGCGCTCTTGAACCGTTGGAGAGTTGAGAGGGGATCAACAGTATATCTCAAGTGTCCGGGGGAGAAATATGATTTCGATCACAGATTTTTGAAATATTGATATCAAAGACGTGGTCCAGCGTCTTTGGCAGAATAAGCATGGCGGGGAAAGACGTGTCCCAGCGTTTTTGGCGATTAAAGTGTTAATTCAATTAATGTCGATAATAATATGAATTAGGGCTGCACGATTAATCGATTTTTTATCAAAACCGCGATTTGGAATGATGCAATTATCAAATCACAAAAAAAAATTAAATCGCGTATATATATTTAAAAAAACTTTTCTTTTTAAATTAGTTTAACCAGGAAGTCCCATTGGATACAAGGTCGGTTTGGGAGAGGGAGGTAAGGGGTTTTTGATTGTGTGTTGACGTTTAGACTTCAGAGAGGGAGAGTAAAGTACAGAAAAAAGGTACCGTTGGGTACTGGTATCGATTCCCAGGTATAAAGAAACATTTTCAGGCTCGGTGTCCCGAAAAGACCCACCGCGTAGGCCAGATGCAAGCCGCATTTTACAATAAACCTCTGTGGGGCTGCTTAAATTCTTTTTATTATAATCGCAAATTTAATCGCAATCGCAATATCTGTCAGAAAATCGCAATTCGATTATTTCCCAAAATCGTGCAGCCCTAATATGAATGATAACATACTCGTAATAACGCTATCATAAAGTGAGACCGTCAACTACTGCTGGTCGTCTCTCAGTCAGTCAATGTCAAATAGTGCAGCATAAGCTATTGGCATTGTTTTTGTAGCTAATACAGTTAACTAGCTAATGTTATTTTGTCAGCATCGCGTTGGCTAAGCTAAGCCCACATTGGTGAGTGAGTGACCTGACCTAGGTCCATATCGTATCATCATAATATTATTTAAAAAATCATTAAAAGAACCTTCACGTGGTAGGCACATTAACTGTAGGTCAAACAAACAAGCACACCATTGATTTAATTGCCATTTAAATCACATACAAAGATCTAACTATTACACCTCTCTGAATATGAATATAAAACAAAAAGGTGATCTATTAACTGTGTAAACCTTATGCAATATTCATCATTGATATTTGAATACTTGAAATCTGTATGAACTGAGTAGTATCAAATGAAATAAGATGGAACAGCGCATGCATTAATTGAATAAACAACTATTTGCTCATTACCAGTATGGTATTGTTTAAATTGTACAGCTTTTTGCACATCTTTGTCAGGGAATTCCAACAATTCTGGACCTGAATGTACCAGTTCATTGTAATCATCTCTCTCTCTCCTTATGTCTAGTCAAGCCAGGTTGTGGAGGAGAGAGACAGGGATGAACAGGCTATAGACTACTTTGCCCATCCTGAGCCTGCTATGATGCAGGTGTTTTTACATCACCACCCAAAACAAGATTCAGCCAAGAGGGAGTGAGTACACTGGTCCACTTGCACTGGTCCACTTGTCCATGGCACTTACTACCCAGCTTTGCAGTGGTTTGGGGGAATAGTACAGTAGGTACGCATATTTAAGGGGACCGCAAGGATGGTGTACTGGTGGGTGGTGTCCGACGATTATGGTGGGCCGGTTTGATTTTTGGTCCCAGTCCAGCCCTGCCGATAGGGCAGGCCTATTCAATTGGTGGCCTGTGGGCCACATCCGGCCCAGAAGCAACCTCTGATTGGCCCCAGCGAGCTTAAATTAAATAGGCTATTTTAATAATAGCAATGTTTATATTTTATTTGTAATATTATTTTATAAAAAATATTTGTTAACTTAATGATCACGCACTCACGTGAACGTCGCTGCACTTTGCGCTCGTCTGACAGCTCCGGGCTGCGTTCAACCAAATACATTGTTGGAAAGTTTAATTTGCCGCCTTTCGATCGTCACCCCACTCAACCTATTGCGTGCTTCCATTCTCGAGTTACAAGACGAAACATCCGGCGAGCGTCATTTGACAAGCCGTGACCACGTCCGGTTGTGAACGGTCCTGAACTGACAATGAACCGAAAATGATTGGCCACCGTTGTAGCCAACGAGCGTCTGCTCCGAAAGCTATCTCAGACTGGCGCTGACAGTGGGGGAAGGTGATACAAGAAGACGAAGAAGTCCTTTGTTTTGACTCGAGAGACGAAATTAATGGCAGTGGACGGCCATTTTGGATAATCACGCAGAATCTTTACCGGTACACACATTAAAAACCTTTGTGAAACACTCATTTTCCGTGAGATTTTTATAAACGTTGGACCTGTACTACATAAGACTTCAGGCTATGGAACCATTATGTTTTCCAGCTCCTACCTCTCAATCAAGCTTTTCACACATGAACTCAATAAAAAGCAACTCTTGTTGCACTCTTCACCAATGCCTTCAGATTGCATTGACATCCTAAGTCACTGCTCTCGTTCAGAACAAAAGATGTCACTTCTCCCACTAAGAAAGTCATGTCAGCAGGTAGGCTACCCTAGAAATGCACCTGACATATATATATTTTTTTAACCTGCAGTTAACTGTACATATTGTGGCAGATCTCACCCCCCCCCCCCCCCCCCCCTCTCATGGACATGTGAAGGATGGGAGATACTTTTGCCATGGAAGGAGTAGAGTCAATTAGGTAGCTGATTAGTACTGATAGAACACACCTTGTGTACTGACCCTGGACCGGACGACTACCCTGAATCGTGAACAATCCCTTTTTCTGTCTGTGAGCCTGTTTTGTGTTTTTGACCCTCGGACTGAATCACGACCATTCTTTTGCTTTTTCCCACTGGATTCTGCCCTGAATTCAATAAATACTTGTATTGATTGATATTGCTCCTGTGTGGACATTAAAAATACATTTTATTTGAACTGTGGCGAGTCTGAACCCCACCAGGCTCGTCACATTTGGTGGAAGAGCGTGCAGCGTTCCTTGGTTCAAAAACAAAAGAAATTGTAACAGAAGCACAGGTGCAATGGCAAGTCCAGTCGATGTGAAGGCGTTGTTTTTGGAGTGGACGCAGTACACAACAACGGATGGAACGGAAACGGCATGATGAGGCGATGCATGACGAGGCGATGCAGGAGGCGCGAGATCGCCACAACGAGATCTTCAGCGAGACAAGAGAGACAGCGGAGAAATGGAGACAGGAAGAGGCTCGCAGTGAGGAGAGACATGGGAGCAACGTTAACCCTGGACGCTTCCTGGTCAATGACTGGGCATATGACGGGAATTTATCCCCCAGAGAACAACAACATGATTTGCTACGGCTAGCGAACAATTGGCTATTAGCTGAGCCTCACGGGCCATGCACATCAGCCACGTGCGGTTTCCGCGCGAAAACAGCGAGCCTGGCCGGGCACACCAGGGACGACTTCAGAGCGGGCAGAATCGCAGGGATTTACATTGGAACAGCTGTGAATGCCTAGTCTATATGCGAAGTCAGTCCCCGTTTGAAGATTTTTTTAAAGATTTCCACTTCCAGTGTTCTATTGTCCATTTTGCATGTATAACACGTTATTATCTCATTAATTAGAATGTTAGAATTTATTTTAGAATGATTAAATCCTGCAAAAGTATAGTATGGTTTGTATTGGGAAAGATACAGACACATTAGCTGGTTGAACAACATCTATATGTGTGGTAATAATGCAGATATTGAGTGTATTTCTGTGAAAATGGGCGTGGCGCACGCCTCTGAATCCAACCAAAGCGAAAACGATCGCTTCCAGCCCGCGAGTGGCTGGTGGGCACAGCTACGTCCGTTAACATGGGAGCGAAAGTGAAGCGCTGGTTGCCCACCCGCCCACCCGCCCGCCCGCCTTCGCACAGGGTTGGTGTGTTTGCGCCGTCAGAACATTTCACCTATCGAACGGATGGCAATGGACAGATATTTACATGCCAACATACGGAAAGCTATCAGCCAAACAAAGCCCACATGCTTCGACGAGGTCTTAGAGGGAATGGAAGTATATCAAGCAGCAGATGCGCTTTACTGGAGGAGTAGCAGCACGAAGTCTGGACCACCCAGCCGGCTAAAGGAGACGGGTAAGAGATCTGAATCACCCCGCTACTTCAACCCCACACCCCTCTTCAGACCACCTGTAATGTATAATGACAGAAGGAAGTGTTTCAACTGTGGTGAAGAGGGCCATCTTTCACGTGACTGTCCATATAGAAATGACGTGTCAATGCCCTCTGCAACTGAACCACACATGTCACGACCATGTGCACTTGCAACCGCCTGTTGGGCAGAGGACACAAGCGTTTCCATGCTTACTCCAGTAAGAGCTAATAATTACGACACCACCACATTATTAGACTCGGGGAGCTCAGTGACACTGGTGAAACCAGAGTTGGTGGACAGTCCCCTCCTGGGAAAAACTGTTGGAGTCACCTGTGTGCACGGGGAGACTAGACAGTACCCGACTGCCACGATCGAACTAACCTCCACCCGGGGGAAATGCACGACGACCGTGGGGGTTGTTGAAAACCTCCCAGTGGCTGTATTAATTGGAACTGATTGTGCATTATTCCGTCACTGTGGGAGAGTTTGGCGGCCGAAAGACGCTGTCCCCCCAGGACAGTGTCCACCACCACGCCGACCAGAGCCCGGACCCGGATGTGCGGCTTACACGAGGTGGACCCCCAGGCTTCTACCGACCCCCTACCAGAGGAAGGCTCCAGCCCAGTCAGCGAGGACAACGACGAGGGAGAGCCCACCACCGGCCCAGCAGCGGATGACGGGCCACCGGTCAACAGCAGCAGGGAGGAGTCATCGCTCCACGATGAGACCAAACCGGTCTGGGGTGGTCTATTCCCTGGCAACCCCGATGACGACACCCCTCCATTACCACCCCAACTGACGGGACGATTCGGCACCGCCCAGCTGGAGGAAGATAACCTGGCCCCAGCACTACGCCAGGTAGCCATGATGGGCGGTAAGAGGATGGATGGGGTGGGGGAATTAACGTTTCCACATTTTTCTATAAAAAACACTATTAAACCAAGTGGTTACAAAAGGGGAAGCCATTACAGAGTTGTTGTTGGTTCCCCGGCCACATCTAAATACGGTGTTGCGCTTGGCCCACTCACACTTGCTAGGGGCACACTTGGGGGTCGAGAAGACCCTCGATTGAATTAAAGCCAGATTTTCCTGGCCGGGAGTAAAAAGAGAGGTGGAGGACTATTGTTGCTCATGCCCAAGTGTCAGATGGTGGCTCCACGGCCCACTGTACGTAACCCCTTGATCTCCCTGCCTATCATTTCTGTCCCCTTCAGCAGGATCTGTGCCAGGGAAGATTTTGAGCAGGATCATCCTGGAAAGACTGTCCAAAGAAGTGGACAAAGAATTCAGAGAAGAACAAGCAGGTTTCCGACAGGACAGATCATGTACAGATCACATTGCCACCCTCCGCATTATCATAGAATAGACCCTGGAATGGAACACATCTCTCCACCTCACATTCATCGACTTCCACAAAGCATTCGACAGTCTAGACAGAGACACTATATGGAAACTCATGGCACATTACGGTATCCCAACGAAGTTCATAACCATCATCCAACAGCTGTACCTACAATCATCCTGCAGAGTAATACACAACGGCCAGCTCACAGACAGCTTTATAGTAGAGACAGGAGTCAGACAGGGCTGCCTACTGTCCCCTTTCCTTTTTCTTCTGGCAGTTGACTGGATCATGAAACAAACCACAGCCGAACAAAATCTGGGCATTCAGTGGACAATGTGGTCTTAATTCGAGGATTTGGACTTTGCCGACGACATAGTCCTCCTCTCACACACACAAACACAAATGCAGACCAAACTCACAAAACTTGCCACAATTGCAGCTACCACAGGACTACACATCAATAAAGAAAAAACAAAGGAGATGAAGATTAACCACAATTTAGAAGAGGCCGTACAACTGGACGGAGAAGCACTGGACGAGGTGGACACCTTCACATACCTGGGAAGCATCGTGGGGAAGGACGGAGGCAGCGACAAAGACATCAAAGCAAGAATAGGGAAGGCAAGAACAGCATTTTTAATACTGAAGCAAACATGGAATTCAAACCACATCTCCACAAAGACCAAACTCCACATCTTCAACACCAATGTCAAATCAGTTCTATTATACGGAGCAGAAACATGGAGAACCACAAAAGCAACCTCAAACAAACTGCAAAACAAACCTTCATAAACAGATGCTTACGACACATCCTGGGAATCTACTGGCCAAACACCATCACAAACGAACAGCTCTGGCAAACCACTCAACAAGAACCACTTGAAACCATAATCAAACGCAGGAAATGGGGCTGGATTGGACACACCCTGAGAAAATCATCCTCCAACACAACCAGGCAGGCCTTAACCTGGAACCCACAGGGGAAGAGAAAGCCAGGAAGACCCAGAAACAGCTGGACAAGGTCTGTCGAGGCGGATCTCAAGGAAGAAAGAACATCATGGAAGGAAGCAGAGAAAATCGCCCAACACCGAACCAGCTGGAGAGATTTCATGAAAGAGCAAAAAGGTTTAAGTAAGTCAGCAGGATTGGGATGGACCTTGTGGGTCCCCTACCCCGCAGCGCCAGGGGCGATCAATACATCCTGGTGATCATGGATTATGCCACCCGGTACCCCGAGGCCATCCCTCTCCGTACAATGGCCTCTAAAGGTATAGCCAGGGAGCTCATGCTGTTAATTACCAGGGTGGGGATCCCGGATGAAATTCTAACAGACCAGGGCACACCGCTTATGTCGAAAATAATAAAAGATTTGGCCGGGTTACTGAAAATAACCCAGCTGCGCATGTCAGTCTACCATCCCCAGACTGATGGACTTGTTGAGTGGTTTAACCCTACCCTTAAGAGCATGCTCAAGAAGGACCCTGGACTGGCTGAGAAACCCCCTTGTGTACTGACCCTGGACCACACAACTACCCTGAATAGTGAACAATCCCTTTTTCTGAGGCTTCCGGTTTACACTCAGATCAGATGGCAGCGTAACTTTTCCGAGCTCCGTGACCACTTCACTTTAATATTGATTATGACGCAAATTTTACGACATACACTCACATTATACCTCGTAGATATGGATAAACAAATACCGAACAAGATTGGAACATTAAATGAGGTTGACAGTGAATTTATCAGGACTTTGTTCCGTGCTGAGCTCGATGCTAGCATGCTGCAGCTAACCAACAGACTGGACTCGCTCCAGGAGGATGTAGCTAGCGCGACCACGCGGCTCTCTAGGGTGGATGAAGAGATGGCAGAGGTGGCGGTCGTAGCTGAAACCAACTCCACCGAGATCTCGGCAATTGAAGACAAGTTCCTTGCCTTTTACAAGATGGCTGACCTAGAGGACCGGAATAGAAGGTGCAACATCAGAATATACGGCTTGCCCGAAAACATTGAAAGCGATGCGCCGATTCAGTACCTTGTAAAGATGATTCCATAGTGGTTTCCGTCCGTCTCTACAGGCCTGGTCTAAGGACACGGGGGTAATCGATATGTGGCGATCGCTCAACCCATCTGCGAGAGATTACTCCTTCTTCTCGTCGAGACATAAGACCTTTTCGAGGATTGATTATGTTTTTTCTTCCCCACGTCTATTTGATAGCTTTGATGTTGACTTATTGCCCATAGCACTTTTAGACCACAAAGGTGTCCTCCTCAAGGGTTCACTCAGTAAAATAACGTCCCGCGCCCCTAGATGGCGCTTTAACTGGTGCCGGCTTACAAACAAAGATCACGTGACGCCGTCGTGTCACGTGAGGTAAAAAGATGGACCGACCAATCAGAGGCCATGCTTCAGGACGCACTCGATGATGTCGACTGGGGAATGTTTGAGGGAAGCGCCAGTGACGTCAGCGAGTTCACAGACACTGTGGTGTCCTTCATAACAACACTTTCTGATAGTATTGTCCCCACAAAGAAGGCGAGGATGTTCCCGAACCAGAAACCAAATCAAATCAAATCAAATTTATTTATAGGGCCCGACAACACACGTTAATGTCCCCATGGGCCGTACACGTCTTCTTTAAACAAGTCAAGAAGAAAACATAACAATAAGTCAAGAACAGAACAAGAACACCATAAGGTCCAAACATTTTTAGATTAATGCAAATAAATGAAAGAATGCAAGCACTCCCAGACATACCCCACGCGAAGGTAAGGAAAAACTCACTAAAACCTAACAATAGGGAAAAAAGCTCCACAGGCAGTGTGGAGGAGAGAAACCTTAGAAGGGCCATTCAAGGGGGGATCTCCCTTCTTAGATGTTGGTGATAGTAGTGTTGCAGACGGACAGTTGGTAAGCATGCACTCATGTGTGTGGTGAAACACAGATGAGTGCATGCAATAGCAACTGTACATTTTGAAAGATTAAAGATAGAGCTAATAGCGATAGCAACTGAACATTTTGAAAGATTAAAGATATAATGGGTGGACAGTACTATCAGAGCAGCTCTGAACTCTCGCACCACTGCCTACAACCTTGGCAGAGAGTCAGGAAACATGGAAGAGTATAAGACAACAGTCTACACTCTGCGCAAGGCTGTTAAACTTGCGAAAAAGACGTATGCTGACAAGATGGAGGCACAAATGGCACAGAATGACACAAGAGGCTTATGGCAGGGACTGAGCACGATAACTGACTACAAAGTCAGCGCCCCCTCAATGGGGAGCGACGACGCCTACCTCGCGGACCAGCTCAACACCTTCTACGCGCGGTTTGGTGCAAACAGCGGCGCCGCTAGCTCAACGGCTAGTGACGTCACTGGCGCGCCGGCTGTTGTGGAGGGGGGGGGGCATCCGCGGGGGGGGCGGGGACGCTCTCTCATTGACGGTACAGTGTGAGAAGAGCATTTATGCAGGTGAACACCAGAAAGGCTGCTGGCCCAGATGGAATAACAGGACGCATACTTAAGTCCTGTGCTAACCAGCTAGCCCCTGTGTTCACCACCATATTTAATCGATCCCTGAAGGAGTCAGTGGTCCCTGCCTGCTTCAAGATGTCCACCATTATCCCGGTACCAAAGAAACCCTCCCCAGCAGGTCTCAATGACTACAGACCGGTGGCACTCACCTCTGTGGCCATGAAATGTTTCGAGAGGCTGGTCAAGGATCACATTTCTCACCTGGACCATCAGAAGGGGGGCTATGTGAGACTGTTGTTCATTGACTACAGCTCAGCGTTCAACACCATAGTCCCCACCAGACTGGTGGACAAGCTGATCGAGCTGGGTCTGAGCTCCGCTCTGAGTGCCTGGATACTGGACTTTCTGAGTGAAAGGCCCCAGGCGGTCAGGGTGGGGGGTCAGACCTCCAACACCATCACCCTGAGCATCGGGTCCCCCCAGGGCTGTGTTCTGAGCCCCCTGCTGTACTCACTATACACACATGACTGTGTGGCCAAGTTCAGCTCCAACTCCATAGTGAAGTTTGCGGACGACACAGTGGTGGTGGGGCTGATCTCGGACAACGACGAGAAGGCCTACCGGGAACAGCCTGCTCCTGAACATTGGTAAAACCAAGGAGCTGATCGTGGATTATAGGAGAGGACAGCAGGGGACACACACACCACTGAGGATAAACGGGGCTACTGTGGACAGGGTGAGCAGCTTTAAGTACCTGGGGGTCCACATCGCAGAGGATCTGACATGGACAACACACATAGACGGCATCAAAACGGTTACATTGTTTGTGTCGCTCCGCAGAGCTGAGCGTGAGAGCGCGGAGTTGGGCAGTGGTCTCCTCTAGTGAACAAGAGTGTTGTTATTATTATTATTATTATTATTATTATTATTATTATTATTATTATTATTATTATTATTATTATTATTATTATTATTATTATTATTATTATTATTATTATTATTATTATTATTATTATTATTATTATTATTATTATTATTATTATTATTATTATTATTATTATTATTATATCACTTATCTCAGCACCCCCGCTGCTGAAGCCCTGATTATATTATATTATTATACAGTTCCTACTGACCCTATACTGTTTACAAAAGATACCTGGAAAAATAAACATTTAAAAAAGTAGCCTACAGCCACCGAGACCCGAGACAGGTTAGAAGAATATAACGTTTTATTCGCCATAACCAGTACGAGTAGGTTACATTGGAACTGGAATCTAATCCGTAAATCTTTTAGTACATGGTTTAAGTGGCCGCAATGTCCAGTGTGATGATAATAATGATGTGTGTTGTAGCGGGACGGCCAGTCACGATATTCAGACAGCACGAGATTATGGGTCATTGTAATTACGAGGATTTACTGAAACTGCAAGTAGTGTCAGAGCCTGCATAGGCGGAGGGTGAGCTCGACATTAGGGTCGGCTGTTGGGATGGACCTTGCGCTGAACGCGCAAAATTTTCTCACTTTATTATTGATTTAGGGGAGTGGTCTGCCCTGCGGGGGGGCCCCGACATATTGCGCAACGCCACTGATCTCTAGTTCACCCTGATCAGACCGGCTTCATAAGGGGCCGCCTGGTTACTGACAACATCAGACGGTTACTGCACGTGATTGATGCCAGCAAGGATGTTGCAGTCATGCAGCGGTCATGTCCTTGGACGCAATGAAGGCATTTGACAGATTGGAGTGGTCATACTTGTGGGCAGTTCTTAGAAGGATGGGGTTGGGTGAGGGTTTCATTCATATGATCAAAGTTCTCTACACAGGGCCTTCGGCCATGATCTTAACGGGGAAGTTCTGCTTGCCACTCTTCTCTGTCTCGCTCGCTTCTAGACAGGGTTGTCCTCTTAGTCCCGGACTTTTCGCCTTATCCCTCGAACCTCTAGCTCAATACATAAGACAATCCCAAATGATATCTCCTGTTTCAATTCAGGGCACACAACACCATATCAGCTTATACGCAGATGATGTACTCCTGTTTATGCAGAATCCATCCATCTCTCTGCCTCATCTGCTCAGCGTGATAGATGAATTTGGCAGCCTGTCCGGCTTTAACACTTTCAGTGCCACGGACGACATATCTCATTTTATTAGGCCCCCCACTGAGTGCCCACGATGACAAATATCATTTTATTTGTTTATTAGCGATCTGATTTCATATTTCATCAACCGAGTCTCCCGTTGGTACAGCAGCTCCTCCAGCAGCTCAGAATGGAAAAAAGCGCCCCCTATCGTCTATCCCTGTGTAACTGCAGGTCAGTCGCTTAGACTGGGATCAGTCGAAATGTAGAGGCGGAGCCAGCTGGCTCCTTGAGCTGGCAAGCTGTCTGCTCAACATGGAAGTCATCGCGGGATGGGAATCAGCCTGGAATATATATTCACAGTAGCCAATACTCAATCAATAAGCATGATCGATATTTGGAATGGCAATCAGGAATTGGAATGATCTTTTTGGAGAACATCTGATCTGAGGTAAGGAATCTATTTTACCAGTCTTGGGATAATCAGAGTTGTATTCGCTGAGATCTCAGCCTTTGCCCTATGTGTGTGTGCGCGATCGCTGATGAGGAAATCAGAGAATCGATTTTTCAGTTCGCGTCTCTAGCGTGCATACGTACACATACTATCGATAATCTAGCGTTTATTTGAAAACGATCCATAAATAGGCCGAAAAATGACAACGTTTTTGTGTATTCTAGAATATTCCAGTAAACGTCTTTTATCATGGAATCTTTATATTTTCCTTGAAAACGAGGGCTTTTCAAAATGCTATAAAACGAAAATGAACCGATAAAAAAACAATCCGCTTTGACAATGTTGACTGGAAAACGAGTCATTGATAAGCGACGGGCAGATTAGACACATAGCCATAATTTAAAACATAGATTAGGCGTTTTTAACGCTAACATTGAAGTGGATGGTGGACATTCAACCGGTAAATCAAGGTTAAGCAAGGGCTCTGAAAGTGTTAAGATCAACTGGCCAAAATCTGCTTTTCTTCCACTTAACGAGCCTGCGAAGGCTACCATCCTACCTGCAAACATACTTATGGTGGAGCACTTTAAATGTCTTGGGATTGAAATATTCCCCACTATTAGCCAGACTGTAAGGTATAATTACTCCAGCTTGGGTGACAGGATTACGAATGACTTCAACAGGTCCACATTTAAAAATTAAATAATTAAAATGAATATTTTACCCAGAATTAACTTTATCAGCTCCATGCTCCTGTTACCTCCTCCTGTTAGTTACTGGCAGAAATTGCACTCTGCCTCATATAAATTAGTTTGGAACAATAAACGTCCGCGCTTGAAGAGATCAACTGCCCAAAGGAGTAAACTCGATGGGGGCTTAGCATTTCCAGACTTTAAGTATTATTTTCAAGCTTTCTCTCTGAGACCTCTGATCACTTGGTTTGACGCTCAAGCAGCCGTGTCTTGGCGAACATTGGAGGAGAAGATGGTGTCCCCATATAGACTTCAGGATATTGTGTACACCAACATATCAATTAAGCAATGCAAATTACGATTTGGCCCTCTTATCACACATATGATCCAGACTTGGCGTGACACCCAGAAAGTGGGTACTAACCGCCATCATTGGCGCATTCCCCTCTATTCAATAACAATCTCCTCCTTATTGGACAACAAGGTACCCTAGATGGGAAAAGAAAGGCATCCACACGTTGGGGGATATCTTCGATAACTCTGGTCTCCGATCTTTCCAGGATCTATCCAACGGATATGATCTCCCCGGTACCTCCTTTTTCTTTTATTTACGTTCCACTAGTGCAGTGCTTCTCAAACTTTTTCTGTCAGGCCCCCCTTTGGCGGACCAAAATATTTTGGCCCCCCCCCCCCCTCGCCCCAACAAAATAGTCTTAAAATGGGCCATGTTTAAATTTATTGAAATAACACCAATATCGTGTCCTTTCAAATTGACAACACCTTCCCTTGCGAGAGCCACCTTAATTGCCTCGCTGTGAAACAGCACTGCAGAATGGTCAGCTCCCATCTCCTCACACAGCGCAGAGAACAGGCGCGCTTTCAGGGGTCGGGTTTTGATGAAATTTACCACGTTTATAACTTCTGTCAAAACCTCATTCAGCTCAGGGCTAAGCTGTCTTGACGCTGGCGCCACTCTGTGAATTTACAGTGAGTCCATTGCGCGTTTGGCGAGACCCCCTTGATGAGCGCCTGTAGCCCCCTCCTTTTCCCTGCCATGGCCTGCGCACCGTCAGAGCAAAAGCCCACACAGTTCTCCCATTTCAGTCCATGTTCTGTCAGGTAACTGTCAATAATTTTGAAGAGCTCATCAGCTGTCGCTCTGTTTTTGACATATTTGCAAAACAGCAGATCTTCACTCAGTGACTGGGAATTTACAAAGCGAACATAGGAAATAAGCAAACAGTCTTTATTGCTGTCAGTCTTTGACAAGGCAACACGCATGTCATCCTCAAGGCTCAACTTGGCCCTATATTTTGTTTTCAGAGCTGTCATGGATGAAAAGCCAGCTTCACACAGATATGTGGTGCTGAATGGTATCAACACCTTAACTGCTGCATCATGAGATACTTGGTACTCAGCACCACACTCTGAAACTAGCTCCAGGTGGTATCAGATGAGATTTCAATGAGTTCTTCCAAGAGTTTGGATGGAGATGTGTCAGGAAGCTTTGTCTCAATGTTGTCTGTAAAGTTATTTTTTATCCAGAGTAACTTGGTGATCCTTTTCTGTGTTTTATTAAATAATAATTTTCAGATTTTGAGAAATGGTCAAACGTATCCAAATATGGTATTTTCATGGAGAACAGTGCAGCTGCAACAGATAGCACTTTAGTGATAATTTTCTGTAATAAAAAAAAAAAAAAAAAAACGTTTTCTTTTTTAATCTCAAGGCCCCCCCTGTCATGCCTCTGCCCCCCCCCCCCCCCCGTGAGAAACACTGCAAATTATTTTATGACAAAGAGACATCGAGAGGCTTCATTTCTGACTTTTATCGCCATTTACTTATGTCCTTGTATAAAGACCTCCCCCTGGATACGATTTGGAGAAAGGATGTCCCGGAGTTGGATGTAGATTTTGATTGGGATGCAGTCTGGGAAAATTCCGGTTATCCTCACGCAACCCAGATCACCAACAGATTCATCTAAATTTTGTTCACAGGACTTATTTAACCCCGGGCCTAGACGATTTAATCTAATGGGTCTCAGACCTGACTCTCGATGTACCTTGTGTCCAAACGGTGCCATAGGAACATTTATGCATATGTACTGGGAATGCCCTCCTGTTGAGACTTTTTGGGAAAATGTTACCTCTCAGCTCTCAGATATTTTCTCTCTGACCATACCTGTCTCTACTGCTGTATTGTTATTGAATGATGTCTCTCAATTACCGACCTCTACACATGTGAAAAGACTCATTTTAGCCGGCCTCACAGCCGCCAAAAAATGTATTGCCTCACGTTGGATTCACCCAGATAAACTCTGTCCGAAGGTATGGATTCTCACCTATCTTGATGTGATCTATCTGGAGATATCCACTGCACGTGTTATAGGGGTGAATTAATCTAATATAGCGATTTGGTTGGCTGCTGTGGAAAAGTTAAAAGAATGCATATAAATTTGGAAATGTTTTATTACTGAATAGTGCATTGTGTATGTGGCTCACGTTGGGGTCCTGGGGTGAGCGGGGGGGAGCGAGTATCCATGTATATCGGTTTTTAGTTTTTTGGTGTTCTTTGGTTATGTATGTGTTCTGGGCCCCTTTGGCTTTGGGTCGGAGGGTCACGGGCTCGGGGTGGGGGGGGCTCGGCGAGTCGTGGTGTTAAAGAGGCATGATGCTTTGACTCGCTGGGGTGCCGGACTCTGGGCCCTCGAGGGTTGCGTTCGTGGCTGCGGTGGGTGGTGATGGAGGGGGCTCGGGATGATAACGTAAGGTTATGTATATAACCAAGTTCTATGAGTTATGATGACGCTCAGCACCAGTTGCATAATATCTCGCTTCAGTGGATATGCACTGAATACATTTCAAAATGTACCTTTACATACCAACATCCGTCTGACCACACCCCCATCTGCTGCCTACATAAGCAGGGGTGGGGCCACACACTCATCTCCTTCCCAACAAATTTCACCACAATGAAAAATCAAGGGCCGCAGCGGCGTCCTGGTGCTGAGCGTCACCATAACTCATAGAACTTCGTTATATACATAACCTTACGTTCTATTTCGTTATGGCTTTCGCTCAGCACCAGTTGCATAACAGGAGCTGAGCGGGAGCCATAGCTCGACAAATGTACCCCGCTGAGGCCCCCCACAACCATCAGACCGGGGAGGACCGAGCCCCCCGACCCTCCCTAATGGAGGATACCCCCCCTATTGGAGGCTTACGGGAGGGAGACGGATCCGACCGTGCGAAGAGGAACTCAAGCAACCCAACGCACAGGGTGAGCAGACCGTGGCTTGACCCCACGACTACACACACGCACAACCCGCATGCCACCCGGGAACGAACGGAAGGAACAAACCTCATTACTGCCCCCAAAATCACGGGGCCAAGAGCAACCCAACCCCGTGGCAAGGCTGTAGCAGCGGAGCGCGAAGGAAGACCCAGACCCACCGAAGGGACTGGATCCCCTGGAAAAAGGGGGCCCGGAGAGGTCAATGACGCCAGGCATCAAGACCCCACCAGGCGGTCACTTAGTGACACCGCCCCCCACATCGCCAGCGTATTCGGATAAGGCCCCTCCAAGAGCGGGCCCTTTCCGCCCAATAGCACACCGCCTGGCACACTGACCCTGCAGAACAGGCAGTCAGCATGGCCGTAAGCACTCAAAAAAGGTTAACCAACGGAGGCAGGCAGCGCACCGGGGAAACCAGGTAGCAGGCTGTAACCTGAGCCTGGAGCACTGCGGACGAGACAGGCGCCAAAGGAGTCAGCTGAAAACAGCCCCCCCGGCGGAAGGGTCGTATGCTGGCGTTGTTGATCACCATGACAAAGCCTCCATCAAAAAAAAACCACCCAGAGGGGTCGAGGCAGAGAAGGCTGACATGATTGGCAGACGTCATGAACGTGCAGGGGCACACTCAACCGGGCAACCCGGGAGTTGACACTGCTCCAACATACCAGGGAATCAACTACCCTCTCGGTACAGACGGTGGTTGTTCCTATAACCCCTCAAGAAAAAAGGGTTATCCCAGGCCTACGGTATCAACAAAACTTTACTTCGGACCGGGCCCGGCGGCTCGGGAAGCACACAGGGTTACCAGAGGAGGTCCAGAAGACCACCCCAACAGCCCCCTCTTTGCCATGCGTGAGAGAGGAGCGAAGAAAGGAGAACCAGCCCCTTATGATAGTGCCAGGTACAAAAGAGTACCCAACAAAGGGTCTCCAAAACGCCTAACCCTGTGACACAAAAGCACAAGTCCCTCAGGGTACCAGAACAGCAGATCTGCATCCCCGGCGGACAACGGGTTTAACTGACCTGGACCAGCGCAACCAGACCAGTCTCGTGTCCTAACCACGCCGACATGCCCACTCCAGAAGAGGGGGTAGGTATGCGTGTCGATCTAAAAACATGAAAAGAAAACGCTAAAAGAACCAGGTGACTGGTCAAAGTTTAAAAAAAAAAAAACATGAAAAGAGGGCGCCACCCAGACGGTCCCATTTGGACCGTGCTCAGTGGCCCACCCCAAGGGCGTGAGACCCCTCTACCTATGTTCTGATCTATTCCGTTAACATCCCCCAGAATTCATCGAGACAACCTAGTAAACTGGCGCTCGGAAGAGACAAAACTCCATCCCAGTTGCCCTATAAAAACGCTGTTTTAATAACAAGCAACCAAGGCGCACTTAGCCCCTGCGTGATTCTTTAACAGAAACACACCAAGCCAGCACTATGTATGTGTCGAGACCCAAACACATCAATGGATAGTCTAGCAAGACACCAAACATTGTTCCTCCAAGTCGCCTGGGAGAACGACACGGAGCCGTCGTGCTTCATGTTCCTTCCTCTTTTTATTTAAAAAAGAAAGAAACACAGACTGACATGAATCCCACGTGACGCAGCTGAGGGTAAAAATTGCATACATTTTTACATCCCACCACCCTCGCCATAGGGAGGAGACGGAAATCCCCAGAGAGACTTCCCACGCGAACCGTATAGATTGAAAAGAATATATTGCAACATTGAGCTACGCAATACTTGGGTTAGGGCTCTCCGAGGAGGAGGCACTGAACCAATACACACTCAATAATCGAATTGAATCGAATACACACACAATAGAGCAGAACTCCTTTTTGAAGTTCTACTCACCTTGACAATCTGAGGAGGAGGCTCTGAACTCTGAGGAGGCTCCCTCACAGGGAAGGAGAGTCCGAACTCACAGAAGGCCCGAGGGGGAGCTTCGTGAGGAGGAGCTCTGACAACTCCCTGAAACAGATCCATAACATGGACCTGAACAACTCACGGAAGTCTTACCAACAGAGACACGCTCAGTGACGTACTCTATGGCGGGGGAATTTCTGCGGTGCACACGCCCAATCTTCCAGGGCGTGGGACCAGGAAACTCCCCCCCCCCCCCCCCCCCCCCTCTTACCCTCTTAACGTGCCGAACAGCAACGTGACAGGAACCTTGAAGGACAGGAGGTTTTAACCCCTGACCAATCAGAAAAGGGGAGGAAAGGATTACCAGTTCACCCCTTTCCGACCCCACACCCATGATACGATGTAATGACAAATAGAGCATGACACAGTCATAGTCTGCTACATGAAGTATCTAACAGCTTCACATAGCTCATGTGCTAACCTGCTATCTGATTTTTACTAAGGAAAAAACACAGAATAGAGAGGGCCCCCTTTAAGAGCCCCGGTACCAGACTTACACATGTGCTTCTGTGGCCAAACCTAACCCAGTTGTAGATCACAAGACACACACAACCCTTCATCACAACAAAAAATGGCAAAAGTACACTCTTGCTACAGAGGAATGCCGTTTTTCATAACGAGAGAATACAGAATCCTCGATTATGTATTGGCCACAGGCCTTGCTAAGCACACATGATAAGTGACCAAACAATCTTTTCTTTAGGAAAATATAGTTTCTCAAGCGGAAAGCACAACCCCAGCAATTAAGCTGAGGGTTACATCGTATCCCCACAAACACAGTGACACAATATATTGTAAACAACATGTCTGAGAGGAGGGTGGGGAAGCCCCAGGGAAACCGGGGGATCACCCCTCCTTCCTTACCCTTGATACGACCAAGTTGAACAGGTAACCCTGTTAATATGTGAACACACTGTTCATTGTCATTACAGGCTGAGAAAAGAATTCATTCCTCAATCACATGTCACTAAGCATAGCTTTATAGGTTAATTAACCCCCTTAGTTGTGAGTTCACGTTACATGAACACACATGTTCTCATCACAACTAACCAGATAATTTTTACACTTGTAAACAACAACCCGATTTCTATGGAGAGAGAAGCTATACCAGTGACAAGACAATTCACACACAACACGTGTCGTATCCTCAATGTATTGCAGCAACACACGTTTTGGAAAACATCGTTATTACAAAACATTTAGAAGGGAAGGAAAGAAGGCGGTTAGGTGGCCGAGCGGAGATTGCGTTCGTCACCAGCCCCGGAGCTGAGCTGGATTTGCCTGTTCGAATCCAGCTCACAGCTCCGGGGTTGTCACCAGCTTGGCTGGCCGTCTGCACTGATACAATTGGCTGTATCAGAGGGTGGGAGAAGCTGGCGGGGTGGGTCCGGGTCGTTGTAAACAGCGACTCCTACAGTTCGGTCGGGGCGCCTGCTAAGCGCGGATTGGACGTGAGGGGGATAGTGTGGTCCTCCCACACGCTACGCCCTCTCAATGAGAATCCGCGCTGCCAGGTGAAAAGAAGCGGTGATTGGCTGGACGTGTGTCGGAGGAAGCACGTGGTAGCCTCCACTCTCCCAGATGATCTGACTGTGGGGGGTAAGTGCGCAGCGACCAGGAAGGGACTGGGAATTGGCATACGACTAACATTGGGATGGGAGAAAATCGGAGGAAAATGGAGGGGGAAAAAGACCAATAAAAAAAAAAAAAAAGAAGAAGAAGAAGGGAAGGAAAGAAGAAGTGTTTAAAGTCCGGTCGGGACCTTCCTACCCTGAGCGCAGGCCAAGAGAACTGCAATCTGGCTAACGGGACACAGAAGATGAACACAACATCTCCTGTGTCTGCGACAAGGGTAGCGTTGCTGCGCCACCCTGCCGCTACGTTTCTCCATGTTGAAGCAGTCCTCGCTGGCAGGGCTCCCGGTGTAAGTTCGACTAACATCCTCTGTCAAAGATGACGTCGTAGTCAGAGTGTTTAAGGCATGTTATAGTCATAGAAAACGTTTCCATAGTGTAGCATTAAGCTAACAGCCGTCCGACTGATAGCAACAAGCTAACGTTTACTAGCCTGGTAAACACAGCGAGCTAACACCGCAGCTAACAGCTGACTGGCTAACACAGTAGGCCACAACTAGCACGCCAGCTAAGCAGCTATCCGACTGATAACAACAAGCTAACGTTTACTAGCCTGGTAACACAGCGGGCTAGCGCCGCAGCTAACAGCTGACTGGCTAACACAGTAGGCCACAACTAGCACGCCAGCTAAGCAGCTATCACCTGAACTGTACACAACGACATAACAAGCCACACTTCAGACAGGCCGCTGTCCAAGTCCCTCCCCTAAGAGGGAAAAGAAAAAGAATGTCAAAACACAGTTTACAACGGTGATCCAGACATACAGCGGGGCCAGCACAGTTCCCATTTCGGGCTGCAGCCGACTTTGAGCATGGAACTCCCGATAAAGAAGATCCTATGCCCACATTTCCTTGTTTAGGGTGTACTTTCATTTGTATATGAAAGATGGGGCCTGCGCGGGACAGAGAAGCATCCGCTCGAGAATCCTGGGATCACCAGGTCCTGGTCGCGGCCCACTAGATTGACCATCATGGGCGTCAGACCAAGATCCTCCGACCGCCGTTTAAGCCGAGCAGAGGACCCCAATCTGGAGTCGGCGTTTCGTAAAATTGTCAGTTAAAGGGGAACTCCACTATTTTGGGAAATTAGCTTATTTAACATCTTCCCTGGAGTTAGACAAGAAGATACATACCTTTTTTGTCTCTGTGCGTGCATTTTAGCTTTGGGAATAGACGCTCCGTTAGCATAGCTTAGCTTCATCACTGGAAGTGAGGCAGGACAGTAGCCTTACAGTGCCTTACAGTGTATTGCAAGGTCTGACATTGACCAAATTTGATATGCATGACCTTGGTGGGCTCTAGGTCAACTCCTGAAAAGGGGGTCAATGTCAGACCTTGCAATCAAAAGTTAGGGGGCGCACTGAAATTATGGCAAGGGTTATTAGCCCCCTAACTTTTGATTGCAAAGTCTGACATTGACCCCCTTTGCAGGAGTTGACCTAGAGCCCACCAAGGTCATGCATATCAAGTTTGGTCAATGTCAGACCTTGCAATACACTGTAAGGCACTGTAAGGCTACTGTCCTGCCTCACTTCCAGTGATGAAGCTAAGCTATGCTAACGGAGCGTCTATTCCCAAAGCTAAAATGCACGCACAGAGACAAAAAAGGTATGTATCTTCTTGTCTAACTCCAGGGAAGATGTTAAATAAGCTAATTTCCCAAAATAGTGGAGTTATCCTTTAACCCCCACAACATCAACAACAACCAGAGCTCGCAAGCAAAACAGTACTTACCCCACCCTGGAATACAACCGCTTCCCACAACAGTCGGTGTTTTCCCACAGTCCAGCTGTATGGCTGGAGGGCCAAACCCATCCAGCCGCAGCAAGGAGGACTGTAGATGGGGAGCATGTCAGCGGCGTGAGCCCCTAATACGAAAAGCCGGTGGAGGTCACACAGAATGATCATCATCTTCCTGACACTCCAGTGACGAAGACAATATCGCCGTATTTTCTCGAAAATAGTGAGAGAGAAAATAAAGATATAATGTCAACGTATCTCCTTGTTTTTCTGTTTTCCTTTCCTCAGACTAATATTTTCTCCACGTCAAGTGGTGTATACAGGCACTTCCTTGTGGATGAAATTTGAGAAGGAGATGAGTGTGTGGCCCCACCCCTGCTTATGTAGGCAGCAGATGGGGGTGTGGTCAGACGGATGTTGGTATGTAAAGGTACATTTTGAAATTTATTCAGTGCATATCCACTGAAGCGAGATATTATGCAACTGGTGCTGAGCGAAAGCCATAACGAAATAGAACTGTACGGTCTGTCTCAATTATTGTCTAGTCATTGTTGTGTTAAGTTAATGTCTTGGGATGTCTTTTTATGTATTATTATTATTATTATTATTATTATTATTATTATTATTATTATTATTATTATTATTATTATTATTATTATTATTATTATTATTATTATTATTATTATTATTATTATTATTATTATTATTATTATTATTATTATTATTATTATTATTATTATTATTATTATTATTGTGTTGTGATATGTTTTGTTTCATGTTGGAAAAAATAAAATAAGAAAGATTTGATTAAAAAAAAACAATCCCTTTTTCTGTCTGCGAGCCTGTTTTGTGTTTTTGACCCTCGGACTAAATCACGACCATTATTTTGCTTTTTCCCACTGGATTCTGCCCTGAATTCAATAAATACTTGTATTGATTAATATTGCTCTTGTGTGGACATTCAAATTTGTTTGTATTTGAACTGTGGTGGGTCTGAACCCCACCAGGCTTGTCACAATATCAACATCATGTGGGATGTGTAAACAAGGGTATGCCTAATCACACATGTCCTGGGCCCTATTCCCCGTACCTGGTTCAACTAAGTCGATCAAAAGTCCCATTATCCAGATTCAATTAACCCGATGTTTGAATCCGGGATTTTCCTGTTCCTCGAACGCTGATTCAGTCTCGTTCATTCGAACCAGACTTGAGACTCAGGATAATTGCGCGCGGCCGCCTCAGCTGAAAAGACAGCAGGTGTCGATCGCAGAAATCCTGATTTTCTAACGGCATTGATTGATTGATTGATTGATTTAAAACTTTATTAACAGATTGCAGAATGGGTACAATGCAGTACGGCTCAATAGCCTCGCCGACAAGTTAAATGCATAATCTATAGGCTAATTTTAAATCCCTCATTACCCCAATCAATCAGATTATATTTCTTTAAACGTGCCTGCTGGCAGTAGGCTTATGGAATGAATAATCAAATGAGATCTTGCTAGCGAAAATAATTAGTTCAACTCTTTCAGAATAAGGATAAAAACAAGCCCAAATAGTATATCTAATTGATACGAATTATATTATGAGGATATCTGTACTGTATGTGCTTAGGTATTATGTACTATATAAATACATGGTTTCCAAAGAGAGGCTTGGAGGGAGGCTTGCAGTTACACTATTAATCAGGTTTTAATCTGTTTTGGACCTAATCCATACATGCATTGAATTGATTACCCTTTGGTTTATACCAGTGACACCTCATGTTCATCATCAGATAACAGTGCTTGAAAAGATAAATGCATTTTCTCAAATTCATTCATCAAAAACATCAAAGTCTCATTCAATTTATCAAGTCACGTCACGTCATCAAATCCATCAAACAGCGCATCTCCTCATATATTTTAATCCCAGTTACAATATCACAATAACGTGTGACACTGTCACAGTGACAGTGATACAATTAAATACTCCACAGATTCAGATTCCTCATAATTCATATCCACAATCCGCGCATAGACGCTTCATATGCTTGAATGAAACGCATCCGGGTGCTCCGTTAAGCAAATACACAGCGAAGAATATTAAACTAATCAGAGCCAAACACCCGATAGGTTTCATTCATTAAAAATATCCCAGCGGGATTCACATTTGCAATGATCCGTTTAGTCCGTTATTAAAATAACTGTGTGTGTCGCGAGCGCCGTATCCGTATAAATATGACGTGCATTATATAGGACAAAGTAAATTCATAGGCTGAATATGATTTATTATCAGCATTTTAGGTAGACCTATTATTTTACATTTCAAACGAAGCACAAAAACATAATTCAGAATGGCATAATGGGATCTAGACTGTGAAAATTATTTCAGGAAGCGAGCTGGGATTTCTTTGTGAGGGTGTGGCCATGCAGGTTATCCAGCTAACTGAACTAAACCCTGCTCTGGAGCAGGTTCAAACTTTCTGATCTGTTACCATGGCGATGTAGACAATCCGACGTCGGGGAACGGAAATGTCTAGCTTAAGTCAAGCTATGCTGGAAATTATCCGGCTAACTCAGTTAGCCAGGTACGGGGAATAGGGCCTGTGATTTAAAACAAACACATTTGTTATGTTCCTTTACAGTGTGCAGTAGGAGATGTTGTGTTATGCCTGTGTGTGTTATTGTTTAATGTTATTGCCACTTGTTATGGTTCTGTGACTTTTTTATTCTGTTTCTGCACTTTGATGTGCCTGGGACAGATATGTGACCAAAAATATTGCTTTATTTAAAAAGTGAAACAATAAACATTGTTATTTTTGACTACATTAATTTGCGTTTGTTTAAAATGTGTCATTACCAAAAGCTAGAAAAGGTTTTAAATAGGCTGCTGAAAATGTCTGGCCCATCTATTTATTTATGTATCCTTTATTTATCCAGGAATGTCCTTGAGATACAAGATCTCTTCTTCCAGTGAGTCCTGACCAACACGGCACACAAGTTTCAACATAAAAACAAGGGCATAATCCCGCCCAAGAACGGATATATCCGTGTTTCGATTCCATGCTTAAAGGACCGAAGGACGGATATATCCGTGGCAAGTTGTTTTGGCTTTTATTCCATTTTAATAACCTATTCAAGGTCGCCGAGCTGCACTGCAGATGTACCCTACTCTTTGAATTCGACACAGTGCATTACCGGCCAGATCCTCTTAGGGGCGCTGTCGGGATAATGCAGTGTGCCCTGTGGCTGAACGGTGCATTATTTTTTTTGACTTTCAATGGAGTTTCCAGTTAGCTGGATTCTGGATGTGCAGCCTGTAGCTTGGAATACGTTTTGGATTGCGGATTTCACTATGCAATAAGGGGATTTATCATCAGCCAATGGACATATCGATCTACCAGATGGCGATCGATAATGGGGAAATGCTCGGGGGATCCAACCGGCTCATGGTAAGATCTTTTTCACGTAAATTACAGCCCGATCGGGCCTTGTTATGATACTCAACCAGGCGATCAGCGTATGTGGCTACTTAGACGAACACGGTTATAGACCACCGCAACACTTCCGGGATTCTGAAATCGGGGAGGAGATTGCGGGGGGAGCATATGAATGAATGTGGATCAGAGCCGTGATGTAAGTGGTTGCCGATACGGCTGTGGGGGTGCTAGAGACATGATCGAATAGACGTTTATGCGCCTCAATCTCCTGAACACGGCGTGACCCATTCCTAATCGTTCAGAACTAAATCGGCAGAGAAAAAGCCCATTTTAAAGCACCTATTCTCCATGCACATGCGCAGATTGCCCATGGAGTCTGGACGACGCGAGATGACGCACGAATGAATCTGGACTGTTCCATCAGAGGGGGGAGCTTCGGTGGCCAGTGTCCTTTCAGCCGAACAGGATAATGAAAAAATTATCCCACTAAATGGCCAGACGCGTCTTATGGCGACATCTACAATTACCTCATTGAGTCTCCAGGTAGACTAATGTTTATATTTAAGTGCAGCGGTCTGTAGCCACTCACATTACCACTGAAGCTCCGCCCTCTGATGGAACAGTCCACAGGAGCGTGCCGATCATATGCAGTTTGAGTTTTAACTGTAGCTTATGTATAACGGAAATGCCATTGGATATAACGTTAGTAGCTATTAGCCCTTTATCTCGCCTTCCAGGAAATATCCTAGCCGGAATCCCGTATAACGCTTATATTCACGGCGCTATAAAATGAGAACGTATTGATGAATTTTTTTTTCTTTAAGCCATTTTGAAGGACGGTTTATGGCAGGGGTCAGCAACCTTTTTGACATGGAGTGCCTGTTTGAAATATAGTTGTAACTAGTGTGCCTCAACAATATTCCATGCATCGTAATTTTTTTTTCTCATAATCAGGTCTTTTTAATGATAATTTTTACATTATTACATCATTATTGTTATTGTTATTATTAACAATATTATTATGATGGTTGTATCAACCCTAAATCTGAGTTGGGGGGGGGAATGCAATGCAGACAAACAGCTGCATACAGTGCGACCATTTCACTCACATTTGCCCATTCATTTTTGGACACATCACACACCATTGGTGTGTGTACTGTACGTGTGCTGTCATAGCTCCACCTACAGGCCTAATGGAGAACACCAGGATGTGAATGGAGGGTGAATGTGAGGTATATCGTGTAAATAAGTTTTGATTGATCGCAAGACTACACTGTAAAAAAAATATAATAATAAGTTACCAGAACTTAAAAATATTGAGTTCAGTTACTGTGCATTAAGGTTTTCAGTTTTCAATCCATAATAAGTTAACAGAAAAATAAGTACACAACCACATTATTTCAACCTAATAAAACTATGTTTATTGTCATTGTTTTAAGAACACAAGTTAACTTGGTAATACTCACATTTTGAGTAAAAAAAATGGCTTTTAACATGTGCAATGTTCAGTGAAATAGAAAAATAAATAATACAATTTGTTGATTAATCCCACTGGTCACAATGGTGACCGTAATAATGTTTTTGTTATAAGGCTCTGCAAATGTTACTGAATGATGTAGCAATGTATTTCCAGCTAAATTGAAATAATAAACAAATAAAGGGTCTCAATTAAATATGTGGTAGTAAAAAGAACGGTGGCCAGTGTCCTTTCAGCCGAACAGGATAATGAAAAAATTATCCCACTAAATGGCCAGACGCGTCTTATGGCGACATCTACAATTACCTCATTGAGTCTCCAGGTAGACTAATGTTTATATTTAAGTGCAGCGGTCTGTAGCCACTCACATTACCACTGAAGCTCCGCCCTCTGATGGAACAGTCCACAGGAGCGTGCCGATCATATGCAGTTTGAGTTTTAACTGTAGCTTATGTATAACGGAAATGCCATTGGATATAACGTTAGTAGCTATTAGCCCTTTATCTCGCCTTCCAGGAAATATCCTAGCCGGAATCCCGTATAACGCTTATATTCACGGCGCTATAAAATGAGAACGTATTGATGAATTTTTTTTTCTTTAAGCCATTTTGAAGGACGGTTTATGGCAGGGGTCAGCAACCTTTTTGACATGGAGTGCCTGTTTGAAATATAGTTGTAACTAGTGTGCCTCAACAATATTCCATGCATCGTAATTTTTTTTTCTCATAATCAGGTCTTTTTAATGATAATTTTTACATTATTACATCATTATTGTTATTGTTATTATTAACAATATTATTATGATGGTTGTATCAACCCTAAATCTGAGTTGGGGGGGGGGAATGCAATGCAGACAAACAGCTGCATACAGTGCGACCATTTCACTCACATTTGCCCATTCATTTTTGGACACATCACACACCATTGGTGTGTGTACTGTACGTGTGCTGTCATAGCTCCACCTACAGGCCTAATGGAGAACACCAGGATGTGAATGGAGGGTGAATGTGAGGTATATCGTGTAAATAAGTTTTGATTGATCGCAAGACTACACTGTAAAAAAAATATAATAATAAGTTACCAGAACTTAAAAATATTGAGTTCAGTTACTGTGCATTAAGGTTTTCGGTTTTCAATCCATAATAAGTTAACAGAAAAATAAGTACACAACCACATTATTTCAACCTAATAAAACTATGTTTATTGTCATTGTTTTAAGAACACAAGTTAACTTGGTAATACTCACATTTTGAGTAAAAAAAATGGCTTTTAACATGTGCAATGTTCAGTGAAATAGAAAAATAAATAATACAATTTGTTGATTAATCCCACTGGTCACAATGGTGACCGTAATAATGTTTTTGTTATAAGGCTCTGCAAATGTTACTGAATGATGTAGCAATGTATTTCCAGCTAAATTGAAATAATAAACAAATAAAGGGTCTCAATTAAATATGTGGTAGTAAAAAGAACCTGTGGGAGGATTTCAACAAGATAAATGCGACAACAGTGCAAAATATTTCACTATAATATTTCAAAGCAAAAAAAAATAAAAAAATAAAATTTCATTTTTTTTTTTTTTATATATATGCTGCCCCCTGTGCCTAGGGTTGCCTACCCCTGGGTCTCAATTGACAATGAGAATGGACAGATAGCAATACTATAAAGTATAGATTTAGCTCTACAAACAGCCCCAAGTCTGTTTACATATGCTGGTTGTCTAGAGTGATATTAGACGCATCCCAGTGGCCGCCAATGGGATGTGTCTAATATCACGTCTAATATCACTAAAAAAACATACAAATCAAATACACATACAGAAGGCCATTTGTGCAGTGGCAAGAAGCATAATCAGATCAGCAATAGCATCAGGTAAAACTGTTACATGTTTCATGAAGGGCTAATCGTAGCATACCTTTAAAAGCATTCACAGTAGGAAGTGCCTCTAGACAAAGTTTCACTTGCAGCGTATTCCATAAAAAGGGAGCATAGTAGGAGAATGCAGCTTTACCAAGCTCTGACTGCATCAACATCTACATTTCCTGGTTTTAAAATCTGGCCCAATTGAATAGCCCTGCGATAGGACATACAGACCCTCGTCTGCACCTTTGTTTATTTTTCTCATATTTTTATATTCTGAGTTTATTATATTGTTTACACTGTTTATTTTCTTCTCATATTTCTATATTCAGATCTAGTTTTATTGCCTATATTTATGTCTTTCTACTATTGCCCTGCCCATACCTGTATGACGCTCTAATTTCCCCAAGGGGATGAATAAAGGACTTTCTTATCATATCTTATCATAACAGGCACTCTTACTTCCCATCAAGAAAAACACAAGAGAGCCTAGGGACAAATTACTTTGGTTTGGGTGATTGTGGGTGATTGTGTTAAAGGTGGAGTCTATAATGTGGTCAAACAGCGACCTCTAGGCAAAGGAGCCATGCTTGGTATTGCTCTTGGTTTACTTTTTGTTATTGTTTTGGTCTGACACGTGGGCTGGGGTTTTGTAACTCATTATAGTGTGAATTTCTCACAAGCCTGATGTGTGTGGCCAGCAATAGCAACCCCTCCCCATTGAAGTCCAACCCACACATCTGACAATAACTTTTTTTTTTTTTTTTTTTTTTTTTAATGTTAAAAAGAAAATGTAGTACCAAGAGGGGTTCTTTTGCCTAGATGATGATAATAATAATAATAAAATGTATTTGTATAGCACCTTTCATACAAGAATTGCAGCCCAAAGTGCTTCACAATAGTAAAATAGACGTCAAATGAGCATAAAACAGACAGAATAAAAGCAATGCAGTGAATAAGAAAAAGGGTAAAAGCAATGCAGACAATAACAATACAAATATTGACACAGTTTAAAACCTCCTATATGTGTCATAAGTCCAGGTTTCTTGACTTTCTCAAAAACCGAAATTCTAAAATGCAAATGCATCACAACAAACATCACACCAATCTGCTTGGTGGTGGTGCTATAATGAAAATATAGTAAACATTTTGAAGTTTGAAAAGGCATAACTCATACACCATAAGTTTGACTGTCATGCGGTTTTGTACATATACAGCTATACCTGGTTTACAACTTTGCAGCTTGTTTATCCTTATGGCTACTGCTATAGGTTGTCCACCAGATTCACATAAAACCTGCCACATGGTGGCACCATTCACAAAAACCACATGATATACATGAAACTTGCCACAATGACAGATATTGGTGTGCCAATGCCTCATGTCAAAAGGTAGTGCATTCACAAGTAACAAATCACTTTCTGTTTGCGTTTTTTCTGAAATTGTATTAGGTCACACGGTTTGGCCTATCAATTATCTAAATTACATTTCAAGATGTTAGTTTCCAGATTTCACACAGCAAGTTTGGTGATCAGGTGAACAGGCTAGGGATGTGTGTGTGTGTGTGTGTGTGTGTGTGTGTGTGTGTGTGTGTGTGTGTGTGTGTGTGTGTGTGCGTGCGTGCGTGCGTGCGTGCGTGCGTGCGTGCGTGTGTGTGTGTGTGTGTGTGTGTGTGTGTGTGTGTGTGTGGGGCGGGGTTCAGACATTCTAAATGCATCACAACAAACATCACACCAATCTGCTTGGTGGTGGTGCTATAATGAAAATATAGTAAACATTTTGAAGTTTGAAAAGGCATGAGTTTGACTGTCATGAGGTTTTGTACATATACAGCTAGAATTGGTTTACAACTTTGCAGCTTGTTTATCCTTATGGCTACTGCTATAGGTTGTCCACCAGATTCACATAAAACCTGCCACATGGTGGCACCATTCACAAAAAACACATGATATACATGAAACTTGCCACAATGACAGATATTGGTGTGCCAATGCCTCATGTCAAAACGTACAACTTTGAAAAGCCATTCCATCCAGCAAACCTTAGTCTACAACCAGCTGACTGTGTGTGGTGGGAGGGAAGGCTGGTCTGCATGAGGACCATGTAGGGTAAGCTGCTAGATAGCTCCAGAGGGAGAGAGCCAGGGTTTTCAAAGCAGGAAGTCACTGGTGCCATGCTGACACCTGCATATTGGGCACACCTACCAGCCTAAGGATGGTGTGTGCTCCATGGAGCCATAGCTCAACTGTGATGCCGACATTTTACAACTGAACCATGTCTGTGTTTATGGCAGGGGAGAGTTTGGTTAGAAACCTTTTTCATCCAGCTGGTTTCAGGAAATGTGGGAAAGTAGAGACCTCTGCAGTTTTTGGACACTTCCTCAATGAAGGAACCGAAAGGGCCTTCATCAGAGAGGGGAGCGCCGTTGAGGCATCAGGGTAGAAAGGGCCATAACCTTCCCGTCTGCAATAGTAAGGTAAAGAATGTCACCTGAGTATTCTGAGCCAGGATTCCCATATCCTGGTTCCACCTTTACTTTCCCAGATGCCACTTTGAATGATAAAAGAAGAGTGATTTGCAGTGGAGGAATACGCCTTGTCTGCTAGCTTACACAGACGGCGATGGATATTCGGTTTCGGTTTCCCACCCGGATGCCGGAGAGTATCAGGGCAGAGAAGGAAGACCAATGGTTTATCCAGTTGTAGAATGCCATCTCTTTGCTGCTTCACATGGCCTTCTGCCTGTGTGAAAGCTAGATACGCTCTGGTGGAAGGTTTGATACTGACCATGTCCTTATCAGCCTTGGCTATGTAAGGATCAATGGAGGGAAAACGTGGGCACAGAACTGGGGACGAGGGGCAATGTCTCGTTCACTGGTGCTCACCAGGGACCACAAGGCACAGTAGTCTTCCACATCCACCTCTGTGAAGTGTGGGGTTACTGAAGTCGTTGAAGTTACAAAATGCCCAGTCATAATATCTATCTACTACAAAATGTGTCCTGCTGGGATACATTTTGGGCCCCGTCTTATTTACCATTTATATTAATAATATTGTCTCATCTCTGAAGGTGTGTCAAGTTCATGTTAATGCGGATGACACTGTTATCTATTGTATAGCTGATTCTGTGAAATTAAATTAGCCACTGAGAATCTGCAACTCTCTTTGAATGCTTTACAAGACACACTTATTAGTCTGAAATTGGTAAATTCTAATAAGACAAAATGTATGTTATTCTCTAGAGCCAGAAATATAGTTTACAATGACTTTTGTATATCTACTGTAAATGGGTCTGACATTGAAAGAGTCATAGAATACAAATACCTTGATATTTGGCTTGATTATAGATTTACATTTAAATACCATGTGAACGTTCTTGCCAGTAAATTACAGCAAAATATTGGATTTGTGTACAGAAACAGAGCCAGCTTCACAATTATTAGCAGAAAAAGAGTTGTTGAAGCAGTTTTCCTTGGATTTGTTTGTTTTGGATTACAGAGATGTGATCGGCAATTTCCACTCTTAAGCCCTTAGAGACTCTATATCATTCAGCCATCAGATTTATCACCGGTGATAATACTCACCATTGTGTCCTGTACAATAGGGTTGGGTGGTCCTCTTTGGTGGAAAGACAAGATTTGCACTGGCATTTGTTTCTATATGAACCCATATGAATTGGAGATTGCCCAAACTACATTACTTCATTAATGGAATGGACCTCTGGACCCTATGGTACACTAACAAATGACTGGCTCACACTAAAGTGCCTAGAGTGTATACTACAGGGCACATTTAAATTAGGTACACTAGGCAGATACCATTGACATGTGTGTCACTTTATTTAGGAGATCTGCCAGAAGAAATAGAATAGAATAGAATAGAAGTACTTTATTGATCCTGAGGGAAATTCAGCACTACATATCGCTCACAATAAACATTTAGGTAGTCACAAATCACAAATATGAATAAAAATACAGTCAGGGATATACATTATAAAATATGTATATACATTCTAAAATATACAGACAAAAATATACAGTAATATACAGTCAAATTTACAGTAATAAATGTAAAAATGTAAAATGTCGATGTAAAAAGTCCAGGAAGATATGCCAGAGTTTGTACTGTTACTCTGTGCTCAGTGAGGCAGTGAAGCACAGTGAGGCGTTATCAAGTCTGATGGCTGTTGGAATGGGACTTCCTGTGCCGTTCAGTGTTGCATCTTGGGAGTCTTAGTCTAACAATGCTCCTTCTATCGGCCAAGTCTGTGTGTAGTGGGTGGGAGTGGTTGTCCATGATGGCAAGGAGCTTAGCAAGGCTCTTCCTCTCTGACACCACCACCAGAGAGTCTAGCTCCCCCACCACGTTACCCTTCCTGTAGAGTGCCTCAGTGTGTTTTGACCCGTTCAGTTTTCTTGTCAATGTGTACTCTGAGGTATTTGTAATCCTCAACCATGTGCACGTCCAGTTCCCTGGTCTTCGTCACATTGAGCTGGAGGTGGTTCTTTTCGCACCATGTAACGAAGTCCGCCACCAGTGCCCGGTATTCCTCCTCATCACCATCCTTTATACATTACACACAGATTAACACATTCACGGCCAGGGGTCGCTGTTTATCTTCTGTATAGAACGCCAGCGCTGTAAGTCAATGGGGCGCTTTGTTCACTTGCGAGTGCTTAAAATATATCTTATATTATAGATATGGATCTAATACACCCGTCGATTGTCAGTGAGTTGCTTCCAGTCAACATGCACAAAACAGATTGTTTTTTCATCCGTACAATCTGCATCTGAATCCCACTATCGTAGAGTCATCAGAAAACGTCTGAAGGTGGCAGGACTCTGACCGATAGTGGAAGTCATTGGTGTATACAGTGAAGAGGAAGGGGGAGAGGACTGTCCCCATGCGGGGCCCCGGTGTTGCTGACCAGTCTGTCTGACACACAGCCTTGTAGGCACACATACTGTGGTCTGCCCGCCAGATGCCCGTCAACCCAGGACACCAGGGGGGCCTCTACCTGCATCACCTCCAACTTCTCACCCAGCAGCCCAGGCTGTATTGTATTGAAAGCACTGGAGAAGTAAAAAAAAAAAACATGACTCTCACAGTGCTCGCAGGCTTGTCTAGGTGCGTGTAGGCTCTGTTTAGCAGGTAAATGACAGCATCCTCTACTCCCAGTCAGGGCCTGTAGGCGAACTGGAGTGGGTCGAGGTAGGGTTTGATCGCTGGGCGGAGTTGCTCCAGGACCAACCTCTCTATGGTCTTCATTATGTGAGAGGTTCGTTAGAGCCACCGGCCTGTAGTCCTTGGACGTGCTGGGACAGGGACCACACAGGAGGTTTTCCACAGTGTCGGGACTTTCTGCAGCCTCAGGCTCATATTGAATATGTGCTGGAGCACATCACACAGCTGAGAGGCACAGGCTTTGAGTACCCTTGGGCTAACGCCGTCAGGACCCGCAGCCTTACCTACGTGTATTTTGTTCAGCTGTTTATTCACCTGGTCTGCAGAAAACCACACTGTGGGGGTCTCAGGTATTGGGAGGAGGGGCGAGTCGTCGAGCTGTGGGCGCCAGACATACTGCACCAGGAAGGGGGGGTTGGGCAGTTGGGGGGACGGAGGGGGTTGCTGGAGTTGAGGGGCTGAGAGACGGTGGAGGGGTCCAACCTGTTGTAAAACTGGTTTAGCTCATTAGCCCAATTTACATATACATTTAGTCATTTAGCTGATGCTTTTATCCAAAGCCACTTACAAGTCCTGTACGACAAGTCATCAGGAAGGGCACAACTCTATCAGCTGAGTAACAATGTTTGTTGAATGGCTGCTTTTTTATATAGCGCTTTTATCCAAAGCGCTTTACAATTTGTTACTCACATTTTACCCATTCACTCACACATTCACTCACACATTCACACACCATATACCATACACTGTGATATATACTAGTGGTGGGACACGATACAATTTTTTTATCGAATTAATTCGAGACTTTATAGTTATAGAAATGAATCACATTTTAATCGCATATCAATATTTGATGCGAAAAGCAAAAAATGTCTATTCAAATGAATTTTGGTATACGAGTGAATCAATGAATATACATTACGCAGCAAAATCCTGTATTAGCTACTACACAGACCAACAGATCAATGCAATTTTTAACAAAGTGCAGCAATTTTAGGAATAATATATATATATATTATATATATAGCGCAAAGGACCTTTTGTAAACTCAAGCACTTTTGACATTCCAGAACAGTTGACCATTGGGGGAAAAAAACTCTTGATTGATCTCAATTTCTCAAAACCAGACTAAGAAAAAAAGTGATTTGCTATTTATTATACTTTATACTTATAGCACATGCATGAGTCTGGTCTCCTTTGAAAGGTAACATTCTTCATCATGCGATTAAATGCATACATTTTTTTTTTAACTTTTAATTCTTTCTGTAGTTAATTAATCAAAATTAATGCGATAAAGTCCCAGCCCTAATATATACATATCCATATCTGTCTGAATTGACCTGCATATAATCCTCCTATACCTCTTCTTAATCTCTCTCTGATGGAGAGGCACAACAAACACTGGTATTTGTTCATTTTAAGGCCCTTATTGGTAAGCCTATTTAAATTTACATTACATTTAGCTTACATTTACATTACATATGCCTACTAATACACCTGCATATAACCCATATAACTTTGCATGATAGCATGTACAATAATGCTGTATACCTATACTCTTGCTATGCTGCTGGTCAGTATGACTATACTGTATTTATACCTGTATCACTGTACATATTGGTATTACAACTATGTACATAATACATCTGATTAGCACTACACCCAGTAGTAATTTGTATATTGTATACCCAGTTTAATCACCTATACATTCTATATTACTATTGCACTTTACTGTTACATTTGCACTCTGGTTCGATGCCAGACTTCTTTTCATTGTACTGTACTTGTGTTACTGTGTTGGGAACCTGTGGAAACTAGTGCAGGTCGATTTCCTCCACATGTGACAATAAAGAGGCTGTTTTCATCTTGACCAGAGATTACATTAGCATCAAAAAAGAGCTCCAACTAATCCAGGTGTACGTGGTTTTCTACAGTTTTCTCCCCGGAGAAGGATTTTTTTTTATCAAATTTCCCATAGAGAAGGAGTTTGAAAACATTATTAGCATACACTCACTATCTAATATATATATATATTAAATACCCCAAAAGTAGTCTATACACACTATAAGGAAAACGCTGATGACTACTACGTCTGCATTTTATGCATTGCCTTTATTTAGTCAGTCTTTTATAGATTTGAATGTCAGAAATCTATCATAATCAATAAGAAATCTATTACAATATTTTTAAATATAGATTTGAATGACATAAATCTATTACAATATTTATTTTATTAGTCTATTGTTGTTATTATTATTATTATTATTATTATTATTATTATTATTATTATTATTATTATTATTATTATTATTATTATTATTATTATTATTATTATTATTATTATTATTATTATTATTATTATTATTATTATTATTATTATTATTATTATTATTATTATTATTATTATTATTATTATTATTATTAGTATTATTATTATTATTATTATTATTATTATTATTATTAGGAGGGGTTGGGGGGCGGAAACACTGTACAACTGTACAAGCAAGACTGTACATTGGAATATTGACAACCATACTTTACTCACAATACATACTAGGTAATTTACTGTACATTGGAGGGGGTTGGGGGGGGGGGGGGGCACTGTACAAACAAGCAAAACTGTACATTAGAATATTGACAAAACCATATTAGGTAAATGACTGTACATTGGAGGGGGTTGGGTTAGGACATTTACAGGGGCCAGTTTCGAATTGCAGTCTCCCGTAGGTGTTCTTTGAGAGTGGTTTTGAAAGTGGGTAGTGATTCACATTCCTTTACAGCTTTAGGTAGGGCGTTCCACATTGATGTGGCATAATTGCGAAACGTGTTTAGTCCCTTGTTTGAGCCGAATCTGGGTTTAACATGATTTGTGGAGCTCCCTCTGGTGTTGTGATCGTGGTATTCACTGACCTTTGGGAAGTATTTTGACATGTACATGGGTACCTTGGTCGTGTAGTGTATCTTGTAGACCAGGCCCATTGCAAGTTGCTGTACTCTGTCGTCTACTCTAAGCCATCCTAGGTTGTCAAAGTGGGCAGGGGTGAGGTGGGTTCTAGGAGTAAGGTCAAGCAGTAGTCTGACCAGTTTGTTTTGAGATGTTTGTAATTTTGTTTTTAGCGCCTTTGAGGTGCTTTGGTACCATGAGGTGCAAGCATAGTCGTAGTACCCTTGAATGAGTGCTCCTGCCAGAGTCTTCAGGGTATTCTTGTTTACCAGAGAGGAGATCCGGTACAAGAATCGAGTTTGTTGGTTGACTTTTTTTATTACATTGGATGCCATTTTGTCACAGGAGAGATTAGCCTCTAGGATGGAACCCAGGTAGGTAATTTCATCTTTCCTTGTGACAATATTGTCACCCACTGTAACTGAGAAGCCGTCGGTCTTGCTGATTTTGTTATTTGAGCAGAAGAGAATGGACTCTGTTTTGCCCATGTGTAATGATAGTTTGTTATCAGCGAGCCATATGCAGATTTTGCCTAGTTCCGAGCTGAGGGTTTTTTCAACCTGTAACTTGTTCTTGTCAGAGACCAGCAGGGCTGAGTCGTCCGGCGTCCGCAAACAGGAACAAGTTGCAGTCACAAGCTGATGACATGTCATTTGCATAAATTAGGAACAGTAGCGGTCCTAGTATGCTTCCTTGTGGAACACCACAGCTCACTGTGAGGGGGGGGGGGGGTAGGGTACCGTTTACCTCCACCATCTGTTCCCTCCCCTCAAGGTAGAATTGCATCCAGCTCACTGATAGACTATCAAAACCGATTGCTTTTAGCTTGTCAATCAGAATGGAGTGATTGACAGTGTCGAAGGCCTTTTGTAGGTCCAGCATGACCATGCCGCAGTATTTGCCCGCGTCCACCTCTTGTTTGATGTGGTCGTTCAAATAGAGAAGGCATGTGTCAGTGGAGTGGGATGTTCTGAAGCCAGATTGGAATTCGTAGATTAGATTTTTTTCCGCTAGGTACTTTTCGACCTGTTCGTAGACTATTTTTTCCATGACTTTCGAAATGGAGGTGAGAATAGAAACAGGGCGGTAGTTGCCTGGGTCTAATTTGCTGCCCTTTTTGTGCAGAGGGGTCACTGGTTTATGGAGAGGTTTATTATGTGTGTGATGACTGGGGTGATGGCGGCTGCTGAGTCTCTGAGGAATTTGGAGGGGATGTTGTCATGGCCAGTGGCATTGTTAGGTTGGAGGGCGCTCAGTTTTTTGAGTACCTCATCTGTTGTTACCATTTCCAGCTTGAAGTCGTCCTTGTAGACCCCTAGGTTTTTGTAGTAAGCTACTATGTGTTCTACCCCATAATGCCCTGAGTGGGAGGGTAGTTTGTTTACCAGTGTTGTGGCTATGTTTGTGAAGAAAGTGTTTAAGTAATTGGCTACATCCAGCTTGTCTGTGATGAGCGTGTTGTCCGTTTTTATGTTTATGTTTGAGAATCTGGTTTTAAGTTTTTTACTGCAGCCTAGTTGATTATTGAGTAATTTCCAAAGTTCACCCTGATGTAAACAAGACGAAAGTCTTTCTCTGGTCTGCATCCCCTTAACAATTGTGTGTATTGAGCTGTACTGTACCCATTCTGCAATCTGTTAATAAAATGTTCAATCAATCAATCAATCAGACTTTTACAGAATCGTTCCTTTATTTTGAAAAACCGTGAGCGGATGTGTTATGGTTCCTGCCGCCAGCAGCGTAGGGGAGGGCGCGTCATAGAGGCTGGAAGCTCCCGTGTCTCTGGGAGCAGAGAGAGAGAGTCTAGGTTGTTGTGAGTGACTGTAGTGTGGCTGTTAGAGTGTGTTAAGATGTTACCATTATCTATTAAAGACGACGAGTACAAGCCTGCCAAATTCAATCTACTTGTCAAGATCTCAGGATGGTTTAGGTATAATAGCTACGATTTGTATCACTTTTCGCCAGCTGACGTGAGAGAAGTTAGCTCTCCAGCCATCTCTCTGTTAGCCACTCAGGTTAGCCAGCGAGCTAACTGACGCCTGGACTCTGGCAGCCGGCGATTTACCTTAACATCACGATAACACTGTTACTAGTATCGGTTTGATGCTACTTATTTTATGTGTGCTTTACTGGGTTAGATGATCGCTAACTGTTACCCTGTGTCACACGCTTCTCTATACGACTGCTGCCTGAACTAACTTAGCTTTTTGTATTTGCATTTCAGATCTATCCTCTCGGATAAAACATCCCGGAATCTATTCTTCTTCCTCTGTTTGAACCTGTCCTTTGCTTTTGTGGAATTGTCATATGGCATATGGAGTAACAGGTAGGTTCACGTTTCAGTTCCGCATCATCCACACTGGTTATGTTTCTCTCCGCCAGGAGGAGATACTGCCACGTATGTCTTAGTGGAGGAGGAGGACCGCGGTGCCGGGCAGTGTGTTGTGTACAGCGGTTCCTGGTCCGGATCACATGCACGGCTAGCTCACCCTGCATGCACGAAACAGGCTTGTTGTCAGTCAGTACTGTAGCTACAGCTGTTCAGGGCATATTTTCCAACATTTGTGACCAGGGTAGTAGTAGTTTGCTGAAGATCGAAACGTCCCCCATGTTCATTGTATATTGACATGACCGACTTGGGTGGCTGCCTGGCAACGCCCCCCTCCTCCTCTGTTGTAAAAAGATGAATGAATGAATGAATGAAAACTTTATTTAACAGATTGCAGAATGGGTACAATACAGTACGGCTCAATACATACAATTGTTAAGGGGATGCAGACCTGAGAAAGACGTTTGTCTTGTTTCCATCAGGGTCCCCCATTTTCAATTCATATAGACATTTATGACATACACAACATACATGACATTTATGGCATAGGGACATATAGGTATTTAGTACTGATACATTTGTGACATAAGCAGTATTCAAATATACAGTACTGTTACCCCTAGATCCTGACAGAGTATATACATATGATGGGGATCACAAATGCATTACTCTTCTTTTTCAACCAGTGCAATCTCTGGTGTGGTTACTGGTTAGAAACAGCCCAGGTTGAGTCAGTGTGGTGTTTAAGCGTTTCTGCCACAGACTGACTCATTCATTCATTCATTCATTCATTCATTCATTCATTCTATAAGCCACAGACTGCACGTGTTTACTCTGCACGATCAAGCCAATAGTTAGAGAAATAGGATGATACACCAGTTGTATGTTAGTACACATGGTTCCTGGCTGCCAGTGAATCTGTGATGTGTTTTTTTTAGGTGATGTTATTTTTGCCTGTTGTGTGCAATTTTATATAGGTTGTGTATGTTTTTATTTTAAGTTTGAATTTAATTGTCCATAGTCGGGCAGCACATCTGGTGTGTTCTACTTGTATTCTTGTGGTGTTTGTATGGGGTGGCCTTTAGATACATGCATCACAAGAAGTGTTAATTCTAATTTAGTGTTTGGTCTGTCTGATATGCACGAACACGTCTCGTCATGGGAACCCCTGCATCTGGATGTATGCGTAGTAAACACGTTCCTGCTAGACCCACTGTGGGTGTTGATTTAGCAAATAATAATGGCAGAGAGCTTGTTCAATATGTCATTGCTCTCGGGGGCTGCCTTTGACTCCACAAGATCTTTGTTTACTTATATTCATAGCATTTTGTTGACTAAGCAAATCGTTGCATTAGGCTAATTGACAAATCTCTGAAATTGTGTTCCCCACAACGTATTTGGCCTGCAAATGAATGCAATCATTCAGGACTTTTATTTTTCTTCTCTCTTTTATTAAATCTAGTGCTTAAAGGGGCACTTCACCAAAAACCAATGCTGATTTATTTAGCACATAATCTCACACACACATCCAAACACTCTAAACATGTTTGCACACATTAATTTGGCTTGACAGTTATTGAGTGTACATTTGTTTGAATATGGGAACGAGTGATGTCATTGGGAACATTGAATCCTTGTGTTGTGTTAATTACAGCACCATGAAATGATGACTGCTACCCTATCATTTCATGGTGCTGTAATTAACACAACATACGGATTCAATGTCCTTGATGACATCACTGTCATTTACTCAAAATAACTGTCAAACAAAATGATTATGTGCAACATTGTTTCGAGTTTTTGGATGTGTGTGTGTGTGATCGTGTGCTAAAAAACGGGCATTGTTTGTTGGTGAAGTACCCCTTTAAGAAAGACCAAACCATAGCCTATTTGAGAATGGTGTTGTGCTGCCAGGGTGTGCTGTGCTTATAAGTAGGCATGGACCAATCAGGTCTTTTACTCCAGATCAGAGTAATTTAATATTAAGTATTTGCTGATGCAGAGTCCCGATTGGTTATTTGTATTTTCCAGTATATTAAAGTTAGTAAATCTAATCCACTGTAGGTAAGATATAGAGACAATTGAATAGCTGCTTAGAAGAAAAGTTCCTGCATCACAGCTTTCCCTTAATGGGTTTAGTTTTTCAACAAAAAAATATCTGAATTTGATCAGACTTAACCCTTTCACTGCCACATTACAGAAGGTTAACTTTTCACTACCACACTACAACTGTCTGGGTTAATATAGTCAATACCTATCAATTAAAATCTGCTGTGATCGGCTCCGACCGGGACATCCCTACTTCTACGTTTACAGGAAGTCTCTCATTCTGCATGAGAAAATAACAGACAAATGTAAAGGTTTATCAGAACAAATTTTTCAGACACACAAGGTTTTCACCTTGACTTGATATGTAGAAATCTCTCCACGAGCCTTGTCTGTGAAACAAGTTCCACGAGTTTCAGGTGGCGTCTCTGGCCTAACGCATTTTTTTCCTTTTGTGTTTTTTTGTTCCCAGTTTAGGCTTGATATCAGATTCTTTTCACATGTTCTTCGACTGCACTGCACTCCTAGCAGGTGTCGCAGCGTCAGTCATCTCAAGGTGGACGTCCAATGACTCCTTCTCCTACGGGTAAGAATACTGATTATCCACATCTAAACCTAACAGCTTTCTCCAGGGTTTTGGAGAGGCTTGGGTGGTCAAGTTTCAAGTTCAAGTTTCTTTATTAGTTGACATGCAAAGATACAGAATACCTTCACATGGAATGCTTTTTTCTGTTATGCTCCTATGAGGATCATAGGATGCTTGGATCATACACATACAGCTCATTACAGTAATATTCCACAATTATTACATTTTAGATAGTAATAATGGTACAGAGCCTTGAGACAAACATATGCATATTCACCACCGCAAACAGACTGGCAGCCGTCATAGGCAGCGCCATTTACGGAAGGAGGGTCAGTCTGCCATTGTTGTGAGTTTTCGGGCGGAGACAGATGACGGGGGACTTGTCCTAAGACACTAAATGCCTTGTACACACAAGTATTTTTTTATTTAGAAATGTTTAATTCAGAACGTAGCACCACATCACGATTCACTTGATTATTAGAATGTTCTCACTGTTGCCGTTGACACCGAAGCAATATCAGCACAGCGAACGAGGCCGGCAGGAAACAACCGTCACTATGAATCTTTCCTCACTGAGTTATAAGTTGAAAACCTCACACACATTCTCTAAAATGTAGCAGAGTGATTGGGTAACTAAAGCTAAATAAAGTAAACCTGCGCCAGATTACTTAAAGGGGCACTTCACCCAAAAACATTGCTGATTTAGCACACAATCTCACACACATCCAAAACTTCTTAAAAGAGTTTTGCACACATTTATTTAGTTTGACAGTAAATTAGTTTGGATATGGCCACTTTGTGTGCAACATGGAGTACGTGATGACAAAGGACTCTACCAGTGAGTCAACAACATCATTGTTAAATCAGTAGAAAGCTATCTGGCTGCAAGCTTTATGGACCGCTAGCCTAGCTGTTGGCCAAAAACACCTCCCCCGGAGTTTTAAGCTAGGCTAGTGTTCCGAATCGGCTTCCATTAATTTGTGCTAAGCTAGGCTAGCTTCTAGCTGGATTGCTTTCTACTGAACACAGAGAAGAGATTGGTATCTATCTTCTTGTCTCACTTAGGAGAAGACGGTAAGCGCATTTCCCATAATGTTGACGTGCTCCTTTAGTAGCAAATAGGGCTAGGGTTCCAAAAATCATAACTATCTCTTTAACTCATTGAGCAATACTGCCACCTGGCGGGATTCGATCGTCATTGCAACACCCATCGTGTGTTCTGTATTATAGCTATGGAGACAATAGTATGGCTCATTTGACAGGCATTGTTTATAGTCCAACACTGATAAACCAGTTCATTTCTACATACTTTAGTCTGTGCGCTATTACACGCTAAATATCGCCCCTTTCCAAAATAATCCAGTCTTTTTTTCTAGCTCGTGTGTTATATGCATATATGTCCAAATCGTTCGGGTTGCCCACCTGAAACCTATATTATTTCCAAATCAAAGGTATATACCATATATATGTTTCTTCACAAAATCATCAAGGAGGGGGGGTCGTTTTACGAAGCTGCATCGTTACCAAAAGCATGTTTTAGGTTCGGTAAAAGACGACGCTGTGATCGATACAAAAGCATGTTTTAGGTTAGGTAAAATAGACTTAGAATAGACCTTACCTTAGTCAGAAGGTACTCCAAAATGAATAATCCCATCGCGATCGCAATTATTCGTGTGCATTGGGCACGGCTGTAATACGGGAAACAATAGGTTCCAGGCGATCAAATCTCCGACAGATTGTTATGTTCTGATTCACTTTGAGGGGGAAGGGATTCCTGCAGCCGGAGGTACCGCAGTATTGAAAGACAACTGAGATCCCCAGTTCAAAAGGTAGGCAATACTGCCACCTGGCGGGATTAGATCGTCATTGCAATTTTAACGTGGGCAGCGGTGCCAGGGAGACACAGGGAGGTCCGTGCGAGTGTTTAGAATGGGGATCAAAGGAAAAAGATCAATGATCTAAAAACGAGAACTTGTTATTGGCGCTGAACGGTTGGATTTGAAACACGAGAATACTCGTTTTTGGCGCAGAAACAGTTCATATGTTTGTGCGTGTGTGTGGCTGGGGAGCTGCCTACAAACTGTTGGAGTTTTCAAGTGGGTACCTGCCACTGCAATGCATTAGGCTATGTTTTCACTGCAAGCGTTGGTGTTCAATTCTGATTTATTGCTCAGATCAGACTTTTTTTGTTTGGATGTTCACATTATTATTATTATTATTATTATTATTATTATTATTATTATTATTATTATTATTATTATTATTATTATTATTATTATTATTATTATTATTATTATTATTATTATTATTATTATTATTATTATTATTATTATTATTATTATTATTATTATTATTATTATTTTTCTTTTAATGTGGCCAAGATCAGATTCCAGTGTGAACCGGTCACACCCCTGAACTGACCCGCATGCGCAAAGGAACAATAAAGAAGATGGATGTACAAATTAATCTAGAGTGACGTAAAAGTCGCAAGAAAGTCGCACGGCTGTTCAGACTGAGGTCGCATGGCAAAGAATGTGACCTATATGATATCTGAATTAGGACCACATAATTATGAAAGTGGCCCAAATCAGAATTGAAAAGCTCAGATTCCATGTGATGAAATAATCAGATCTAAGTCGCATATGAGTAAATAAAAATCCACTGACTTGCTTGCAGTGTAGCCTCAGGCTCGTGGTGTCGGACCTAGGAGACTCAACAGTCACATCCAGCATCCCAAACAACCACCCTCTTCGCCTGCTTATAACACTCATCATACCTACACTTACACCTCACTGCACCTACACTTAGGTGTATACTCAGCCCATAACATCACAACATATAGTCTTCAAACTCCTCATCATCAATCTCCACACAAATGAAGGCGGACATTGATATTAGATTTCAGATTAGATTAAAGTTTATTGTCATTATACAGCACAAGTACAGTACAACGAAAATAAGTTTGGCATCCAACCAGAGTGCAAATGTAAAACAGCAAAGTGCAATAGTAATGTACAATGTACAGGTGATTAAACTGTGTATAGAATATATAAACGAGTACTACAGAGTATAGTGCTAATCGGATGTATGTACAGAGTTGTAGTATTAATATGTACAGTGATGCAGGTATAAAGACACGATGGTAGTAGACTAGTAGTCATACTGGCCGGTAACATAACTATTAAGAGTAGGTAAGTGATACTGTGTATGTACAGATATAGATATAGTATCTACAGATATGTAAAAAGTATACAAGTCGTGTTTCAAGCAAACATTTGAATGCATCGATGAAATCAACGGAGTGGCTCTGGAAAGGGGCACTTGATGTCGTCTCGGATTAGTATCTTGGTTCTCTGGAATGTGTTCACAAATACTGATTGAACTGCGATCATGAGGTTAACATTTGGATCAGGCTATGTCTTGGGATGCGTCTGGTCTTTCAGTATAACCCTACGGTGTAATCCCTGGTATTCACACGTGTTACACATAGTTGAACCTTCTATTACATTTTCGCTCTCCCCATTCATCAACTCCATTCATCAGATGGAATCAGTGCTGTAAGAATAGCTAAGATAGAGTCCACGCTCAGACATGTACGATTTCTTAGTGGCGTTGACCATAAATTGTGTGAGAAATAAAATTATTAGGGAAGAGCATCGATTTTCGAATAGTCGTTAAATTATAAAAAAAAAAATCAATTAGTATATGCGAATATCGTTCTTTTTACCGGCACCTACAATGTAGTGTATTGAGGGGGACCCTATTCATTGTTACACCGCTGAATGGAATATGTCATTAGTAATTGAATAGTTCCCAGTGATTATCGAATAGTAATTGTGAGTTTTGCCAAATTGTGAACATGACTCATGTAAAGCCATCGTTCCACTGCAGAGTAGGGTCACAGTGATGTGAAATTTCCCATGACTAATAAACTCACGACGACACCGGTATTACTGGTGACACCGGTCATTTTACTACATTACGCACTGTATATATTAATACTACAACTCTGTACATACATCTGATTAGCACTATACTCAGTATTACTAATTTATATGTTTCATAGCCAGTTTAATAGAATAGAATAGAAATACTTTTATTATCCAGAGGGAAATTTGACACTGCAAATCGCTCAACATTAAACATTTAGACAGAACAGGTCACGAATAAGAATAACAACCAATAACAACCAATCAAATTGCCTAAGAATAAGAATAGAATAAAATAGAATACAAATAGAATAAAGAATGGTTTAGTGTCATGTAATGTATAGAGGGGAAGGTGCTAAAAACTAGGACTGGGCCATGTGGCCAAAATATATCTTTTACAGTTTTGACGATATTTAGTTTCCCAGTACAAATTACAATCTTTTGTATGTCTTTAACTTGTAATACAATTGTCATGGTGGTATTTCTTTCAAAATGGTATATTTTTTTAATACCACTGCAAAAACTATATATAAATATTACTGTTGTCCTTCAGTCTTCAAACCAAGAAAATAAACAACAAACTTAAAGTAATACAGTAACCGTAGCAAGAAATATATACAACCTAGTGGGTTTCGACAAGGGTCTACACATAATTACCTATCACTAGTGACTTTCAAACAACTTTAAAGGGGACATGCATTATAAATGGCCTTTTTCTGTGTTTAGCATGTTTTTATAGTAATAGGAGTTAGTATCAATGGGTCTGTGTCTCTAATTACCATATTGACTCATCAGTCTAGTCTCGAGTTCACGAGATCCTCCCTCACTCAACTAAGCTGTTCTGATTTGACGGTTTCCGTGACGTTAAGGTTTCTGTGACGTTAACATAGCACTGATTTGTAGCCCACGGTGAAACCCGACACTTCCTCTATCTATCTATCTATCTATCTATCTATCTATCTATCTATCTATCTATCTATCTATCTATCTATCTATCTATCTATCTATCTATCTATCTATCTATCTATCTATCTATCTATCTATCTATCTATCTATCTATCTATCTCTCTCTTTTCTCTCTCTTTTCTCTCTCTTTTCTCTCTCTTTTCTCTCTCTTTTCTCTCTCTTTTCTCTCTCTTCTCTCTCTCTCTCTCGTAGTATTTTCCACCCCTTTTCAACATCACTGAACTCTGACCCCATTGCCTACACCCTAGGCTCTGTTACCCATACAATTCGCTTCATACTATAGTCTACCCAGATAATCTAATCAATTGAAAGGTGTTTAGTGAGGTAGGCGGTTAGCTGCTAAAACACATATAATAGTTGAAGACAGGGACAATTCCTAGTAAAGGCGAGAAGTCAAAATGAGAGCGGAATGGTCCTTTAAAGCTTCCTGTTGGTTTCTACTAGCACCCAAAGCCAGTCTTAAATATTTGCGAATGATAACAATTCTCTTAACTATGTCTACAGGACTTGTTTATTTTAGGATTAGAAGTTAAGCTAATACACAATTAAGTGATAACGTGCCCCTGTAAGTAAATACGAGCTCTTCTTAACACTGCATTGTTCAACTTGTTTTCAGGTACGTGAGGGCGGAGGTGTTGGCCGGGTTCGTCAACGCTCTTTTTCTAATCTTCACCGCCTTCTTCATTTTCTCAGAAGGAGTAGAGGTATGATACCAACAGAGAACTAAACCATCAACACTGACGTTAGATTCGATGCAGTGCAAGTACTATAGGGAGGTGTAGTCTGACGTCACTGGTTGTTCCACCCGTATAGGGATTTATCATTGGGAAAATGGATTATCGGCTATTGTAACAATTCTGCCGCATGAACATTGGCAAGCTTTCCATTTTTGCACAAAATGAGTTCCCTTCTACCACTAACATGATTGTTTAAATTTGTCGTAAAAAAAGAACTTCATTTACCACTAGGCAGCCTGTTGTTCAGTACGCTATGCTATTGGTCTCTTAGGCTGTCGCCTTATCCCCGTCACGTGGTCATAGTACCAAGCTTGATTGATTGATTGATTGAAAAGTTTATTAACAGATTGCAGAATGGGTACAGTACAGTACAGCTCAATACATACAATTGTTAAGGGGATGCAGACCAGAGAAAGACTTTCGTCTTGTTTACATCAGGGTCCCCCATTTTCAATTCATCATAACATATATGACATACATGACATACAGATAGACAGTACTGCTACATCTATACATTTATGACATATCAGATTTGCAAATACAGTACTGTTTGTGATACAAAAGTTAACGTTACCCTGCTAAATGCTATTACGTAGCATTATGTCTACTGTCGTGAACCATTTTAAATCGGGGCATGTAGAGGAGTTTCGGGAACGAGTAAAATGAGCAGGTCCTCTTCTCAGACCTGTGGGGCAAACACTGCACACGCATCATGCCGGTTAGCAAGCTAGCTAGCTACACGTCACGGCATGTTGATACGATAGTAGCCCCTTTCGTGACTGTGATGCACTCGGTGCATCACAGTCACGAAAGGGGCTACCACGATAGCTAACTAACGTTAACGTTACAAGCTCAAAAACCTTATAACTACCACTACTGTTGTGTCCATAAGTTCCCTGGCAGAATACTTTGTTTGTGAGGACAAACGTATACAAAGAGGAGAGAACCATTTTAAATCGGGGCATGTTAGAGTTTCGGGAATGCTGGCTAGCAAGCTAGCTAGCTACTAACGTCATGTAAAAAACAATATTAACGTTATTAATTATACACAATATGTACAATGAAACTATGATTTACATTAGTATTTACAGTGATTTAATATGCAGCGAAATAACGTTATACGATTTAAAATATAAATACAAATATGTTAACGTGATTGTTGCTTTTAAAAATGGTGGTTGGCTTTAGAGATGAATGGTTATGACCACCAGAGAGATACTAGCCACAGATTCAGGGTCAGTTATTTTCCCATTGTACGAATTGTTAAGCTTATGGAATGGAAGGGAAATCTGATCCTAGGTCTGTGACTAAAGCCAGGCGTCTACGCTATGGTGACGTCAGTCAGCAGCGCCAAATAGAAGTGTAGTTTCCCAGCGAACGAAAACATAAACGTTATTTTGCGAATATTTTCATGTTGAGCTATAGATTGTGGATGAATACGCACAGAAAGGTACAACATGCCAACGTTAATGCTTTATTTCTCTAAGACGAGCCGATTTAGAAATGGTCAATGGAGAAATACATGGAGTGGAGCAGAGGGTGGAACAGGAAAAAACGAAGATGACGTAACCACTACACCTCCCTATAATGCTGAGCCTACTTTTCTATAATTCATGTTTTTGTCTGTATATTCGATCTTTTATAAAAATGAAATAGAATAGAAGTACTTTATTGATCCCGAGGGACATTCAGCACCACAGATTGCTCACGATGAACATTCACATTCAGTTATTAAAAATGTCAAAAATAAGAATACTAATAAAAATACACAGTATGAGATATACATTCTAAAATATGTATATACATTCTAAAATATACAGTCCGAAGAAATATACAGTAAAATGTACAGTAAAATGTTTATGTAAATGTCCAGGAAGGTATACAGGGGTTTACTCAGTGCTCAGTGAGGCAGTGAAGAACACCACTGCATCACTTCAGTTAGTTTGATCAGGAACCTGTTTTCAATCGAGGCGGAGGTGAATGAATGCTCCCCCTTCACTCAACAATTAAACCCTTGCACTGAAGAACCATATCAGTTCTTTTGGACAGCTCGTGTATTTTCATGCATCACCAGAAAGTATGCAACCTCTACTGTGTTTAACTATGGATGAACGCAACACTCTTAAAGGGGAACTCCAACATTTTGGGAAATTAGCTTATTTAACATCTTCCCTGGAGTTAGACAAGAAGATACATACCTTTTTTGTCTCCGTGCGTGCATTTTAGCTTTGGGAATAGACGCTCCGTTAGCATAGCTTAGCTTCATCACTGGAAGTGAGGCAGGACAGTAGCCTTACAGTGCCTTACAGTGTATTGCAAGGTCTGACATTGACCAAATTTGATATGCATGACCTTGGTGGGCTCTAGGTCAACTCCTGAAAAGGGGGTCAATGTCAGACCTTGCAATCAAAAGTTAGGGGGCGCACTGAAATTATGGCAAGGGTTATTAGCCCCCTAACTTTTGATTGCAAAGTCTGACATTGACCCCCTTTTCAGGAGTTGACCTAGAGCCCACCAAGGTCATGCATATCAAGTTTGGTCAATGTCAGACCTTGCAATACACTGTAAGGCACTGTAAGGCTACTGTCCTGCCTCACTTCCAGTGATGAAGCTAAGCTATGCTAACGGAGCGTCTATTCCCAAAGCTAAAATGCACGCACAGAGACAAAAAAGGTATGTATCTTCTTGTCTAACTCCAGGGAAGATGTTAAATAAGCTAATTTCCCAAAATGTTGGAGTTCCCCTTTAACGTACCATCTTTATATTATAAAGGTTGAAAACATTGTTCCTCTGAATAAACATAAAACGCAGTTATATGGTTCTTCGTTTGAATCTCCAACTGTTCCAGTGGAGCTGCTACTGGTCAACAGTGTCAGACTGTGGTTGTACTGGGCAGCTCCTAGTGGTCAACAGTGTCAGACTGAGGTTGTACTGGGCAGCTCCTAGTGGTCAACAGTGTCAGACTGAGGTTGTACTGGGCAGCTCCTAGTGGTCAACAGTAACTGAGGTTGTACTGGGCAGCTCCTAGTGGTCAACAGTGTCAGACTGTGGTTGTACTGGGAAGCTCCTAGTGGTCAACAGTGTCAGACTGAGCTTGTACTGGGCAGCTCCTAGTGGTCAACAGTGTCAGATTGTAGTTGTACTGGGCAGCTCCTAGTGGTCAACAGTGTCAGACTGTGGTTGTACTGGGCAGCTCCTAGTGGTCAACAGTGTCAGACTGTGGTTGTACTGGGCAGCTCCTAGTGGTCAACAGTGTCAGACTGTGGTTGTACTGGGCAGCTCCTAGTGGTCAACAGTGTCAGACTGTGGTTGTACTGGGCAGCTCCTAGTGGTCAACAGTGTCAGACTGTGGTTGTACTGGGCAGCTCCCAGGTGGGAATGTTTGTCACTGTATGGTTGCATAGCAGGTTGTTCCTGAGAAAAAGAGCATGTATGCTCAGCAAGCGTTCCTGTGTAAGTAAAGCTTAAAGAATAAAAGACCCAGGGTGATTCTAGAGCCATGTGGCCTAAAATATTTCTACTTAGATTTGACAGTATAAAAGTATTTGTTTTTTTTAATACTGCTGCAAGGAAAATGTTTATGATTAACAAAGAATTTATCGATTGTGAAGCCCATGATTCGCGGGAAAAACTAAAGATGTTCCTGATTCGACTCTATTTAATTTGAATAATCTGATATTGATTCATAAAATCCCAGGTCGCATAAAAAAAACGTTTTATATATTATAAAAAATATATCTTCTAAGTATTGCCATATTATACATGCTACATTATGTTGACAGCTGTAGCGTGTTGATCGTGTTAAATAAAAGGTATATTAACGGCTTTGTGGTCAATTCTTAATGTAAACATTCATCATTTTAATAATGAACCAGGTTAGAGGGTTCCTTAACCTCCTTGTATAATCTACAAGTTCAATCATGCTAGGTTTCTTCCTCTCTGTGGTGTCTCTCCTCTAACCCTCCTCTTCCTCTCTGTGGTGTCTAACCCTCCTCATCCTCTCTGTGGTGTCTCTCTTCTAACCCTCCTCTTCCTCTCTGTGGTGTCTAACCCTCCTCTTCCTCTCTGTGGTGTCTCTCCTCTAACCCTCCTCTTCCTCTCTGTGGTGTCTAACCCTCCTCTTCCTCTCTGTGGTGTCTCTCCTCTAACCCTCCTCTTCCTCTCTGTGGTGTCTAACCCTCCTCTTCCTCTCTGTGGTGTCTCTCCTCTAACCCTCCTCTTCTTCTCTGTGGTGTCTAACCCTCCTCTTCCTCTCTGTGGTGTCTCTCCTCTAACCCTCCTCTTCCTCTCTGTGGTGTCTAACCCTCCTCTTCCTCTCTGTGGTGTCTAACCCTCCTCATCCTCTCTGTGGTGTCTCTCCTCTAACCCTCCTCTTCCTCTCTGTGGTGTCTAACCCTCCTCTTCCTCTCTGTGGTGTCTAACCCTCCTCTTCCTCTCTGTGGTGTCTAACCCTCCTCTTCCTCTCTGTGGTGTCTAACCCTCCTCTTCCTCTCTGTGGTGTCTCTCTAACCCTCCTCTTCCTCTCTGTGGTGTCTAACCCTCCTCTTCCTCTCTGTGGTGTCTAACCCTCCTCTTCCTCTCTGTGGTGTCTAACCCTCCTCTTCCTCTCTGTGGTGTCTAACCCTCCTCTTCCTCTCTGTGGTGTCTCTCTAACCCTCCTCTTCCTCTCTGTGGTGTCTAACCCTCCTCTTCCTCTCTGTGGTGTCTCTACAGCTCTAACCCTCCTCTTCCTCTCTGTGGTGTCTAACCCTCCTCTTCCTCTCTGTGGTGTCTAACCCTCCTCTTCCTCTCTGTGGTGTCTAACCCTCCTCTTCCTCTCTGTGGTGTCTAACCCTCCTCTTCCTCTCTGTGGTGTCTAACCCTCCTCTTCCTCTCTGTGGTGTCTAACCCTCCTCTTCCTCTCTGTGGTGTCTAACCCTCCTCTTCCTCTCTGTGGTGTCTCTACAGCGAGCCCTGGAGCCTCCTGATGTTCACCACGAGCGCCTGCTCCCCGTCTCCATCGCTGGGCTGCTGGTCAACCTGGTGGGCATCTTCGTCTTCCAGCATGGAGGCCACGGCCACTCGCACAGCGGAGAGGAAGGTACGAACAGTGTGTAGGAGAACATGGAGAGAGAGAGAGGGAGAGGGAGAGAGAGAGAGAGAGGTGTGAGGTTTATTTTGCCACTTTATCACAGATTAATGTAACACAATGGTGATTCTACATATACCCATTCATGAATACTTGTACACGTTCTGTTCTTGGCTGTTCTCGGGTGTCTAGTAGAACATTGCAGTGAAAATGGTCTGGCACACAGGAAGTGATCCGTATTACGCCGCCAGCAGCAACCGCAGTTGATTTGGAATTAATAGAAGACTAACTCAGGACTCAATACAGTGCAAAGAAAAACGCAACAGAAATGAGTGCTTGTCACCAATAGATGTCGCCAAAAACGATCCAAAATTATGTTTTATATTTACATTTAGTCATTTAGCTGACGCTTTTATCCAAACTTACAAGTTGTGTACAACAAGGGTAACATTGTTCGTCAAACAGTGTCGAACTTGAGTGCTACACTCTATTGTAGTATAGACATATTAGCATAGTAGGTGGTAATATATGCAAGTTAGATTTCTTAGTAGCAAAGTGCATACTAGTAAAAGACGATACGAAGGTTAGTTTATTTATTTTAAAATGTCATATTGATTTTAAAAAGTGTGTTTGTCCTGACTGGTGGTTTCAGCTGTGCTGACTGATGGTTTCAGCTGTCCTGACTGTGGTGGTTTCAGCTGTCCTGACTGTGATGGTTTCAGCTGTCCTGACTGTGATGGTTTCAGTTGTCCTGACTGTGGTGGTTTCAGCTGTCCTGACTGTGATGGTTTCAGCTGTCTGTCCTGACTGTGGTGGTTTCAGCTGTCCTGACTGTGATGGTTTCAGCTGTCCTGACTGTGATGGTTTCAGCTGTCCTGACTGTGATGGTTTCAGCTGTCCTGACTGTGATGGTTTCAGCTGTCCTGACTGTGGTGGTTTCAGCTGTCCTGACTGTGATGGTTTCAGCTGTCCTGACTGTGATGGTTTCAGTTGTCCTGACTGTGGTGTGTGGTGGTTTCAGTTGTCCTGACTGTGGTGGTTTCAGCTGTCCTGACTGTGGTGGTTTCAGCTGTCCTGACTGTGGTGGTTTCAGCTGTCCTGACTGTGGTGGTTTCAGCTGTCCTGACTGTGATGGTTTTTCAGCTGTCCTGACTGATGTGGTTTCAGCTGTCCTGACTGTGGTGGTTTCAGCTGTCCTGACTGTGATGGTTTCAGCTGTCCTGACTGTGGTGGTTTCAGTTGTCCTGACTGTGATGGTTTCAGCTGTCCTGACTGTGATGGTTCCAGCTGTCCTAACTGTGGTGGTTTCAGCTGTCCTGACTGTGATGGTTTCAGCTGTCCTGACTGTGATGGTTTCAGCTGTCCTGACTGTGGTGGTTTCAGCTGTCCTGACTGTGATGGTTTCAGCTGTCCTGACTGTGGTGGTTTCAGTTGTCCTGACTGTGATGGTTTCAGCTGTCCTGACTGTGATGGTTCCAGCTGTCCTAACTGTGGTGGTTTCAGCTGTCCTAACTGTGATGGTTTCAGCTGTCCTGACTGTGGTGGTTTCAGTTGTCCTGACTGTGGTGGTTTCAGCTGTCCTGACTGATGGTTTCAGGCAGCTGTCATGACTGTGATGGTTTCAGTTGTCCTGACTGTGATGGTTTCAGCTGTCCTGACTGTGGTGGTTTCAGCTGTCCTGACTGTGGTGGTTTCAGTTGTCCTGACTGTGATGGTTTCAGCTGCTGTCCTGACTGTGATGGTTTCAGCTGTCCTGACTGTGATGGTTTCAGCTGTCCTGACTGTGGTGGTTTCAGCTGTCCTGACTGTGGTGGTTTCAGCTGTCTTGACTGTGATGGTTTCAGCTGTCATGACTGTGATGGTTTCAGCTGTCATGACTGTGGTGGTTTCAGCTGTCCTGACTGTGATAGTTTCAGTTGTCCTGACTGTGATGGTTTCAGCTGTCCTGACTGTGATGGTTTCAGCTGTCCTGACTGTGATGGTTTCAGCTGTCCTGACTGTGATGGTTTCAGCTGTCATGACTGTGATGGTTTCAGCTGTCCTGACTGTGGTGGTTTCAGCTGTCCTGACTGTGATAGTTTCAGTTGTCCTGACTGTGATGGTTTCAGCTGTCCTGACTGTGATGGTTTCAGCTGTCCTGACTGTGGTGGTTTCAGCTGTCCTGACTGTGGTGGTTTCAGCTGTCCTGACTGTGGTGGTTTCAGCTGTCCTGACTGTGATAGTTTCAGTTGTCCTGACTGTGATGGTTTCAGCTGTCCTGACTGTGATGGTTTCAGCTGTCCTGACTGTGGTGGTTTCAGCTGTCCTGACTGTGGTGGTTTCAGCTGTCATGACTGTGATGGTTTCAGCTGTCATGACTGTGATGGTTTCAGCTGTCCTGACTGTGATGGTTTCATCTGTCCTGACTGTGATGGTTTCAGCTGTCCTGACTGTGGTGGTTTCATCTGTCCTGACTGATGGTTTCATCTGTCCTGACTCTGATGGTTTAATTGGTCCACCATTGTGGAGCAAGGACCGTTTTTACGGATTACCACATGAATCAGTTTCCTCACTCATTCTCCCCCCCCCCCTCTCTCTCTCCCCCCCCCCCCCTCTCTCTCTCTCTCTCTCTCAGGTCACGGCCACAGCCACTCTATGTTCAATGGCAGCGTGAGCCGCGGGCACGACAAGCACGACGGGCACGGGCACAGCCACGGATCCAAACACCAAGATGAACACGGGCACAGCCACGACGGGCACGGGCACAGCCATTCTCACGAAGACCCGCACTGCCACTCCGATGCCCTGCTTAACAGATGTACATAAAATATCCTGTCTTGAGCAACTTCTCATATGACTTTAACGTTGTTTGTGCTGTTTTCTTTTGTTGTGTGGCTACTAGGTAAGTTGAATAAACGTTTATCGTGTCTCCCATTCAGATGAGCACACGCCAGGGAAGGGCTCCAGTAAACAGATCCTAGAAGGTAAGAACCAGCAGCGCTTTGGATAACGGCTCCTCTCCTGGTTCAGGTCAAATCAAATGTATTTGTAGAGCCCGAAAATCACAAGGACTTGCCCCCATGGGCTTTACAGGTCTAGAAGAAACATCACAATAGATCCAGAACAAAAACCACCATAAAATCCACATAAGCAACACCCCCAGACTTCCCCCCCCAATGAAGATGAGGAACAACTCCCTAAACCTAGAAGTTGGTGTCGGGGGGGGGGGGGGGACACCACAGGTGGCGTGGAGGAGAGAAACCTCAGATGAGCGGTTCAAAGGGGATCCCCATCAGGATGTTGGTGATATTATAATGTTGCTATGGATGATAGATGGATGGAGAATAGAACAAGCGAATAATTGGTATGTATGTATATATACATGTAATAAAACACATATACATACATACCAGGAGTTTTGAGATTGGGTAAGCATAACAATATTTTAATACACTTAATTACACATTGTGCCAAGCACAAATGCTATGGATGAGTGCAGTGTCAAGGAAATGCCATTCACGCAAATGTATGCCCTAGAACCCACTAATAAACAGTACGCGGAGAGTTACAGTGGCAGACTTTATGATCAAATTACCAAAGAAGTTGCAAGTCGCGATATAATCAAGGGCCATACACGTTGCCCATATAAGGGCAGTCGAACGCCTAAATAAAGTAAAACCAGTGGAGCACAGCGGTCGACTCAGATTGCCACTTAATAGTACAGTACAAGGCATACTTTCAAGCGTAAATTAGACACGGCGGTCTTAAATGAATAAAGTATAACCAATTGTTGACGTCACACAGCCAGACACTGTTACAGTGCAGCACAGCAGTTAACTCGGATCGCCACCGTATTAACCAGTAGCCATAACTGCTGAAATATAACAATATAAATAATTATGTTATCTTACCTTTACTTGAACACAAAATCCATGCGTCTCTCCTTGCAATTGAACACCTCTGTGACTTTACTGTAAAAGTCGCCCACTTGTTGAAGTTTCGAAAGTCTCAGCATGATGACGTTGATTAAAAAATACATCCTAATTGACCTAGTAACAGATAATGTATCTGAACGAACAGCTACTGATTGGTTTGTAAGCATGCTTACCCTGGGCATATTAGTAGCGCGATGAAGGAACAAATTCAAAGCCTGTGGTGGAAATGCATTCTTACCATGCTTTCGAATCTACGCTCGAGAAAGCAGAGAGAGAGAGTGCTTATACCTGCGCCAAAAAAAATAAAAAAAATTAATGACTGCTGCTGCACTGGGACCACAGATGACTACTCTTTTAATGAAAACAAACAAACAGTAAAAAAATTCCCTTGGGTAAGCACTGCTTACCTTGCTTATATGGACGGCACGCCCGTGATGCATACGTGGTAGTAATAGTATCTAAAGTACATAACGGCTTCAATCCTGGTTCAGTTGTTGTTCACATGCACCTTTTTAAAGGGGAACTACGCCACAATTTAAGAATTCGTACATGTTATTCCTATGGTCTTAGGACAGTCCAAAAATATGAGTGAAAACAAAACAGCCATCATCCCAAACCCCAAAAACTAGAGTGCTAAGACATTTGTGATGTCATCAAGTATAAAGTCTGAAGCTGCTCCATAGACAGTGAACTGGGTAAGATGGTAAAGGTGACCCTGAGAGCACCCAGGGGAACGTTCTGAGTATAAGGGTATATGTTCTGTTTCTCAACTGACAACACTACTATAGAATAAAGCTAATTTGCGTATAAAGAAGAAAACAAACATTATTTGCTTCCACTAAATCAGTCTCCTATTCATTCACCCCATTAATTCCTAAACAAATGACCAACTTACATTACTTCACTGCTAGATTTCAATGTAGGAGCTGATCAAACCCGCTCTCGGGACTGGATTACACTACAACACGTTCCTCTGTCATTTCCAAACTCTGAAAGACTTGCTTTTAGATTTTGTGCTCTGGACTAGAGCCCCACTAACGTTACGATAAACATTATGCAGCGCTCACACGCTCTAGCTCTGCGTTACTACAAACATAATACAGCGCTCGCATGCTCTAGCTCTGCGCTACGATAAACATAATGCAGCGTTCACATGCTCTAGCTCTGCGTTACTATAAACATAATACAGCGTTCACATGCTCTAGCTCTGCGTTACTATAAACATAATACAGCGTTCACATGCTCTAGCTCAAGTTCAAGTTCTTTAATAGTTGTCATACAGAAGTACAGAATACTTTCATACAAAATGCTTCTTACTGTTACGCTCCAGAGACTGTGCTAGACAAGATAGTATCAAATAACATAATAACATAATATAGCATGAATTTAGAAGAAGAAAATGAGGTCACAGTGTTCGGTATAGACATATGTACAATGTTCTGAGTTACCATATAATATACAATACACAATACTATGCAGTGTACTAATGTACAGTACTATCTAGTGCAAAGCAGAAATGGGATGAGGTACAATTTTAGGTACAATTTACAGTAAGGTGTACGAGTTGTAGTGCAATCCTTCATCCATAAATATAAAGTGTGGGGAGTGGGTGCTACAGTGTGTTTGTTTAAAGTGGGTGTGTGCTATAAAGTGTGTGGAGTGGGTGCTACAGTGTGTTTGTTTAAAGTGAGTGTGTGCGTGTGGATGTGTGTGCTATGTGCGTTTGGTGGTTGTTGTTGTGTAGTGTTCATTCATTGTTCGTTTAGCAGCCTGATGGCCTGGGGATAGAAGCTACTTCTGAGTCTTTCTGTGCTCGCCTTGAGACTCCGGTATCGCTTGCCTGACCGCAGCAGTTCAAAGAGGCAGTTGTTCGGGTGACTGGAGTCTTTAATGATTCTCTTAGCCTTGCCCTTGCAACGCTTGTAGTAAATGTTCTGGAGGGTGGGGAGCCCCCCTCCAATTGTGCGTTCGGCTGAACGTGTCACTCTTTGTAGTCTGCTTCGGTCTTTTGCAGTGCTATTCCCAAACCAGGAGGTGATGTTGCCGGTCAAGATGCTCTCTATTGTACATGAGTAGAAGTTCTTAAGGATCTTCTGGCTGACTTGGAACTTCCTTAGGCGCCTGAGGAAGTAGAGGCGTTGTCGTGCCTTCTTCACCACACTGTTAATGTGTGTGGTCCATGTCAAGTCCTCGGATATGTAGGCTCCGAGGTACTTGAAGCTGTTGACTCTCTCAACCGGTGCCCCGTCGATGCTGAGGGGGCTGTAGTCCTTGACCCCCGACCTCCTGAAGTCCACAATCATCTCCTTTGTTTTGCTGACGTTCAGGGAGAGGCTGTTTTCCTGGCACCATCCCGCCAGGACCTTGACCTCTTCCAGGTAGGCCCTCTCGTCGTTGGCAGAGATCAGGCCTGCGTTACTATAAACATAATACAGCGTTCACATGCTCTAGCTCTGCGTTACTATAAACATAATACAGCGTTCACATGCTCTAGCTCTGCGTTACGATAAACATAATGCAGCGCTCACACGCTCTAGCTCTGCGTTACTATAAACATAATACAGCGCTCACATGCTCTAGCTCTGCGTTACGATAAACATAATACAGCGTTCACATGCTCTAGCTCTGCGTTACGATAAACATAATGCAGCGCTCACATGCTCTAGCTCTGCGTTACGATAAACATAATACAGCGCTCACATGCTCTAGCTCTGCGTTACGATAAACAATGCAGCGCTCACATGCTCTAGCTCTGCGTTACTATAAACAATACAGCGCTCACATGCTCTAGCTCTGCGTTACGATAAACATAATACAGCGCTCACATGCTCTAGCTCTGTGTTACGATAAACATAATACAGTGCTCACATGCTCTAGCTCTGCGTTACGATAAACATAATACAGCGCTCGCATGCTCTAGCTCTGCGTTACGATAAACATAATACAGTGCTCACATGCTCTAGCTCTGCGTTACTATAAACAATACAGCGCTCACATGCTCTAGCTCTGCGTTACTATAAACATAATACAGCGCTCACATGCTCTAGCTCTGCATTACGATAAACATAATACAGCGCTCACATGCTCTAGCTCAAACACAGATTGCTTGACCAGTGTCTGAGTATGAATGTGTTGCCATGTCTGAAATCCCTCAATACCTACCTAATCAGAGAAGCTACTAACCCTACTACCTACACAGGCAATTAGAGCAGGTTCACACAGTAGTTCATAAATCAGCTCCTACTGATTGTTGTATTGTTGTTTTTGTCCCACCCCTTGCCATGGAAAATAAATCACATTGTATCTTATTAGAGTCAACAGTAGTAATATGCAACATCTAGTTTGGTTGGGAGTTACATCATTTATACAATCTAGTAAACGGTTAATCTATTTGATTGATCTACACTTGAAAGGCATTGTTGGCATGGGGGTTTAAAGACATAACGTATAACATTTTCACATTAAAATGTCTAAAAACGACTAGACTTATGTTATATTTTTTTGTTGAATTGTGTACTTGCATCACAGTATATATGAATATATATACTTGTGTATGTACATTCTAACACCAGATACTTTTGATTAATTAAGTATATTTAACATGAGCTACTTTAAGTCAAGTGGTTTTCTTATGGGTGACTACCTGAGTCACTTTCAAATCAGATATATCAATACTTTTACTCAAGTATAGCTGTCAATTACTTTATACACCACTCCTACTTGACAATCAAAAAGTTACATATAGTTTACATACTGAATCCGTGCTGAAAAGAGCGTACTTTACTTCAGGGGTTTACATAGTAAATCTCCGTGCTGAAAAGAGCGTACTGTACTTCAGGGGTAAAAACAAACTTGAAACTTGAACTTGAAACTTTTCAGACACTACATGTGTCTAGTCTGCTGCTGTTGTATCCATTCCTGGGTGCATTGTAAGCTGTGGCCACCAGGGGGACCAAGAGACTAAGGAAAGCCGATAGTTCCCACTGGTAACTGAGTCAATGCTCTGTGGTACAACTGTCTGAGATACCGTTCAGCCAGAGTTGTGTTTTTGCATGGAATATTAAGTGGCTTATCTGTGCTGGTCTCCTGTTCCCTCCTGTTGTCCGCTGTCTTATTATGTGGAAGAGTTGTGACATACTGTATTATACAGTACAACTATTCTATACTATTATGAGGAGAATGTTAATGATGCCTGCAGCCTGCATTATCATAATGATGGGTGGTCTTTTTTGTTTGGTGCAGAACCTAATTACATTATCATCTGCATAACAAGAGTTCATCTGAACCCGAAGTTATTCCTTAAAAAAAAACAGTCGGGAGAAACGGGACCCGGCGTCATCTGAGAAACGGTTCAGAGGCCCCATCACTTTAAGCCGGTTTTGTCAGGGCCTCTGTGGGAAAGAGGAGAGAGAGAGAAAGTAGTTTGTCCCTTTCACCCGGGAGAGAGAGAATGACAGAAAGAGAATGGTTCTATTGGGAGGTCTACTTGGGGGGAACACAGGGCCCACACAGAGGTTTGGGGGGCCACGGGGGGAGGGGGACGGGCGGGGGGACAGGAGGGGGACGGGAGGCAACGGGGCTAAAGGTGACTCGCTCCTTGGCCCCGTTTAGTCTTTTCCTATTTGCTGGGGCTATTGTTATGAAGCTATGCTAGTGGAGGACGAGCCCATGGAGATTGGCCCAGTAAAGGTTTTCATTTCATTCTCATGTGTTTTTACATGTCAAATTCTTAACCTCTTAAAGGGATAAGACGCATTTTAAGAAGCCGATCTAATTTCATACAAACAGGGAGTCATTTCAAAGGATCACAAAGGAACTGGCGCCAGTGTTTTAGTTTTCCAGATACTAGAAGCACCAGTGTTTTGGTTTTCCAGATACTAGAAGCACCAGTGTTTTGGTTTTCCAGATACTAGAAGCACCAGTGTTTTGGTTTTCCAGATACTAGAAGCAGCAGTGTTTTGGTTTTCCAGATACTAGAAGCACCAGTGTTTTAGTTTTCCAGATACTAGAAGCACCAGTGTTTTGGTTTTCCAGATACTAGAAGCACCAGTGTTTTGGTTTTCCAGATACTAGAAGCACCAGTGTTTTGGTTTTCCAGATACTAGAAGCACCAGTGTTTTGGTTTTCCAGATACTAGAAGCACCAGTGTTTTTGTTTACCAGATACTAGAAGCACCAGTGTTTTGGTTTTCCAGATTTTTTAAATGTATTTGTATTTCTTTATTTCGCACCATTTCAGCAAAACAGTAAAAAATCGAAACATTGACCATGACAGAAAGTGTATATAAAGGTGCTGAGTAGAGGCAAGAGACCCAGATGGGCCTATACGGGGCCTCAACTCATTAAATCATCGGATAAAAAGAAAAACACAAAAACAAAAGTAAAGTGAAATAAGTTCATAAAACAATTTTCATAATGTTAAGATAATAATAATATAATAACAATAATAATCAAAGTAATAATAATAATAATAATAATAATAACAAACGACAACATTAATAATTAGTCTAAACAAAGATACTAGAAGCACCAGTGTTTTGGTTTTCCAGATACTAGAAGCACCAGTGTTAACATTTGTTAGCAGTGGTAGTTGAAGTCAATGGGGCCCCAACCTCTCATAAAATCACATGTACAGCTACCTAACTGTTTCAGTACATTGTAAAGTTTAAACTTTAAATTATACAGAAGGACTTCAATATGTCTTTTCAGAGATATGGTTAGGACTCCAACTGACTACTACTCTTAACATTTCTGACAAATACTAATAATTTCTACTTCCTATATCTCAAAACACAATTTTAAAAGGACAGGAATTCCTCCCAGTTTGACAAATGCGAGTGGCCACATAAAAGTGGATTGTTCCTTTTTTTTAATGCTACATTTTCACAATTGTTCTTAATTTATTGATTGACGATGTCAACTTGAGGACTGGATTTGATTAATAGCAGATGCATTCATTGTTACAACATGACAAATGTGTCACAAGGACAGTATTTGATTAATAGCAGATGCATTGTGCCAGTGTCTGGGTTAAGTAGTGGAAAGACGCCCTCACTGGGAGAAGTGTTTGATCTCTACCACGTTGAAAAGGAACTTGCCTTCAACTATCTGATCATACTTCTAGGTATCACTCTCCCCACCACAGTACAGACACCAAAACATACTTAAACATGTTTATGTTTTATTAGGATCCCCATTAACTGTCAAATGAATGGCCGATAGTCTTCCTGGGGTCCTCACACACAAATAATATAACGGAATACAAATACAGAATGTAATTAATAATACAATCAAAAGAAGAAAAAACTAAAACAAAACAAAGTATTAAGAAATCTAAATTGATATTCAACAGTGAAGATACAATGAATGGTTGTATTCATTCACATTCCTTCCATGCCTGGCTGCCCCACACACCCAAGAGTAGAACATTTGTACAAGCAGTGCATTAGTTAAACAATGTTGCTGGCGTCCAAAAAGCGAAAGATTAATCAAAGCTAATTTATTGCGTGTGTCTGCCTTGTGATTGTTTGAACAGCTTGTTAATCTGAAGATTTGGACCCTCGTCAAACAGCAAGGAGTATCTATGTCGCTGTCCCCCAGCATTTCAGCCAATAGTCCAGTCATTATAGGCCAGAATTAGGCTAAACCTAGGACAAATTGCAACATTAGCAAACTCAACTGATTTTGTATCCTCAATATGTCTTTAGTGAGAGAAAAAAAGTCCCAAGGAATCTCATCATGGGAAATGTGTTTTTTTTCAATGTTTTGTTACCCCTATAGTCCAGTCATTATAGGCCAGAATTAGGCTAAACCTAGGACAAATTGCAACATTAGCAAACTCAACTGATTTTGTATCCTCAATATGTCTTTAGTGAGAGAAAAAAAGTCCCAAGGAATCCCATCATGGGAAATGTGTTTTTTTTCAATGTACTTGATTGCTGGCAGGATCACTGACGACACTGTCTTTCAGAGATTGTGACGCGTTCAAATTTTGAGGTAGCTCAAAAGTAAAGATACCATTTGATTCTAGACAACCTCAGGTTTCCAATGAGACCAACCATGTCATGTTACCTCATTGGAAAGGGGGCTACATACCTAATTATTAAAAGTTAAGACGATTTTTTGGGGAGGGAAATATGGCCATCACCATTTTTCAAATGGTCCCTTGGCTTTCTACCTCAATATATGTTAATGGAAATGGGTTACATGGGTACCTACAAGCCTCCCCTATACAGACATACCAAATTTATGTTAAGCCCATGTAGTTTTGTGCAAGAATCATGTAGTGTTTTGCATGCTGTACAAATATGTAGTTTCCGCCTATTATAAAAACCCCCATCTCCATGGACCTATCCCCACGGACATAAACCCTTGAGCCCCATCCTCGTGGACTGAGCTCCACAGAGCCTATCTACTAATATTCCAAGAAGAAAAAAATGTCTTTATCAAATGTTTTGATTAGTTCTGGCGTGTATGCTAATTGGTGCATATCAAATAAGATAATGTGTGATTTGCATGAGTAAACAGAATAATTCAATGAAGTTGTGATTGACTTTTTTTCTTGTCTTTGTGTGTGTAATCAGCTTGTGAGTTTTTATAGTGATATCTAAAAGTAAAATTTTCACCACTATGTTATAACAGGCATTTTTCGATATGAATATATATAGGTCGTTTTCAAAACTTTCCCATGATGGGATTCCTTGGGACTTTTTTTCCCTCACTAAGGACATAATGAGGATACAAAATCAGTTGAGTTTGCTACTGTTGCAATTTGTCCTAGGTTTTTTCATATAATGACTGGACTACAAGTCCATACAAAGACTTGGCAAAACCCATTTTCCACGACATGTCTCCCCTTTTGAATGATTCCAAACCTAAAAACGGTTCCACGACGTGTTTCCTCAGGGGTGTTCCTGCACATTGTGGCCGACACGCTGGGCAGCATCGGGGTGATCATCTCCGCCATCCTGATGCAGAAGTACGACTTGATGATCGCCGACCCCATCTGCTCCATGCTCATCTCCATCCTCATCGGCGTCAGGTGAGTGATCCTGGACCGTGTCCCCGTCTCCAACGCACCAGTTCACCTTCAGTTCGGTCCACTCCAGAAAGGTGGAGAAAGGGCGGTCAGGTGGCGTAGCGGAGATTGCGCTCGTCACCAATGCAAGAGGCTGCGGTCTCGACTCTCGTAGTCAGCATTGCCTCTGGCTTGGGCTGATCGCTATACTAACCCATTTGGCTGGGTTAGGGGGAGGGAAGTCACGGGTGGGGATCTGGCGTTGTGGACAGCGTCAGGTCTGGGCGCTTGCTCAGCGAGAGACCGGACTTGATGGAGACAGCGTGCCCTCTCACGCGTTACACTTCACCAATGAGAGTCCTCGCTGCCAGGTGAAAAAAGAGGCACTGGCTGTCGCCGCGCGTATCGGAGGAAGCGTGCAGAGGACTTCAGGTTTCCCTTGTACCGACCAGTTGGAGAATGTGCGCACAACAAAACAGGTAGGGGGGGGAATTGGCACAACGACTAAAATTGGGACGGGGAGAAAACAGAGAAAAATCGGAGAAAAGAGAGGATTAAAAAAAAAAGAGGTGGAGAAAGGTTGTCCTGTCCAATGCATTAAAAAGGCATTTAGATTTTTATCCTGAATTCTATAATTGTCGTGGGGAGGTCATAAAACGTACCAACAGGCTCTTTGCCTCGAGTGCTCGGCCCCCCAAGAAACTGAGAGCAGACCAGGGTATCTGCAGGTTTCAACAAGGTTTCACTTTTTAAGACCTTTTTAATACCACTACCACTACCACTATAAAAACATTTTATACCAATTTCATGACCATACCCCCCCCCCCAAAAGAAAAACACATAGCGACACTGAATTGGTGGCTGCACTTGCGCGCCAATTTGAATTCTTGTGCATTCCATACAAGCTCTCGCCAGACGCTCCTGGTAGCCTCGGGGAAAAATTTGAATACAAAAACATTTAATATATTTAATCTTATTTCATCTCTCGACAGCCGGGCTGCCAAAAAGGTTTTATACCTAGTGTTTTTAATACATTTTAAGGCCTTAAATTGAGAATTATGAATGTAATACCTTTACACCCTGAGACGTCTAGTGAACTGCAGAAGCCATTTCCTCAACTGTAAAAGGCACAACTGGACGGAGCAGAGCAGAGCTCTCCAGATACTAAACACGTGTTGCCAGACGGTGTTGAAAAGCCCCTTATAACAAATAATTGCATCAACGAACGCTCAGTAAGCAAACGCAGACTTCCGTTTACATTTGGAAGTGAATCGAGAGTGAATCCACCATGGACCCACACAATACACATCTGGTGCACGCACACGTACACACACACACACACACACCTACACAAAGCCACATTGACCTCGGGTATTTACCTTGGGTATCTACATGTGGGGGTCAGCTGTCGAGCTCCACCCTGGTTCTGACCGTTTGAAAATGGAAACCAGAAGAGAATATGGGGTGGGGAGAGACATTTTGGGTTCCTGCCACTTCAAACCCGCCTCTGGGTAATGTGTCTCATCTCAAATGGCCCCAACCACTGCAAAGGGCCAGAATTACAGGACACCAGTGGGGTGAAGGGTGGAGTTTCCACGGCTTCTCTCAATACAGATGTATCTAGAATGTGCCCCGCCACTGATGTGGCGTTCCTCTTCAAATCGTGAAGCAGGCGGTGACGGCAGCAGGAGGCTTCTGGTTCATCCTAAGCCGTCTTCTCGCTCCCTGCGGTGTGGTATTCTGTCTTCTACCCGAGTAGTGAAACAGCTTTCATAACCTAACGCCCGCTAATAATATACCCATACTTTCATACCCAGTGAAGGAATGTCAGGGACGGGAATTGAATATTATTATCAGGGTCAGACACTTAAAGCTTAAAAACGTTATGTTCTGCACCAATGTTTCTACTTTGGAACAGACTATGCGTTGTTCAAGCATTCTGCTGTTTTATGTACTAGGGACACGCATAAAACGACTCCGATACTACTACTTAGTGCTATGTTTTGCTAATTTATGCCTTTCACTACCACACTACAGACGGTTAACCTGTGTGGTAGTGAAAGGTTAACCGTCTGTAGTGTGGTAGTGGAAGGTTAACCGTCTGTAGTGTGGTAGTGAAATGGTTAACCTTCTGTAGTGTGGTAGTGAAAGGTTAATCTTCTGTAGTGTGGTAGTGAAAGGTTAACCATCTGTAGTGTGGTAGTGAAAGGTTAACCTTCTGTAGTGTGGTAGTGAAAGGTTAACCATCTGTAGTGTGGTAGTGAAAGGTTAACCATCTGTAGTGTGGTAGTGAAAGGTTAACCATCTGTAGTGTGGTAGTGAAAGGTTAACCGTCTGTAGTGTGGTAGTGAACGGTTAACCGTCTGTAGTGTGGTAGTGAACGGATTAAAACGTTATTATATTTATATTATTCTAACTTAAAATGTCAACAACATGTTGTATATTTAATTTGTTCCAGTCAGAAAGTGAGGAACATCTTATGAAAATAAAACATGTTTTCTAAGTCATTGTTAGAACTGTAATGGTGTCATTAAGTACTCATACCGGTACTCTGTATCGGCAAGTACCCACATGCAAGTACTTGTACTTGGTCTGAAAAAAATGTGTATCTGGAACATCCCTACTATGTAGAAAACTGTTGAAGCATTTTCACCAGCTGGAACAAATCTTTGTGGATTATTCCATTGATATTTATTACCCTCTTGGACGTTGAATTGAGTGCTCAAACCCAAACAGGGTTTATGTTCCAGTAGAAGTTTGAAACCAGATTCCAAACGTCATTTGGATGTAAGAGTGCAGACATTGTCTTTGGAGCAGATGCAGATTTTACATCCAGGTGACATCACACATTCAACACTTCCCTTTTCAGGAGAGTGGTGTATGTCAAAAAATATTGACCGGACCGCCGCGCAGCGCAGCAATGACGTGCAAAGACTTCACCTTTTATCCTGTTTGACCCACAACATTTTAAAACAATAAAGCCAAAACAATTCATGTAAAAATACTTAACGGATGATAACTTTATCTCAATTACAAGCAATATAGACAGCATATATGGTTAACATAGATCACATTTATCAATAAAAGTGCTATTCGTTTTTTGTGTTTTGTCAAATGTAAAATAGAAAAAAAGAAAACTCACTATATTCAAGACATAAATGGATTAAATCATGTTTATCTTGAAAAATATAAATGAAACAAAGTGGAGGCAGACGGTGAAGTTCATTTTTACCACATGTACTGGTTTTCACCTACAATTTCCTCCACATTAATGTGTAGGGGGGGGGTGTGCTCGGTGTGCACTCAATGAAAATGTGTTCATTTATAATAGTTCTTCACATAAAATGAGCCAAGACGAAAGTCTCTGTTGAAAAAATTATTAATTTCTCTTTTAGTAAACATTGAAAACTGGTCCCACAGACCCGGACACCACACAAGGAATATTTAGAAATACTTCTTTGGCGGTTGCAAGTACAACGTGGCATCCTGAGTTCCATTACACCTACTTAACACCTTCACCACATAATCTGAAACACATTCTAAACCACAGATGAGCTCATCAAATGTTGTCGATAATGTTTAAAAAAAAATTGTAGGAAAGCAGGGTATTGAAAGTATTAAATTCATAATTCTCAATTTAAGGCCTTAACACTTATTCTATATTATAGCTATGGAGACAATACTATGGCTCATTTGACAGTCACTATCTATCGTCCAACATGTAAAAAGAATAAATGTTTTCATGTATACGTTTGCGTGTTATCCCGTGGTGAATATAGTTTCAGAGTGATCCTGGCTAATTCCTGGAAGCTGAGTTATGGAGTGCTATGTGAATTTTGCTAAAGTCGTTTGCGTTTCTCGCCTGGACACGCTACTGTTTCCAAATCAAATATATATATTATGTTTCATCATGAATGCATCAAGGGGGGGGGTCGTTTTTTGATGCTCTGATCGCCAGCAACGGCATTCGTTTTGAATACTACATACGTTGATCGGCTGGATCGATGTGAAATCATTGTAGGATCAAGGTGGAATTAATGGCAGATAGTCCTTACCTTTGATCTGGGTTATTCCAAAAAGAATATTCCAATTGTCTGATCGTGATTTCCAGTATTGATGTAGATCGGGTCCCTGACATGAAGTGGCACAAGATATGCCTCAAGTGTGCTGAACGCATTTCAAAGTGCTCGCATGAAGCGATTCACTTGGCTTGGTCTAAATTCTCCGCCCGGACGACATTAGATGTGACACACAGTCTGGAACAGGGTTTCAAAGGGTAGGTGACTGCCACCTAGCAGGATCTGGCCGGTATTGCACTCTCTGGGTCTCAGTATGGCTTTCAACGGTAACATAGAGGTCCGTGAGACTGTATAGAATAAAAAAATCAAATAAAAGAAAAAACTATAAACGATCGGAAACCCGACTATACTCTGGTTTTGGCGCTCAACGGTTGGCGAGATAACCCGACTATAGTCGTGGTTGGCCGTGAATGAGTTAACATTTCTTACATTTCCTTTGCACAGGTATTACATTTGGGGGGGGGGGGGGGGGGGCAGCCCGGCTGTCAGGAGATAAAATAATATTAAATATTATGGGTCAGTGTTGCTATGTGTCTTTATTTTTTATGACGAGGAATTGGTATTAAACTTTGCTCTAAGTGGTATTATAAAGGTCTTAAGTCTTAAATTGAACTTGATTGAGACCTGCAGTGCAGATACCCTGGAAAGGGAGAAAGCATGAGTGGATGAAAGGGGAAACTTCTCAAGCAGAGTCTGTGGAGCAGCCCTTCCACTTTGGTCTTTTAAGTTTGAGCCACGCCTCGACTGTCGGGCCAAGTCGCAGCATGAATTACAGCAGGCCTTGATGCTGCAGTGTGGCTACAAGTATTTGTTGTTGTTGTTATTGTTATCTGCTTCCTGTTGGCTTAAATTGCTGTGAAATTCCTTCGGGGCCTCGGAGAACTTGCCATAAGATTATTGGATTACTTAAAGGGCGATACCACTCCATTTAGGAATGTGTATGTTCTTCATAATATAAGATATTCCTTTATTGATCCCCTTGGGGAAATCCGGTACAGGTATGGGCAGGGTAATGGAAGAAAAACATAACTATAGGCAATAAAATATTTTTTTTATATAAAATGAGAAAAATAAATGTTGTGTAAACAATTTAACTCTGAAAATAAACATTTGAAAAATAAACGGTGTAAAAAATGTAACGCTGAATATAAAAATGAGAAAAATAAACGGTATTATACACAAAGTGCAAGTGAGGGTCTGTACGGGTGTTAACGCTGTCCTACAAACAGAAACCGTGTTGTGAAACTGGAAGAGTACAAAAGTAGATGGCACATGATGTACTAATAAATAACACACCTTTGGCAGGACAGGAAATTAACTATGAGGTCATGTTTCTCTGTTTCACTCGTTTGTGTGCAGTTACCGCTATTTGACCTTGTAGGGCGGGAGTCTTTGAGAGTTTGTCAACGAAGGTCAGTGCCCCTTATTAATTAAAAAAGGCTTACACCTATGACGTTCCCTGCACTAAGGTTCTCTGCTTCACCCCATATCTCCTCACACAGACTACAGGCATCTTCCCCTCCCACTGTGCGTCAGTCCTGACCCTATCACTCTGTTGGGTTCCCTCCTTGCCACTCCCAGTGCACAACCATCAATGTGCCATTCACTCCCTATTTTGTGCATTTCTCCTTTAAAAGCCTGTTATATGCATAATTAGTCAGTCTTTCGTGGCACCCAGATTCCTGTAGACTCCTCTGCTTCTACTCCCTAGAAACATGTGTTGCATTGCCCCCTAATCCACCAGCGTGCCAGCCTAGAAGGTTGGTGGAAGCTTGGTAGAAGGTTGGTTGTAGCTTGGTAGAAGGTTGATAGAAGGTTGGTGGAAGCAAGCTTGGTAGAAGGTTGGTGGAAGTGTCGACATAAGGCGACAGTTATGCCTATGTTATTTGGCATGCAACGCAGTAAGCAAACGCCACCAACATCACTTGGGCATATGGACATGGAAGAAACTCTTGTACCTATGACAGTGTTTGTTATTTCTCATGCTTTTGTGAATGATACGATATATTATGGTTCATTCATTCATGATTAAGGATTTATAAAAAAGAAAATATTGTAAATGGCGTGATGAACTTTCACCCCCAGCTATCTGCCCGTTTACGGATGGGGTGAAACATGTCTTGACCAATCCAAACGGAGAGAGTGGCGCTAGCTCCGCCCCCCCCCCCCCCCCAGTGCTTCTGGAACTCTCGCTTAGTAGCGCCCCCCCCCCGAGAACCCAGTGTAGAACCTCCCCGTTTACCATGGAAACTATTTTGGAACCTGTGAGCTGGGTTTGACAGCGCGGTTCAACCACGGCAAGTTCTTAGAGTGGAAAAAGGCCCATAAGAGTGCATCCACGCCAAACCACCAGTCTGGCACGTCCCTTCTCTCATTCTCAATTTTGTTTAATAAATGACCCATATAACTCTGTATGATACAATAGTGCTGTATATACCGTATATACATATACCCTTACTAGTTACACTGCTGGCCAGTATGACTTCTACCATAGTGTCTTTATACCTGTATCACTGCACATATTAATACTACAACTATGTACATACATCCGATTAGCACTATACTCAGTTGTACCACTTTATATATTTTTATACCCAGTTTAATTACCTGTGCATTGTATATTACTATTGCACTTTACTGTTACATTTGCACTCTGGTTGGATGCCAAACTTCTTTTCGTTGTACTGTACTTGTGTTGTATGACAATACATTTGAACAATACAATTATGAACCATTTGGGCCATGTCCTGCACCCTATTGTGCTCCTATGAGACCATACAAGGATTTGTGGGATGTGTTCAAGCTGTTGGTAACTCGGTTTGCCTCGGAGCTCCGGTGTTTCGCTGATACCATCAGAAAGTGAAAGAATCTCCTGTTTAGAGAGCCTCCCACCGGGATCCTGGACACACTCTGCGGGATAGCGGTTTGGCCGGGGCAAGGGGCCACATATGGACCCCTGCTGCTGCAGGGATTAAGAGCCAAGCCCCCCTCCACACTTTCCAAACCGCCGTATGACAGCATGCCCCGTGGCGGCCATAATTACACCCTGTTGAATGGCTGACAACCAGATAAGGTGGGCGTCGCGATTAGGTGTAGTTGATACATTGGTGTTTGGCTTGTAGATGACGACGCCGTTCTGAGGGCAGAAATATGGGATATAGGGAAAATATGATTCCCTTGTACCGGCTGTACTACGTGACTCCCACAACGACCTACTCTGGCCGAAGGGACATAACCAAAAATGACTTAGCAATAGTGACTCAGGAGATGCTGAAGAAATCACAAGGTAGATCATGTTTCATGGTTTCTGCTCGGAAAACACGCAGCCCTCGAAATGGTAAATGTTGGTGTAGCGTCCGTAGATTGAACTGGTCCGTGCTAAAGATAACTTGAGTTTCTTAGAAAGGGAGTTGTGTGTTTGAAGATATAAATCTGTCTAGAGAAGGTTTTAGTATATCCAGCGGACAGTAAAGACAGATGTTGACAAAGCATTTTTCAGTGTTCCAAGGCTTCTGGCAGAGTGGTTGGACCAACACAAGTCTTTGTTGTGGAGTTGGGTTTTCATGGTAATGACACCCTCATACGCACTAGTCCTCCAATGGTATTGGACTGTAGTCTTAATGATAGGCTTCAAGAAGGGGCTCTTTGAACATGATGTTGCCCCTTCGTGAGAGATTTTGTCATGTTCAAGGCCACACCGCTGATGAGGGGTGGGAATCACCAGAGGCCCAGCAATACAGTATTGCGATACACGATACTAGTCACGATATTTTAATATAATTTACATTTTGTCATTTATCCGGAGCTTGGATAGGAGTGGGTCTGAGGCGGCCAGAAGATGTAGAGCAGAGGGGTCTTGAGGGTGTGTAGTTAGAGACCATTGACCGGAGGTAGGCGGGAGCCGTTCCCCTCGCTGATGGGGAGCCAGTGCAGGTCCCTAAGAAGTGGGGTAACATGGGCTGACTTTGGTAGGTTGAATATCAGATGGGCGGCTGCGTTCTGTAATCTCTAAATTCTAATATCACCATATTGCAATTTATTACCTTTTTTCAACTGCAAATGATGTCCCCAACGGGAAACTTAAATCAATATCTGCAATAAAAAAAGATATACAGGGCTGGCCAGCATACTGCAGAGGGACTGAGGGAGAGGACATTAACAAGATGTTGTTAAAATGCTATAGATATATGATTAGCCTACCTGCGACTAGGAGTGCGTTTACTGTGACTAAAAGTGTTTACTAACATAGAAACAGAACTTAGACCACAAAAACCAACAGCGAATGGGAATAGTATATTACATGCCTCGTCAAGTTTCAAGTTTGTTTATTATTTGTCACATATAAAATACATGTACTTTACCGTGAAATGCTTGGTTCTGTATGAGCCCCTGAGAGTGTGCTTTTCATATAAAATACATTTACTTTACGGTGAAATGCTTGGTTCTGTATGAGCCCCTGAGAGTGTGCTTCACATATAAAATACATGTACTTTACGGTAATGCTTGGTTCTGTATGAGCCCCTGAGAGTGTGCTTCAGTTCATACAGTAAAAGAGGAATATACAATATACATGCCTCGTCATCTTAGCTTATTACGGCATATTCCAGCCATCATATTCTCTTCTCACCGGCATATGAAATGATCCGGTATGCTGTGAATTGTATGTGATTTACATTTGACTCACTTACGCAACAAGCGGAATATACCCAAGTACACGGGATACTATTGGAATGTTAATGGCGTGAAAACACATTGTTATAACGGCTATTCTGAAGGTGCCACTATGACTCGTGAGTCGGTGACGGAGCCACGGCAGCACAGGAAAGCGGGGAACAATAGTATGTGTCAGAGAGGGGGACATTCCGGCCAGCGTGGAAGTCCATAGCATGCAGACGAGGCCCGGTTAAAAAAAAAACATATTATTTTCTTTTAAGTTATTTTGTGCATCCCTCTGTTTTGAATTTGATGCAAATTTGCAATGCATGAGGGTCATCCTTTTGTGTTAAATGGCTGCATAAAGCAAGCATTTGTTGACTCGCATGTTTTTTAAAAATGCGATTAATCGCAAGAGTTATATGGACAATCATGCGATTAATCGAGTTAAATATTTTAATCGATTGACAGCACTAATTATTTCATCTCCTGACAGCCGGGCTGCCCCCCTCAAAATGTAATACCAATGAAATGTAAGACTTTTTAATCCCTTAAATTGAGAATTGTGAATTATATACTGCGTAGATACCCTGTAGTAGTGTCTTGTAAGTCATATGTAAATGTAAAGTGAGTGTAAAATTACATTTGAAAGTCAAGTTTTCAATTCAGACGTAAGAATTTGTGTAAAGAATCCAGACCGGTGATTTTAGATGATATGCACTTTCACTGCAGTTTCAAATGATTGCACATTCCGTTACATCGATGACCTAACGGGGATAGGCATTCCACACATGCACTACCATGAGACGGAGGCTAGCGTTTGTTTTGAACCACGGTATCTCAGATGAAGACCGTATGAAACTATAGAATAGTTTCAATCCCAAGTATGACTTGTGTATGCAAGGGTACTTACCGGAAAACCGGTTTTGGCGTACCACCACAGACATTAAAGGAAATGCTTTTACATGTGCCAGAATGTTAATTGTCTTACCAGCTACCCCTCCCAGACCACATAAAAATTGACAGGCTATAAGTGATGAGCTGGTGAAAAAAGAAATGTATGGATCAAGAAAATGCTTCTCATTGCAACTAATATCCAGACAGCCTTAGTTGGCTGGCTCTATACTAATGGCTTCACATCATCTTGTAATGGTAGTGAACAAGGTAACAGGAAGTCTTGTTCACTTGGACGCTTAAAAGCATGCATGCCATTACCTACTGTCCTACACATCATAAAAAGGTTGTGTTCCCATTTTACTTCTCCAATAGCTTTCAGAAAATAAAGCTTGTATATTTCAGTCTACAAGCATATTGGAGGCACAATATAGGGGGAAAAGTATCTTTTTGTCCTTAAAGATATCGATTAAAGGTTCGGTCTACAATCAATGTCGTCTCGGGCACCAATCCCTTGCAATCATATGTTCCCACCGTCCCTATTGGACTCTGCTTTTTTTTTTTTTGGTCTTTTTCCCCCTCCATTTTTCCGCCGATTTTCTCCCATCCCAATGTTAGTCGTATGCCAATTCCCAGTCCCTTCCTGGTCGCTGCGCAATTACCCCCCCCAGTCAGATCATCTGGGAGAGTGGAGGCTACCACGTGCTTCCTCCGACACACGTCCAGCCAATCACCGCTTCTTTTCACCTGGCAGCGCGGATTCTCATTGAGAGGGCGTAGCGTGTGGGAGGACCACACTATCCCCCTCACGTCCAATCCGCGCTTAGCAGGCGCCCCGACCGAACTGTAGGAGTCGCTGTTTACAACGACCCGGACCCACCCCGCCAGCTTCTCCCACCCTCTGATACAGCCAATTGTATCAGTGCAGACGGCCAGCCAAGCTGGTGACAACCCCGGAGCTGTGAGCTGGATTCGAACAGGCAAATCCAGCTCAGCTCCGGGGCTGGTGACGAACGCAATCTCCGCTCGGCCACCTAACCGCTTGGACTCTGCTTTTAAGATCTGGAGCAATAAGGGTATATCTAGTTTTAAAGATCTGTATATTGACAATGTTTTTGCCTCATTTACTCAGCTGACTCAAAAGCACGACATCCCCCGGACTCATTTCTTCCGCTATATGCAAATTCGTGACTTTGTACGCAACAGATATCCTACATTTCCCAACTTGCCTGAAAAAACAACTTTAGATGAATTTCTAGATGTTAATGTATATAGAAGGGGAGCGATTGGAGTATTGTATGATATATTGTCGACCCTATATTCCCCCTCTCTCACTATTATCAAATCACATTGGGAGGATGATCTGTCTGTAGAATTTTCGGATGAACAATGGCAATCTATTCTCCGGAATGTTCACTCTTCCTCAATATGTGCCAGACATGGGCTCATACAGTTTAAGGTGCTACACCGTCTACATTTCTCAAAGGAGAAGTTGGCTACGTTTTATCCAGGGACAGATCCTTTGTGCAATAGGTGCAAGACGATGACAGGTTATCTCGTTCATACATTCTGGACGTGTCCAAATCTATATAATTATTGGACATCTATATTTTCTGCAATATTTGGAACCAAAATTGACCCTTCCCCTATAATCGCAATCTTTGGAGTGGCACCAGAGGATATACCTATTCACATAAAACACTCGAAAATCATTGCTTTTTCTACTTTAATTGCTAGGCGTTTAATACTTATGATGTGGAAGCAGGAGGCCTCTCCCACACATGTCCAATGGACCAGAGATGTAATGGGGTTCCTGCACTTGGAAAAGATGAGATGCACCTTAGGAGGCTCTACGGATAGATTCTATAAGACATGGCAACCCTTTTTGACGTATATGGAGAATGAAAGGTTGGGTACACTCCCATAGTGGAATCTATGAGACTATGTTGGGACCTCGGAGCAAGTTGAAGATGTGAATGTGTTTTTGTTTTTGTTTCGTTATGTTTGCATTTTCTGTTAGTATCATGTATGTATCCATGCTGGTTGAAAATGAAAATAAAATTATCAAAAAAAAAAAAAAAAAAAAAATCGATTAATTAATCCACAAGGCTTCCACTCTTTTCAGTAATTCTCCCCGAAAGTTCTTTTGCGCTTTAGCAAAGAGGAAATTAAGTCTAATGACTTGAGGTAAAGATGAAATGAGTTTAGCCTTGTAAATAGTAGTATGTTCCTAGCACCATATAGCTGTAGCAGACTGCAGACGCAGAGGGAGCACTAGGGGAGTTTGGTTAAAGGTTCTGGGGCTAGAAGCGAGAGGGGTGAGGAGGCAGCGTTTAGGGGGACAGGGAGACACGCCAGGCCTCAGCAAGCCACAAATGGCTAACACATGTTGTGGTGGCAGGCCTGTGGCTTTAGAAGGCTGGTCTGGCTCGACACGCCACGGCACAGAGCTACTTTCTGGTATCTGCAAGATGGTTGTCGTTTGGAAGAAATGAGGGCAAATGGGAGCTGGAGCTTCTTAAAAGCAGCTGGCACGGTCCCTGTCCAGCCGTTTGTGATGTCATTGCCAAGCTATTCCAGCAGCCTGAGGAGTCTAGGCCAATCAGGCCGCTCTGCTTGACCAGCCTGGCCTCTCAGAGCTCTGCGGGGAGCGGTTGTAGTGATGGTTTCGATCAGCGTGAGAACCCCTCAGCAGCCCTACTGGCCTGGATGCCTTGGCATGTCGCGCAGGAATTTCCAGATGACCAGGCGGTTTGGATCAGACAAACCCAAGACTTGACCCTGGAAAAATCGGACAAGTTTCCACTAATTAGTAAAGACCGCAGTGCTGCCGTCACATCTGAGGAATCTCGTGCCTGGCTCGCTGCGCAGAACTCCAGTGTTGTTCAGGTCATGTTGTTCAGCCCATTCCCTGCCACCATCTCCTTCCACTTCTGACAGACTTGTTTGGTAGGATATATAGTCTTGCCATGAGACTGGTGACTCTGATTTCTTTGCTCATATAGGACAACAGTGTGAAAAAGGGCATATCTTATATTATCCAGGCATGCGCACATGCCCTTTTGAGCCTCGTAAAAAAGTGCCCTTTAAAAAAATATATATATATATTTTTTTTTACCGTTACGCATATAGACTGCCCTTCCAACTGAAAAATGTCAAGGATAGAATCTAAATATTAGGTAAAGAGAGAGAGATGCCCCATATTCCATTGCAGTTTGCATGGCCTCCTCAGCGTGCCTCTCCGTGGACCTACATATTTTATGGATAGCGTGGGTGGTGATGATGATAGAAACCGCTGTGCTGGTATTACACTCATTGAGGGACACGAAGGTAGTGTGCCCTTTTCAGCCTTTGAGCACCTGCCCCTCTAAAGTCCTGTGTGCACGTCCCTGATCTTATCTATACCTCCTTCGAGACCGAAGGGGATTTAACTGTTGAAATCAATAGAAGATCATAGCTTCATCAGTCAGTGCATTTCATGGAAACAGCGGGTGCTCCAAATACTTTGTGCACTCAGTGTATTTGAATAAAGAATATAACGAGGTATTTGGAAAGAAAGAGGAGAATGCAGTATTTTAACAAACGTTTTGGGGCTGACTTACTTGATTTCTCTCCCTCAGTGTGGTGCCTTTACTGCGGCAGTCCATTGGCATCTTGATGCAGCGAACTCCCCCTGCGCTGGACAGCAGTCTCCCAGAATGCTACCGGTTGGTAAGTCTCACTCATGCCCCCATGATGATTTATTTATTTCACCTTTATTTTACCAGGCAAGGAACATGCCAACATTATAGGAAATGCGCTTAGCTTTGTCTCCAGAGTCGGACAAGAAGATAAGATACGATACTCGTGCATTCAGCAGAAAGCTATCCGGCTGCAAGCTAGCCTAGCACAGCACAAATTAATGGAAGTGGATATGGACTACTAGCCTAGCTTAGCACAGGGGCGTCGTTTCATCTCAAGGCAGTGCTTGAATGGTTCTTTTTTTGACTGGTTTATTATTCAAGCAAGCAGTCAAACTTGAGTAAAGCAAGGTTAAAATTCTCGTTGTGTTCGTTGGTCTGAGAGGACATGTTTATATCACGAGAGCCTCCAGTTTTAATAATTGTGTGTATGTTTGCAGGTGCAGCAGCTCCAAGGTGTGTATAACCTGCAGGAACCCCACTTCTGGACCCTTTGCACAGACGTCTACATCGGCACACTGAGGCTGCTGATCGCCCCCGACGCAGACGCCCGCTGGATCCTGAGACAAACGCACAGCATTTTCTCACAGGTAGGCAGGCCAACCTCACTCCCTACAACATGAACACCAAAAGATTCCTTTTATTGGAATATATAAGTCCTGTCTCCCTTTTTAATTACCATTCCTATGCCCAGCAAACTTTTAAGATGAACTCTGTTGCTATCCACCTCAGCAAACTAAGACAAATGAAACACACTTGGCGTCACTTTATTTTCATAGCGGATTGAATATTGAATGCAAGCCTATTGATGAAAAGTGAGAATAATTGAACAACTCATGAGATGCCAATGTGGTCTGTTGCACATTCCTGTTCAATGAGGACCAATATATGGCAAGAGTATGCAAGGTGCTGTTCATCACAAAGATCTGATCAGAGAAATTGTCCTCAGTGTTCTAGTAAAACCCTGGAATGCCTAGAGACCATTTTTCATACATCAGCGGAATAATTTGCCTCATCTTCGCAGATTTTTAGACGGCGGTGGAAACAAACAACAATGGGCTTAAAGAACCTTTTAACCTGGGACTATATGTTCTGGGTACTTTGGGTCGAAATGTGGCATACATTAATTTGCAAATGGTCAATTAGAATTATTCTTTTCACATATCCTACCTAGATACACACATACATACCAACAACACAATGCACTTCTTCAGAGGTCAGACTGCAATCACTTGTTGTCTGCGATCAAATACTGTGACTTGGTTGACCGCTCTACCTCGAGGCCAACCAGCTGCTCCAGACATGCACATCCATTTATGACATGCTTATGAAATATGTTTATAAAAGGTACTTCACTAAGGTTTGAATCCCAGCTCTCTATGGTGTGATGATCCTTACATTTGCATTACTACCTAATGGTCTCTCAGGACAGGCTATGTAGTTATACTTTGAGAACATCCAGTGTTTTTTTTTAGGAAAGCAAGGAGAAATGGTGCAAGGAACAGAGACTGTAGCATCTAAACCAAACGGACCTTCAATAACATTTGCTTTAAAAAATGCTAATGATAGGGTTGAGATAAAAGCGCAGAATGTGTAACTTTATCTCCATCGTCTTTGTGTCTCCAGGCAGGAGTACCTCCAGAGCAACTGTACGTCCAGATCCAAGTGGCAGCGATGTAGATCCCTTTTCTCTCCCTCTCTTTCTCTCCTTTTCTGGAGCCCTGGGACCAAAGCCCTCTGTGTGCTGCTGTGGGGAATTACCCCAACACCCCCCTCCCCTTTCTGAATCTGCATCCCGTCGCGTCCACACAGGCCAGACCGAGGACCAAGACTGAAGTACGGCTCCAGTATGGGACAAAACACACACTACTCTTAAAACGCAGAAAAAACCAAACAGGGGGGGGTGGTGTGTGTGTGTGTGTGTGTGACAGCCGAATACGACGTGAGGACAACTAGAACTTTTGCTTTGGGATGTCCGCTTTGCTCCCGTATTCAGTCATTTGTCCCCAAGATCTGTGATCTCCTTCAATTATTATGATTTTTTTTCTTTAATTCATCCGTCAAGGTGACATTTTAAAATCTTTTGGCGAGTAGAGGCATTTCCAACGGACGCCAACAGTGTTAAATCCTTTTTTCCATTTACTGTGTTCACCATTGATATGATACATTGTCTATTTTTATACATCATGACACCATGAGTACATACTAATACAATGTGATTCCACTTGCCATTTTAGTTGCACTTTGTAAACTTGAGTAGACTTTCATTCTGGGTTTTTGAAGTGCCTTTTTTTTCTTTTTCTTTTTTAAATCACTGACAATCTTCAGTCAGATTCACATTTTGGGAGATTGCCTTTGTGCAGAAAGGACTGAGTCCTATCTTAACTCTTGAGGAAGTAAGCGACAGCCCTGGACTCATTCCCTATTTAATTCAACAGGGGCTATCATGTATTTCCAGAGTAAATTAAGAAATTGCTTTTGAGTTACTTGTGACCACTCATTAATTATAATTACCCCCCACCCGGATGCCTAACACACATTAGGGGGCTGTATTCAGAATGAAATTAAATCTGTGAAGTGTTTTTTATGAATGTTGAAAATAGGGAGTGTAATTGAAAGTCTCTTTAAGCTCTGGTGGCAAGCCAAGTCCTGCTTTAGTGAATCTGAAATTGCCATGATCATCACTTGATTTGATAAAGCATTAAAGTGACAGCACAGGAACATGCCAGCGCCATTTCCATGAAACTTACCCGATTTACAATGTAAAACGGTTCAAGAGGTCAACGCTAATTGTCCTTTTGTGTATTCTGAATACACAACTTTTTATTATTTTGGGAGTATGACCATGCGAAGTTACAAACAAGTGTGTGTGTATATGAATTGGGTTTCCACATGGTTTTTATTTGTTGGGTTCCACATTGGTCAAGCCGTGTATGCAATTGGCAATTTTTTTTTTCAACTGTAATAAATGATTTTACCGCATCACTTTTTCATTTTATTACCGATATTTGATGAGTTTTCCACATGTGGTTTCTTTTTATGTTATACCATTTATTTCCAGTTCAGTGTTCATTAATGGAGTTAAGAAAAAGAAAATGTTTCACTTCAAGTCTAACCTAGATTATATCACTTAATTTACAGTATAATAATTATAACTCTTATTCCACAAGTGGCTTTTTTTTTTTTTTTTATTATATTGGTCTTTTTCCCCCTCCATTTTCCTCCGATTTTTCTCCCATCCCAATGTTAGTCGTATGCCAATTCCCAGTCCCTTCCTGGTCGCTGCGCACTTACCCCCCACAGTCAGATCATCTGGGAGAGTGGAGGCTACCACGTGCTTCCTCCGACACACGTCCAGCCAATCACCGCTTCTTTTCACCTGGCAGCGCGGATTCTCATTGAGAGGGCGTAGCGTGTGGGAGGACCACACTATCCCCCTCACGTCCAATCCGCGCTTAGCAGGCGCCCCGACCGAACTGTAGGAGTCGCTGTTTACAACGACCCGGACCCACCCCGCCAGCTTCTCCCACCCTCTGATACAGCCAATTGTATCAGTGCAGACGGCCAGCCAAGCTGGTGACAACCCCGGAGCTGTGAGCTGGATTTGAACAGGCAAATCCAGCTCAGCTCCGGGGCTGGTGACGAACGCAATCTCCGCTCGACCACCTAACCGCCCCACAAGTGGCTTTTTTAACCATAAAGGTCTTATGATAAAATTTGATAGTACCCATGTTTGTCTGCATAGGAATTTACATAAATTGTTTAAGCCTCGACATTAACGTTTCCAGCTCTATATACCAGGTCTAAACATGATTGGCTGAATTTACATCAACAGATCTTCTGATCATACTGTATGTGATTGTTTGGCAAATGTGTCCACACATGGTTCTATATGTGGCATGGTTTACAGTACATTTTTACAATATCTCAGGATTAACTTCAAAATGAAGTTTATAAATTAATCAAAGGCTTCTTAAAAAAATTAACTAACCCTACCATTATGATTGAGGTATTCAGCTTTAAACTGATGCATTAATAAACAATGTGAACGTGTTTAGAAATGATCAAGCTCAGGATGGAATTCAAGTATATTTGAACAAATTAGGCCCCTGGTGACACATTTTACAATGTTGTTTCCGTTGGACTTGCTGAATTTAAACAGGTAAAACCCATCCTCCATCCTATTTTCATTATGTTATCTGTCCAGATAGGAGTCAAAGGCCAGACCTAGGCAGGCATGAAAACAAGACTTCAACTCTAGATCTGTATTGAATGGCTTTACCGTCAAAAATACATGAAACTATTCTGCAAGTTGCAGAAACTCCTGTGGTCCAAATATTTGCAAATGCATGTTTCATAGGACAGTATGTGTGTATAGACCACCGCAACACTTCCGGTATTTACAGCTCATGAGAGGGCGGGGGGATACAATTAATGAATGTTAATGAGAGCCTTGACGTAAGTGCTTGTAGCTACGGCTGTGGGGGTGCTGGAGACATGATCCAATATACTTTTTTATACGCCAGAGTCTCCTGAACACGGAGAGACCAACCCCAAGTTTGGTTACGAGGAGTACGTGGAGCTGTCTGTCGTCTTCAGGTCTCGCAGGGCGTCAGAAACGGCAGACAGACGCAGCATGTCCACCTCCAGCGGGTGCAGGTGTCCCGTCACAATCATGGAGTGCAGAGGTCCGCCCAGGTCACACAATGCCAGCTGACGCAGGGTACCCGTCTGGATGACCTGGTCCTCGGCACCGACCCGGGCCAGGCCCACACACACCGTCTCCTCGCTCATGGCTAGAGGGGGAACCAGATAGATTGAAGTGTTGAAGGAGCTTGTTGGTGTGGGTTTAGTATATCAGAAAAGAAATGGCATCCAATTAAATATCCCCTCCACTCAATAGTTTTAACAAACTCCTCTTGGAGGCATGCCAAAATTGTTATTTATGCAGAACTTGTCACCAGGGAGCCTTTTTCACATTCTGCCCCTGGAGAGGGAGAGCTTCAGGGAGACTTCCCTGAAATCTGAGTTGCATGTGTGATGTCACTAATATGTTGAACGTATCGTGGTCCAATATGTGGTAACTTGACACCTTTAGTTTCAGCAGACACAGAAAGCGGAGTAGGTATTGACACGTCTTGAAAGAATAAGCTGCCAACTTGGAAATTCCTGGTAAATATCAATAGGTGCTTTTTGCCAATTAGCATTTTCAAATGTCTCATCATTACCAAAGATGATCCCCGTCTTTAACCCTTTCACTACCACACTACAGAAGGTTAACGAAAGGGTTAACCCTTTGTCATGTGGCAGTGAAAGGGTTAACAGGTTTTGTGTGCATAGGTGTATAAAAAGTGTATGTTTAGTCAATCTGTCACCTTTCACATTGATGTTGAGAAATTGTGAAAATCACTGCACCTTTACGTTCCCTAACGGTACAGTATTACTCTACTAGAAGCTATTCAAGCTAGGAGTTAGTAACAAGTAGAGTTGTTCCGATACCGATACCAGTATCGGAAATGCCTCCGATACTGCCTAAAATGCTGGTATTGGCATCTGCGAGTACACGTAAAATCTATGCTCCAATCCCATATGATGTAATTTATCAACAACACATGCAAACGTGTTTTTAATCGACCGTGAATTAAAGTGTCAATGCTGTTTGTCATTTTAACAGCAGATACTTTCTTAAATGCCATCGTCTCGACAGAGCAGTGTTGACGGGGAGCTCTGATGTCTGATGCTTGCTGGTGTTATTAGCATTAGCTGAAGAGCTAACTGAAAGCTAGTTTTAGCTTTAACGTTACCTTGGCTAAAGTTGGGACTATTCATAATCCAGCAATAATGGCTGCAGACATGCAAGCAAAGTACAGCAAGTTGGCAAAGGAGTATTCCAAGGTAAATTACTTTTTCACCAGTAACGTTATATTGTCTTGTTTCCATCTAACCTAGCTCGCGTTAACTGCTAGCTAACGCTAATGTGGCTAACTGATCAACCTCTCCCACACATGCACGCAATTAATGACATGTTGCGGACAGCCATAACGGTGACAATGTTTAGCTTTTAGTGCCAAATGATAAGAGTCTGAGGCGGAGTCTCAAAAGAGAATGTTGAATATTTATTGTGCAAAAATCACAACAGAGCCTCTCCTACTAGCTAACAGAAGTTACCGGAGCCGTCTGGAGTGCAACAACATATAACGTCCGTGCGGAATCAATGTGCCAACAACCTTTCCGAGCATAGTTGTCAATTAATGATACTAATACTAATCTATACAATCACCTGTTGTTGAATAAATACCATTACTTTATAGTTATTACTAAAAAACAGTATATATATAAAACGGCTCTGTAAATAATTTATATAATCTTTTTTTATGTATGCACTGGTATCGGATCAGTATCGGTATCGGCCGATACCCAAAGCTTAGGTATCGGAATCGGATCGGGAAGGAAAAAATGGTATCGGAACTGAACGCAAATTAATGCAGTGCTTCTAGTAAATGGTACACTTACGGTATATATAATATAACAGCTTTTATACAAAGCGCTTTACAAGTCTGTTCCTCACATTCACACAGACGGCGGAGGCGACCATGCAAGGTGCCAACCTGCTCATCGGGAGAAATTAGGGGTTAAGTGTCTTTATTGCCTATATTTATATATACCTACTATTACCCAGCCCAGCCCATACCTGCACCTCCCCTCCCCCATGCTGCCAGAATTTCCCCAAGGGGATCAATAAAAGAATATCTTATCAGCTAAAACACACCGTATACACCTACGGACACAAAATTGGTTAAAGACGGCGATCTCCGGTAATGGCAATAAGTCAAAATTAGATGGTATGGTCCTTTCATGAGATGCTGCTATGCCATTTCAATAGTTTATTGAACAGTTTGGTGGAAAAAACACATTATACAAATTGTTATTCAATATAGAAAAGTTTACTGGTTTAAAATACATCTGGAGGGGATCTTTGACAAAGTTGAAAAAGCCTTTAATCCATTGGCTCGTTCTATGAACAGGATAAAAACAGAATGTGTAAAACTGTAACAGGTCTTGGGCTCAGCCTTCATCAGGGCATAGAAAAGAACATGAAAAGCACCAACCAGGCACGTTTCTTTTTATTTTATAAAGTTCACAGAACAAGCCAATGGATTGGAGCAAAATGTAATACCAATTTCACGACCATACTAACAAAAGAGAAAAAAACACATACAGTAGCAACACTGAACTGGCAGCTGCGCAGATTTAAATTCTTGCACGTTCCATTCAAGGACTTTTTAATACCCTGTAACAACAGGAAATAAACATGGGTCCTTTTAAATTGTCACCTTTTGCTCATGTCCTGCTCAGCCAATAGCAATCTGGCAGTTCCATGATATCACTTACCCAGGTCTTCTCCCCGTTCCCTCCTGTTCTGTACGATTTCCAGGAGCTGCTCCGCCGCCAGGCTCACTGTCATGAACCGAGGAGGCTCGTAGATCTTACGCCCCCTACAGGAGAGAGACACAGGCTCACCGTCATGTACCGAGGAGGCTCGTAGATCCTACACCCCCTACAGGTCAAGACACACATTTACAGTTTACATTTTGCCATAATGATTGGGCTCGATCCGATCAGGGTTTCCATTTCCCTGAAACTTGAGGGGAAGGAACAGAGACGTGAAGCGTGATTTTTTTCCGTAGCCTTCGTTTGCGAAGACGCTCTCTGATTGACTAGCCGCGTACAGCGAAGACCCTCTCTGATTGGTTTAGCGCCGAAGGGTCTCTTCCGCCTAGTACATATATATTCTCTGCTTCAAAGTGGTTATGCTTTGGCCCTCTTTCGAAGTGGGTTATGCTTAGGGTTAGGGTTAGGCGGAAGAGACCTTTCGGCGCTAAACCAATCAGAGAGAGTCTTCGCTGTACGTGGGCTAGCCAATCAGAGAGTGTCTTCGCAAACAAAGGCTACGGGAAAAAATCATGCACACGTGAAGCTCCCTTGCTACGTCCGTCACCAGCTCTGGGATAAATAAGAAACGAGAGTGAGCGTATACCATTTTAAACTCGGAATGTCATTCAGTGGATCTTTTTAATATTTTGGGTACATACTGATGACGTATTTCATCTTTTTTGATGATTTACAAAAACCGATGGGAGTCCTTAACACATTGACCGCCAGCAGCAGGGGGCGCTGATCCCCCTTCAGCGCCAGGTCTTTATTCAATGGATATAGTTTTAGAATGGCAAACTTGCGAGTCCTAAAACTATATTTTATATTATAGCTATGGATCTAATAACGCAGTCGACTGCCAGTCAGTTGCTTCTGGTCAACATGCAAAAAACAGATCGTTTTTTCATCTGTACATTTCCGTTTTGAATATGAGTATGGTTTGGGTGATTCTGAGTAATTCCAGGAAAAGACGTAAAAGTGTAATCCAGTCATCACTAGGGATGGGTACCGAATTCGGTACTTTTGAGGCACCGAACCGAAACACCTCGGTACTACCGAGTATCGAATCAAGTGAGAAACCGATTTAAAAAAAAATAAAAAATAAAAAAAAAAATTTATTATTATTATTTTTTTTTAACTTTTCTTTTCATGTCAACGTTCACACGCACAATATATGCTTACCTAGGATTTGACTTGATTCAACAACAAAGCAGTCGGAGCAATGACGAGCCGAAAACTGTCGAAATTGTAGTTATTTGAAGTTTGGATTTTTTTTTTTACGACTGAGGTAGGTAAATTAAATTTCTTGAGACTAAAGTACCGAAAAAAGGTACCGTTGGGTACCGGTATCGATTCACGGGTACCGGTACCGGTATCGGTTCAAATGTGAAAGGTACCCATCCCTAGTCATCACGTTGTAATTTTTCGGCTGATTATCTAATCATCCTGAAATCAACGCTAGATTATCATTATTATATCTCCTCGTGCATACATGAAATGGCCCTCGTAGCAATTATCTGATCGCCATTCCAGTTATCCACAGCGATCGTGTCCCCGACATTACCGAGCGTTACACATGTACGGGCGGGCGGGGTTAGTGTTCCATGCTATCATTGTAAAGGCCTGCCTCGCCTGAGTATTTAAACACTGCCCCCCACGGCTCAGATCGGCTCAGAAAACACACCAGACCATTTCCCAATGGAGTGCAATAGCTCCGCAAGGCAGTAGAGGGCGGTGTTGACCGTCTGCCAGCTCAGACAGGGTCTGAAGGGTCTACAGAGGCTGCAGCCATGAATTATGAATAGATATAGCGAATCAACGAAATAACGATCCCAAAAACGAGTTAACTCGTTGTTGGCGCTGAACGCATGGCGGGCAATAACGAGTTAACTCGTTCTTGGCGCAGATTGTGTTAAAGGTAATGCAGCGGATCAATTTGTCCATTTTCAAAGTATTTTGCATCTCGTTCCAACTGCTGGAAGCAGAAAATTGGAAGGAGGATGGACCAAAGGAAGTGTTAACACTGGGAACATCTAGCGAATAGCTCTGGTGTTATAGGGAGTAGATGACAATTTGAACATCATCCAATACTATTATCCAATACAATATTCTGAATTATCCAATACAATATTCTGAATAGAAATATTGTATTTCACTCAACTTTCTTCTCTATGAGCATTGGAGGGGACCATCCTAGCTTCCTGCTTGGCTCCTGAGATGTATTCAAGAAGGAGGCCACAAGACAGACTGTAAGTAAAAGCTATTTTAGATTCTCATTCCATACCAGTATACGCCGATACTGGGAGCCGAGACGGGAAGGTCATGATGGTTTTGGCAGCGACCTTCAGCCTTGTGCCGAGTGGTTAAAGCAGATGTTTCACCAGAGCTGCAGTACATTAAAACCTCTAGTTCTACCCGTCGTGCATCATGTCAGAAGCATGTATTTCTGAATGCTGGTACTACATGCCAGAGCCCCCAGTAACAGTGAAAACAGCTGGCCAGGTTTTGATGGTAAATGGATGGACTGCATTTATATAGTGCTTTTATCCAGAGCGCTTTACAACCTTTGCCTCATATTCACACATTCACACACTGGTGGGCGGAGGCGACCATGCAAGGTGCTAACCTGCTCATCAGGAGCAGTTAGGGGTTAAAAGTGTCTTGCTCAAGGACACTTTGACACACTGCTGGGAGGAGCTGGAATTGAACCAGGAACCTTTTGATTACCAGATGACCACTTTACTTCCTGAGCCACTGTCACCCCCACAGTGATAACTAAGGATACGTTCACACTGCAAGCCTTAGTGCTCAATTCACATTTATTGCTCAGATCTTTCTTTTTGTTTGACTGTTCCCATATTTTTATTATATATATATTTTTTTTATGTGGCCAAGATCAGATTCCAGTGTGAACTGGTCACGCTCCTCAACTGACCCACATGCGCAAATGAACGATAAAAGAAGATGGACGTAAGAAATTGTGACAAAATGTCAATCTAGAGTCACATGACTGTTCAGACTGAGGTCACGTTGTAAAAAAATCTGACCTGTATCTGATTTAGGACCACATTATGTAAGTGGCCCGAATCAGAATTGAAAAGATCAGATTCCATGTGATTTGTGCTGCTCACACCACACTGTTCACACAAAAACCAGATCTGAGTCCAATTTGTCTGCAGTGTGAACGCAGCCTAAAAGCCATTTCGCATTGGGAGGAAAACCCAAAATGCACCCAGAACTGTGTGACCTGGAGAAATCCAAGTGGGTTGTTTTCCTTCTGCAGCTCTCATTGTACAAACATGTCATTCTGACCCAATGCTCAGGAGTCTGTGTTTATTCCATTTCCTAGCAATAAAGTGCTGTATCGGCTTCAATAAACTGGAAGGAAAATGTTAAACTTCCCTCGGTTCCTTAATGGGAACCATGCTTTTCTCCATAATTCAGCCGCTCAACATTTCAGCCCTTGCATTGCTGATAACTTGAGGTTCACCTCAGCTCTTTTTTTTTTATTTATTATGCTGATTTCTAAAAGGGCTTGACGTGCAGAACTGGCTCCTGTTGGGAAAATATAATCACAGGGTCCCGCAAAGAGTGAGCAAGAACTTCACCCCCCTTTCTGACAATCGGATACACTTACAATACATCACCACTTACATAAGAATTGTTAATAAAATAAAATGCTATCTGGTCCAAAAGTAACAACGTTGGTGATCTTTGAAGTTCACGGACACTGTGGCCGAGATCATTCTGTCAGTTTCTCTCTTTTTATATTCAATACTCGGTGCCAAGAAGCAAAACAAAATAGCCTCCCTGGATTCTACCCAAGCAGAGTTCACTGATGATAGCTTATGAGTCCAAGGAATGATAGCCTATGAGTCAAATGAACCAAAGCTTTCTCTCCTCTGCCAAAGATGGGGTCACATCACATTACACTAAGCACTGTAAATATCTGATATAAGAACCTCATATCTTCATGCCTGTGGAATTCATTGACCTCAATGAGATGTTGCTGATCTGGCATCCATCTCTCTTTTCAGGTCATAATGGAGGCCATGGTCCAGAGGACCTGGATAGATGGTTTAGATCAGTGCACAGCATAGCACTGAAACCTTTAACTCTGGACTGACCGGGGTTCTTTAGGTGGCTTCAGTTTCACTCTTGATACATTTTTATTCTCAAGACGTATTTCTATTAAAGGTCTCATTTTATTAAACACTGTTCAGAAGTATCACCCCTTGTGATGTCACGCCAAGGATGCAATCAATCATTTAGCTTTAATTAATCAATAGAGACCTTGCACGGCAATGTTTGTGTAGTTCTCCCGTCTTCCAAAATGGCCACCTGTAACGTAGCAAGTTAGCAACCATTGTTTTGTACATGGCAATGGAAGGCAATGGACATGGCAATCTTGAAAAGATACACAATATGCAACCTTCATTTGCTTCCATGTGATCTTAAATTATTTTAATGTTTAATCTTGTAAACTAATGTATATAAATAAACTATGGCTGTCAAAGTTAATGCTTTAACTTGAGATTAATTTAAATTATTTAAAGCATTAAAATAAATGAATCTAGATTAATCTATGGAGTGAAAAATCTTCAACGTTCTGAACTTTCAGCAGTATATTCGCTTGTTCTTTTTTTGCATTGACTCATGCACCTTTTTGAAAATCATCTGACATGAAGATGGAACACATTTTTGTTGTTAATATGATTTATATTACTGGTAGTTCATACAAGACATTATCGTCCTCTAAGCCAATCTGCACTTTAACATAGGCCTGGGTTGTTTTTATTTCTGTTAGCGTCGCGGATATAAGAAAGAGGTCTAGCTGAGTCAATGTTGATGGTTTTGTTGAACATTTGTATTTCACAGGAGAGAAACTGTATTCAAAGAAAGCTATTAAAATAGTCTTTGAATCTAAATATACTTTCTTTGTGTTGATTTTACATCAATTCCATGATTTTACTCAAGTAAATATCCGTTACAAGCTTCGGTCTTAAGTAGAAAAATGCTATTTTTAAGTAAGGGATAATGTATACGAGGTCATTGTCGCAAAATAATTGACCAACACAGAGTTTAAAATACCGAGCCGCCTCGGCGAGGTGTTTTAAACGTCAGTGAAGGTCAATTATTTTGCGACAATGATCGAGTATAGCTATACATTATCCCGCTTATTACATGGCTAACTTACTAACAATATACCTAATACATTTTACATCGACTCGCAACACTGGTTCTGGCTGCGTTCTGGCTCCGCCCCCTGTCATCGCCGGCAGCAGAACACCGGCAGTGTCTAATTGCACTGAAACAGTGTGTCAGTGGGCTTGATTGCGAACAGCTGCGCACAGCGGTCATTATTGTCCCACAGCGGTCATTATAGCGGTCATTATTGTCTGATAATGACCGCTGTCGGGGGGCTATTGACCAATCACAAGCAAGCATTTCGGCGAATGTGAAAACGCCATGTAATAATCTAGATTAATTACAGAAAATTGAGAGATTAATTTGTGATTTTTTTTTATCTATTAACTCTTTCAGTGCCACTCACGAGATTTCTCGTGTTTTTTTATAGGTGGTTGCTAGCCACTCACGAGATTTCTCGGATTTTTTTTTATTTTTTTTTTTTTGCGATCTGAAAAATTATTGCATCACCCGAGCCTACCCGAGTATTGCCGAGCTGCGCCGGTGATCACTGTGGAAAAAAGCGCCCCCTGTCGTCTCCCAGATGACATAAGTGATTTTGGAATGGACTCAATGAAAATGAATGGGGAAAAAAATCCGGTACTCCACATTTTCCAGTTCACTGATCCAGCCGGGGTTACTAGAGTTCATTCTGGAGCCTCAGATCCCCGCGGATCATGGAGATCCACTGTGTCGCGTTGGATCCATACACGTATCGATTTTTTCGAATGGTGATCAGGAATTGGAATATACCAGTTGGATACCATCTGATGTCAGGTAATGACTCTATGTTATCAGTGGTAGGATAATCAGAGTAAGTTTGATGAAGTTATAAGCTGTTTTGTGAAATGTCTTCTTTCGGTTTCAATGTAAAACTCCGAGAGGAAATCAACGAGGCGATTATCCGCGCGCGGCCGTAATGTGCGTGCGTGCACGTATAATATTGATCATCTAGCGTTTATTTGAAAACGATTCATAAAAAGGCCGACGAATATCAACGTTGTGGAATATTCCACTAAAAGACGATTTTCATAGAATGCTCCAGAATGAGCTGTTTTTCATATCAAAACGGGGGCTTTTCTAACTGCTCTGAAACGGCAACGACGCGATAAAAAAACAATCTGCCTTCACAGCACTGTCTGGAAAATAGTCTTTGATAATGCGATGGGCAGATTAGACACATATAAAAGAAGCAGTGAAGCCAGACCAGCACTCTCAGGTTCAAAATTTAATGGCAGCCTGAAACAAACATGTTTCGGAAATATGTATTCCTTCTTCAGTGTTATAGCTTGCAATGGACTTGCAGTCAAGATAATGGTTATATACACACAGGTGGTTAATTGGCAGGAAATGACATCACAGCGCAGGTGTGCCTGAGTCTATTGGTCCTCAATGACAAAAGAAAAGACCTATCAAAATAGAGTCTGTTAGTAAATACAAATTATACAAATATACCATGTATAAAAGACATAAAAAGGCATAAAAAACACAAAAGCAAAAGCAAAAATTGCATTACATTACCCTACCAGAAACTTGCTATGTAACATGCCCGTAGTTTATAGGGCTAATTTAGCCCCTATACTTTTTTCTTTTAAGCATCAAAGGATAAACATACCTCTTGCAGGAAACAACCACTTAGATTAGACACATAGACACATAGCCATAATGTAAAACATAGATTAGGCGATATTAACGTTAACATTGGCGCGGATGGTGGCATTCAAGCGGTAAAATGGAAAACCAGGCATGGCACTGAAAGAGTTAACAGCACTAAAATAAACATATTGGAAAATTATTATTATTATAAAGTGGCCTAACTTTGACTTCAAGCTCAAATCTGCGAGGTTAACAGTAGAATGAAGGAGCGTTGCGTTGTGAAGTGTTTAACACTTTCACTACCACACTACAGAAGGTTAGGTTAACCGTTTCACTAGTGAAAGGTTAACCTCCTGTAGTGTGGGAGTGAAAGGTTAACCTTCTGTTGTGTGGTAGTGAAAGGGTTAATGGTCAACTTACCTCATCAGGTTCTCCATAGACTGTTCCTTGACTTTGATGTCTAGGAGAGAACGGGGAAAAGAACGTGTGGTTATCGTCACCTACTGTGTGTGTGACCGATCGTATGTTACTCCTTCTGCGTTATGTTAAATGTCGATGCCCCGAGGGAGTTTCGAACCCGGGTCGGACGCACCGCGGGCGACAGCATAGACCACTATACCAAGAGGTGAATTCACTTCTTGGTGACGTGTCTGTGTCTTTTAAGGGGAAGTGAGTTTAACTCGCAGTACCGCTTACTGCCAGTCACTTCACAACACACGTCCATCGTGACTGTGGATATTACTCACGGATCTCCGTTACATGTGCAGTCAGGTCTTCAAGGTGCACAGCAGGCCTAAGCTGTAGCCCTGATTAACTGGGAACACTGCTAACTTTCAGCTTTGAAACATGTCACTCAAATGGCCACGGACTGTCCAGCCGAGTGAGCATCTAGAGAGACAGGAGTCTGTCCCGGCAGTCCCGCCCTCTAATGTGTCTAATCAGCACAATAGAAAATCAAGTGGAAAAGATGGAAAAGTTTACTCTCGACAGCGGTACCCAGAAAGATTTCCATAGAATAAGGATACATTTTATTTCTTAAGATAATCACTTTGACCCACTATGAGTCTATGACCCACTCCTATTCGAGCTCCTGGGGGGGTCATCAAAGCGAAGCAGGCTATTCTCTGTCCTCATTCTACAATGGTGGAACCAACTTCACACCACAGTCAGGATAATCGAAACCTGCTCAATTTCCCACCGTCGACTAAAAACACACATTCAATCAATATCTGAAATGTAAAAATAAATAAACTAACCATCGTAATGTCTTTTACTAGTATGCACGTAATGTCTTTTACTATTATGCACTTTGCTACTAAGTAATCTACTGTGCCTATATTACTATTACTACTGACTATGCTAAATATGTCTATACTACTATGCACTCGATTTTGATAACTGCATTTTGCTATGATGCCCCTCTAGCTCATGGAATGAACTCCAACAGTACTTGATGCTTCAGATTCTCCCCTCTGTTGCAGAGTTTAAAACCTTGATCTCCAACCTTTGTCAATCAAGTTGTACATGTTTTAATTGATTGTTATCCTTGTCTAATTGTTATGATTGTACTGTATGCTGTGTGATTTTATATGCATTTTTTGCTTAACTCTGTATGTACACTCGACGTGACTGTGAATAAGGGAAACCTCAGTTGCCTTTCAAGTAAAAATAAAGGTTTGAAATTAAATTAAGTTCGACATGAATAAATGTAAAATGTAAATGTATTCATCATTATCATGAAATGCTGCCCTGTTTGTCTATGTATGTAGTGCCCTCAGCATCAACTGATTGGTAACAATAGCCCAAAGAAAACGGTTTTTAGTGACTTCTTTATCATGCAGATGCACTGAGGGCTGTGTATTGTCTGCTGGAGTAATGATGGATGAGTGGATGGCGGTGAGCAAAGCTCTTACCGAGAGTGTCCGCTGGCGTCGTCTGTCCTGCTTTTTATTGTCTTTCATTCCTGTATTGCCCCTCATAGCTAGGGGGACGCTTTTTGCCATTTAGTAATCAGGTTAATAATATGCCCACTCTCACTCACGGGACGGCCCACAGCTGAGCCCGCACCTGGGTGTGTGTGTGTGGGAGGGGGGCTCTAGGTGGAAACGATGAGGATGTGACCTCTGTTTGAATACAATCTACACAAACACTCTAACCAGCGGCATCAATTACCTCAGATTACAGGGTCACTGCCATTCTAAGCTTTATTCATAGACATGGGGTGGGATGGTGGTTGGTAGGGGGTGTGTGAGTCCTTCTGCTCCCTCTCCATCTCTCTCTCTCTCCCTCTCCATCCATCTCCTTCCCTCTCTCTCCCTCTCTCCATCTCCCTCTCTCTCCCTCTCTCCATCTCCCTCTCTCTCCATCTCTCTCCATCTCCCTCTCTCTCCCTCTCTCTCCCTCTCCCTATCATATATCCCAGCGATGCTCAAATCATGAGCATTCCAGCCATCTGCCCCGCTGCGGCCGTGTACGGCCCCTCACCTAATTACAGAAACACACTTACCGGGGCCGCTATTGTGACCACGACTGAAACCAATTTCATATGTGCCTGTGGGGATGACGGGTGGTGGTGGTGGTGAGGGAGGGGGCCTGTCTGTAGTTACGTAGAGAAACCGTGGTGGTGTGAGCAGTCCCCTGGGGTGAAGCGCTGTGATTGATGGGGAGGCCTGGTGTATGTACACATTCACCCCCCCCCCCAGAGGCAAACGTCTAAACCTCCAGTCCCACCCCTCCACCTCAGTCCCACCCCTCCACCTCAGTCCCACCCCACCATCAGTCCCACCTTTCACACGATACTTCCTCTCTATTTTTTAGTTTTTTATTTACCCAAGGAGGAGTGACTGGGAGAGTGAGCATGCTTACTGTGTTCCAGTGAACGCCCTCGCTTCCCACTCGTACAGTAAGACACATTCACACCTGGGGAGCCGCCCCGGCCGTTGGACCACAGCCTGGGTCACAGAGCAGCTGTGGGAGGCCCTCAGCGGAAGGTGTGTGTGGGGAGGTGAGGGGCCGTTTGAGCTGGGAAATACTGGCCTGGAGAGTCGCCGCCAACAAGGAAATAACATCCGGATTCCACCTCTCTAGAAGCTCGGGGCGGGACCACAGCCAGACGTGTAGTCTTTAATATTCAGCAGAATGCTGACCACATGTGGCCTGTTCGTCACTGCCGAAACCAAATAAAGACTACTTCACTTTCAATATCGTTTGATACAGAACAATCCGATTCATCACTCTTACTGAACAGTATAGACTTAAGACAACTGGACACAATGACTGAACAGTATAGACTAGGGGTGTAAAGGTACACGTACCAAACCGAACCATTTCAGTGTGTACCGTACCGAACGGCTGTGTAGTGTACCGAACGAATACAACGGTATGTTAACCACTAACGACTGCCCACCGGGGGCTGTTTTTTTCACAATATAATATAATTATTATTATTCTTTCATTTTTTTTACAAGTCGATTATTAATTTCAATATAGAATATTCATTGACAGCCCTACAAGTACAATTCGTTACTGCACACTACATCACCCCCAAACTTTCCCCCACTGTTCCGAAAACCCGTACCAAACCTTGACTTCAAAACCGAGGTACGTACCGTGGTTTTTGTGTACCATTACACCCCTAGTATAGACTTAAGATCCATTTTATTTTTATTTGAAAAATGCAGAAAATCAAGTGACTTTGACTTGACCGCTGAGCGGACGTATAACAGGCATCTCTTGATACCGGGGGGGAATTCCCAGACACAGACACAGGCACAGCCCTCTTGAAGCTTGGTATTGGCCTGATATCTGATACCAGTATCAGTATCACTGCGTCACTGACTACACTCAGTATTGCCAAAGCCGTCTTGTTTAGATGTGGCAGAGGCGGCGGGACTCACCGAGCAGGCAGAGCGTGTGCATCCCCGCGCCTCGGTTCTTCTGGATCTTGTCGTAGAAGCTCTCGGGCCTCCAGGTGTCGGTCCAGAAGACGATGGACACTGTCTCTCCAAAGTTGTACAGCTGTCCGGAAAATGGACAAACAAAACACAAGATTATACAGGTGCATCTCAATAAATTTGAATATTGAGGAAATATATTGGTTGCCTCCACGCCACACCGCATTGATTCATGCATAAGGAGCCCAGACCAATTATTGAGTGCATATACTTTTCAGTAGGCTGACCTTTCTGTAATATATATATATACTGAATTTGTTTATTTTTTCATTAGCTGTAAGCCATAATCATCAAAGTTGAAAGAAATAAAGGCTTGAAATATTTACTCTGTGTGTAATGAATCTATATAATATGATTTTCACTTTTTTAATTGAATTACTGAAATAAATGAACTTTTCCTCCATATTCTAATTGATTGAGATGCAGGTTCCGAGACAGGGAAGGAGAATATAACTTAAGAGGGAGAGGGAATCTTAAACAACCAATGGTAAACACCACGCTGAAAAGCATGTGCATATCGGTGTGTGGAGTGAAGTTGTGGAATAATTTACCCGAATACATCAAACTGAGTAAACATGTGGCACAATTTAAAAAGCAGCTAAAAAAATACACATTGGAAAAATACAGAAATGAGTATTGAGGATAAACAAAGTTATGTTATATTGTGTATAGTGCTGTACTATATTCACTGCTGTCAAGTGAATCAAGTTTTTTTTTCTTGTAATCTTTTAATATAAGTAAAAGTATATTCTATATTGTAATACACTAAATTATGTTATATCTAGTCAAATTAATGGAAGAACAAATATAAATGTAAGGGGGTAGGGATCAATAAGCTTAGCTTCCCTCTACTCCTTTTTTGGACATGTCTGCTAACCAAACACATTGCTCTTGACCTTTTGTTTATAATTCCTTCTTTTTTTAATGTTTTTCTTTTAATGTTTTTTTAATTTGTTGTTATGATTGTTTGGTTTGACGGAACAAGATATCGTGAGTCGTTTGGAGAAATATGGAGAATAAGGTAGGAGGAAGGTTTGCTTATTATGATCCATATAAACTGCTGTGATCTATGTATCGCCCATACTACATAAATGATTTAACGTCGGCCACGGACTTATAAACCTGTTTCCTATTTTCGGTATCGGTTTCGGCCAAGAATTTCCCATTCGGTGCATCCCTAAATATATGTATTTATGGCTATAAATCACGTTCTGCAGAATGCTGCAGAAAATGATAAAAACATATTTATACTTTAGACCGTATTTTAGTATGAATATGTGAATGAAAAAGTAGAACGTTGCTACATCCTAAACGATAGATACTTGACGTTGAATGGGCCATAGTAATGTCAATTTAGCAATACAATTAAAAAAGTTATAGCCATGCAAAGAAGGGGAACATCTCCATAGACTTACAGTACTGGCAGACAGTGGATTAAGATCAGAATAATCCCTGGCAGATAAAAGGTTAAGGTATGAGCAGGCTAAACACCTTTTTCGTTGGTAAATCTATTCAATAATTTCCGACCTACAATTTATAGTCCTACATTTTTGTAGACGTACTTTATGTGGCAGCACGAATTCCTTGGCTCTGTTAATGTATAACGTGTAGCTTCCATTCAAATGGACGAGAACAAACGTGAACTTAACCAGAAGTATCACGTGACTCCCATCACATACTCTGGCAATACCTGGTCAGGGAACTCCTGGGTCCTAGTGTCCCCCAGGTTACATTTATAAGGCGTGTCAAAAGAGACTCTTTTATTATAAACAATGTTTATTGGTTGTTGCGTTGTTTATGTTATTAAAATTGCATTTATCTATAGTCCTAATTCTGTCACTGTTTGATGTCACAAAGAAGGGTGGATCCAAAAGCTGTCTACAACATTTATAACAGGTGATGAAAAAGTCAACAAATAATTAACAAACTGTATTAGACATTTGTTAATGATGAATAGTCTTTACTTTAGATTAGGGCACGCAAAAGCATCTGCAAATCATTTATAGATGTTTTACAAATCATTTATTAAACATGAAAAGACAAGACTGGTAATTGCTTCGTGTTTGTATTCATAAAAGCCATATCGTTCATAACAGGGGAGTAAAAAGGCCACAAATAATCTATGAACATGAACAAATATTTGTAAATAATGAATAGCCTTAACTTTAGATTAGGGCACACAATAACATCTGCAAATTATTTATAGATTTTTTAAGAATGTTTTACAAATCATTTGTTGAACATGAACAAATAAATGGAGGTATAGTTGTTTTTTCATATACATTTTTCAAAGCATCTACAAATGTGTTACTAGATACCATTATTAAATGTTGCACTAATCATTTACAAATAAGGTTGATCATGTGGGAAAAAAGTGACCAACAGATCATTTATGAATGTTAAACTAGTACATTTACAAATTATGTACTAATCAGTTGTAAATGTATATAAAAGGTTTGTTCATGATTAGTTCATTATCCACTAATGAGTTATAAATAATGTATAACTAATTTGTAAATGTTATACAAATAGTTATAAATGATTTAATAATCATTTACGAATGTATATAAATGGTTTGTTCATGATTAGTTCACCATCTACAAATACCTTATAACTGTCTCATAACTGAGTGCTATTATAAAGTGTTACCAACAACTCTATTTAAGCCACTATATAAAACAATAAACTCCTTGTTAAAGAGTGAAAGAGAGAGAAACTTAACAAGAGATAACAGACTTCCTCACAGAGCAGAGACCAAGAGCACAAAGGACACGTATCTGTGTAAAGCAATTAGCGGAGGGCCATTCTCTCAGTCTCTGGTTAACACCTTTAACCATGTGTGTGTGTGTGTGTTTCCTGTCTGTCGCTACACGCTTATCAATATTTACTTTCCGCCTGTCCATGTGCACATAATATGAGCGTGTGTGTGTTTGCATGCGTGTGTGTGTGTGTGTGTGTTTAAAAGAGGAAACGTGTCTTGTGAGAGTATAGCCCCGAGTTCTGCAGCGGGCTGTTGCCCCAAAGGTGTTTCCTGTTATTCACAATCTGTGATATCAGTGGAGTGGTAGTGCTGCCACACGGCATGCTGGGTACTGATGATGTCGCACCCGAGGCAACAAGCGGTGGCTTCCTCATTCCCCCGGGGTTGACTGACGCAGGATGACAACAACACACTGGTCTTTGCATATCAAAGAATGTATGCAGAGGAGTGGAAGTCTGAAGGAACACACGTGCTGACACCAAGGCTACGTTCACACGTGAGTGTCTCAAATCGGATTGTAAACAGTGTGAACAGCACAAATCACATGGAATCTGATCTATCTATTCTGATTTTGGCCACTTTCATAATGGTCCTAAATTAGATACAGGTCTGATTTTGTTGCAATGCAACCTCAGTCTGAACAGTCGTGCGACTTTCATGCAACTTTTACGTCACTACTAGACGTAGTAAATTGACCATTTGTCACAGACCAGCTAACCTAGCTGTTGGACAAAAACACCTCTCTGAGTTTTAAGCTAGACTAGTGGTCTGCTAAGCTAGGCCAGCTCACAGCCGGATAGATTTCTACTGAATGCACAGAGAGGAAATTGGTATCTATCTTCTTGTCCGACTCTGGAGAAGACGGTAAGAGTGTTTCCCATAATGTTGGCGTCGAGCAGCTCCACTGGAGCTGTAACAAGCTAAAGTGCCTTGCTCATGGGCAATGTAATGATAGCTCAGCTCAGATTTTTCTTCCAATTTGGGGATTGATCTGGCGACCTTCTGGCCACAAACCCGCTCCTCTAACCTTTAGGCTACTACTGCCTGTAATAGTAATACTTTAGTCGAACAAAGAGTAAATATAAGCAAAAAGTACAACTAATTCAAGCTTTTAAAAAAAGTACCCAGTGGAGTTTTCCTTGTAAACAACTGGCTTTTGTTTACATTCACATTTTCAACTCAAAATACATTGTTTGTGTGCTTGAGGTCTAATAAACACTTTGAATGCACTTCCTACACCATGAAACACTCTTTGTTTTTGAAAGGTGCATCATTACATCCGGCTTGTGATCGTTTGAGGGGTTCCGCCCCTTCGTGTGATTGACATCGCCAGGACTCGGTGTACATAGACTTGTTTTTCTTTTTACATCAGATCATACACTTAGGCGAGGTACGAAATTGTATAATAATCTTTTTAAATACCTACCATTATCAATAGCAATTGTAAGTTATGATTAACATTGCTTAAAGGAACACGCCAACATTTTGGGAAATTAGCTTACCGTCTTCTCCAGAGAGAGACAAGAAGATGGATACCAGTTTCCTCTCTGTGTGTTCAGTAGAAAGCTATCTGGCTGCACGTTAGCCTAGCTTAGCACAATGAATGGAAGCGGACAGTGCCGGTTAGCCTAGGCATTGTCCAACTAACACCTCTCCTGAAGGCTAACCGGCACTGTCCGCTTCCATTCACTGCGCCGATTGATTGATTTTATTAACAGATTGCAGAATGGGTACAATACAGTACGGCTCAATACACACAATTGTTAACACTTTGACGACCAATGGGCTTAGTCTAATTAGTGGCTAGAGGACCGGGGAATGTAAACAAACATGTGGGTTTTGTAACAGCTATATCTATACTTTATAGTGTTGCTATCTGTCCATTCTCATTGTCAATTGAGTGCATAAACCGTCCCTTCAATATAGCTTAAAGAAAAAAAAATGCATCGGTAGGTTGTCATTTTATAGCGCCGTGAATATAAGCTTTATCGCGGATTTCGTCTCATCTATTTTCTGGAAAGCTAGTTATGGAGCTAAAGGCTACTAACGTTATATTCAACGGCATTTCCGTTTTATGTATGCTAAAGAAATAACACAAACTGCATATGATCCAGGCTGTCCCAAAGCATGTATGGATGAAAGGGGGGCGGCGGGGGACGTCGATTAGTATTATAGACTGCTTGCGTTGCACAGCAATGTCCGATCCGGCTGTAAATTAGGTGATCAAGGTCTTACCATGTGCCCGTGGGATACCCTCCAGCATTTCCCCATTATCGATCGGCATCTGGTAGATCGATATGTCCATTGGTTGATGATAAATCCTCTTATTCCATGGTGAAATCTGCGATTCGAAACGTAATACACGGTGCATGATGTTCGTTTCGGATCAGGGTAATATGATCCTCCATTGGAAGGTAAAAAAATAAATCCATTCGCCCACAATGATACTGCAGTGGAGAGGATCTGGCCGGTATTGCATGTTGCCGATTCCACAGAGGAGGGTAGATCTGCAGAGCCGGTCGGGGATCTTGATCAGGTTATTAATATGGAATAAAACAATAACAACTTGCCACGGCTATGTACGTGCCTCTGGTCCACAACGCATGGCACCGAAAGCCGTATATATACGTGGCCGGTCCCCATTGTGTTAAGGGGATGCAGACCAGAGAAAGACTTTCGTCTTGTTTACATCAGGGTCCCCCATTTTCAATTCATAATGAATTGTAAGGGTGCAACTAGCACCGTGCAATCCATTCTTTGTGGATCTAGCCCATGGTGGTTATAGAAACAATGAACATTTAGTACAATTCATTTGTAAAATGGACTTAGGAGAACTTACTTACGCAATTTTCGGGGGCCCACTGTCTCTTATTGTGCTCTAAAGTGCCTCTTAACTAGTGGTCAAAAACTCCACTGGGTACCTTTAACGGTGCACCAACTAAGATTTTTATAATTGTATATAAGATTATATGAGAACCATGTAGACTCAACTAGGGCTGCAACAACTAATCAACTGATCGACAACTAATCGATTATAAAAATTGTTGGCAACTATTTTCATAATGGTGTTATATGTTTTCCTTCATTATTATTTAAACCGTTCAACTCCTTTCAAACTGAAGACTTAACAGGTTTTTGTTTTTAAATTGTCAACTACCAAAATAGTCATTAGTTGCAGCCCTAGACTCAACCCCACAAAATTCTATGGAATTAACGGGTCATTTAGTGATTGAGTGATAAGGTCCTCTTCGCCGGACCGCATCGAATGTGGACCGCGTGGACTCAACCAGTAAATGACACGCTTACTCCACAAAATGTTGTCTACGTAGTCCTCGTTTAAAATAATCGGAATCGTAGTTAGTGCGCCGTTACAACTTTGCCAATAATTTTGAAGAACGAAAGAAATTGTGGACGGCAATATTTGATGTTCATGCGAGACAGCATGGCAGGCGGCAGCCAGACAGGACAGATGTACACATGCCGGCAAAACCAACCTGGCCCGTCCCAATTTGCATAGGCCGCCCTTCATTAGAATAACAACAACCGCCCACTCTTATGTCGCTGCTAACTGGGCGAAGGCTTAGAGTTGCCCGATCGCATCCAATTAAAGTCATCTGCTACGTGGCCCAGGAGCGCGGCTAAAGACCAACCGGGCGACCGCTCCTGTTAATCCCCGAGGTGCTGGCAGAGGGACAGACAGCTGCATTCAGAGAGCGGGGCCCTTCCAACCCAGAGACAGGAGCCGACAGCTGGGGCCCCTCCGCTAACACAATGGGCTGCCTGACAGGTCAATGCGGGGCCACTTTATGGATGGGCCCGGGCCAGGCCTGCTATTAAGACTGATTGGCGCTGCTGCATAAGCGCTGCAGAGGATATTCATTCTTCGTCACCATAATGCTCTTTAATGACTTTCATGGCAGGTTGCAACAATGAGCTGCGTGGAGCAGATGTGATATGATGACGGGCCCCTGAAATAGCAAAATAGCCTCCCTTTTTCCCCCCTGTATGTTTGCGACAGCAGACGTACCTGGAGTCCGCAGCAACCCACTGCATTCATTATAGAGGCGTTGTGGATGACCCGATATGGTATCCCAGCATTCACAGCTCTTAAGACCAAGTCACTGTGGGTGGTGGCACTGCAGGGAAACATGCATGCGTTCAGATATTCTGTACATCATACTGTGCTGTACACATACTGTACATGATCCATAAAGAAATAACATGCATGTGTTCAGATATTCTGTACACATACTGTACATTAGGGGTGGGGGGAAAAATCTATACGTAGTAGTATCGTGATACTTTGCGTGGCGATACTGTATCGATACAGGGACGCCAAGTATCGATATTAAATTATTCATTAAAAAGAATAAAAATTTTATTAAGGAAGTTGCATTGTTCATTTCAATACCTGTAAAAGTACAGTAGTCCACACACACATGTGCATTCAGTTAAGTTGGAATATGACTGTAATACAAACAGTTCAGTTTGTCAGGTCCTGCAACACAGATTACAGTGTTTACATCCGTCTGCTTGAGAAAATACCATGTTCTGCTATAAAAATGATTGAAGTGAGATGAACAGACGGAACTTTATTTTATTAGATAAAACATGTTGACAGTTTTACTTTGCAGTTGAAAAAAGGTAATACATTTAATTTGATCAAAAAATAATAATAATAATAATAAATATTCGCAATACTCAGCGTATCGCGATATATTTAGTATCGCGATACTATCGTATCGTGACGCAAGTATCGCGATGGTATCGTATCGTGAGGTCTCTGGCGATTCCCACCCCTACTGTACATGATCCATAAAAACATAACTTGCACTAGGGATACCCCGATCGATCGGCCAGCGATCGGTATCGGCCGATATTCAGTATAAATATGAGATTGGTGAATTCCGATAATGCTTTATTTTCGCCGATCGTGAAAACCGATCGAAAAACATGATCCAATTCTTAGCGGAGATCTCACTCGCCGAGTTCTGTCTCAGACACACGGAGCTGCAAACTGCCGCTCCTCCTCCCCTGCCCCTCCCTTACCCGTGTAAACACAGAGGAGGCGCCTCTCTAGTCTAGTGCATGGGACCGTGAGCTAACGTTAGCTACCTAGCTATCGTTACTGTTTAAACAGAATGACCCAGTCAACTATTCACTTTTAGTTTAATACATGAGGCATTGTCTAACGGTATCTAGCCGGCTAGCTACTGATAGCTCCTGATATCAACAAATGCTCAAGCAATAGTCTAGTAGTGCATGTTGATACCTCCGTTAGCTCACGTTAGCTCACTGTTCAAAACGAAATGTCCCAGTAAACTAAATAGTTCACTGAGGCGTTGTCTTAACGTTATCTAGCCGGCTAGCAGTAGCTACAGATAGCTCCTGATATCAATGTCTTATAACATTGATTCGATGCGTATTCGAGCCCCGGCTTGCATCGCAGTCACGAACGGGGCTAGGTGAGGGAGTAGGGTATATCTGCAGAGCCGCAGATACCCTGCTGAGGGCATGCTGAATGTGATTTGACCAAAGCAGAGTATACACACAGACAGTGGAGATAGCGAGCATTTTGACTTATTGCGTGGTGGCGATGTCTCGCAGATAATACAACTACAAGTATAATTATTAAGGCTGTCAAATATATCGCGTTAATATCGCGTTAACTCCCGATTCTATTAATGCCACACATTTTTTTAACTCAAGATTAACTAAAAAAAAAAATTTACTAGACTTCACTCAGGTGTATTATTGATGCTCTCATTGATACTATGTTTGTTTCTGACGTGTGTGTGTGTGTGTGTGTGTGTGTGTGTGTGTGTGTGTGTGTGTGTGTGTGTGTGAGATATAGAGAGAGGGGGGTGAGAGAGATGAGGAAGGGGCAAAAGAGAAAAAGAGCTGAGAGAGTGTGTGTGTGAGGGAGAGGGGTGTGTGTGATTAATCAGCCCTTGTGTGTGTGAATGTAACAAGTTCCTAATGTTTTCTTTCCCCTATTATTTCATGCACACTTTATTCATTGTTTTAAATTATTATTTTCTTTTAAGTTATTTTGTGCATCACTCTGTTTTGAATTTGATGCAAATTTGCAATGCATGAGGGTCATCCTTTTGTGTTAAATGGCTGCACAAAGCAAGCATTTGTTGACTCGCATGTTGATAAGAGTATTAAAACTTGGAACTTGAAAAAGAACTGTTTAAAGGCCAACCTCTAGGTTAAACCCTACTGATCAATTATGGGTAGTTTACATCATTGGTATATAATTTCATTATTTATTTATTTCCATTTGACACCGGAAATGCCACTCTGAAAGAGTTAAAAAGGTCCACGCACGAATAACATGCACGCGCGAATCAAAAAAGCTTATCAAAACGCCGACGTCACAACAGGTGTGGCTTGCATATTAATGAGCCGAATCTAATGTTGCTTTTCCACTAAAATAAAGTACTCAGTTTGTCTCCGTGTGGGGAGGCGGGGCTGCTGGTGATCAGCATGAGAGCTCCAGAAATGACACGTGAAAAACTGCAGACCACTGATTGGTCAGAAGAGAGACGCGTGACGTCACTGTTTGGGGAGTCTGAACGAAAACAGAATGTCCGCGCCGCCATCTTTAATGTCTCGCGTAGGATATCTTTTGTGTGTTTGCAGCAAGAAACGAGTGCAATAAAAAAGGATACAGTCACTGTGTATTCTGCCTCATTTATTGATGAAACAAAACCGACATCAACACAATTTGCCACCGAGCGGAGAGTTTAGTCTGACAAAAAGATCGCTGATTAGTTACGCTTGTTGTTGGGGGTTAGGGACGTAACGTTAGTTAGCCTAATGCTAACGTTAGCAGATAGACACGAGAGGCTATCTGTGTAGAATAGACACAATGAGGTAACGTTAGCGTTAGCATAATAGACACAACGAGAGTCTGGTTAATGTTGTTATTGATTGATTGAAAACTGTGTTTTACTCTGGCTTGCCAAGCTCATCATAGCCCCTTTCGTGACTGATGCACCGAGTGAAGCTTGTGGACTCGACAACAGCGGCGGCCGCAGGGCGCCGGAGCCCGCAGCGCTAGTTAGCTCATAGCTATCGTGTAACACTAGCCTTTGCGGGCTCGGGCGCCCTGCGGCTGCCGCCGCCGTCGCGTCCATGGGCCCCCCGGCAGGGCACCCGTGGGGTCGGGTCGGGGTGTACAGAGAGGAGAGAACCATTTTGGGTCGGCCGTTCATGCCGGCCAGCGAGCCGGATGTCGGGATATGTTGTTAGCACAATAGCTACCAAGCTAAGCTATGTTATCTACTAACGTTATAAACACAATGTGTACAACGACACAATGATTTACATTATTACAAATATGGTAACGTGGTTAGCTTTAGAGATGGATGGATGGCTATAATCACGGAGCAATAGTGAGGTGAAACAGATACATTTCCATTCGGCTAGTAGTAGCAAGCATATATCTATGGTAGCAAGGCTCTCTGCCTGCCACTAGCTGTGTGACTCTCAGCGCCCCCTGGTGATACCCCTGGTGACCAATACCTGTTGTGACGACATTACACGTGCACGTTATAAACCATTGATTAAAATATGCAAGTGCATGTTGATTGTGTTGGGCAGACAAAATGTTTTGATAAAAACGCTAAAACTGGGTCAATTTCAATACTTTTTTTTACAATTCTTCATGAAAGTCACTGTTGGCCTAGTCCACATTGTTTATTGAACAAAAATACAACGTGGAGGTTGCACTTTAAGGTAAAAAAAAAAATTTAATTTTAGAGTTTTAGAGTTAACTATGGACAATCATGCGATTAATCGAGTTAAATATTTTAATCGTTTGACAGCACTAATAATTATATAATATATATTAAAAAAAAAACGTATATATTTAAAAAAATAAAAAATTTATATATAAGACCAAAAACGATCGGTATCGGCCGATATGGCTCAAGACGATCGTTGATCGGTATCGGTGGCAAAAAACGTGATCGGGGCATCCCTAACTCGCACATTATCATTCAATGGTTTGGAAACAGGACGGTAAAGGAAATAAAATGTGCCCATTCTAGCATCGGAGTTTGTCTGCATTTACAAAGCTGCAGGCAGTTCTGAGAGCATGCGCCTGATCTGGTCCTTTACAGTAACACCTGCTCTGGTCCTTTACAGTAACACCTGCTCTGGTCCTTTACAGTAGGCCTGCTCTAGTCCTTTATAGTAGGCCTGCTCTAGTCCTTTACAGTAGACCTGATCTGGTCCTTTACAGTAGGCCTGCTCTGGTCCTTTACAGTATGCCTGCTCTAGTCCTTTACAGTAAGTCTGCTCTGGTCCTTTACAGTATGCCTGCTCTAGTCCTTTACAGTAGGCCTGCTCTGGTCCTTTACAGTAGGGCTGCTCTAGTCCTTTACAGTATGCCTGCTCTAGTCCTTTACAGTAGGCCTGCTCTGGTCCTTTACAGTAGGCCTGCTCTAGTCCTTTACAGTAGGCCTGCTCTGGTCCTTTACAGTATGCCTGCTCTAGTCCTTTACAGTAGGCCTGCTCTAGTCCTTTACAGTAGGCCTGCTCTGGTCCTTTACAGTAGACCTGCTCTAGTCCTTTATAGTAGGCCTGCTCTAGTCCTTTACAGTAGACCTGCTCTGGTCCTTTACAGTAGACCTGCTCTAGTCCTTTACAGTAGACCTGCTCTAGTCCTTTACAGTAGGCCTGCTCTAGTCCTTTACAGTAGGCCTGCTCTAGTCCTTTATAGTAGGGCTGCAACTAATGACTAATTTGGTAGTCGACTAATCTGTCGATTATTTTTTTTCGATTAGTCGACTAATCGAAAACCAATTATGTAAAAAAAAAAAAAAATTATATCATTTTTTTTTAAACTACCTATCTTTGTGAAAGTGGCTTCTCAGCTCTGGTCCAGCTGAAGACAGAGCAGAGGAACAGATTGGACATTGAGCATGACCTCAGAGTTGCTTGTCTACCATCACCCCAGACTTTGAGACTCTTGTCAGGACCAAACAACAACATCATAACTAGAGATGTTCCGATACAATTTTTTCCTTCCTGATCCGATTCCGATACCTAAGCTTTGGGTATCGGCCGATACCGATACTGATCCGATACCAGTGCACACATTATTTTTTTTTTTATTATATAAAATTATTATTATAATAATTTTTTACAGCTACTGTTTTATATATACTGTTTTTTAGTAATAACTATAAATGGTATTTATTCAACAACAGGTGATTGTATAGATTAGTATTAGTATCATTAATTGACAACTATCTCAATGAGTTCACCCACGGAATGGTTGATGGGACATTGATTCCGCACGGACGTTATACGTTGTTGCACTCCAGAAGGCTCCGGTAACTTCAGTTTGTAGCAGAGGCGCTGTTGTGATTTTTAATGCACAATAAATATTCAACATTCTCTTTTGAGACTCCGCCTCAGAATCTTATCATTTGGCACTAAAAGCTAAACATTGTCACCGATATGGCTGTCCGCAACATGTCATTAATTGTGTGCGAGAGGTCGATCAGTTAGCCACATTAGCGTGAGCTAGGTTAGCGTTAGCTAACGTTAGATGGAAATACAAACAATGTAACGTTACTGATGAAAAAGTGATTTACCTTGGAATACTCCTATGCCAACTTGCTGTACTGCTTGCAGGTTTGCAGTCATTATTGCTGGATTATGAATAGCCCCAACTTTAGCCAAGGTAACGTTAAAGCTAAAAGTAGCTTTCGGTTAGCGCTTCAGCTAATGCTAAATAACACCAGCAACGAACACATCAGAGCTCCCCGTCAACACCCCTCTCTCGGGACGATGGCATTTAAGAAAGTATCTGCTGTTATCTGCTGTTAAAATGACAAACAGCATTGACACTTTAATTCACGGTCGATTAAAAACACGTTTGTTTTATAATGCTCACTCAGCAGACCGCAGTGTTGTTGAAAAATTACGTCATATGGTATCGGAGGCTAGACTTTCGGCGTACTCGCCGATACCGATACCAGCATTTTAGGCAGTATCGGCGGCATTTCCGATACTGGTATCGGTATCGGAACAACTCTAATCATAACATGATGATCCCATAGCAAATTAAAATAATGACTCATGAAACATTTGATTTGGATCTTAAGCCACTTTAAATGAAAATGTATTTGAAGAACAATACAGCAATCACTCATAACAAGATAAATAAATTAAATAATACAAATTAAAGTGGAAGTGTACTTTAAATAACTAAAAAAATAATAATAAAAAATAAATAACTAGCAGCATCTGCCCCCAGCACCGCGGCTGATGGGGCTGTAACTTGGTCCAGGACCAGGAGGGTGACATGGAACAGCTGTAAGGGGAGAGGGGGATGAGTCAGATCAGACAGACAGACTTCTAGGTATTTTGTTTGCTGTGTGTGAGAGGAGTCCGTGTGTGTGTGTATGTGTGTGTGTGTGTCTTACTCTGATCGCTGTGTGAGTGAGAGGAGTGTGTGTACTGTGTAATTTGTGTGTGTGTCTTACTCTGATCGCTGTGTGAGTGAGAGGTGTGTACTGTGTAATTTGTGTATGTGTGTGTGTCTTACTCTGATCGCTGTGTGTGAGTGAGAGGAGTGTGAATGTGTGTGTGTCTTACTCTGATCGCTGTGTGTGAGTGAGAGGAGTGTGTATGTGTGTGTGTCTTACTCTGATCGCTGTGTGTGAGTGAGAGGAGTGTGTATGTGTGTGTCTTACTCTGATCGCTGTGTGTGAGTGAGAGGAGTGCGTGTGTAATGTATTGTGTGTGTAATGTATTGTGTGTCTAGTCTGATCATCATCTCCTGCAGGGGAACAATGTTTTCAATGTCCAAAATTTGCTATGGGATCATCATGTTATGATGTTGTCTGGAACCCTGAGAAGCCACTCTCACAAAGATAGGTAGTGCACACAAAAAAAAAAAAAAAATAAAAAAAAATATATATATATATATATATTTTTTTTTGTAATGACTAATCGACGCAACAATTTCTCGTCAACGATTTTTTCCGATTATGTCGACTAATCGTTGCAGCCCTACTTTATAGTAGGCCTGCTCTAGTCCTTTACAGTAGACCTTCTCTAGTCCTTTACAGTATGTCTGCTCTAGTCCTTTACAGTAGGTCTACTCTAGTCCTTTATAGTAGACCTGCTCTAGTCCTTTACAGTATGTCTGCTCTAATCCTTTACAGTAGGTCTACTCTAGTCCTTTACAGTAGACCTGCTCTAGTCCTTTACAGTATACCTGCTCTAGTCCTTTACAGTAGACCTGCTCTAGTCCTTTACAGTAGACCTGCTCTAGTCATTTACAGTATACCTGATCTAGTCCTTTACAGTAGGCCTGCTCTAGTCCTTTACAGTATGTCTGCTCTAGTCCTTTACAGTATACCTACTCTAGTCCTTTATAGTAGACCTGCTCTAGTCCTTTACAGTATACCTGCTCTAGTCCTTTACAGTAGGCCTGCTCTAGTCCTTTACAGCAGTGTTTCTCAACTGGTGGGTCGCGACCCAAAAGTGGGTCGCGGGGCCATTTTGAGTGGGTCACGGATGTGTGTGTAAAATAAAATTACTTTTTTTTTCATTTTTTTTTTTCACTACCAAACTTTATGAAAGTGGCTTCTCAGCTCTGGTCCAGCTGAAGACAAAGCGGAGGAACAGATTGGACATTGAGCATGACCTCAGAGTTGCTTTGTCTACCATCACCCCAGACTTTGAGACTCTTGTCAGGAGCAAACAACATCCCCAGTTATCCCATTAGTTCCCTGGGATGTTAAGCTAAGAAGTCTGCTAAGAAGGATATATTATTTATTATTATTATTATTTTATTTCATTGTGTTTTTAGCCCTTGGTTGCACTTTTGTTGCAACCCCAGTTATCCCATTAGTTCCCCCAAACGTAGGTCTGTTATGTTAAGCTAAGAAATCTGCTAAGAAGCATATTATTTATTATTATTTTATTTCATTGGGTTTTTAGCCCTAGTTGCACTTTTCTTGCAATCCCAGTTATCCCATTAGTTCCCCCAAACTTAGGTCTGTTATGTTAAGCTAAGAAGTCTGCTAAGAAGCATAATTATTTATTATTATTATTTAATTTCATTGGGGTTTTAGCCCTAGTTGCACTTTTGTTGCAACCCCAGTTATCCCATTAGTTCCCCCAAACTTAGGTCTGTTATGTTAAGCTAAGAAATCTGCTAAGAAGCATATATTATTTATTATTCTTTTATTTCATTGGGTTTTTAGCAATAGTTGCACTTTTTTGTGTTTATTTCATGTTTTGAAAGATTGCGTATTACTGCAAATATTTTTTTTTTACATAAATCATAGTGGTTAAAAATTTTGTGTCGCGACTTAATGACTAAGGAAAATGTTGGGTCCCGAGGCTAGACCAGTTGAGAACCACTGCTTTACAGTATACCTGCTCTAGTCCTTTACAGTATACCTGCTCTAGTCCTTTACAGTAGGCCTGCTCTAGTCCTTTACAGTAGGCCTGCTCTAGTCCTTTACAGTAGGCCTGCTCTAGTCCTTTACAGTAGACCTGCTCTAGTCATTTACAGTAGGCCTGATCTAGTCCTTTACAGTAGACCTGCTCTGGTCCTTTACAGTAGGCCTGCTCTAGTCCTTTACAGTAGGCCTGCTCTGGTCCTTTACAGTAGACCTGCTCTAGTCCTTTACAGTAGGCCTGCTCTGGTCCTTTACAGTATGCCTGCTCTAGTCCTTTACAGTAGGCATGCTCTAGTCCTTTACAGTAGGCCTGCTCTAGTCCTTTACAGTAGGCCTGCTCTGGTCCTTTATAGTAGGCATGCTCTAGTCCTTTACAGTAGGCCTGCTCTAGTCCTTTACAGTAGGCCTGCTCTAGTCCTTTACAGTAGGCCTGCTCTGGTCCTTTATAGTAGGCCTGCTCTAGTCCTTTACAGTAGGCCTGCTCTAGTCCTTTACAGTATGCCTGCTCTAGTCCTTTACAGTAGGCCTGCTCTAGTCATTTACAGTAGGCCTGCTCTAGTCCTTTACAGTAGGTCTACTCTAGTCCTTTATAGTATACCTGATCTAGTCCTTTACAGTATACCTGCTCTAGTCATTTACAGTAGGCCTGCTCTGGTCCTTTATAGTAGGCCTGCTCTAGTCCTTTACAGTAGGCCTGCTCTAGTCCTTTACAGTATGCCTGCTCTAGTCCTTTATAGTAGGCCTGCTCTAGTCCTTTACAGTATGCCTGCTCTAGTCCTTTACAGTATGCCTGCTCTAGTCCTTTACAGTAGGCCTGCTCTAGTCCTTTACAGTAGGCCTGCTCTAGTCCTTTACAGTAGGCCTGCTCTGGTCCTTTACAGTAGGCCTGCTCTAGTCCTTTACAGTATGCCTGCTCTAGTCCTTTACAGTAGGTCTGCTCTAGTCCTTTACAGTAGGCCTGCTCTGGTCCTTTATAGTAGGCCTGCTCTAGTCCTTTATAGTAGGCCTGCTCTAGTCCTTTACAGTAGACCTGCTCTAGTCCTTTACAGTAGGCCTGCTCTGGTCCTTTACAGTAGGCCTGCTCTAGTCCTTTACAGTAACACCTGCTCTAGTCCTTTACAGTAGGCCTGCTCTGGTCCTTTACAGTAGGCCTGCTCTAGTCCTTTACAGTAACACCTGCTCTAGTCCTTTACAGTAGGCCTGCTCTAGTCCTTTACAGTAGACCTGCTCTAGTCCTTTACAGTAGGCCTGCTCTAGTCCTTTACAGTAGACCTGCTCTAGTCCTTTACAGTAGACCTGCTATAGTCCTTTACAGTAGACCTGCTCTAGTCCTTTACAGTAGGCCTGCTCTAGTCCTTTACAGTAAGTCTGCTCTGGTCCTTTACAGTAGGCCTGCTCTAGTCCTTTACAGTAGGCCTGCTCTAGTCATTTACAGTAGGCCTGCTCTAGTCCTTTACAGTAGACCTGCTCTAGTCCTTTACAGTAGACCTGCTCTAGTCCTTTACAGTAGGCCTGCTCTAGTCCTTTACAGTAGGCCTGCTCTAGTCCTTTACAGTAAGTCTGCTCTGGTCCTTTACAGTAGGCCTGCTCTAGTCCTTTACAGTAGACCTGCTCTAGTCCTTTACAGTAGACCTGCTCTAGTCCTTTACAGTAGGCCTGCTCTAGTCCTTTACAGTAAGTCTGCTCTGGTCCTTTACAGTAGGCATGCTCTAGTCCTTTACAGTAGACCTGCTCTAGTCCTTTACAGTAGGCCTGCTCTAGTCCTTTACAGTATACCTGCTCTGGTCCTTTACAGTAGGCCTGCTCTAGTCCTTTACAGTATGTCTATTCTAGTCCTTTACAGTATGCCTGCTCTAGTCCTTTACAGTAGACCTGCTCTAGTCCTTTACAGTAGACCTGCTCTAGTCCTTTACAGTAAGTCTGCTCTGGTCCTTTACAGTAGGCCTGCTCTAGTCCTTTACAGTAGACCTGCTCTAGTCCTTTACAGTAGGCCTGCTCTAGTCCTTTACAGTATGCCTGCTCTAGTCCTTTACAGTAACACCTGCTCTGGTCCTTTACAGTAACACCTGCTCTGGTCCTTTACAGTAACACCTGCTCTGGTCTTTTACAGTAACACCTGCTCTGGTCTTTTACAGTAACACCTGCTCTGGTCCTTTACAGTAACGCCTGCTCTGGTCTTTTAGAGTAACGCCTGCTCTGGTTTTTTACAGTAACACCTGCTCTGTTTTTTTACAGTAACGCCTGCTCTGGTATTTTACAGTAACGCCTGTTCTGTTTTTTTACAGTAACACCTGCTCTGGTCTTTTACAGTAACACCTGCTCTGTTTTTTTTACAGTAACACCTGCTCTGGTATTTTACAGTAACGCCTGCTCTGGTATTTTACAGTAACACCTGCTCTGGTATTTTACAGTAACACCTGTTCTGGTCTTTTACAGTAACACCTGCTCTGGTCTTTTACAGTAACGCCTGCTCTGATTTTTTACAGTAACGCCTGCTCTGGTATTTTACAGTAACGCCTGCTCTGATTTTTTACAGTAACGCCTGCTCTGGTATTTTACAGTAACACCTGTTCTGGTCTTTTACAGTAACACCTGCTCTGGTCTTTTACAGTAGGCCACCGCACCGGTAACATGGCAGCGGTGATACACATACTTTTGTCTCAAGACTTAGTCCTGCATGTATCAACAAATGCGCATGTTGGTGTGAATTGTGCCATTATTACTACCAACTGTAATAATTGTGGAATATTACTATAATGAGCTGTATGTGTATGAACCAAGCATCACACTGTAATGTACCTGTACTTTATACGTGACAATAAACGACTACTACAGTAGGCCTGCTCTTGTCTTTTACAGTAACGCCTGCTCCGGTCTTTTACAGTAGGCCTGCTCCGGTCTTTTACAGTAGGCCTGCTCTAGTCATTTACAGTAGGCCTGCTCTAGTCCTTTACAGTAGGTCTATTCTAGTCCTTTACAGTAGGCCTGCTCTAGTCCTTTATAGTATACCTGCTCTAGTCCTTTACAGTAGGCCTGCTCTAGTCCTTTACAGTAGGCCTGCTCTAGTCCTTTACAGTAGGCCTGCTCTGGTCCTTTACAGTAGGCCTGCTCTAGTCCTTTACAGTATGCCTGCTCTAGTCCTTTACAGTAGGTCTGCTCTAGTCCTTTACAGGCCTGCTCTGGTCCTTTATAGTAGACCTGCTCTAGTCCTTTACAGTAGACCTGCTCTAGTCCTTTATAGTAGGCCTGCTCTAGTCCTTTACAGTAGACCTGCTCTAGTCCTTTACAGTATGCCTGCTCTGGTCCTTTACAGTAGGCCTGCTCTAGTCCTTTACAGTAACACCTGCTCTAGTCCTTTACAGTAGGCCTGCTCTGGTCCTTTACAGTAGGCCTGCTCTAGTCCTTTACAGTAACACCTGCTCTAGTCCTTTACAGTAGGCCTGCTCTAGTCCTTTACAGTAGACCTGCTCTAGTCCTTTACAGTAGGCCTGCTCTAGTCCTTTACAGTAGACCTGCTCTAGTCCTTTACAGTAGGCCTGCTCTAGTCCTTTACAGTATGTCTATTCTAGTCCTTTACAGTATGCCTGCTCTGGTCCTTTACAGTATGTCTATTCTAGTCCTTTACAGTAGGCCTGCTCTAGTCCTTTACAGTAGGCCTGCTCTAGTCCTTTACAGTATGTCTATTCTAGTCCTTTACAGTAGGCCTGCTCTAGTCCTTTACAGTATACCTGCTCTAGTCCTTTACAGTAGACCTGCTCTAGTCCTTTACAGTAGGCCTGCTCTAGTCCTTTACAGTAGACCTGCTCTAGTCCTTTACAGTAGGCCTGCTCTAGTCCTTTACAGTAAGTCTGCTCTGGTCCTTTACAGTAGGCCTGCTCTAGTCCTTTACAGTAGGCCTGCTCTAGTCCTTTACAGTAGGCCTGCTCTAGTCCTTTACAGTAGACCTGCTCTAGTCCTTTACAGTCGACCTGCTCTAGTCCTTTACAGTAGGCCTGCTCTAGTCCTTTACAGTAGGCCTGCTCTAGTCCTTTACAGTAAGTCTGCTCTGGTCCTTTACAGTAGGCCTGCTCTAGTCCTTTACAGTAGGCCTGCTCTAGTCCTTTACAGTAGACCTGCTCTAGTCCTTTACAGTAGGCCTGCTCTAGTCCTTTACAGTAAGTCTGCTCTGGTCCTTTACAGTAGGCCTGCTCTAGTCCTTTACAGTAGACCTGCTCGAGTCCTTTACAGTAGACCTGCTCTAGTCCTTTACAGTAGACCTGCTCTAGTCCTTTACAGTAGGCCTGCTCTAGTCCTTTACAGTAGGCCTGCTCTAGTCCTTTACAGTAGGCCTGCTCTAGTCCTTTACAGTATACCTGCGCTGGTCCTTTACAGTAGGCCTGCTCTAGTCCTTTACAGTATGTCTATTCTAGTCCTTTACAGTATGCCTGCTCTAGTCCTTTACAGTAGACCTGCTCTAGTCCTTTACAGTAGACCTGCTCTAGTCCTTTACAGTAAGTCTGCTCTGGTCCTTTACAGTATACCTGCTCTAGTCCTTTACAGTAGGCCTGCTCTAGTCCTTTACAGTATGCCTGCTCTAGTCCTTTACAGTAACACCTGCTCTGGTCCTTTACAGTAACACCTGCTCTGGTCCTTTACAGTAACACCTGCTCTGGTCTTTTACAGTAACACCTGCTCTGGTCCTTTACAGTAACGCCTGCTCTGGTCTTTTAGAGTAACGCCTGCTCTGGTTTTTTACAGTAACACCTGCTCTGTTTTTTTACAGTAACGCCTGCTCTGGTATTTTACAGTAACGCCTGTTCTGGTTTTTTACAGTAACACCTGCTCTGGTCTTTTACAGTAACACCTGCTCTGTTTTTTTACAGTAACACCTGCTCTGGTATTTTACAGTAACGCCTGCTCTGGTATTTTACAGTAACACCTGCTCTGGTATTTTACAGTAACACCTGTTCTGGTCTTTTACAGTAACACCTGCTCTGGTCTTTTACAGTAACGCCTGCTCTGATTTTTTACAGTAACGCCTGCTCTGGTATTTTACAGTAACGCCTGCTCTGATTTTTTACAGTAACGCCTGCTCTGGTATTTTACAGTAACACCTGTTCTGGTCTTTTACAGTAACACCTGCTCTGGTCTTTTACAGTAGGCCTCCGCACCGGTAACATGGCAGCGGTGATACACATACTTTTGTCTCAAGACTTAGTCCTGCATGTATCAACAAATGAGCATGTTGGTGTGAATTGTGCCATTATTACTACCAACTGTAATAATTGTGGAATATTACTATAATGAGCTGTATGTGTATGAACCAAGCATCACACTGTAATGTACCTGTACTTTATATGTGACAATAAACGACTACTACAGTAGGCCTGCTCTTGTCTTTTACAGTAACGCCTGCTCCGGTCTTTTACAGTAGGCCTGCTCTTGTCTTTTACAGTAACGCCTGCTCCGGTCTTTTACATTAGGGCTGCTCTTGTCTTTTACAGTAACGCCTGCTCCGGTCTTTTACATTAGGGCTGCTCTGGCCTTTTACAGTAGGCCTGCTCTGGTCTTGTTGGACGGCATGGTTTAAAATGCACCACTTGGCCTCAGGAGGCCTTTGCTTCCCAAATATGTCATGAAGTTTGTTTAAAGCATTATTTGGAGTGTATTTTGTAGTGTATTGGAGTGCATTTGGATCGTGCTGGAAAGCAGAGAATGGGACTAACTGTCTTTCCTCCGTATTGGTCAGTGGTTTTTAGGGGATGAGGAAAGATTGCTGAGCCAAACATTCAGCTAATTGTGAAGCCATTCAAGTGGCTGCAGCAGATGCAGATGTGGGTGCGGTGACACAAAGCAGTGGATCTTTCCAGAAGATTTTCGATGTTTGTTCAGCCTCCAGGTCCGTCTCAAATTGGCCAAATATGGCTAGAACTCTTACTCAATTTCAAAGCAAAACAGTTCCCTTAAAAGGGGCACTTCACAAAAAAACGTTGATTTTCCCCCCCACATAATCTCACACACATCCAAAAACTCATTTAACTTAATTTAGTTTGACAAGATACTGTGAGTAAATGAGGCTGAACGTGATGTCATCGGAGACATTGAATTCTTGTGTTGTGTTAATTACAGCACCATGAAATGATGTGATATGATGTCAAATGAATAGCAATGCCTTGCCTTATAGGGACTGCTACCGTATAATTTCATTGAGCTGTAATTAACAACACAAACATTCTATGTCCCCGTTGACATCACTGGGGGAAATATTCACAATAATTTACACTCAATAACGGTCAAACTAAATTAATGTGTGTGTTACGACCCTGGCTCAAGGCCCGCAACCTATGTGCAAAACCGACACCAAAACCTGTGTATTAACTCAAGTGCTACTATATTAAGGAATTACTAGTGTAAGCTAAAAGGATAAGGACTGGAAGAACGTGACAATCTATCTGGTAACCCACACACTTCTAAACACAGACCCTGCATGTGTGTGTGCCTGGCTGGTTTTAAACCTCCCAGCAGGTAACCAATCAGCACTAATTAACTAAGTGGCAGCCCTCACCTACATGCCCCGTGACACAGAGTGATCAGGCCTCTAGTACATAACACCTCCCCCACCAAACTGGTTGCCCAAGAGGCAACCACTACACAACAACTCATAGACAAAACAAAAAAACAACTGTGACCCCTTAGTTGTCAGGGCCACTACCACAACAGTGATAACGGGTACCACAAACACCGGTACTATGATCGTGAGAGGGCGTCTGCTAGCACGTTGTCCCTCCCACGAATGTGGCGAATATCCAAGTTATACGCCTGGAGGAACAAACTCCATCGCATCAAACGATGGTTCGAGTTCACCATGCTGCGAAGAAAAACCAAAGGGTTATGGTCTGTATACACAACAAGGGGTAAACTGGAGGATCCAACGTAAACATCAAAATGGTTCAAGGCAAGAACCAAAGCGAGCGCCTCCTTCTCTATAGTAGAGTAGTGCAGTTGATGCCTGTCAAACTTTTTAGAAAAGTAGCACACTGGGTGCTCCACCTCTAATGCATCCTCTTGCAGGAGGACGGCTCCAGCACCAAGGTCACTAGCATCCACTGCCAACTTGAATGGCAGTTGAAAATCGGGAGCTGACAGAACGGGAGCGCTAATCAGAATACCCTTGATGCTCTCAAAAGACTGTTGACAAGTCTCAGTCCACACGAAAGGTACCTTAGGACTGAGCAGATTGGTCAAAGGGGCAACAACAGAAGCAAAGTTCCTACAGAAACTCCTATAGTACCCTGCCATACCTAGGAAGCGCTTTAACTCCCGCCTGGTGAGGGGAGCAGGGAAGCCCACTATAGCCTCCACCTTAGCTGTAATGGGGCACACATGCCCACGTCCAACCACCTTACCCAGGTAGGTAACCGTGGCCTGTCCAAATTCACATTTCGCAAGGTTAACTGTCAAGTTAGCATCACCCAACCGCTTGAACACTTTTGCCAGATGCTCCACATGTTGTGACCAAGAGGAACTGTGGATAACCAGGTCATCCAGATATGCCTCACAGAACGCTACTCCGGCCAGGACCTTGTTCACTAGCCGCTGAAACGTCGCTGGGGCATTTCGCATGCCAAAGGCCATCACTGTATACTGGCAGAAACTCTCTGGTGTGACAAAAGCGGATATCTCACGTGCTCGCGGAGTAAGCGGAACCTGCCAGTATCCCTTCAGCAAATCCAATTTACTTACAAAGGCTGCTGAACCCACCCGATCGATACAGTCGTCCATCCGAGGAAGAGGGTACGAGTCCGGCTTGGTTACTGCATTAACTTAAGTCAGTACAGAACCGATGAGTGCAGTCTGGCTTATCAACAAGCAGGCAGGGGGAGCTCCACGCACTAGAGCTGGGCTCCGCAATGCCATGTCTCACCATATAGTCTACTTCCTTACTCAAGATCCGTCGTTTTTCCGGATTCACCCTGTAGGCATGTTGCTTAATTGGCCCTGCACTACCAACATCAATGTCGTGCTCGAGTACATTAGTACGACTAGGGACATCAGAAAACAAACGTGTATGCTGTCTAAGTAGGCGCACCACATCCGCACGCTCAGGAAGTGGCAAGTACGACAGGTGTGAGTCCAAGTCACCTAGTATCTGGGTGTTTGGCAACCTGCCCTGAGAAATCTCCTTCGACACAGAACAGTCGGCCACAATAGGAGATGCAGAAACTGTCAGAATAGCCACAGGCTTGACCCCTGACTGGTCCATCTGAGCCCTATCATTGTACGCCTTCAACATATTGACGTGACATAATCTACTCTTGCGCCTGCGGTCGGGAGTTTTAATCAAGTAGTCGACCTCACCAACTTTGCGCTCAATGGAGTATGGCCCACTGTATTTAGCCTGTAATGCAGACCCAAGAATAGGCGAGAGAACCAACACCTTGTCTCCCGGTGAGAATACCCTATGTCGGGCCCGCCTATCATACCACACCTTCATTTTTCCTTGGGCTACCTTTAGGTTCTCTTTCGCTAGTTCACATGCTCTACTAAGCTTAAGCCTGAAGTCACACACATAGTCCAACAAATTAGTAGAGGAAGGAGCCTGGTCAGCCAACCACTTTTCCTTCAGCAGTTTCAAAGGACCCCTCACTGTGTGGCCGAACACCAGCTCAGCCGGGCTGAATCCAAGAGACTCCTGGGTTACCTCCCTAGCAGCAAACAGAAGCAAAGGAATTCCATCATCCCAGTCTTTGTCGAACTCCGTACAATATGCCCGCAGCATTGTTTTGATAGTCTGGTGAAATCTCTCCAGCGCCCCCTGGGACTCTGGATGATAGGCAGAGGAAGGGCAATGCTGGATAGACAACTGCTGGAGGACCTGAGCAAAGAGACGGGACATGAAGTTAGACCCTTGATCTGATTGAATGACCTTTGGTAGACCAAACGTCGAAAAAAACCTAACCAGAGCTTTGGATATAGCTGGGGCTGTGATCTTGCGTAAAGGAATGGCTTCAGGAAAACGGGTCGCTGCACACATAATAGTCAAAAGGTACTGGTTCCCTGTCTTAGTTCGAGGGAGGGGACCAACACAGTCAATGAGGATCCGCTCAAAAGGTTCCCCAACGGCAGGGATAGGCTGCAGAGGAGCCTGAGGGATCTTCTGGTTTGGTTTACCAACCACCTGACACACATGGCACGAGCGACAATATTGTGCCACATCTGACTTCAAACCAGGCCAACAAAAATGTCTCAGCACACGGTCATAAGTCTTCCTGACCCCCATGTGACCAGCAAGATCATGATCATGTGCTAGATGCAGTATATCAGGACGATACACGGCTGGAACAACAATCTGAAACACACTGCCCCAGTCATCCAGACTGGACAGGTTAGGTGGTGTCCACTTTCTCATGAGCACGTCATTGCTAACAAAGTATCCTTGAGACGTAACCACCATTGCATCCTCTAAAACCGCCTCTTCAAAGAGGGACGACAAGGAGACATCCTTGTTTTGCTCTAGTACCAACTGCTCATGAGACGGTATCACCTTACCAAAACCCTCATCAGGGCCACTTTTCAACTCAACAAAGAACGTGTCACTAAGTGTCATATCACCATCTAAGTTAACAACCTCATGGGTGTCACATTTGACCTTTGACATTGCGCATGTTACCGCACACACAGGAAACACTCCTGGATGCTTCTGTGCGAACTCATCAGGAACCTCAGAAACTACAGGGACGGGAACTACAACTGGAGTAGCCAGCACTTTGCCACCGGCCAAATCGTTCCCTAGAATGAAGGACACCCCCTTTATGGGAATGTGAGAACACACTCCTACGACAACATTGCCTGATACTAAGGGAGAGTTTAGCGAGACCTCATGCAAAGGAGTATTCACAAAGCCTCCTCCAAAGCCCTGAACAATGGCACCGGAATGCAATGAAGAATCTTCCGAAAATGGCAAAATCCCATCCAGAATGAGAGACTGGAAAGCTCCTGTATCTCTCCATATTGTAATAGCCTGCCTTGATCCTAATGCACCAACCAGTGAAACAAATCCATCCATCATAAATGTTGAGGAGCCCTCTAGCTCCCTGTCTGCACCTTTGATACTTTGCACCCCACCCTCTAATGTCGGCATAGGTGTCCTGTCCATGATTTCTACCAGAGCCACCGTTTTTACATTTTTCTGCTTAAGCACAGGGCATCCAGCAACGATATGACCAGGCTCCTTACAGTAAAAACAGATAACCCCCTCTGGGAATGCACTAGCAGAGCCACCTTGCCTAGGAGTCGAAGTAAACCGACCAGCAGACACGAGTGCCGGGAACCGGCTCCCCTGAGAAGGACGCCTACTACCCCTGGACTCCACACGGCCCTCCTCTACAAAGACAGATTTGTGTGTTAACACAAACTCATCAGCCAAGACAGCAGCGTCGGCTATCTTCGATACCTTATGCTCATTTAGATGTGTGGACACGTTATCAGGAACACACCTTTTAAATTCCTCTAGGAGAACCAACTGTCTGAGCTGCTCCCTTGACTCTGCGAGGTGCACCACCGGTCAAACAGGTTCTCCTTCTCTTTTCCAAATTCAACATAAGACTGCCCCTCCTGCCTACGATAACCTCTAAAACGCTGACGATAGGCCTCGGGGACCAACTCATAAGCCCTCAATATGGAAGCTTTAACCAGTTCATAATCAGCGCTTTGTTCAAGGGACAGAGCAGTGTAGGCTTCTTGTGCCCTACCAACCAAAACACATTGCAGCAGCAGTGTCCAGGCGGTATCAGGCCACTTCAATGTGGTTGCCACCCGTTCAAAAAGGGGGAAATATCTTTCCACGTCTTTCTCAAAAAACGGAGGCACCATTCTAATATTCCTGCCTACATCAAAACCGGAACGTGACTCTGGATGCAGAACACCCGCCTGTAAGGCAGCATGCTTATACTCAAGCTCCTTCTGCGCACGCTCGTGCTCCAGCAACATTTGTCTCTCCTTAAGCTCCCGCTCCTCTTTCCTCTCTTTAAGCTCACGCTCCTCTCTCCTCTCTCTCTCCTTAAGCTCACGCTCATGCTCACGCTCCTCTCTCCTCTCCTTAAGCTCACGCTCCTCTCTCCTCTCCTCACGCTCTTGGTGTAGCTGCCTCTCCTTAAACTCCAACTCTCTAACCCTCCATTCACCCTCTGCACCAGGTAAAAGCGGAGACGCGTCAGACGAAGGAGGCTGCTCCACCCTCTCCTCAAGCACCTGCCCTCTAATGAGCAACACCCTTAAAGCACTCAAGGCAGATGGCTTCAACCGTTTCTCACTGGGAGAAAGCTCCACCTTGTAGTGTACAGCAAGCTCCAGAAGCTGTTCTTTGGAAAACCTCTCCAACAAGTCATGCGAAGGGAGATCAACAAAATCCCTAACGGAAGCCATCTTTCCTACACCAGCGCCACCACCCGTTCACCATAGAGTCACCAAAGAAACACCAAAGAACCACCGAAGAACGACTAAAGAACCACGACGAACCACTGAAGAACCATACTGAATGCCAAAGCCACTAATAACAACCATAAAGGGACGCTGTGGCAATGTGTGCTACGGAGCGCACATTTCAAGGACGTAAAAAAAAACAAAAAAAAAAAACCACACCCACCCTAAATAGACGTGACATACACTCAGGGTGTTAGGTGCTACCAGGTATGCTCAACAAACAAACAAACAAAACAAAATAAATCCAACAAACAATTCCAAACAGGTGCGCCTTCTAACCTGATGTGACCACATATGCTTCTACGTCTAAACTGCAGGAAAAAAAAAAACCCGGCCTACCACATGTCTACCCTAAGAAACACTAATTCAAGCCCTACCACACTACCTGTGTTTCCTGGCCGCCCTAACCTACCTACCCTTAAACTAATGCCCTGTAGACCTAACTTTCTTCAACCACACCTGCTACCAGTCAAAGATCATATACAATCATTTCATTGACCGCCCCAGGAGTACGTGGTGCACCGGACGCTAACCCACAACCAGAAAATAATGTCCCTATCTACATGTGGTGCCTACTAAACTATATACAGTATTTTAACAGCATAAGTAGTCACATCAAATTACAAACAAATACGGCATACTCACCTGTTTGATGAAATGGCTCAGCCCCCACGTTACACCAAATGTAACGAACACCACCCAAACCATAATATGATGACACCCCGTGCAACACAAAAAAAAAAACACCAAACAAAGTTCTAGGGGTAAAAGATCCCGGATGAGCGCCCAATTGTTACGACCCTGGCTCAAGGCCCGCAACCTATGTGCAAAACCGACACCAAGTGCTACTATATTAAGGAATTACTAGTGTAAGCTAAAAGGATAAGGACTGGAAGAACGTGACAATCTATCTGGTAACCCACACACTTCTAAACACAGACCCTGCATGTGTGTGTGCCTGGCTGGTTTTAAACCTCCCAGCAGGTAACCAATCAGCACTAATTAACTAAGTGGCAGCCCTCACCTACATGCCCCGTGACACAGAGTGATCAGGCCTCTAGTACATAACAGTGTGCAAAACTGTTTGAGTTTTGGGATGTGTGTGAGATTATGTGCAAAATAAATAAGCATTGTTTTTTGGTGAAGTGCTCCTGAAATGTGTTTTGCATAAGTTTCCACGCCAAACTTATTTGGGGTTTTTACTGTTCAGAAAGTCAAACATTCACCACTCAATTTGATAGTATAAGTTTATAAGACTTCAAGTTCAAGTTTCTTTATTAGTTGTCATACAGAAGTACAGAATACTTTTATACAAAATGCTTCTTTCTGTTACGCTCCAGAGACTGTGCTAGACAAAAAAGATAAGTATAAAATAAAATAAGTATAGTAGTATAAAATAAAATAAGTATAGTAGTATAAAATAGAAGTCACGTCGTACGTAGACACAAGTGTTCAATATGTACATATGTACAATGCAGAGTAGAAGTAACTGAGTTACCATACAATATACTATACAATATACTAATATACAATATACTATATAGTGCAAAGCAGAAATGGGATGAGGTACAATTTAGGTACAATTTACAGTAAGGTGTCCTGAGGTATGGGTTGTAGTGCAAATTCTTTGCCAATAAATATAAAGTGTGTTTAGGTGTTCTAAAGTGTGTAAGTGGGTGCTGCAGTGAGTCGTTTGTTTAAAGTGAGTGTGTGCGTGTGGATGTGTGTGCTGTGAGTGCATTTGATGGTTGTTGTATAGTGTTATTGTTTGTTGAGCAACCTGATGGCCTGGGGATAGAAGCTTCTTCTGAGTCTTTCTGTGCTTTCCATGAGACTCCGGTATCGCTTGCCTGACCGCAGCAGTTCAAAGAGGCAGTTGTTTGGGTGGCTGGAGTCCTTGATGATTCTCTTAGCCTTACCCATGCACCGCTTGTTGTAAATGTTCTGGAGAGTGGGAAGCCCCCCTCCAATTGTGCGTTCGGCTGAACGGGCCACTCTCTGTAGTCTGCTACGGTCTTGTGCGGTGCTATTCCCAAACCAGGAGGTGATATTGCCAGTCAGGATGCTCTCTATTGTACATGAGTAGAAGTTCTTAAGCATCTTCTGACTGACTTGGAACTTCCTTAGGCGCCTGAGGAAGTAGAGGCGTTGCCGTGCCTTCCTCACAACACTGTCAATGTGTGTGGTCCATGTCAAGTCCTCGGATATGTGGACTCCGAGGTACTTAAAACTGTTCACTTCTGGTTATACTATTAGATTCTGATTATAGGAGATTTGCTAGGCTAGCTGGTCTGTATATAAAGTAAATCACTGCATTTATATAGCAGCTTTTATCCAAAGCGCTTTACAATTTGTTTCTCACATTTTACCCATTCACTCATACAGTACATTCACACACCGACGGCGGAGGCAACCATGCAAGGTGACAACCTGCTCATCAGAAGCAGTTAGGGGTTAAGTGTCTTGCTCAAGCTGGGAATCGAACCGGGAACCTCCGGATTACCAGACGACTGCTCTACTGTAGCTGTATCCACTTCCATTAATTTGTGCCAAACTAGGCGAGCTTGGAGACCCGATAGCTTTCTACTGAATGCACACAGAGAGGAAATTGGTATCTATCTTCTTGTCTGACTCTGGAGAAGACAGTAAGCATTAATTGAGAAAAATACGTAATATAATTTCTTTTGTCAATATATCATACATCAATCATTTTTGTCCAAAGACCCCAAACTCATGTTTAAGTCTAGTAAAAGCGGTGGATCGGATCTGTATCTGGTATCGGCCGATACCGAAGGTTTGGTACTCAGATTTGGTATTGGCAGTGGAGAAGTGGTACCAGTGTGTCCCCCTAATTTCAAGTGATGACACTTGTCTCCTCAACAGCGCCTTCAAAAAGGGGAAAATAACTGTGTTGCAAGATGCTCCACAGTTCCACAGTGGGTATCCTATAACTGTGTTGAGAAATGCTCCACAGTGGGTATCCTGTAAGCGTGTTGAGAAACGCTCCACAGTGGGTATCCTGTAACTCAGTGCTTCTCAAACTTTTTCTGTCAGGCCCCCCTTTGGCGGACCAAAATATTTTGGGCCCCCCCCCCCCCCCCTCGCCCCAACAAAATAGTCATGAAATGGGCCATGTTTAAATTTATTGAAATAACACCAATATCGTGACCTTTCAAATTGGCCCTATATTTTTTTTTCAGAGCTGTCATGGATGAAAAGCCAGCTTCACACAGATACTGTATGTGGTGCTGAATGGTATCAACACCTTAACTGCTGCATCATGAGATACTTGGTGGGCCATGAGATGAGATATACTTGGTACTCAGCACCACACTCTGAAACTAGCTCTCTAGGTGGTATCAGATGAGATTTCAAAGAGTTCTTCCAAGAGTTTGGATGGAGATGTGTCAGGAAGCTTTGTCTCAATGTTGTCTGTAAAGTTTTTTTTTTATCCAGAGTAACTTGGTGATCCTTTTCTGTGTTTTATTAAATAATGATTTTCAGATTTTGAGAAATGGTATTTTCATGGAGAACAGAACATTTTTTATTATTATTTTTTAATAAATCTCAAGGCCCCCCCTGTCATGCCTCTGCGCCCCCACTTTGAGAAACACTGCTGTAACTGTTGAGAAACGCTCCACAGTGGGTATCCTGTAACTGTGTTGAGAAACGCTCCACAGTGGGTATCCTGTAACTGTGTTGAGAAACGCTCCACAGTGTATCCTGTAACTGTGTTGATAAACGCTCCAGTGTATCCTGTAACTGTGTTGATAAACGCTCCAGAGTGGGTATCCTGTAACTGTGTTGAGAAACGCTCCACAGTGGGTATCCTGTAACTGTGTTGAGAAACGCTCCACAGTGTATCCTATAACTGTGTTAAGAAACGCTCCACAGTGGGTATCCTATAAGGCTTGAAAGTACCCTCTATGTTCTCTATGTCTACGGTTATGATCACATTGCGATGCAATGAGCCAGGCCACATCCTGAGGTGGTCAGGCTCCTGACGTGATCAGGATTCAACCCCAGTCTGGAAGCAAACCGGCCACAACGAGCAAACGTGAGGAGACAGGGGGCAAGAGGAGGGGGTGGGGGGGGATGCGGACATGATCCAAACAACGGGACAAGATGTTACATTTGCACCCGTGTGGTGTTGCAATAGCTCCCGGTCTCCCCTACATGGGAGCAGGACTTGACAGTTCTGGGGAAGTTGTGGTGGAGAGAGCTTACAGGCCTTTTGCTGCATCGTTTCAGAATGTTTAAATCCACATGGGGATGTTGTGTAATGCGATTGGACCAGAAACCAGCATGACAGCATGTCATATTTTGTTCGCTACGTCATTGTTTATTCGACAAATGTGTTTCCATCGCCCCCCACCTCAGGCAAGCATAAAGACTTTTTTGCAGTTTTCCCAGTCAGCTTGTAATAAGACACTTTTATCAAATAAAAAAACGTCAAAGGCAACACAGCTAACGAGACCACAGGACTCAGTAAGTAAGCTAATGGTTATGCATCGATTACACTACTGATAAGTACGTCATACCACTTAATGTAAAAAATAAAAGTGGTTAAGTTTCAGACTGAGCTTGTCATCTCCCCCCAAAGATACTGTTCTTTCATTTCATCTCACCTGCTTAATTTCCATTTCTCAAAACTCGCATACAAACAGCAGCAGTCCCACTCCTGTTCCTCACCCTCCAACCACCCACCCGCTGATGGTGAATAGACTGCATTTATATAGTGCTTTTATCCAAAGCACTTTGCAACTTGTGCCTCACATTCACCCATTCACTCACACTTTCACACACTGATGTGTGACCATGCAAGATGGCGATCTGCTCATCTGGAGCAGTTTGGGGGTTATGTGTCTGGAGCAGTTCGGGGTTAAGTGTCTGGAGCAGTTCGGGGTTAAGTGTCTGGAGCAGTTCGGGGTTAAGTGTCTGGAGCAGTTCGGGGTTAAGTGTCTGGAGCAGTTTGGGGTTAAGTGTCTGGAGCAGTTCGGGGTTAAGTGGCTGGAGCAGTTCGGGGTTAAGTGTCTGGAGCAGTTCGGGGTTAAGTGTCTGGAGCAGTTCGGGGTTAAGTGTCTGGAGCAGTTAGGGGTTAAGTGTCTGGAGCAGTTCGGGGTTAAGTGCAAGGACACTTGGCCTCGTTGCTGGTAGGAGCTGGAATCTAACCTTCCGATTACCAGATGACTGCTTTACCTGAGCCCCTATCGTTGAGGACCAGTGACCACCCAAAACCAACAGACAAGCTGTAGGCAGCACTGCGATCAGTCCCTCCAGTAACGTGGAGAGTGGAGACAGTAGGGTTGCCGCAGTGATGTGAAATTTCCCATGACTAATAAACTCATGACAACACCGGTATTACAGGTGACACCGGACATTAACTAAATTCAGGGATTAAAGCAAAAAAAATCTCCCGACTGAAATTTTTTTCAGGCCAAGTCATATTCTTATTTTAACCTCCACTGTATTTCTTTTTAATAGCGTTGGCGTTTTAAGGGAGCCTACTTGTTTCGGTTTCGTCGATAATCCAATGTAGTTACCCCCCCACCCCGCCTACCCAACCCTTCCCTCCCCAACCACCTCCAATGTACAGTCCCCCCCCCCTCCACCCAACCTCCTCCAATGTACAGTTTCTTCGTCAAATGTATATGCTCTCTTTTTTAGACTCTTATTGTATCACAAACAATACTGTGTAAATCTGGTACGTCATAAATGTATAGATGTAGCAGTATTATCTATCTGTATGTAGAGCTGCCGCGATAACCGCATTACCGCGGTATCGCTGTTGCATCACGCTCACCGCAGAGTTAGGCTGAATACCGCGTCACCGCTGTTTTTTATCATAATAATAAAGTTGGCTTGCGGCTCTGCAGATATACCCTACTCGGTTCCAAGCGACCCTATTGGGTAGAAGTGGTACCAGAAAAGTCATGTGAAACATTGCAGACCACTGACTGGTCAGAAGAGAGACGCGTCACACTTTGTAGCCTCTGAACATAAACAGAACGCCGCCATCTTTACTGCCTCGCTAAGGATGCATTTCATTCAGGATTTGTTTGCGACAGAACCAAGTGCAATAAACAAAAAAGAATGGATTCACTGTGTATTCTGCCTTATTTATTGATGAAACAAAACCGACATCAACCCAATTTACCACCGAGCGGAGAGTTTAGTGTCACAACAAGATCGCTGATGTGTTAAGTTTGTTGTTGTTATTAGCCTAATACTACCGTCAGCCGATATACACAAGAGGTAACGTTAAACCCGGGTTTGCTTGGTAGAATACACAATGAGAGGTAACGTTAGCTTTGGCAGAATAGACACAACGAGAGTCTGGTTAATGTTGTTATTGATTGATTGATTGATTGATTGAAACTGTGTTAAACTCTGGCTTGCTGCAAGCCCTCGGACATCTATGCCCACGGAGCTTTCAGTGTACACAAGCGAGCGGCCCCGCCTGCATCCCCACACGGAGACAAACGGAGTAGTACCTGGCTGCAGTGGAAAAGGAACGAAGTACCAGGTGCCTAAAGCGGGTCGAGTCGAGTAGGTACTATGCAGTGGAAAAGCGCCATTAGACTAGAGGCAGGCTATAAGAGTAGACTACTAAAAAAAAAAAAAAATGCATTCAAATTTTTTTTTTTTTGTGCGCACTGTGCGGTAATAACCGCGGCGGTAGGAAATATTTCGCAAATTCGTGCGGTAAGGAAAATATCAATACCGCGGCAGCTCTATCTGTATGTCATGTATGTCATATATGTTATGATGAATTGAAAATGGGGGACCCTGATGTAAAGAGGAAAGTCTTTCTCTGGTCTGCAACCCCTTGACAATTGTGTGTATTGAGCTGTACTGTATTGTACCCATTCTGCAATCTGTTATAACAATCAATCAATATTTAACCGATTGCAGAATGGGTACAATACAGTATGGCTCAATACACACAATTGTTAAGGGGATGCAGACCAGAGAAAGACGTTTGTCTTGTTTACATCATCAGGGTCCCCCATTTTCAATTCATAGTGACATTTATGACATGCATGACATTGACATCATGACATTTATGGCATAGGGACATACTACAGGTATATAGTACTGTTACATTTGTGACATATACGATATGCAAATATACAGTAATGTTACCCATAGATCCTGACAGAGATTATACATATGATGGGGAGGAGACTGTACATTAGGAGGGGGTGGGTGGGTGGGAGAAAATATACAGTACTGTTACCCATAGATCCTAACAGAGATTATATACATATGATGGGGAGGAGACTGTACATTAGGAAGGGGTGGGTGGGAGAGAAATATACAGTACTGTTACCCATAGATCCTAAGAGAGATTATATGCATATGATGGGGAGGAGACTGTACATTAGGAGGGGGTGGTGGTAGAAAAAAGATACATACGGTGGGGAGAGAATATATACGGTGGGGAGGAGACTGTCTACAGATACACCTGTGTGATGTTGCTACGGAGTTAAGCTAATAAACGTATACTCACAACCACAGCAGGGGACTCACATATTGTACTGTGAAGTAACACGACAATGACAAACGTGTTGTTTCTGTTTTTCTTTTTGACATCGTTGCGGCACACGGAACAAGTTAACTCACCACTACAGCCCCCAGTAGCGCTGCCTAGCCAGTCTCTTCAAACGTCCTCTCCTCTCGAAACTTTTTGTTAGGTGGTCCCGCTGATCCCTTTCATCCGAGAACCCCGCGGTGGGTTCTCTTTTTAGTGGCCGGCTTACTCCTTCCATTTAACCGACGCTATTAAGCTAACGTTAGCTAATCGGTATATAGCAGCGAGTGCAAGCAGCGTGGTGGCTGTGACGTTGGTAAACAAGCAGTTGACGCGTGAGGCTGCAAAAAAGGCGACTCGTAAAACCAAAACACACCGCAGTTTTTAATTATTCTACATGACTATTTTGTTACCCTGCCATGTGGCGGACAAACTTCTCAGACCTCGCAATTGTCACTCGCCCAATAGCCTGCAGCTGCAACCGCGGAGCAAGCCTCCGGAGTGAGCAGCGTAATCCTGTCTCTCGAGTCGCTGAGTGATGATGACTGCTTGGCGCGATAGGGAAAAAAAGCCCTTTTCCATATTTGGCGCCTCTGATTGGCTCAATTTAGTTTCAATCTGTATGCATCTACAAATCATGCAAATACTTCCGTCAGACTGCGAATCAAATGGACGGATCTCCCCAATCAACGGAACGCGGACGGAACGCTTTAATGCATGTAAATTACACTCAATATCTGTGGAGTGTTTACTTTGATCTTTAACATTATGCGGCTACATTGATCCGCTGTGTTTTTCCGTCTACGTCTGATTTTAATGAATTTTCAATGAACAGTATCCATTTGTTGGACAGACAAGAGTTGACGTTATGTTCTAATTTAAAAGTAAACCAAAAAAACAGTAATACCTTCCATCAGTTTTCCATCCATTCATTGACTGATCAAGGACGGAACAATGTAGCTGCAGCCTTATTTAGTGCATCGTGCAAATATAATGTTGCTGCTCTGGACTGGTCCTATGAGCTCCTCTCCAGTCGATCTGCTCTGGGGTTTAATCCAAAATATTTCCAAATCCTCTGCCATCGTTAGTACGTCTCTAGAGCCTCCTTTCTCTCCTTCACGCAAAGTTAAATCTACTCTCAAAGCTACTCTGTGATCGGTGCAGAGACGTATAAAATAGATCTGCTGTCCGTGTTTAGAATGTTGTCTAGTATTGATAACACGTTTGGTATTTTACAAATGCAAGTTTTTAAATTTTATGAATGTGGGCACTGATGTGTGAAAATGAACTAAATGGGTTTTATTTTTTTAAAGTAACACCGGTATCACCGACTACCGCGTCAAGCCTAGGAGGCAGCAGCCCGTCATGCCCATCATCACTTACCCGAAAGGGTCTCCCACCACCAGGAAGGCCACGTCGCCGACATCAGCCCCTTTCAGGATCTCATCGGCCTCCTGTTCTACCATGTCCCTGTCGGCCAGGATCAGCTCCCGGCCGTAATACTCCTCCTGATGGTGGAGGGTTTTAAGAAGGGGAATTACTGCTCGGTGTTCTAAAAACAAGGATGTTATTCATATGGCCGAGTACAATCACCATTCAACACGACGACAAATCTCAGGTTTTTTACCAGGGTTCATTTTTATTCGATTCATTTCTATACTTATTAACCATGTGATAGGAATACAGAATCGATTCAGTCAATTAATATATTAAGTTTCAAGTTTATTTAATAGTTGTCATACAGAAGTACAGAATACTTTTATACAAAATGCTTCTTACTGTTGCGCTCCAGAGACTGTGCAAGACAAGATAAGTATGAAATAAAATAACATAGTAAAATTAGAAGTAAAAAAAATGAGGTCACAGTGTTCAGTTTAGACATATGTACAATGTTCGATGCAGAATAGACGTAGTTACCATACAATATACAATACTGTGCAGTGTACTAATATACAATACTATATAGTGCAAGGCAGAAATGGAGAAATGGGACGAGGTGCAATTTAGGTACAATTCACAGTAGGTGTACGAGTTGTAGTGCAAATCCTTTATCAATAAATATAAAGTGTAAGTGTGTTTGTGTGATCTAAAGTGTGGAGAGTGGGTGCTGCAGTGTGTTGTTTGTTTGAGTGAGTGTGTGCGTGTGGGTGTGGGTGTGTGTGCTGTGTGCATTTGATGGTTGTTGCATAGTGATTATTGTTCGTTTAGCAGCCTGATGGCCTGGGGATAGAAGCTTCTTCTGAGTCTTTCTGTGCTCGCCTTAAGACTCCGGTATCGCTTGCCTGACCGCAGCAGTTCAAAGAGGCAGTTGTTCGGGTGGCTCGAGTCCTTAATAATTCTCTTAGCCTTCCCCTTGCACCGCTTGTTGTAAATGTTCTGGAGTACATTTACAACGCTAAAGTAAACGCTAACCATGTCCTTAACGCCCCTATGTGTAGAATTCTCCATGGTAATATATCATACATGATTACTGAATTACTAATATAGTTACTACAAATATATGTACACTACACATTGTAAATGGTTTTCAATGCATTACTTATGGCTATAACACAACATACAATATGTACCTTTTTCCTGTAGTCGATAAGTACTTTATTTACATATTTTAAGCAAGATCGGGCTGGTTTTATGGTAATCATTATCAATTGTATTGGCCCTCTGTCAACATGTTTTTAAAACATTTGTTTTCAATGTTTCAATGTGTTTGTCTTGATGTACAATGTTCAGTTGCACTGGAGAAATGCATTTGCCTAGTTATGTCTAGGAGCACAATTCGGTTGCCAGGAGATTTATGTTGGCATCAGTTATTATTTTCTTTATCGACCAGCCCTAAGAGAAGGGCACAGTATCTGGTTCAAAACTGATCTACTTGACAAGTGAAAGCACTTGGTAAATATTTAGAACATGTTTGTAAAGCTAGTAGCTAGAATGTGTTCCATCAAATAAATGAGATGCGACTTCACTATGAACATAACTACAATCCGTGTGTGTGTGTGTGTGTGTGTGTGTGTGTGTGCGTGTGTGTGTGTGTGTGTGTGTGTGTGATTGATTTAATTAACAGATTGCAGAATGGGTACAATACAGTACAGCTCAACACACAATTGTTACGGGGATGCAGACCAGAGAAAGACTTTCGTCTTGTTTACATCAGGGTCCCCTCTCTGGTAAACAAGAATACCCTGAAGACTCTGGCAGGAGCACTCATTCAGGGGTACTACGACTATGCTTGCACCTCATGGTACCAAAGCACCTCAAAGGCGCTAAAAACAAAATTACAAACATCTCAAAACAAACTGGTCAGACTACTGCTTGACCTTACTCCTAGAACCCACCTCACCCCTGCCCACTTTGACAACCTAGGATGGCTTAGAGTAGACGACAGAGTACAGCAACTAGCAATGGGCCTGGTCTACAAGATACACTACACGACCAAGGTACCCATGTACATGTCAAAATACTTCCCAAAGGTCAGTGAATACCACGATCACAACACCAGAGGGAGCTCCACAAATCATGTTAAACCCAGATTCGGCTCAAATAAGGGACTAAACACGTTTCGCAATTATGCCACATCAATGTGGAACGCCCTACCCAAAGCTGTAAAGGAATGTGGATCACTACCCACTTTCAAAACCTCTCTCAAGGGACACCTACGGGAGACTGCAATTCAACACTGGCCCCTGTAAATATCCTAACCCAACCCCCTCCAATGTACAGTAATTTACCTAGTATGGTTGTCAATAGTCCAATGTACAATTTTGTTTGTTTGTACAGTGTCTCCCCCCCCCCCCCTCAATGTACAGTTTTACTTGTTTATACAGTGTGCCCCCCTCCCCCACCTCCAATGTAAATTACCCAGTATGGTTGTCAACAATATCCCAATGTACCCAACCCCCCCCCACCCAACCTCCTCCAATGTACAGTTTCTACGTCAAATGTATATACTCCCTTTTCTTGACTCCGTCTGTATCACAAACAGTACTGTATTTGCAAATCTGGTATGTCATAAATGTATAGATGTAGCAGTACTGACTATCTGTATGTCATAAATGTCCTGATGAATTGAAAATGGGGGACCCTGATGTAAACAAGACGAAAGTCTTTCTCTGGTCTGCATCCCCTTAACAATTGTGTGTATTGAGCTGTACTGTATTGTACCCATTCTGCAATCTGTTAATAAAGTTTTCAATCAATCAATTCAATCAATCAATCAATCCCCCATTTTCAATCATCATTCATCATGAACAACAACGTATGTGTGTGTGTGTGCGCGCGTGCGTGCGCGTGTGTGTGTGTGTGTAAAGACAGATAAGCATAGGATCGCGCCTTTCTTCAAGCATCTGTTCCACGCCATGTAAGGTGGAACAGACAATCAACAGTCAGTGACTTACCAGTGCATCTCTCCCTACTGTCAACATGGACGTGTAGGCTTCCAGGTACACACGGGAGCACCCTCTCACCACCTCCAGCCCCTTCACGGTGATGTCTTTTGCATCTCCCAGTCCAAGCCCAATGAAATACAGCATTGTATCGTTGTAATAAATATGAACTGATTATGGACGAACTACCGGATTGTGTTCACAGCTGCTGCTGCTGCGGTCATACACAAACACAAAGATGCCGACAGGCGCTTCCAGCAGTGTAACTAACATACAAGAACGACAACACGAATGACAATTGTCTACCTTAATTCCGCTCAACAAAAGAGACATTTACAATACTTCATATTTCGCAAGAAGCTATGGCTAATAACAACTTCACGTGTTGCTCCATTGGAGTAACCGATATACGATGTACCGTAAAGCGTCTTGATTTTTACGACGGTAACTGCGACAGAGCTATGTTTTTTTTATTTGATTTGAAATCTTTATTTCGAACATGTAAATGAATACAAACAAAATAAATAACTAAACAAAATCAAAACATAACTCAAACAAAAGAATAACTAAACAAAAGCAAAACATAACTCAATTTACATGTTCGAAAAGGCATAGGAAGAAGTATACACTTATTTAATCCTACCCCTTTTCCACTACTCAAATGAGTGTACTATTTTAAAACATAAAAAAAAAATATATATATATATATATATATATATATATATATATATGCAAAACAAAAAAAACAAAAACTATGTATGTAAAACATGAAAGAAATAAAATTAAAATGTAAACACCCGTGAATATCAAGTCCCTTCCTCATCCCTGTACCTCGTGAACATCATTTCCTTATACATCAAAGTATAAGGTTTAAAGTAAGATAGTTGATTGATTGATTGATTGATTGATTGATTGATTGATTGATTGATTGGAAACTTCATTAACAGATTGTAGAATGAGTACAGTACAGTACGGCTCAATACACACAATTGTTAAGGGGATGCAGACCAGAGAAAGACTTTCGTCTAAGTTTAAAGGGGAACTATCTTATAAATGGCCTTTTTGAGTGTTTAGCATTGTTTCCTAGTTATGTGAACTTATATTAATATGATCTATGTCTCAAAATTCTCATATTGGCGCATTCTTCCAATTCTCCTCTCACAATATTCACCCTCACTGAACTGAGTCGTTTGAAAATGTGCCCTATATGTGATGTCATATAGTCACCGCTGCATGTTAATGTTCAGGCGAAGACGACGCTCCGCAGTGGTTTAGGAGCCCAGGCTCAAAACAGCTCGAGATCTTGAGGTAGAAAAATGCTGTTTTTGAGGACTTGATTAGAAATACAAAACAATGAATAAAAAAAAAATATATATTACAGAGGTGTTCCATAGACTCACAGGAATTGTGTAAAAGTGCCCAAATAGTGAAAGAAATAGTAAAATAGTTCCCCTTTAAATCAGAGCCTTGGTTCAAATGAGCTTCGAATACTACTGAATACGATGTTCATTCACGCACTAAAATATTAATTAAAAGAGACAACCGTAGTTTGATGATTAATTGTATTCTTACAACAAGTCTGGTTTATTAATATTTTAGAACATTTTAATAAGACGGGGGTTATTGAAAACAGTAGATCATGTTTGTGGAGAAGTGTGAAATGGAGGAGGCAGATTCAAAATTTAGTATAGTCTCGCATTGCTATCTATCTCCACACTGCATTGAGGCTGTGCCACCACAGGACAAACACGTTGAGTGTGCTGCTCCTGGATCAGCAGGTGGCCCAGCTGGTGAGACTCAGATGGAGATACTCATGTTGTAAAATAGTAAATATTACATGGTCCTCCTCATCGAGGTAGAATACAAACAGCATTGCTCCTGATGAATTGAAAATGGGGGACCCTGATGTAAACAAGACAAAAGTCTTTCTCTGGTCTGCATCCCCTTAACAATTGTGTGTATTGAGTTGTACTGTATTGTACCCATTCTGCAATCTGTTAATAAAGTTTTCAATCAATCAATCAATCAAGCATATAATCATAATGACCCTGAGGGCAATCAGGGCATACAAGTCATGTACATTAGATTTGCAGGTACCCATGTACATGTCAAAATACTTCCCAAAGGTCAGTGAATACCACGACCACAACACCAGAGGAAGCTCAACAAATCATGTTAAACCCAGATTCGGCTCAAACAAGGGACTAAACATGTTTAGCAATTATGCCACATCAATGTGGAACGCCCTACCCACAGCTGTAAAGGAATGTGAATCCCTACCCACATTCAAAACCGCTCTAAAAGAGCACCTACGGGAGGCTGCAATTCGAAACTGGCCACTGTAAATTTCCAAACCCTCCCACCCCCACCCACTCCTAATAGACAGTCTCCTCCCCACCGTATGTATATTCTCTCCCCACCGTATGTATATTTCTCTCCCACCCACCCACCCCCTCCCAATGTACAGTCTCCTCCCCACCGTATATATTCTCTCCCCACCATATGTATATCTCTCTCCCACCCACCCACCCCCTCCTATGTACAGTCTCCTCCCCATCATATGTATTATACTCTCTGTCAGGATCTATGGGTAACAGTACTGTATATTTGCATATCATATATGTCACAAATGTAACAGTACTATATACCTGTATGTCATGTATGTCCCTATGCCATAAATGTCATGATGTCATGTATGTTGTGTATGTCATAAATGTCACTATGAATTGAAAATGGGGGACCCTGATGTAAACAAGACAAACGTCTTTCTCTGGTCTGCATCCCCTTAACAATTGTATGTATTGAGCCGTGCTGTATTGTACCCATTCTGCAATCTGTTAAATAAAGTTTTCATTCATTCATTCATTCACAAGTCATGTACAATAGACCATATAAGTCATGTACATTAGACCATACAAGTCACTCACATTAGACCGTACAAATCATGTACATTAGACCATACAATAATAATAATATAATATAATGCAGGACCTGACGCATAGGTCTTTAATTGGCATGCAACGACACTCAATGTAAACGGCACACACACGCATGCATTGTCTTTGTAGGATCGCCGATGCGATACTCCTCTGCGCTTAACCCATCCCGTCGTCCTTCCCCCCAAGGGCAGCCGGGAGTAGACGAGGGCTGTGGCGTGAGCCACGTCCGGGGACTATCCAAGCGCTCCTGCCCGTCTTCGTCACGGACAAGACAGCGTTAGCGATCTGTTGTTTTGCATGTTTTTCCATTGGGTTTCTCTTATCGGGGGGGGGGGGGACCCTTGCGAGCACGGGGAGAACATGCAAACTCCACACACACAGAAAGGCCCGGGAGAAAGAAAAAGAGGGACTATTAGATCCAATCACCAAATACACCTTGACCATATGGAACAGAGTAGTAAAAACACACAAATTGGAGAAGCAGTCAGGGGTCCTGAGATGGGTAGCACATGACAAGAGATTCAAACCAGGGAGGTTAGACCATGGATTCAGAAGGTGGGAGAGGGGGGGGGCAACAGCAATATGCAAAATGATAGAGAAGGGAGAAATGCAGACACTACAAAAATTAAAGGAGAAATTTGGACTAGAAAACAGGGACCACTTCAGATATCTACAGGTTAGAGACTACTACAACAAAGAAATAAGGGGGGCCAAAGACGAGGAACAGAATGGAATAATAAAGATGATAGTATGGGCATACGAAGGGGGGCAAGGAAGAGTAATATCAGCAATATACCGGGCTATAATGACCAGCAAGGGACACACAACCGATTACATAAGGGAGAAATGGGAGAGAGAGCTAGAGATAGAAATAACAGGGAAGGAATGGGGGAACATATGCGAGGTACAACATTCAACAACAGGATCGAGAATATGGAAAGAATTTGGATGGAAAAACATAATCAGATTCTTTATAACCCCAGAGCTGAAGGGAAAATATGCACCAACACAAAAAGCATGCTGGAGGATGTGTGGGAAGGAGGGGGCAAATCACACGCACATATTCTGGGGATGTCAGAAGCTGAAGGGGTATTGGGAGGAGATAGGGGAAGCAATGATCAGAATATTAGGATACGGGATACCACAAACAGGACTGGTGCTTTACTTAGGAGACCTGACACACGAGGGAATACAAGGGGGGGACAAATATTTAATAAAGATAATGTTGATAGCGGCCAGAAAAGCAATAACGAGACTGTGGTATAAGGAAGACCCACCGACAATAGCAAAATGGGTAGGAATAGTGGAAGAAATACAGGATATGGAAAGGATAACACACATGCTGAGGTTACAGGAAGATAAATTTGGGGAAAGATGGGGAAAGTGGGAGGATTATAAAAGGAACGAGAACGACATCACAGAGGAAGAACCAAATGCAACACAAGAGAGCGAAGGGTAAAGGAGGAAAGATGTTCAAGCAGGGTCTATGAACCCATGTCACACACCTGTACTTTAGTTAATATTATCTATTTGGTTTTTGGGATATTACAAGTGCTGAATGCTTTTATACCTTATTATTTATGTCTGTTTAACGGTGTGATATTAAATATTCAGGGATGATGTGGTTTGGGTATGGGTGAAACAAAAGGCAAAGTGAAAGTTAATAAACAAGAGAAAAAAAAGAAAGGACGAAGGAGAAGGGAAGAAAGAAACTCAAGGAGGGTCTCTGGACCCAGATCACACATACAAACCTTAGTCAGCATTTATTGTCTTTGAGTAGGAATTACCTGTTTATGCCTGTTTAAGGGAGATACACAATCAGCCTTTGTATCAAATACCTAGAAAACAACAGTAGGGGAACCAGACAACTAACCATGTGATACCCATGTAAATATTTATGTGCACTGTTTTTTCTTTTTGTTTTTATTGTGATACTAGTCTCTTCATTTTTTATTATTTATTTTTTGTAAGTGCTGTCTGTCTAAATAAATGTTAATACAAAATTTAAGTTTAAAAAAAAGAAAGGCCCGGGAGATACTCCACCTGGGTAACTGGCAACACGGCGACCTGGTCCCCGAGCGTGAATCTAACCCTGGACCTTCTTGCTCTGCTGTGAGGCGACAGTGTTAAACACCACAGTGCCGCTACTACACCACCTTGCCGCAAGTCATGTACATTAGACCATGCAAGTCACTCACATTAGACCATACATCATGTACATTAGACCATACAAGTCAATTACATTATTAGACCATACAAGTCATGTACATTAGACCATACAAGTCAATTACATTATTAGACCATACAAGTCACATACATTAGACAATACAAGTAATGTACATTAGACCATACAAGTCACGTACATTAGACCATAAAAGTCATGTACATTAGACCATACAAGTCATGTACATTAGACCATACAAGTCATGTACATTAGACCATACAAGTCACGTACATTAGACCATACAAGTCACATACATTAGACCATACAAGTAATGTACATTAGACCATACAAGTCACGTACATTAGACCATACAAGTCACATACATTAGACCATGCAAATCACATACATTATTAGACCATACAAGTCACGTACATTAGACCATACAAGTCACATACATTAGACCATGCAAATCACATACATTATTAGACATTACAATTCACGTACATTAGACCATACAAGTCACTTGTAAGTATATTTCCACATGAACGTTTTTTAAATAAAAAAGGTTAAGGATAATGTTGGGGAAAATGTGGATACGGGGGTGGAGGTAGGAAAGGGGTTAGTCTTGACTAGTTTAATATAGGTCAACTAGCAGGGCTCAAAGACACTAGGGCGACAGTCTGGCTGATGTTCTTAAAACAGCCTCAAGATAGGCAGATGGACATTTTAGTACATCATATCGTGTGCTCTAATCTTGTGTCTTTTCTCTCTTACACACATACACAGCACACACACACAGACACAGCACACACACACAGACACACAGACACACACAGTCACACAGACACACAGACACACACATACACAGCACACACACACAGACACAGCACACACACACAGACACACAGACACACACAGTCACACAGACACACACACACACACACACAGCACAGACATACACACCGACACACACACACACACACACATTCCCTGTGACACAATACACACACGTCTGTACACAGACGCACACACACACACACACACACACACACACACACATCTCACTCTCTCTTCAATGTTCTTAATGTTTTACATCATATCGTGTGTGTACATCATATCTTGTTTATCTCTCTTCGATGTTCTTAATGTTTTTATCTAAATCTATGTTCTTCTTAAAGTCTTTATCTCTCTTCATGTTCTTAATGTTTTTATCTCTCTCCGATGTTAAATCTACGTATCATCTTAATGTACGTCATGTCAGATCTGACATGATATGATACGTCATCATATCTGTCATGGGGGGGCAGGACTGAGAGGGGATTTAGGGGACAAGCAGAGGGATTGGGAGTGAGAGTGTTTTTTGTTCAAGCTGTGGTGATCCTCTGCTCGATCCATAGCTTTTGCTGTTAAGAACTTCTTTTCCTAAATAAATTACCTACTTGTTACAATTGGAAATATCGTCTCCTGCTGTGTTAAACAACCATCAGCCACAACATTTGGTGACCCTTGACCTGTAGACCGCCCTGCCGGGCCCCCTCACACGGCCAGCTCCGGACCTCTCCCGTAGAAATTCTGGCGGTGTCGACAAACAAACACAGGTGAGCATTTTTGCTTTTGATTAGAATATCCGTAAGAGATTCTGAGGGAGGAATAAGTTGAGCTGACTGTGTGACGGGGGTCTGGATGGACGGCTAAAACGAACACGACTGGTGAGGTGTTTACACTGGGGCGATTCCTCTTTTAACAGGCTATAAGGGCGCCACTAATCAATTTTAATTGCATGTTTTCGACCTCTGGTCAAATTTTTCTCCATCTCTTCAAACCTCTCCCCGACCCCTTTCCCTGATTTCTTTACGACACTCTCCACATACACACATAACTGTGCCTTCTGTCCTCTGTAGATAAGACTCTCAATTTTCAAAACAAAAACCGGTACCGCTCTGCTGTTATTCAAAACACACTATCACAGCTGGCATTCTCTGTGTCAAACTAATTACCTTACGGATACACTATTGTTCGTTTTCTTATTGGCTTGTGAGGTTGTTGCTACAGAGAGGCTAGCTGTCCTACACACACACACACACACACACACAGTCACACATACAATACACACACACACACACACACACACACAGACAGTCACACACACACACACACACACACAGTCACACATACAATACACACATACAATACACACACACCCCCCCATCGCTTAAAAAGTTAGCTATTACACCCCAATAGGACGCACCAGGTTGGGGAAAAAGTAGGGTTTGGATCAGATCAGGCCCCTGATCTCTCTCTCTCTCTCTCTCTCTCTCTCTCTCTCTCTCTCTCTCTCTCTCTCTCTCTCTCTTTCTTTCGTACATCTGTAGAAGATAACTCATTCTGGGCGTAGAGCCAGCTAGCAAATCTGGGCGTTGAGCCAAGAGAGATAGCTCTCTCTCTCTCTCTCTCTCTCTCTCTCTCTCTCTCTCTCTCTCTCTCTCTCTCTCTCTCTCTCTCTCTCTCTCTCTCTCTCTCTTTCTTTCGTACATCTGTAGAAGATAACTCATTCTGGGCGTAGAGCCAGCTAGCAAATCTGGGCGTTGAGCCAAGAGAGATAGCTCTCTCTCTCTCTCTCTCTCTCTCTCTCTCTCTCTCTCTCTCTCTCTCTCTCTCTCTCTCTCTCTCTCTCTCTCTCTCTCTCTCTCTCTCTCCTCTCTCTCTCTGACCCCTGTTGGTGGGCCAAGGTGTAGCATACAGACTCATCACATCTCTTTCTCTCTTGGGTTTGCTGACCCCTGGTGGTAGACATACATACATACACACACACACACACACACACACACACACACACACACAGTCACACACACACACACACACACACACAACCACACACACACACACACACAGTCACACACACGCACACACACACAGTCACACACACACACACACACAGACACACACACACACACACACACACACAGACACACACACACACACAGTCACCACACACAGACACACACACACACACACACACACACACACACACACAGTCACACACACACACACACACCGACACACACACACACACACACATTCCTGTGTCCCGGTAGACAGCGGGTTGTGACGCACACACACACAGTCACACACACACACACACAGTCACACAAAGACACACACAGTCACACACACACACACACACAATCACACCACACACAAACACACACACACACCGACACACACACAGACACACACACACACAGTCACTACACACAGACACACACACACACACACAGTCACACACACACACACACACAGACACACACACACACACACACACACAGACACACACACACCGACACACACACGCACACACACATTCCTGTGTCCCGGTAGACAGCGGGTTGTGACGCACACACACACAGTACGCACACACACAGTCACACACACACACACACACACACAATCACACACACACACACACACAGCAAAGACACACACACACACACACACACAGACACACACACACCGACACACACACAAACACACACACATTCCTGTGTCCCGGTAGACAGCGGGTTGTGACACACACACACACACAGTCACACACACACACACACACCGACACACACACACACACACACACATTCCTGTGTCCCGGTAGACAGCGGGTTGTGACGCACACACACACAGTCACACACACACACACACACAGTCACACAAAGACACACACAGTCACACACACCACACAGTCACACACACACACACACACACAGTCACACACACACACACACACAGCAAAGACACACACACACACACACACACACAGACACACACACACCGACACACACACAAACACACACACATTCCTGTGTCCCGGTAGACAGCGGGTTGTGACGCACACACACACAGTCACACACACACAGTCACACACACACACACACACAATCACACACAAACACACACACACACCGACATACACACATACACACACACACACACACAGACACACACACCGACATACACACACACACACACACACACACACACAGTCACACACAGACACACACACACCGAGTTGTAGTAGCGTTGTAGTGGTAGATCTAGGTTAACTGTGTCCTGGGGTAGAGTAGTGGTAGATCTAGGTTAACTGTGTCCTGGGGTAGATTTAGGTTAACTGTGTCCTGGAGTAGAGTAGTAGTAGATCTAGGTTAACTGTGTCCTGGAGTAGAGTAGTAGTAGATCTAGGTTAACTGTGTCCTGGAGTAGAGTAGTAGTAGATCTAGGTTAACTGTGTCCTGGAGTGGTAGTTGTAGAGTAGTAGTAGTTGAAGTACAACCACACACACACATACACAACACAATAAACACACATACACACTAAACAACGATGCATACAGCAGAGGACATACTGTTAGACCGGAACCCGCTCATAAAGAACCTAATTCTTAAGGTTGGTGTCCGGTGGCAGAGGCGTACAAAGGCCGGGGACACAAAATGGCCTTCCGGAGGTACTTTTGATCTCGACGTATGCGAAGAGATGAATGTAATGATTCGTAACCACAAGCCAGGCGACAGCAGCAAAAAGAGGTTGAAAAAGAGGACAGAAGAGTTGGGGGTAATGAAGCTCTACGCCCAGAAGGGGAGAGCATACAGGCAGGAAGCTTTAGCGCTAAATCAGAGAGAGACGGATATAGGGAAACCAACATCCCCACCTTATGTCACGCAATTGCCGGTGGGCACTGTGACAATAAGAGGAGAATATGAGGAGACGGAATTAGGGACCCCCGCTAGGTCAGAAACCCCCGCTAGGTCAGAAACCTCCGCTAGATCAGAGACCTCCCTTAGGCGAGATACCCCCCCCAAACTGACCCCGCAGGATCTCTATCCGAAAGTCCTGGCGGCATATGGCGAGACAGTACGTCGGAAGTTGTATGATGCAGAGGAAGAGGAGGTAGAGAACCTGGGCAGGCAGAGGGAGGGAGTCGGGGGGAAGATAGAGGAAGAGGCCCGTCAAAATATGGCACAGCAGACATCAGGGAAACACGGGGCGTGTGGCCACACCAAACTGTTGACTGATGAGGAAGATGAGAACGACACGAAACCAGCACAGGAGAAAGGAAACATTACAGGAACCCTGACTTTCGCCCCTACATTCCTGGGAAGTGTGACAAGTACAGGCCAGTTTCCCCTGCTAATAAAGGGGAACGATATCTTTCACATGCCATGGTCACCTCTAGACATCGATGGCATAATAGCAAGACTACCGGACCTTTCAGAAGGAGCCTCCAGGTGGATCACGCAGTTTGAGGAAAATACGTCATCTTTTCTGCTAGCAGTGGGTGACGTCAAATCCCTGTTGACGCGCTTGCTAGGAATTGGTGCCTGCCGGGACATCATGGGTGATACATCGATGCGAGTGGCATGCGACACGCAGGCCCATGATGGAGACATATTCAACGCGCATAGAGCGGCGTTGTGGTACAAACTCAGGAATCAATATCCATCACGTATTAATCCGGCAAAACTGGCGGGCAACCCCATAATGGAGACGGAAGGGCCTGGCACCTATGTGAACAAAATACTGAAGGAGTGGAGAGGTGAGCTAGGACACAACCCAGAAATAGACCCGTTGCAGAGGGCGATGTTTAGAGAAAGTGTGATGAGAGGGCTTCCAGAGGTGGTTAAGAATAGACAGGAAGACGTGGTGGGGTTAATGGACATGACTTATCCTTTGTTCTGTGCACATGTAACACATAGTGTGGAGAAGCAAAGGGCTCAGGAGCAGAAAGTCAGGGATCAGGATAGAAATGACTCAAGGAAGTTAACTCAGCAACAACTGCAGCCCCAAAGGAGGTTGCAGGCAGTAATGGTGTCATCTGCTACCTCTCCACCCATGCAGGACCAGGGACCCCCGCCTGCACCTCAGGTAGTGAGAAGCTATGGCTATAGTTCACAGAACCAGGCGTCCAGGCGGCAGGCAGGGAATGGGCAATCAGGCCCACGGTTTACACAGGGACCGGGGAACGAACAACAGTTTCCCCGTTTCCACTGTTGGAACTGCGGCATGCAGGGACACAGGGAAATGAGATGTAGGCAACCATACCGTCCCGGCTCGGAGTATGGAAGACCCGTGCGCCAGGGGGAGTTACAAGGGCCTCACGACCAGGGGGAGACAGGAGGGCCCCGAAACCAGGGGGGTAATCACTAGGGGTGCCCAGAGAATGCGACGGGGGGAAATCAAATGATTGTGGTTTCCAAGGGAGCTGAGCAAGAACCTATTCTGCAGGTCCTAGTGGAGGGCAAATTAACAGAGATGATGGCAGACACTGGAGCAGGTTTTTCCTGCATAAAGCAAAAATACGCCGCTCACTTACCCCAGTCTGGACAGTATGTTCGGACGGTCGGATTCTCGGGAAAAACACAATTAATACCCACATCAGATCCAATCTCTATGACGTATAACAACAAGACCATAACAATACCTGTATTAATTTCGGACAGCACCCCGCGCAATCTCTTGGGACGAGATGCAATGTGTAAACTAGGCTGTCAAATCCTATGTACGCCTGAGGGGATTCAAATTGAACAAGACGTGTACCAAATGATGCTACAAGGGACGGGGGAGAAAGAGGCCACTGTGTTCTGGCTGGGCAACATAGATGCAGAGCTGCAAAGGGTCTGTGACCCCTGGGAGCCATTTCTGAAAACCCAACTGCCTCAGTCTAGACAAACAAACATGGAGGCACATTGCACACTACAATATTTGACGAATAGTGACCTAGTTAGGAACAAGGCATGGTTGCAGGGACAGCCCGAGCAGGTGCAGATTAACTCATCTACGATAATTGTAGGGAGACAGGGCGCGGCGTTGAGGGTTAACACGGGTAAGTATCTACGGGAACAACATAGACTAAGAGACGCCGCCCCACACATCACTCTGAGAATAAATCCTGGTTACGAATCCGAACATCTAGGTTCAATGATACAGGAATCCGAGACTCAAAGGTGGGTCTCCACGGAATCTCCGCTAATTTGGAACAGCGCAGATGGGAGTTTCATAAAAATAATGATTTCCTTTTCAGTTTTGGCAAAACCGCAAGTAATCAGATTACCAGGAGACCCTTGCGTTATTCCAGAGGCGGATGCTTTGCTGGAACAGGACATGTTGGCGCGCACCCCGGAACGGTTGTGGTCAAAACACGACACAGATGTGGGTCTAATATTGTCGGCACAGCCAGTGAAGGTCAGGTTAAAGAAGGGTTGTAGACCACCCTTTATCAGACAGTATACAATGAAGCCAGAGTCGGAGGAAGCTATATCACATCAGATTGAGGGACTGTTAAAGGGGGGAGTGCTCGTCCCTTTCAAATCCAGATGTAATACACCTATCCACCCAGTGCTAAAGGCGGACAGGGCTAGGTACAGACTGGTACACGATTTGAGGGCGGTGAACGACGTGGTGTCTGGACCAGAGGCGGAAGTCGCTAATCCACACACCCTCCTGACAAACATCCCGAGTAGCTCGCAGTACTATACGGTCATTGATCTCACGCAGGCATTCTTCAGTGTTCCATTGGAAAAAGAGTCTCAGTATCTGTTTGCTTTTACCCACAGGGGGAAACAATACTCTTACACCCGGTTGCCACAAGGGTTCGCGCACTCGCCGCATTACTTCTCGAAGGCGCTCAAGGAAGACTTGCAAGGAGTGTGCGACACACTACTCAGCACGGTTTTACTGTATGCAGATGACATTCTAATCTGCTCGGATACACGTCAGCAGTGCCATGAGGACTCCATCAAAGTTTTGAGTGGATTAGCCGTGGGAGGCCACAAGGCATCCCGTTCAAAACTGCAGTACTGCCAGCCAAAAGTTGAGTACTTGTCTCGCGTCATTCAAAAGGGCATAAAAAACATCTCACCCACGCAACTCGAAGCTGTATCCAAGGCACCTAGGCCATTGACGGTCCGACAGATGATGACGTTTTTAGGGATGACTGGGTACAGCTCTGAGTGGGTGGAGGACTATACGATAGCGACAGCGCCGTTGAGGATGATGATAAAAGAGGCGGGTACAGACAAGCTTCGCGCTCCCTTGACATGGACCGAGGAGGGGGAGGACGCGTTCATAAACATTAAGCGTCTGTTGTTACAGGCCCCTGCCCTGGCGCTGCCGGATTATGAGAAGTGTTTCCACCTATTCGTCTCACATAGAGCGCAGCATGCGACAGCTGTCCTGACTCAAACACAGGGGGGGAGTGGGAAAAAACAACCGATAGCATATTACTCTAGAGCTCTTTCGCCGGTGGAGCAGGGTCTGCCACCTTGTTATCAGGCCCTGGCCGCAGCACATTTGATGTATGAGAAGGCAACGGCCGTGACAATGGGATATGACATTTGCATTTGGACACATCACAAATTGGCAAACTTGATTGAAAGAGGCAAATTTGTTCTGACCAGCCAACGGCAACAGGCTTACATGAGGCTCCTGCAGTACTCGGACGTTACGATAAAAACATGCCACGGCAGTAACCCGGCGGATCTGGTACCACTCCCGAGCGAGGGTCAACCGCATGAGTGTGAGGTGGAGGTACAGGCTTTCGTGAAACTCCGTCCTGATTTGGGAGTCGACCCGCTCGCGATAGCAGAACTCTCACTTTTTGTGGATGGGTCCTGCTATCGGGAGGGGGAAAATTTAAGGTCAGGATACGCCGTCGTACAGTGCAAACCTAACGGAGAAACACTAACAAGAAAGGCCGAACAATGCATGCAACCATGTTCGGCCCAGCTTGCAGAACTAATAGCACTAACAGAAGCATGCATAATAGCTAAAGATCGCACGGTTAACATCTTTACAGACTCTGCGTATGCGCATGGCGTATGCCACCTATTCGCGGCCATTTGGAAGGCAAGAGGCTTTAAGAAATCGGACGGCTCACCGATCCTTCACCACAAGCAGGTTGTGGCGCTTATTCAGGCTGTAAAGTTGCCCAAAAGCATTGCTATCGTAAAGTGCCAGGCACACAGAAAAGACCTGTCCTTTGTGACGACGGGAAACAACGCGGCGGACGAGGCCGCGAAGGCGGCGGCTGCGGTGCCGTCCACGGCTGTTCTGATGTTTGCGGCCGAACTGACGACTGAGGTAACTGAGGATAATTTGAGTGATCTTCAGGACTCAGCCACGCAGGCCGAGAAACAGTCGTGGACGGAGAGGGGGGCTGTAAGGGGGGCAGATGGTCTGTGGAGGAGTCATAACGGTTTGATAGTCGCCTCCATCGATCTTCTGTCCTTAGTGATACCTGAGGCTCATGGTGTTGATCACTGTGGAAGAGCAGAGACCCTGAAACGAATCACGAAAATGGGATTTTGGTCCCCAAAGCTTCAGGCACAAATTGACGTTACACTAGCCATGTGTTTAACATGCTTACAGGGCAATGTGCGCAAAGGAGTACCGACAGTGGCGGCTTACACACCCCTCCCTGAGGGACCATTCAGACATCTGATTATGGACTATACAGACATGATAACGCCAGTGCAGGGCAAACGATACCTCCTGGTAGTAGAGGACTGCTTTAGTCGCTGGATTGAGGCCATTCCATCTAAACACAAGAACGCGGACACAGTGATCAAGTTCCTGTGTCTCGAGGTCATTCCGAGATTTGGAATTCCCACGATATTACAAAGCGATAATGGCCGCGAGTTCATCGACAAGGTGGTTAAAGGGCTGATGCAGAAATTAGGTATAAGACAGCGCCTTTCCTGTGTCTATAGTCCCGGGTCGCAGGGGAAGGTGGAAAGGGCCAATCTGGTCATTAAAAACAAACTGTTGAAAATCTGTATGCAAACTAAGCTTAACTGGATTGATGCTTTGCCACTTGCTCTGATGGCTATTAGAAGCAGCGTAAACCGCCAAACACAGCTAACACCGCATGAAATGCTTACAGGCCGCAGCATGCCAGCACCGCCATTTAGACACCTGGCTAGGGGCCCGGCATTAGATATTTTTGAGCAAGATCTGAAAAAATATCTTCAGCAAGTGACTAAAATACATGAAGCTGTGTTTCGACAGGAGCAGAGAAAGGAGAGAAAGGGGGTGAAGGAGGCGGAGAAGGAAGCCACCAAACCGAGACTGATCCCTGGGGACTTGGTCTTCGTAAAGGTCCACAAGAGAAAGTGGTCATCACCCCGGAGAGAGGGCCCGTACGAGGTGATCCGATCGACTGGAACGGCAGTCCAAGTCAAAGGATCAGCGACCTGGTTCCACTTCAATCACTGCATAAAGGCCAGCGGCGATCTCTTGGGGGATACAATCGATCGCAGTTATGCAGAACCCGACATGGAGGGTCCGAGACGGCAACTGGAAGGTGCAGTGCCTGCTGATGCTCCCGCAGATGTTGGCAGCAGTGTGCGGACGGTCGGCCGGGCACAACGACGTCATTGAGAACCGTCACGGTCGACCCGTCCTTGAGGATGACGGGTTTGAGTGGGTAGGAGTCCCACGGGGTCCCGCTCAGGCTCAAGTACCAGCAGGCTTTCATGACCAGGCTCAGAATCAGGCGCCCCCTCTTCCCTCCATCGAGGAAGGGGGGGAGAAGATAAGACTACAACCAAAAGGGGTGTTTCCCGTAGGACCGCAAGGGCATGTTTTTGATTTTGACCATTCCCCCGTTACAGGCGGGGATACTTACCATTATACTAACGAGGATCGGGTTGTGGGGGTAGATAGGAGGGTTGAGCCTGTCCCGAACCAATCACAGGGGACAGGGGTGAGGGGAAAAAGGGAGGTCAAGGACACTGAGTCGGAAGAGGTGGGGGGACAGGATATGTTCCAGAGGACAGCCGGAACGTTGAGGGACTCAGTGGGCTCACTCTGGGCCAGGTTGAGGGGTTTGCTTCCTTCCGGGGAACAAGATGGGGGCGACTATGACTATGACGAGGAAGACCCGGAGGCTGACCCGATGTATAGGGCGGCTTTAGGGAATGAGTGGTTTAAGTGGGTCCAGTACACGAGCGCGCAGAATCAGATAGAGGATTGTTATGTCTGCTCCAAGGCACGTCCGGATAGGCTGCTGGTGAAGGGCACGAAGTTCAGTTGGGCTCAGTGTGACAGGGACGCAGAGGCATGGGAGGGGCCCCATAATAGTCGCCCTTGGTGCGAGGCAGAGTGTTTGGGGTTTCTCGGCTCTAGTCGTTTTAAGGCGGCAGGAAACGTCACGGATTTCAAGGATGTCACTATGCGGGAACGTTGTAGGAAATTGGATGTACGTGTGCAGGGGGTAGCGACGGGGTTGCCAATACCCAGAGGTGTCAAACTATGGCTGACCAAGGATTTCGAGTGCTTGCAAAAGGAGGGGACCCGGGATGTAGGGGAGGTGGCAGAGGGGCGGTGCACTACTATTTGGAGCATCACGACTAACTGCACGAAAGAAGGAAAGTGTGGACACGGGGTCGTGTTAAAGGGAGTGGATACCAACCCACGGCCTGTAGCTTGCCCTTTTCATGTCCAGGATATGGCACTGGCGGACCAATACTGGCTCTGCGGCGGTAGGAGGTTGAGGAATACACTTCCTTTAGATTGGTCAGGTAGATGTGCCCGGGTTCAGGCGATCATGCCAATGGTGGTCCTACCATTATCAGTGACGGAAAAACCTTCTGAGTCTCCTATCTCTCGAACGAAGCGTAGCTACAAGGCAGACCCAAGGGTGTATCTGGACAGCATAGGACAGCCAAGGGGCATTCCAGCCGAGTTCATGGCTAAGAATGAGATTGCGGCAGGGTTTGAGTCTATTCTGCCATGGATATCGGTCAATAAGAACACCGGGTGGATCAACTATTTGTTTTACAATCAGCAGCGGTATCTCAACTACACCGAGGAGGCGTTGGATGCAATGGGGGACCAGATGCACGCGACCAGTACGGTGGCGTGGCAGAATAGACAGGCTCTGAACTGGTTAATGGCGGAGAAGGGTGGAGTCTGTTCCATGTTTGGACAGTACTGCTGCACATTCATTCCGACGAATGTGGGGCCAGGGGGAAAGTTCTCCGAGGCCATGGCTAAGCTGAAGGATTTGAGGGAGGAGTTGAGGGGGAATTCTGGCCGGAATGAAGAATGGTGGGGGAGTGGGGTGTTGGAAAGATTGGGACAGTGGGGAAGCATAGTGATGCAGACGGGGATATCCATTGGGGTGGCAGGGTTGATATTGGTTCTCCTTTTCTGTTGTGGTATGCCTCTCTTGGGTAGGCTGGTAACTTCACACGTAACGAGCCAAATGCTGATGGTGGGACAGAAAGAGATTGAGCCACAAATCGGGCCATATCCTCAGCTTTATGCTGCCTTAGAGGGAGACGAGGGGATAGAGGATTAGGGGTATGGTGAGGTAGGGACATTTTCTTTTTGTTGGTTCTTTCCTTTAAGAGTGACGGGGGATGGTCTGAGTGCAGTTTTGTTGGTTTATTCCTTTAACTAGGAATTTTAGTCTGATTTTCTAATGATCCTTCGGCATAGAGATTGCAACCATTGAAAATCATTGCATTATTTTTTATTTTTTTTATTATTATTTTTTGTTTATTTTACTCGTGGTCCTGGTCAAACCGGAATGGGAAGGGGCATCGGCAGAGTGTCGGTTCTGAGCCTGAGGAAGCATTGAGAAGAAGTGGTCTGGGGATCGGTTCTGGGGACTGGAGGGACAAAGGGGGGGGCTAACGCAGTGGGCAAGATGGGCACCTCCCGTCGAAGATGGGGGGACACGTGGTGAGGTCGGTACCAGCGCCTCCCGTCCAGGCATGGGGACATGCTTCTACGAGGACTGGAGGTGTGGCGTGGTGGTTGCTGTATTGGCAAAATGTGACTTTTGGCAATACGGTGAGGAGACTATGGCGTGGGCATGGAAGGGGGGCTGAGCGATGGACACTGGGACTCAATGTTATGGAAGAGACAATGTCATTTTTTTTTTGGGAGGGATGTTCTATGTTTAGTTCTGACGGTCAACTTCTCCTTTCCCTGATGAGAGTCGCGGTTTCCGGCCGGAACTGTGGCTCATTTGGTAAGCGGTGGAGGTTGGGGGGATTTGTCTGTCAGGTTAGGATTATAAATTGGGGTATTTTGTTGATTAGGGAGGGGGTAGGCTCCCCGAACCTCTAGTCAACAACAGGCGGCAGTGGGCTCGCAAGAGTCTGGGCGCACGTTAAACACATACCTATAGTGCTGGGGAGAAACTGAAGGCCCTCGTGCGTAACGAGGTATGAAATAACATACCACTGTGGTACCGTCTAGTCGGCCCAGGAAACGTCGCACGTAAGTTGGTGTGGGCACTGGGTGGTACGTGGGCGACAGTCCACACCTAGGAGCAGGGCGGTGCACCGGAAGGGGCACAGCTCCTGCCGTGAACAGGCAAGGCTGGCGAAAACGGTCAATATTTCCATGCCCAGAGCAAGTGGGGTGGGGACAAGACCGTCGGTTTCTAAACTGAGTGGCTGATAGGTACTACGGACAGTCAGCCGCTTGGGGTCCTGACTTGATGACGGACTATGAGGTCGCTATCGACTGGGTCGCCAGCCGGTTGGGAGAGCGTTATGACCCTGTTTATAGTCACAGACACGCGGGATGTGGGACCGTGAGTGACTGGACAACAGTGGCATGAATGCACCTGGCTCAATGTACAGTCAGGCCACAGTAACCTTACTAACCGATACAGGGTTAGTAGGCGAGTTGTGCTTCTGTGATCAGCAGGTTTGAAAAGAACCACTGGGAAGCAGAAGGATAAGGGGTGTCAATTCAGAGGAATCTGGATTGTCTCTCCTAAGGTTGGAAAGGGACCCAGCCTTAAACTGCACCTGAAGGTAAAATAAGGGGACTGCTTCCGTTCATGAGAGGAGACCTTACCGCCGGAAGTGGAGACCTGCATCTCTGTTGGGGGAGAGGGGCCGACGTCGGACAAGGCAGTCCTGAGAAAGGAGCTGGTTGTTGCGTCGTAGCGGACTGCCTAAACCTTACGGGGAGAGGTGCATCTAAGTAGGGGAAGGAGTGCATCCGAACGGGAGGAGGGTACTCTTAACTGGAAGGAGGTTAAAAGGGTCAAAGCGAAGAACGGTAGTCAGCCTTTGTTGGTCCGTTAGGGGTCCAGTGAATGAAGTAAGGTTTCTGGTTTAGATTAGGCATTTAAACTTTTATTATATAATTGTGGTTTCTCGTTTAGTTAGACGTTCACATTTTCTTGGTTATATGATTTGGGTGGGACTAGGGATAGCCCCAAATGGGGGAATGTTGGGGAAAATGTGGATACGGGGGTGGAGGTAGGAAAGGGGTTAGTCTTGACTAGTTTAATATAGGTCAACTAGCAGGGCTCAAAGACACTAGGGCGACAGTCTGGCTGATGTTCTTAAAACAGCCTCAAGATAGGCAGATGGACATTTTAGTACATCATATCGTGTGCTCTAATCTTGTGTCTTTTCTCTCTTACACACATACACAGCACACACACACAGACACAGCACACACACACAGACACACAGACACACACAGTCACACAGACACACAGACACACACATACACAGCACACACACACAGACACAGCACACACACACAGACACACAGACACACACAGTCACACAGACACACACACACACACACACAGCACAGACATACACACCGACACACACACACACACACACATTCCCTGTGACACAATACACACACGTCTGTACACAGACGCACACACACACACACACACACACACACACACATCTCACTCTCTCTTCAATGTTCTTAATGTTTTACATCATATCGTGTGTGTACATCATATCTTGTTTATCTCTCTTCGATGTTCTTAATGTTTTTATCTAAATCTATGTTCTTCTTAAAGTCTTTATCTCTCTTCATGTTCTTAATGTTTTTATCTCTCTCCGATGTTAAATCTACGTATCATCTTAATGTACGTCATGTCAGATCTGACATGATATGATACGTCATCATATCTGTCATGGGGGGGCAGGACTGAGAGGGGATTTAGGGGACAAGCAGAGGGATTGGGAGTGAGAGTGTTTTTTGTTCAAGCTGTGGTGATCCTCTGCTCGATCCATAGCTTTTGCTGTTAAGAACTTCTTTTCCTAAATAAATTACCTACTTGTTACAATTGGAAATATCGTCTCCTGCTGTGTTAAACAACCATCAGCCACAACAATAACTTTTATTAATCCCTCTTGGGGAAATTCGGTGACATACAAATACTGCTCATAGTCTCATTAAACAATGATTTCACAATCATTACATTTTTACAGTAATAATGGTACAACATAAATTCAAACAGGCATGTACATTTGTTGACACATGTGGTCATACAAGTCACTTGTATGTATTATTCCATGTGAATGTGTTTTTAACACTTTGGACACCGGAGCGATATGCGTGATGTGTTGTTAAAAGCGCAACGCTCTAAAGTATAGGAATACGCGGCAGTGTTTGCAGGGCTATAACTATATTCTATATTATAGCTATGGATACAATACTATGGCCCATTTGACATCACCTATCTATCGTTCAATATGAGAAAAATAAATAATTTTTTCATCCATACATTCCCGTTTTATACCGTGGTGAATATGACTATAGTTTTAGAAGAATCCTGTCTAATCCCAGAAAACGACACTATGCAGCAATACTTGCAATTCACTAAAAACTTTGTCATTTTGTGATCGAGGTGAAGTCATGATTGGATCACAGCAGGATTGATATCATATAGCCCTTACCTTCACAGGATGTACCCCAAAAAGAATATTCCAATGATCTGATCGCAAGTCCCAGTATTGGTGTCACAACAACATAATACAACATAATCCGCCACACATCATGGACCGGGAGCAATTCACGCTTCTCAATCCGATCGGGACAACCGGTCCCCTTGCCCGACCAATAGAAAAATCCGACCGGAGACCTCTGATCGACCCACAGGCCAAGATATCATGTTTCAAATAGGGCTGTCAGTTTATAGCATTAATTAGATTAATTAATTACACAGCAAATTATCGCGTTATGAAAATTAACAAAAAATTTATAAAAAATTAAAAAAAAAATTAAAATAGTTTTTTACTTTTTTTTTAATATCATTCATTCCATAAGAACGTAGAATACACATTTACAGACTTTTTTTTTTATATTTGCATGTTCTTGGTATCTGATTCTACGGACATCTATGGATCTCAGGGAATGTATTCCCAGTGTCAGAAATACTGTGTCTGTTACTAGGCTTGAGTAAATTGTAATGAACCAAATGAGAATATCAATTAATTTTTTTTTAATCTTTGACTGTGATTAACACCATGCTAAAATTGACCAGACTTGAAAAATCTAAGCAAATGAATAAATGGAAGATGATTAAACAGAAGGTTTTGTAGATACAGTACTGAATTCTGCCATCCGGACACATGCCATTTGAAATATGATTATAGAATATAGAATATTATCAGGCCTAAAATGGTTATGCGATTAATTAGATTAATTAATTACAAATCCTGTAATTAATTAGATACATTTTTTTAATCGCCTCACAGCACTAGTTTCAAAGGGTGCTCGATACTGCCACCTGGGTGGATGCGGCCGGTATTGCACATTGGCATTCTCAAAATGATTCCCCATGTTAACCCAGATGTCCGTGTGACTGTAATGAATGGAAATATCGAATAAAAGAAATAACGATGAAAACCCGACTATACTCGGGTCTGGCGCTGAACGTTCGGCAAGTTAACCCGACTATCATCGGGTATGGCATCCAAAGTGTTAAATAATATAATCAAGTGCACCCCACCCAAGAAATAGCATCTCAATAATCAATAGTGTCCAGTAAACAGCTTGAGAGCAAGGAGCAAAACAAATTAATTGGTGAGTTACACTCTTTCTATACATGCAGATAAAGTTACGTACACTATTGGATGTCTTCAGAAAAAGTTTGGATTGGAACTTTAATTAAGCCACTGGGGTTGTGTGTTGCTAGTCCTCTTTTCTGAATGGAGTCTGTTGTCAAGTATCCAGTCTGCCAGAGAGCTTTGCTCTGGAGGAATGTGTTTGGAGTTTTGATTCTAGCTGATTCATTGGATGTATTGTAAAACCATCCCCAGGGAGCAGCGTTTTCAATGGGGGTGGTTCGGGCAGATGTCCAAACACTTGCCCATTCTGACTCGCAGAGAATGGAAGAGGAACGCCAGTCTTTTATGATCAAGTTCATTTTCAAAGCTGGTGCCAGCGTGTGGAGAATGCCTTTGGTGAACCTGAGAGTGGAGAGACACGTAGGTCTATGAACAAGGCGGGTGCATGAGATTAATGGTAAACAGGCCCTGAAGATCATCTACAATATAACATTAATGCCAGTTTTTCAGATTCAAACATTAATTTAGCAACAACACACAGCTACAAAATCTAATTTGAAAAAGTTGCAGGTTGCTCAGAATAAAGCGGCTCGTCTGGCACTAGGCTGTTCATACAGGACAAGTATTAGTTTTACGCATAAACATCTGGCATGGCTAATGGTTATCAGCACTGGTAAGCCATCTAGCTTGGCCCATCAGTTGCAAATTACTTCTGAACATGGTTACAACACTAGAGGGTAACATCAAAACAAAAACAGCACCAAAATCAAATGTTCTCAACTCACTGGCATATATAGGTCAATAGTACTCTGGGTTGCTCTGCCGGAAAACATGTTATCTACAATACATAACAAAATGACTTTCAAAAAATATATTAAGAGATATCTTGCAAACTTGTCAAGTATGTAACTGTTATCTGTGTATTTTAATTTTTTTTATTTGACTGGAATGTTAGATTTGATTTTATAATGTTAATTTGTATATTCGTATTCATTTAAACATTTTGTGTTTTATTTGAATTTGTATTTTTAGTTGTACATTTATATTGTATTTGTTTAGTCCAGGACCCCAGGAAGACTAGAGGCTCTTTCATGTGTCTCTAATGGGGATCCTTTAACTTTAGTCGGGTTAACTCGCCGAACGTTGAGCGCCAGGACCCCCGAAAACTTTTCATCGTTATTTATTTTATTCGATATTTCCATTCATAAACATGCAGGCAGCTGTGTGTTATCACTGGGGATGGGTCTGAGATTGCAAAAGTCCAATACCACCGCCTTGCGGCCGATATTGCACTTCATTTGAAATGATGTGGCTTGGTGTCTGGGCCGATCTGCGGCCAGCAGGCAGGGTCTAACTAGCCGGGCAGGCGAAGCGCTTATAAAGCATGCATCGATGAGGGTCGGGCCCCCCCGGATCATGTTCAGTGCTGGATTACGCTGGCAACACAATCGACATCAGTATTTGGAATGGCGATCAGATAATTGGAATATTCTTTTCGGGACAGATCCTGGTCAAGGTAAGGACTATATGGTATCAATATTGCGTTGATCCGATCATTCCTTCCCCGCGATCGGAGCGTGTGTCTGTAATGTACTGTGTAACATATTCCATTGGTGACGATCGAAGCATAGAAACCCACCCTTTCATGCATGCATGATGAAACATAATACCGATAATCTAGCGTTGATTTTAGATTGATTGTTGATCCAAGCGAGGAATGGCACGATTCCAAGTGAAATGCACTGAAACGCTGTTTAGCGCCGTTTCCTGGGATTAAGTTCAAGTTTCAAGTTCAAGTTTCTTTAATAGTTGTCATACAGAAGTACAGAATACTTTTATACAAAATGCTTCTTACTGTTACACTCCAGAGACTGTGCAAGACAAGATAAGTATGAAATAAAATAACATAGTATAGCATGTAAATTAGGAGTAAAAAAAATGAGATCACAGTGTTCAGTATAGACATATGTACAATGTTCGATGCAGAATAGACGTAACTGAGTTACCATATAATATACAATACTGTGTAGTGTACTAATATACAATACTATATAGTGCAAGGCAGAAATAGGATGAGGTGCAATTTAGGTACAATTTACAGTAGGTGTACGAGTTGTAGTGCAAATCCTTTATCAATAAATATAAAGTGTGTTTGTGTGATCTAAAGTGTGGAGAGTGGGTGCTACAGTGTGTTGTTTGTTTAAGTGAGTGTGTGCGTGTGGGTGTGTGTGCTGTGTGCATTTGATGGTTGTTGCATAGTGTTTATTGTTCGTTTAGCAGCCTGATGGCCTGGGGATAGAAGCTTCTTCTGAGTCTTTCTGTGCTCGCCTTAAGACTCCGGTATCGCTTGCCTGACCGCAGCAGTTCAAAGAGGCAGTTGTTCGGGTGGCTCGAGTCCTTAATAATTCTCTTAGCCTTCCCCTTGCACCGCTTGTTGTAAATGTTCTGGAGGGTGGGAAGCCCCCCTCCAATTGTGCGTTAGGCTGAACGTGTCACTCTTTGTAGTCTGCTACGGTCTTGTGCAGTGCTATTCCCAAACCAGGAGGTGATGTTGCCAGTCAGGATGCTCTCTATTGTACATGAGTAGAAGTTCCTAAGGATCTTCTGACTGACTTGGAACTTCCTTAGGCGCCTGAGGAAGTAGAGGCGTTGTCGTGCCTTCTTCACAACACTGTCAATGTGTGTGGTCCATGTCAAATCCTCGGATATGTGGGCTCCGAGGTACTTGAAACTGTTCACTCTCTCAAACGGTGCCCCGTCGATGCTGAGGGGGCTGTAGTCCTTGACCCCGACCTCCTGAAGTCCACAATCATCTCTTTTGTTTTGCTGACGTTCAGGGAGAGGCAGTTCTCCTGACACTACTGTGACAGGACGGGATTACACAGCATTACCCTAAAACTATACTCATATTCACCACGGTATAAAACGGGAATGTATGAATTAATCAGTTTTTTGCATCTTGACCGGAAGAAACTCAATGACAATCGACTATATTATTAGATTCATAGCTATAATATATAATATAGCTTTAGGCCTGCGAACACAGCCACGTATCCCCATGTTAAAAGGCGATGGCATTTCAACGGTAAGGTAAACAGCGACCCCTGGCGCTGAAAGTGTTAATAAACATAAACATCTGAGGGGAAAAAGCCTGAGCCTGCTTGATTTGGAACAGAGATTCCTATAGCGCCTCCCAGAGGGGAGGAGGGCAAACAGTCTGTGACTGGGGTGAGAGGTGTCCTTGACAATTCTTTCCTCAGACATTTTTGTGTTGTGTTTGTGTTGAATAGTCTCAATTGCAGGGAGTTGTGTACCGGTGATACGTTAGTGCTTTCCGGTCTGAGGCAGAGCAGTTGCCATACCAGACTGTGATACAGTTAGTGAGTATGGCAGTAGAAGTTCACCAGAATCTGAGGAGACAGGTGGGCTTTCCTCAGTCTCCTCAGGAAGAAGAGACGTTAGTGAGCTTTCTTGGCCAATGTCGAGGTGTTAAGGGGTCCAAGAAAAGTCCTTGGAGATGTGGACACCAAAGAATTTGAGGCTGATGACATGCTCAACCTCCGTCCCATTGATATGGACGGGGGTGTGCGTGCCACCTCTGGTCTTCCTGAAGTCCACGATGAGCTCCTTGATTTTCTTGGTGTCGAGGGTCAGGTTGTTGTCGGCGCACCATGCTGCCAGGTGCTGGACCTCCTCCCTGTAGGCTGACTCATTGTTGTTTTTGATGAGGCCTACCACTGTTGTGTCGTCTGCAAAATTGATAATGGTATTGGAGCCATGTACAGGAGTGCAGTCGTGGGTGAAGAGGAGAGGGCTCAGCACACAACCCTGCGGGACAGCGGTGTTCAGGGTGAGGGTGGAGGAGGTGAGATTGTCTAACCTAACATACTGGGGTCTGTTGGTTAGGAAGCCAAGTATCCAGTTGCAGACGGAGGGGTTGATATCAAGGTCACCAAGTTTGGAGGGGATGATGGCGTTGAATGCTGAGCTGAATTCGATGAACAGCATTCTCACACATAGGTGTTGCTGTCACCAGGTGGGAGAGGGCAGAATCTAGTGCTGAGGAGATCATCATCATCATCATCATCATCATCATCAAACCTTTATTTGAATAGGCAGGTTAATTAAGAACAAGTTCTTATTTTCAATAACGGCCTATTTGGGGGTAAAAAGCCCCCTAGGGGAAAGGGGATGGGGGATCAAATCAAATAAATAAAAATAAAACACAAGGGAACATTATTAAAAAGGCAGGACATACATACAGAGCAACAACTGAACTGAACAACAACTGGCGGACAACAGAACAATAGTGGCAGCATGGTGTTAGCACATGGAGAAACATCTATACATGAGTGCTCTAGGGAGTGTCCTCCATGCTCCTGTTGTGAATTGGTATTTATCCAGTGAGGGTGAAAGGCCAGATTTTAGATTTATTTTTTATAATAATGCAGGAACTCTTTAGAGACGTCTTTATTTGGCATGCAACGACATGGGACATGCAATGGGCGGCACACACACACAGGAATGCACACACACACACATGCATTGTCTTTCTCACGGTCGCTGATGCGATTGAGCTCTGCGCTTAACCCATCCTGTCGTCCTTCCCCCCAAGGGCAGCCGGGAGCAGACAGGACCAATCCAAGTGCTCCTGCCCGTCTTCGTCAGGGACCCGACAGCGTCAGCGATCTGTTGTGCATGTTTTTCCATTGGGTTTCTCTTGTCGGGGGGGGGGGACCCTTGTGAGCATGGGGAGAACATGCAAACTCCACACAGAAAGGCCTGGGAGATACCCCACCAACCTTCTTGCTGTGAGGCGACAGTGTTAACCACTATACCACCGTGCCGCCTATGAGATGAGATGAGCCGGGACCAGCCTCTCGAAGCACTTAACGCCTTAAGCTGTAAGGGGAACCCTGCTATTTTTATCATAAATCAACAGACGTATTAATTAATATTGTGTTTCTTTTTCAAATGTAGCTAAGAGTAAAGACCTTAACCCTATCAAAACAGCAGTCAAAGTGTATATTTTCAGCACTACGTGTGTTTACCAATGTTTTTAAGATTTTCCGAAAATACGAATTATCGGGAAAATGCTAATTCTATCTCTCTTTTATCGTAAAACCGTGAGGAAATGACTCAATCCAGATTTAACACTGTCATTGGAAAGAGGAGCTTTTTCCCTATCCATAGATGTATGATTGGGCCATAATAAGGTCATTTATAGTTCATAATAAAATTTTGAATGTATAATTCATGGTTATAATTTATTACTGTATCTACAAATCCTTCTGTCCCTTTATTAATTTGCTTAGATTTCTTTGTACACTTGATCTCAAGAAGGTGGTGAATGAGCTCAGTGAGCGAGCTCGGAGGTTGCACAATTGTAACATGATGTTATTCACCGGCAAAGATGCAAAAGAAAAATCATCATTTATATTCTCCTTTGTTTCATCACAATTTACTCAAGCCTTTACACATTTTACTCAATTTAAATTGACCTTGTAGAAGAGGAGCAATCTTCCAAGTACTTGGGCATGTACCTTTAGGCGAAATCTCTGAAAATAGGGCTACAGCTGATGGGGGTGAGTGAAACGGGGCGGAAGTCATTGAGGCCCGCTGCAGAGGAGTGCTTTGGCACTGGCATGATGGGAGGTGGTTTTGAAGCGGGAACAACTGCCTGGGCTTGTGAACATGTCAGTTAAGACCTTGGTCAGCTGCTCAGCACAGTTCCTGAGAAAACGACCGGGGATGCCGTTAGGGCCAGTTGCCTTACAGTATGTGCATTAAGTCTGCTCAGTGCTGCACACATGGTGGAGAGAGTGAGGGGTTGATGGTCAGCAGGGAGAGCAGCTTTGGTGGACGCCACCTGGTTATGCTTTTTATATTTTCCCCTTTAGTGTGTTATATAGCTGGAGGTACATGTAGAACATCTGCAGAGTTACTAAATCCAAAGACAATTATCACTGTTCCTTGAACTGCTTGAAATCCCTTGTTTGTAGTCTAGCCTTTCTTGCTAGAATGCCTCGTTTGTACATGTCACTATGTAACAAATTCTTACCGTATATATCTATCCATCTGTCTGTACATACCTGCATATAATCCTTTTTACATATTTGTAGATACTATATCTGTATATCCCTTACCTACTCTTACTAGTTACACTGCTGGCCAGTATGACTTACTTACTACCAAAGTGTCTTTATAACCGTATCACTGTACATATTAATACTACAACTATACTCAGTAGTGCAAACTTGTATGGGGGGGTGCTAAAGGTGAGCGATAAAGTGGCAGTCAGGAGAATGAGGCTGGCAGGTCACTGCCAGAGACACCATGAGATGCCAACCAGCAAACTTGTGCTGTGGGAACCAACACACGGGCATCGATCACGAGGACGTCCCACGTTAACCTACGTGGACGTACTCAGGAGAGATGTGGGAACAGAAAGCACCGGCGAGCTAGCCAGATGCATGGAGGATCGGGATGACTGGAAGCACCGATGGAGGGCCCGTCCGAGGACGACCTAGATAGATAGATAGTACTAATTTATATATTTTATACCCAGTTTAATCACCTGTACATTGTATATTACTATTGCACTTTACTATTACATTTGCACTCTGGTTGGATGCCAAACTTCTTTTCGTTGTACTGTACTTGTGCTGTATAACCCTCACACCATCAATCAGATCCAGGATCTATGATGATGGGGCAAATTCTTCTCTCACTACATCGTCCAGCTCTTCTCCTATGTCTGTAATGTCCAAATATATTCTGCCAGACGACATCTTGAGAATACCATCTTGATTTTAATTGCTGCATCTGCTCTGTACCGCCTAGTTTTACAGTTTGATCTGTAGAACCAGGAAGTGCAGCCACACAGGGGCGAAGCAGCTAACTTTCATTTAAAGAGACAGGAGCCAGAACCGCCTGTTTAAGACTGACTGAGTCTGACTGCTGAGTGTCACAGACTCACAGCCTGATGTAACTAGGTGCTTTTTGACCATAAAAACATGTAAATATGTGTAAATAAACCAAGAAAATGTAAATATTAAACTGAGAAATGGCCATAATAAAACGATGTCAACAATGTAAATTTCTGTACATGATCAAATAGAAATGACAAGTTATATAATATATATATAATAACCACCATATATATACTATATATAACCACCAACATCATTTACATTTACATTTAGTCATTTAGCTGACGCTTTTATCCAAAGCGACTTACAAGTTCTGTACGACAAGACAGCAAGAAGGGTACAACTCTATCAGCTGAGTAACAATGTTTATCAAAGTGTTGCGTGTTACAGTGTAGGTTAGTTTATTAGGACAAGTGCATGACAGTAAGGTTAGTCAGGGTTAGATTTTTTTTTTTTTTTTTATTATATAATATAATATAATATAATATAATATAATATAATAATATAATAATATAATATAATAATATAATAATATAATATAATAATATATTATATTATTCAACCATTATCAGATAATGGTTGAAGAAGTGAGTCTTTAGTCGACGGCGAAAGATTGGACGGGATTCGGCTGTCCTAACTGGGGTGGGTAGTTCATTCCACCATTGTGGGGCAAGGACTGAGAATAGGCGGCTTCGCTTTGATGACCCTCCGGGAGCTTGGATAGGAGTAGGTCTGAAGCGGCCAGAAGATGCAGAGCGTAGGGGTCTTGAGGGTGTTTAGTTAGAGACCGTTGACCGGAGGTAGGCGGGAGCGGTTCCCTTTGTCGCACGGTATGCTAGGTCGAGGGCCTTGAAGCATCACCATTTTCAACTGGGCCGCCTCGCCAGGGTGTCACTATTTTGCATAGTGACACTGGCTCCTGCCAAGTGGTCTGGAGAAGTTCTGTTGGTAAAGGAGAGGCAATTATAAAGCTCTTTGTGCAGGTAGGAAAGCGCTATACGTGCAGTCCATTTCCCATTCCCAAAGTACCACATATTTTCAAAACAAATGTTTATTTTAATATATTATAATCTTAACAATGTTTACGTTTTCGTTCACTGAGGAACTACACTTCACTTTGGCGCTGCTGACTGACGTCCCCACAGCGTTGACTCCTGGCTTTAGTCGCAGACCTGATCAGATTTCCCTTACATTCCATAACCTTAACAATTCGTATAATGGGAAAATCAAAATAACTGACCCTGAATCTGAATCTGAGATAAAGTTCAGTCTAACTAGTTAACGTTAGCTAGACATGAATTGCAAACTTGACTAACGTTACAAATATTCAGAATAAAGTTGGGTTTCAGAGATTAAGTTCAGTGTAACGTTACTAGCTATAGGTACCATGGCATTAACGTTAACTCACGCAAGTGACATGGATTGCAAACCTTTCTACACTTACAGAAACATGATAGACTCTGTCTCTCATGCTGGCCCTGCAGGACCGATCCGGTAAGCTGACCCTCCGCATACACAAACTCCTCTACATTTAAAATGGTTCTCTCCTCTTTGTATTTTGTCCTCACCAACAAAGTATGCTGCCAGGGAAATTATGGAAACAACAGTAGACATTGCTAACGTCTAGTATGTTAGAGGTTTGCCCTTCCTGATGACTTGTCGTACAGAACTTGTAAGTCGCTTTGGATAAAAGCGTCAGCTAAATGACTAAATGTAAATGTATGTTTAGCTAGGTAACGTTAGCTATGGGTAAAGTTAACATTAATGTTAGCTTAATGCAACGTGTTAGCAATGCTATATATGTACAAAAATACGCTATATACATTTGCATTAACTACTGTATTTACATGAACCCCAGGCTGCAAAAAAAAATCTGATCAGATAATGTTAACTAACGTTAGGTATTTTAGATTTCACTGATAACTAGTTAGCTCTGTATCAGCGCAACTGTCAATGGCTGTGACGTGTATTAGGTTAGGCGACAGCACTGAACGACAGGCATTCTACTGGTAAGTGTAGTTATTTTTTTTAAGGACAAATTAAACAACCTTATAACACATTTTATTTCAACCAAAAATGCTTAAACAATAATGTTAGTGATAGAAGGGAACTCATTTTGTGCAAAAATGGAAAGCTTGCCAATGTTCACGAGGCAGAATTATTACAATAGCCTATAATACATTTTCCCAATGGTAAATCCCTATACGGGTGGACTGCACGGGAAATTAAAGTGACGTCAGACTACACCTCCCTATTCTATGAGAGGAGCTTGAGGGCAAAAAAAACAACTCCATGTGTGTTTTAAGAACAAATCTCTTCATAAATGAGCTTAACCTGGTTTTTCTAATATAGCTGAATTTGAGGTTCACACTCAACCATTATTTCATTGTTAGCCATTGAGCACCGTGCCTTGCCCAGAGTTTCCCAGTTGGTCTGGGAATTTCAACCAGCAGCCTTATAGCTATGATTCTCTAACCCAGGACTGCCCAAACTAGGGCCAGATCTGGCTCTCCACAACATTTCTTTTGGTCCCACAAAGGGTGCAGTGCTCTCTAACCTCTAGGCTACTGCCAATTCCAACACTGTGAAAGGGAAGTTAGATCCATAGATACAGAGTCAGATTAACCAACAACCCACCCCCCTCAAAGAGGATGTGTGGGAGGAGGCAGCGTAACCAAGGGCAGCCATGCCCGAACCAGAAAGATTGTCTACGTCTGATAGGCCAGGGTGGTCTAATATAAACACAAGGTATTAAGACTGGGAGGGGTATTACAGTCAGTGAAATAGCAACAGTTTTGTCCTAAAATTTGGTTTTGTTTCTTCAAGTACTAGTACCTCAAAACTAAGGCTGCCTCTTCATAGTTCAGTAATCGACAAATTGGTTGGTTTGGTTTGAGTCCACCAAGACAAGTCGATGAGTCCATCTCTATGTTTATTTTCCAAACTGAATAAATTATAAGCACATCTCTGGTAGAATAAAAGAGGGGCTATTGCATTATCACACATGCTGGGAAACCGTCCATCAACTAAACGGAGTCCTTTAGTGTTAGTTGACTAAGGGATTCTTTAGTCGAAAACCTCTCTACTCAAACTGTACTTAATTACAGTGCTTGACTACTTAAGTACACTTCTTGAGTACATAAGTACACTGACACTGCATGAGTACAAGTGCAGTGCTTGCGTACTTAAGTACAGTGCTTGAATACTTAAGTGCAGTGCTTGAGTACATAAGTACACTGCTTGAATACTTAAGTGCAGTGCTTGAGTACTTAAGTATAGTGCTTGAGTACTTAAGTACAGTGCTTGAGTAAACAGAGCGGCACGGTGGTGTAGTGGTTAACACTGTCACCTCACAGCAAGAAGGTCCAGGGTTCGATTCCCGCTTGGGGAATCGAATAGTTACCCAGGTGGGGTATCTCCCGGGCCTTTCTGTGTGGAGTTTGCATGTTCTCCCCGTGCTCGCAAGGGTCCCCCCCCCCCAATAAGAGAAACCCAATGGAAAAACATGCAAAACAACAGATCGCTAACGCTGTTGCGTCCATGACAAAGACGGGCAGGAGCACTTGGATGGTCCCTGGGCATGGCTCACGCCACAGCCCTTGGCTGCTCTCGGCTGCCCTTGGGGGGAAGGACTATGGGATGGGTTAAGCATCGGCGATCCTACGAACAATGCATGTGTGTTCCGGTGTGTGTGCTAACTAACCGCTGTGTGCCGCTAACATTGAGTGTCGCTGCATGCCAATTAAAGACCTCTGCGACAGGTCCTGCATTATTATTATTATAACATGATCTCCTCCGCATACATTCTAAAATCGTTCTCAATAAGGCAGGAGAATAATTCCCTCTCCCTGCACGATTAATGTAATATATTTCAGTAGGTGAGAGAAAGAAAATTACTTTTTAAGAGTTACATCAGTGAAACTATTGGCGCTATTTATGAAATAAATAACATAAGACCAAAAAAAGGTTAAAAAAAGAAAATAATCCAGTCGGCAGCATTGTTCCCTGGCGATGGGATTTGCACCCGGACCTGTCTCTCTTCAGTGTCTCTCTTCTGTGTCTCTCTTCAGAGTCTCTCTTCAGTGTCTCTGCTTGTTCCAGCCTGCTCCCTGCCGTCAAGCCGTTGCCATGGAAATGCAGCCAGGCGCAGCATCTGAAAACAATTTGGTTCTTAATGAGTATTACTTCACAGGCGGTGGGACATTTTGGGGTGGGTGGGTGTGGTGAGGGAGGGAGGCTCTGCACCCCTCCTCCTCCCCCTCATGACCAACTCCACTTGTGGCTGCTCAAAAGAGTTATGTGACAGTTTGTTTTTTGACTACACTGCCCTGCAGAAGCTAACCGCAGTAACAGTGAAATTTAACTTCTCAACGTTTCAGAGTTCAATCTTGTTCTGTTTTAGAGAAAAGGAGTATAAAGAGAAAGTAACTGCAAAATCACTGTATAGTCAAATACTTTAAAGAAATTTTCTCAGTTTCACTGTTTGCATAGTTACTGTGGTTAGCTTCTGCAGGGCAGTATAGGTGGAGCTGCCCCCCCCCCCCCCCCCCCCAACCTCCCCGCCATCTACGTGACTTCCAAGTTTTCCCAAATCTAAGAAGATGACGTCTCCATCTGAGTTCACTTCTCATGGTCACAGACAGTATGGAACGATGTGAAACTGGTGCCTTTCCCAGCAAACACTCTACAGTTCCTCTCACAGACATCTTATCCTCCTCTCTTCCTACCGGCGGCAGCAGCACAAACTCATCTTCACTCTCTTGTTTACCCCCTTGACGCTGTAAACAACAACCAATTGGGACCAATTAATGGCTGTGATTGTTGGTTATGTTATGTAATGGTCTTCTCGTCTCCCATTCCTCTGTGAGGGTATTCACTGGGCTACAGGGAGGAGTGCCAACTTCCACTGGGGACCAGCTTTTGTCCCTCTGCCCCCCCCCCCCCCCCCCCCCCCCCTCCCCTTCAGGTTTTGTTCGGGTCCAGTCAGCCAGTGGTAAATTGTTCTAACAGTACGGGGAAATCCGCTTGGACTGAGTGGCAACAGTGCTCCTCTTTCACCAGCATTAACATTAACTCTTACTGTACCCCCCCGTTTGTCACCGTGGCATATTGATCTCTAGTTAGTGTCCATATAGAAGGGCAAATACCAGAAGGCCCAATGTTGGGGAAGCTACTCTGAAAGCATTGTTTCACAAGCTACCAGTTACTGGGAAGAAAAGGGCAAGGAACACTATTCATAGCAGTAAAAACAGCCAACGCAACTTGAAATTATACCTTTTTCAGACCGGTTACCAACTGGATCATACCGACGGTCTGCAGTGGTGGCCTTAGCTATGTTTCACCGTTTTCAATTGAAAGGGGCCCCGCCCTCCCAAAGGGCCCCTGACTGAAACAGCTTAAACAATTCAGCAGTCCTTCAGCACCGTGGACAGCTCACCCCAGGCCCGGAGAGCGAAAAGGAGCGTGAGAGATGGAGGGGGGAGCGAGCAGCCTGACTACAGGCCTGACGTGACCTGTTAAGAGCAGGAAGCGCAATACATTGTAAACTGATTGTAGTTTTGTTCCTTTGTGTTTTATTATATAGTGTGTAGTGTGTGTGTGTTTCTTTTCCGCGGCTCCCCCCCCCCCCCCCCTTCTCTATTCGCTCCTCTCCTACAACATGACAGGGGGCGTGGCTGACCAGGTGGCACACCGGCTTTCACTCATCTGATCCAAATTCCCAGACAATAAAACCCTGGTTTGATCTCCACTCCAGTGCCAGATAATTCCGTCTCGTACCCAGCGTTGAACCTTCCGTAATTTTGGTGAATTCTTGTGCTCCGGTGGCTTTTGTAAAAAAAAAAATACTCCTAGTTTTTTCTCTTTATCCCTGTGTTGATTTGGTGCGTCACTCTGGCAGTGCCCCAGCTGCTTTATTGTTTTGCCCCCCCATGAGGATTTGTGTGTGGACGGATATCCAGTGGTTGGCCGGCGATCCAGCCTGACCTTTTTTCCCCGCCACTGTGCTTTATGTTTTTGTTTTTGGACCATTATTTTGCGGTTAATAAAACCCTTGATTTACTTTTTACTCCGTCTCTGCTTTGGGGTCCAACTTTTGAACTGTAACACTACCAGTAATTTCAGACACTTTTCATTCCCAAGCAAAATATGGCATTGCTTTTGTTGTTCATTCTGTAGCCTGTGGGACCAATCGCAGGCCCCTGTCTGAGCTAATTGCACTGATACTGCCCCTGCACTTCTGAATATAAGCGACCAGTTCAGGCATAGTCAGCTGATACACAACACATAGTGCTATTCAATGCAGACTAGACTAGTTGAATTTGATCGTTATTCTTCCTGTTGTATCTTCCTTACTTTCACGTGGGGTATGTCTGGGAGTGTTGCATTTATTTATTTTGCATTTATTTTAAAATGTTTGGACCTTATGGTGTTCTTGTTTTGTTCTTGACTTATTGTGATGTTTCTTCTTGACTTGTTTAAAGAAGACGTGTACGGCCCATGGGGACATTAACGTGTGTTGTCGGGCCTTACAAATAAATAAGATTTGATTTGATTTGATTTATCTATGTGTGCTCTGTTGGGAACCTACTGCAAACTGCCCAGGCTCGATTACCTCGACCTCTAACTAACTTTAGGCTTCCTTGCCTTTCATACAAATAATAATAATATATTACATTTTATTTGTAGTGCACTTTACATTTCACAATGAAATCTCAGAGTGCTACAGGTTAAAAACTAATTCAAACTTAATTTAAATGTAATACAAATTAAAACCAACAGATAAAATAGACAAAGCTAGGGGCAATTCCCAATACACAAAACAAAGACAAAGTGGAGTTAGCCAAAGGCTCTATTAAAAAATGTCCACAGACTGTGGAGCTCTCAAATGGTCAGGGACAGCCTGGGAGCAGCCGAGCAGAAGGTCCGATCTCCCACGGTGCGGAGCCTGGTCCTGGGTTGCTGATCTCCCATTGTGTGGAGCCTGGTCCTGGGTTGCTGATCTCTCATGGTCTGGAGCCTGGTCCTGGGTTGCTGATCTCCCACGGTGCGGAGTCTGGTCCTGGGTTGCTGATCTCCCACGGTGCGGAGCCTGGTCCTGGGTTGCTGATCTCCCATTGTGTGGAGCCTGGTCCTGGGTTGCTGATCTCTCATGGTCTGGAGCCTGGTCCTGGGTTGCTGATCTCCCACGGTGCGGAGTCTGGTCCTGGGTTGCTGATCTCCCACGGTGCGGAGCCTGGTCCTGGGTTGCTGATCTCCCATTGTGTGGAGCCTGGTCCTGGGTTGCTGATCTCCCATGGTGTAGAGCCTGGTCCTGGGTTGCTGATCTCCCACGGTGCGGAGCCTGGTCCTGGGTTGCTGATCTCTCATGGTGTGGAGCCTGGTCCTGGGTTGCTGATCTCTCATGGTGTGGAGCCTGGTCCTGGGTTGCTGATCTCTCATGGTGTGGAGCCTGGTCCTGGGTTGCTGATCTCTCATGGTGTGGAGTCTGGTCCTGGGTTGCTGATCTCCCATGGTGTGGAGCCTGGTCCTGGGTTGCTGATCTCCCATGGTGTGGAGCCTGGTCCTGGGTTGCTGATCTCCCATGGTGTGGAGCCTGGTCCTGGGTTGCTGATCTCCCATGGTGTGGAGACTGGTCCTGGGTTGCTGATCTCTCATGGTGTGGAGTCTGGTCCTGGGTTGCTGATCTCTCATGGTGTGGAGCCTGGTCCTGGGTTGCTGATCTCCCATGGTGTGGAGACTGGTCCTGGGTTGCTGATCTCTCATGGTGTGGAGCCTGGTCCTGGGTTGCTGATCTCTCATGGTGTGGAGTCTGGTCATGGGTTGCTGATCTCCCATGGTGTGGAGCCTGGTCCTGGGTTGCTGATCTCCCATGGTGTGGAGACTGGTCCTGGGTTGCTGGAGGAGGTTGGCTGTGCCAGAGCGGAGGGTGCGGGTGGATGATTTGGGGGTGAGGAGTTTCTTAAGGTAGGGGGGGGGACTTCCGTGAAGACACTGCTGGGTGAGGAGGGACACCTTAAATACAATCCTGTATTCCACGGGGAGCCAGTGCAGTGTTTTGAGGATGGGAGTGATGTGCTCATATTTGCGCACCCTCATCAGGATCCGGGCAGTTCTGTTTTGGACATACAGTACTGAAGCCTCTGGATATTTTTGCCAGGAATCCCGATGAGGAGTGCATTGCAGTAGTCTGGAGGAGATAAATGGCGTGGATGAGCTTCTCTGCATCTGCCTGGGTGAGTGAGGGGTGGAGTTTGGCGATGTTTCTGAGGTGGTGAAAAGAGATTTTGGGATAGGCACGTGACATGGGTCTGGAAGGTGAGGTGATGGTTCATTTTGATACCCAGGTTGGTGACTGCCATAGAGAGTGTGATGTTCTGGCCGTAAAAACACTGGGGAAAATGCCTCTTTAGCAGTTCTGAAACGTGCATTATATATGTAGTGAAGCCTAGTAAGCCTAATATCTCCTTTGGCTGGCAATGCTTCAATTCCCATGCTGTAGGTTTGAATCCAGGCATGTTACAGTGATGCTGTGACCCAGATATGATTGAATATAGCAGAATCTCTCTTCCTGAAGCTTAGCAGGCCTAATATTTCCCTAGGCGAGTGGGGGTTCCCCTTTGGCTGTAAGTGCTTCACTTCTCATTCTAGGTGTTTTTATTTAATTGTATTTATTAATTTAACCTTTATTTAACCAGATTAATCTAATTAGCAAGAGACTTGGCCATGGCAGCAGGATTTAAAACATACATTAAAGTTACAGATTACAGTTACATAATAAATATGTAGAATAATATCATGCAAAACACATTAAAAGTCTAGCATTCAGGGCCAGGGTTAAAGTAAGTGAGATATTCAGAAACACAGACAGCTCCCAAATTACTGTTTCCAGGTCTTTCATTATTTAATTAAATGTAATTGAATGAATAAAAAGTCATCAGATTTTCCAGCTGTAACTTAGCTTGTAGTGTATTCCAAGAAGAGAGGGCATAATACATAAAAGCCAACCACCTAGTTCTGTCTGGACCTTGAGTACAGATAATAAATACAGGTCAGACCAGTAGGCTATAGCTGCCAATGTTAGGAGGGGAGAAAACCAAGAATGGACTTATAAATAAATGTGAACCAATGGGTGTTGCCTCTGCATAGACAGAGGGCCAATTAGCCTTGCTGTACAAGGTACAATGCAACCAATCTCTTCATAGATTCAATAGAAAACCAGACCTTGTTCCTAAAATTAAATCCTAGTTTTAGTTTTAGTTCCCTCACATTGAAGTGAGGTTTAAAAGAAAGCTGACTATCAATAAATTTGAAAACAGCTTAGTTATTTCTGCATTCCAAACTAGTTAAGATTATATAATGTGACGTACATGGGTACGTGGGTTGGTCATTATCCTTATTACTGTATTGGTGACACCATGTGAACATCAGGTTAGTATATGTAATATGTGTTATGCTTTGTATGTGTGATGTGTGTGTGTTATGGTAGCTAATGCTGTCCCTTTCTTTCTTTGTCAGGTGCGACCAGATCCCAATAAACCAAATGTGGGACAAATGGTATGTTTGTGAGGGACAATGTGGGACGCCCCCCCCCCCCCCCCCCCCAGTGCAGCCCCCCCCCCCTCCTTTTTTTTGGTGGACTGTCCCTGTCCCCTCAATCAAGGCTCATCCGCCACTGTCCTCATTCAAATGACCACAAGCCTAATATGTTTTGCCCTTATTCATTTATTTTATTTTCCTTTTGTCTCTAATGGGTGTTAAGTACTCAAAATAAATAAATAAATAATAAATAAAATGACCACCCAGACTTACAATCACCTATGATTAGGTCTGGACCCCCAGTCTTATCACACACATGCACACGCACACACACACACACACACACACACACACACACACACACACACACACACACACACACACACACACACACACACACACACACACACAATGACCACCACTCACAACGCTTTTTCACTCTCCTGCCCTCCGGGAGGAGAATGAGGAGCCTCCGAGCTGCAGGACCAGCAGACTGAAAGACAGCTTCATACACCAGGCTGTCAGGAAGCTGAACTCTCTCCCAGCTCTAGCCTCTCCCCTCCTCTACTCTGCCACCACAGAACCTGGACTAAGAACACCCCCCCCCCCCCCCCCCCGCAGTAATGGCACAATAATAAAGAATATGATTATCTTCCACCTGCACTGATTTGTGCGGGGGGTGGTTAGGTTACCAAACGGCTACTCGCATCTTTTTTATTGTTATTATTCGTTTTCAATCTAAACCGTTTGGGATTGTTTTCCCCTTTTCAAATTTCGACCAAGCGAGCGGTCTTCTCTGGTGCCGAGCAGCGGAGATTACAGCAGCGCATGGAACTGATCTGTTTATCCCAAGTTGCGCGGAAGGACAACTGGCTCTGAAATGGACCCGCCGCGCGCGACAGCGTTGGGACTTGTTGTTGTCATAGGATGCGGTGTCACTCGCGGCCAGATACTAGTAACGTTACGCGACGCATAGAGGATCTTCACATTGGCTGGGGGGGCGGGGGGGGCGGGGACGTTAGCGCGGATGACAACTAATCATGCGGGACATGGTCTCAATTTGCGTGACGCGTGAAAAGAGACAGAAATGCTGTACAATCACGCGCAATGCGTGACGTCTGGCCACCCTAGCCGCCCGTCCCTACACTGAAGAGTGCTGATTGCCTGATGAGTGGCAGCTGACGGCAATCGCCTCAAGGAGCGGGTGGATAAAACAGCACACACAGATCCTGGGGCCTCTCTGTGTCAGTTGCCAGTGACCAGAGCTTGGAGGTTGTCTTTGTTTTCCACTGTGTGTGGATCAGAGCATGTGAGCGGAGCGCTCGAGAAATCCGCTCTTCGCTCTAGACGTCTGGTTCCGCTCTCATTCGCTCATGTTGGCCCACCCCCCCAAGTCGCTCACCGCTCCACTCACCGCTCACCTTCATTTATGAATCAAGCACTCCACAGCTCGCTCAGCAGAATTTTTTTTTGAGCATGATGTAAATTATCTTGATTTGACCAAACTACAACAGTCTACACCCCCTGGGCCCCTTAACAATTGTTTGTATTGAGCCGCATTGTAATTGTACCCACTTTGCAATGTTAAATAACGTTTATCCATTCAACTAGCTCTACTAAGCCATGGTAGCTAGCCTAGCCGCAATGCTATGGTCGATCCCATACACGTTAGCATGTAAGCTAACAACAACAGCGTTAACTTTAAAGATGGCGGATTATACTTTGGTCTTAGCAGGATGTGAGTGACGGTTCACCCTTCTCATTGGTTGAAAATGGCCTTCATGTTTGTACATCGCCACCTGTTGCTTTGACATTGTACTACATGTATATTACATCAGTTTCTGTGTTCAGCGTGTGCACTCAGCGGCCCGGAGCGGCTTGGAGCGGAGGAGAGCTCTCGCTCCGGAAGTCGCGCCGACCCATTTTAAAACCCACTCAGTCGCTCACTTCAAAACCACCCGCTCCACTCCCCGCGCCGCTCCCGCACCGCGCCGCTCACATGCTCTGGTGTGGATACTATATTGTATTGGCATTTGATGCCAATTGCCACTTTGTGTGGGTAATATATATATTTGGCTCTGTGCCTATCTTTCACTATTGTGTGGCACTGGATTCCCTATTGTGGGATTACTATATATATATGTTGTTGGCCTCTGTGCCGACTACCCCTGTTAAGGGAGCATATATATTGTTGGCTTTAGGCCATTTGCCACTATTCCATTTAATTGGAACTATAGCATATATATATTGTTGGCGCCTTTAGGCCATTTGCCACTAGTTCCACTGTGTGTGGAACTATATAGGGTGTTGGCCTTTGTGCAAACCCTTGTGCCTACTTTATTATAATTATCTTGTTTGTTCTCCCCTTACCTTTTTCCCTGTTTGTCTATTTGTTGTGGGTTTAATTCCCTTCCTTCTATTGTATAATAAATATCATTTACCTTTGGAAAACGCTTTGTATTGTTTCTTGCCTGCCGGGACCTGTGCTTAAAGCACTCACTGGACGGGCTGGTTTCATGTACAGCCCGCTCCAGCTATATTCTATATGGTCATCAGACCTTTGTACATGACAATAACTGTGACTGAACAATGTTAAAAGCAGATTGTAAATATGCATAGGCCTGGCTGAGTGGGGGCACAACAGTAAATGGCTGTGTTATCAGCACGGAAGTGGAAATTAGTGGAACATTTTGACCTGTATTGATGTAAATAGTGAATAATAATGGACCAAGTACTGAACCCTGGGGCACACCTCTGGACACATTCATTACTGAGGAGCTGGCACCATCGAACTGAACACACTGAGTTCTCTCAGCAAGGTAATTAACAAATCAGCCAACGGCATGGTTAGACAATCCTATAAGTAGCCTTTGTTTCAATATAGAATTGTTATGTACACAGAGTGCAGAAACCACATTGCACAGCATCAAACTCACTCTGACATAGCTGTCCCCGCTATGTCCCCACGCAAGTGATGTATCAACAAACAGAGGGACAGCAGACACAGGCTGCTTATTTTACCTTTATGTTCAAACAGCGCAGAGAGCACATGCATGGCATAAATTGGCATACAGTACCGTCAACAAGCCAAGGCTTTATTCCACCACATTGAAGTAAATACATGGCAGGAGGTTACGGCTCTGGGACAGCAATATGATGTGCTGCCATGGCCTCTCTCTCTCGGCCGTGTCTCTATTTGGTCATAAAACGCCTGCTTTCGTCAGTTCGTTACACTCCCACGACTCCCAGTGGAGAAATCACCAATCCCCTGTGTCACATTGATGCCGTTATCAAGCTGATATGAATTTAATGTCGTGGAGACAGAATCGTTGTTTGCAACAGTGCCAGTAAAGGAAGAGAATACAAAACAAACATACAGAAGGGGGGGACGATATGTGAGAGAGGAGCATCGTGTAGAGTTCATTTTTAGTTACAGTCTGTTTTGTTTTGATTGCCTCACACTAGAATAAGGCCTGTTTTGAAATAACCTTGTGGCAGATAAAGATGGGAAGCTATTACAGCGAGGAACTGAAGGTGATAAGGATAAGATAAAATATTCCTTTATTAATCCCCTTGGGGAAATTCAGGCGACATCGCAGCACAGGGGAGGGGGGGAGGGGAGGTACAAGTATGGGCAGGGTAAAGAAATACATAAATATAGGCAATGAAATTAGATCTGAATATAAAAATATGAGAAAAAAGTGTAACAATGTGTAAACAATATAATTAATGAATATAAAAACAGTGTAAACAGAGGTGCAGATGAGGATCTGTATGCTTATATACGGTTATATACGTACAATAAATACAGGCAATAAAGGATAGTGCCAGAGGTGTACAATGCAACGTAGACTGTTTCACTGGGATTGTGTTGCAGTATAGGGAACAGCCTGGACACATGTTATCGATATTAGCAAACACTGCAACAGGGAATACATTTGGGTAAATTTTTTGAACGTACGTGTTGTCGGGAAACACAAGGCTAGCGATGCTAACTGTGTCCTACTAGGTCAAAAACGGCATGACTGCATGTACAACAAGTAAAGGAATGTTACAGTATATTGGATAGGAACGCTGCATGGGAATCAGGCACTCTTTGGGACGAGTTAGATCAATAGCAATTAAGAGGTTTAAGTTAGTCTTCTTAGTATAATCGTTATATTGTGGTTGTCAACAGTGTGCATTGGAACGATTTTATGTTTTCCAGTGAAAATCAAGATATTGAACCATTCTACTAAGGAATTCCTTTGTTAAAATAAGTGTTAAATAGCTCTACATTCCAACAGCTAACACTGATATAGAGTGTCTGGTCAGTAACATAGGTCTCCCAGTCCATCTGCTCTGACGTAAACAGAAACTAGACAATTCCGTGGGGGAAATTGTGAAAGTTTGGGTGATGCCCAATATACCCAAACGTGGGCGGGGCCTAGGCATAGGGGGCGGGGCAAACATAGACCAATGAAAGAGGATATCCCTACTGAGTACAATGGTGCAACCCGCAAGTCTCTATGACAAACGGTTCAAAAGATACAAATGTGCATTATGCGCATTCACCCCACTGCCAGTCTAATGGTTTCAAATCCTAACTGACACAAATCCATCCTCCCATGCATTTCAATGAGTTTTTATTTCTTATTTTTGTCAGACCATTTTTGCAGTGTGGAGTTATATTATCGTATAGCTTACGCTCTGCTCTCTTGGAACTATCCCTTTATCCAATCTAATAATGAATAATTTTTTCTCCACATGTACACACCCATCCGCCTGGCCACACCCACATCCGCTCCTTTACATAAGCGGGGTCGTGGCCACACTAACAGCTCCTTCCCTATTTTCACCACCGTAAAGTGTCTGTATACACCACTTTAAGTTTAGTGCCGAAATAGTTGTTGGAAAGGATCTACGTTGACATTGTATCTTTGTTTTTGCAATTTTACGACTGGGCGGCGCCCGGTGGTGAGTTTGCCTCGCAGAGGGGCCGTTGAGCCTCCATCTCCTGTGAGATGGCCAGGTTCCGGCCCTGGTTCCCCCGCCAGTAGACAGTCGGCGACAGGCCGACAGCTCCTCTGGTGGCAGAGGATTTGCGTTGCAGACTCTCGTCGTAAGGCGGCGAGCAGCAGGGGTGACCGGCCTGGTTTTAGTGTTGCGCTGGAGCCGGACGAGAGTTCTCTTGCCTCTTCTCCATTTCGGGAGCTCTCTTGTTCGAAGCCCCAGTAGAGACGTATCACTCTCCCCCTCGGGGAGTGGCAGGGAGTGCTGTGTCTCCTTGGGGTCCCTTGTACTCCAGGGTTGGGTTAGAACCTTCGACCCCGAGACAAGATGCCCAGCTATCTGCCGCGTCGGACGTTGGCGCCCGAGGCAGCCTCCCGTACGTGAGGGACGCGAGTGACGTGGAGGGAGGTATGCAAGGGGAGTTGCTTGCCTTGTTCCCCGAACTCATGGCGGCGGCCGCAGCCGCTAATGGCATGGCGTTGCCTTAGCCACTGCCGGCACCTGTTCCTGATGACATGATAGGTGATCTCTGGCAACGTCGTCCTGTGAGAGAGACGGGCGTTGTCTGCCCATTCTTCCCAGCAATGGAGGCCTACGTGCCAGTCACACGGGTGGTGGGTTTGGTCCAGGGACTTAAGGACGGGGTGCCTCGGCTTGATAGCCCGATGGCATCCATACTTTGTCCCGAAATGGTGTGGGAGCCGTTAAGAAAGCCGGTTTCCCCAGGGGAAATCGGCTAGGCAGTTGGCAAGGTGACCAGGTGTACATCGCCGCGACTCAGAGCCTGGCAGCGACTTCCAACATCGCGCAGCTGGCGTACTAGTATGTCGGGGCTGATGGCGGGCGGGTCGGTATTGGATGACTATCAACGGTACCTTCACGCCCAGGCGGCTGGAGCCATCCTGCACCTTTCCCAGCTGCAGGCGATAGCCGCCAGGAAGGAGTGCGCCCTGGCCACTCTCGTCCAGCGCCACCTTTGGCTGGAGCAGGCGTAGGTGCCGGAACAGAGGAGGATTCCACTGCTCACGGCCCCCCTCTCCGATGCTGGATTATTCGGGTCGGCCATGCAGCAGATGACGGCAGCCTGCAGGGAGATGGAGGAGGAGCGCTCCGTGCTTCAACCTCATTTCCCCCAACCCGATGCCACCGGTGATGTCCGAAAGAAGCAACGCCGGCAGAGGATCGTGACCGTTGCCTCCGCCACCACCCCCGCCGCTGCTGGGCCTTCGGCGATGAAGGCCAGGAGTGGAGGGAGTGCCTCGACCGCTGCCCGGAGGGAACGGTAGGGATCGACGTGACCAGGCTCCCCAGAACCGTTCCTCCGGGCCGGCTCCCCGTGGGGGAAAACAGCGCTCTGCACACGGCAGGCGCCGCTAGTGACTCCCCTGTTTTGCCGGGTTGGCCCGGGCATCGCGGGGATTGATGTTATGGATGTGTGCGTCATAGGTATGTCACTACGAGTTGTCCTTCACAGTGTGTGCTTGGTCCATATTGTGTTGTACCTTGCGCTGTGCTAAGGGGACTGGTCCTTCTCCATTCGTTTTCGCCCCTCCCTTCCCCTGCTGGGCAGGGCTGGGAGGGGGCTGTCGAGGAGGTTTCTATTGAACCCCTCTTGCATCCCTGTGTACGTCCCGGTCCGCCGGGCCCAGGTCCGAACTCGTTCTCGTCGACCTGTTGGCCTGGGTTAACCCCTTTTGAAAACTGAAACACTTGTACTGCCTGTATAGCCGGTGTATACGCGCAGTTGTTTTTGTTTTTTCTTGGGGGGTTAAGGCAGGGGTTCCCAAACTTTTCAGGCCGGGACCCAGAAAATAAGGCGTCAGAGAGCCGCGGCCCAATGCACATCGTCAGGCTTTTTTTTTCTTTTTTTTTGCCAGGCGACCGATTTATTAAGCCAAATATCACTTCAATCCTATTAAGTTAGTTCAAGTTAGTTATTCATTTATATGTGCTATTTATGAGAGGGCTAACTTTTTGCAAAATAATAATGATAATAATAATAGCCTCATTAAAATACTATTGTTGCTTCGGTTGTTTTCAGCGTTTTATGTGCATAATCTGTTATTTAGTTTGAAATGTTCGTTGAAATAAGTAGATTTTTCGTTTTTGTTTATTTATTAAGTTAATATAAAACCATATAGTCACATTTTAGAAAACAATAGAATAGAATTTTAGAATACAACTAGAAACACTGTCCTGGCCTGCTTCTAAGTTCAGTGGCCTGGCAAAAAAGATTTTTTTTTTTTTTTTTTTTTTTTTTTTTTAATCATCTCACGGCCCTCCCGTGGCTGCTCGCGGCCCACCTTTGGGTTGCGACCCCGACTTTGGGAACCACTGGGTTAAGGGAACAACCGCCTCCTATTAAACTAAACATAGGGGGGTGGTTGATTCCCCGGTGTGTTGGTAGCAGAGTCGACTCTCGGGTTGAGGCCGGGCTTGACCCCGTCTGCCCGCGAGTGTGCTCCCGCACCTTTCATGACATCTGCCAATCATGTCAGCCTTCTCTTGAAGCTTGACCTCTCTAAGGGGTCGGGTTTGTGGAGGTTGCAACATAGTGCACAGCATACCGAACGCCCCTTCCGCCGGGGTGCTGTTTCACAGTAGACCCCTTAGGCGCCTGTCTAGTCCGCAGTGCTCCGGGCACAGGTCGAGTTATGCTCTTGGGCCTGTTGCCTGGATTGAGGGATCAACCTCTTGGGGGTTGTCTCCCCCGTGCGCAGACTGGCCTCACAGTATTGTGGGGGTGTAGCCTCTGTGGAGTGCTATAATACTATAATTATTATAATTATTAATTATTAACACTATAATAACAGCACCTTTAATTGCAAATAAAGGGATGTGTGGCCTTTTGGTTCCAACCTCTCAGCAGTTCATAAACCACACTGCATCATCCAATTGACATTTCATTTATCTTTCCTAGTAATCGTAAATCACTCAATCGCCTATATTACGCACAGTGTAATAAGGAATTGTTATTCCTTTGCCACACACAAACATGAATGTGTTACTTTTCACCGGCTTGGGTGAGAGATCAGGGCTCGGCTGGCTGGAGCTGGTAAGGGTTCAGCATCTCTTACTCAAGGACACTTCACCAGGGATGGACACGTCACCGGGACGGAGGACACCGTCGTCTGTCACGGGGATCGAACCGGTGACCCTCTGGTTACAGGACGGTCTCTCTAACCAAATGCCCAGGCCAGATTCCACCGACTCTGCCGGGCAGTGACATTCACAAACCTCACTTGCAGGATGACCTATCTGACCATTAGGGACACCTCAATGCCAATAGGACAATAGAAGGTCAGTGGGAAAGCTTGACCTGTTCTATAACGAGAGACAACACCTCGTGGGTGGTAACCCCTCCAGACCCCTGAGAGGAATTCAGTGCGTTTCTCAGAGAACGTAACACACGCATTCAGAGGGAATGGCTCACATCCTGCGATGACCAGACCTTCCTGGAAGTAGTGTGATGACCAGATCTTCCTTAGTTGTAAAGAAAGACACACAACCAGTGTGTTCCCAAAGATAGAACTCACAGCTACAGAATATAAAGGGGTGAGAGAGGGGTGGGGTTGGGGAGAGATAAAGGTTGAATCACAATAATAAAAAGGCCAGATGTGCTTTCTGAACTGCAATGGGAAAATATTTGCCCATTTGCTATTATTCATCTACTGGTCTGAATTAAAACCATGAAACAAAATTCACATAATGTCATCCCCATGCCAACAATCGGTGACAACTGTTTACTTTTCTCATATTCTTATATTCAGAGTTAATTATATTGTTTACATTGTTGTTGTTTTTTCTCTCATATTTTCATATTCATATCTAATTTTATTGCCTATATTTATGTCTTTCTTCTATTACACTGCCCATACCTTACAATCACATTTACATTTAGTCATTTAGCTGGCGCTTTTATCCAAAGCGACTTACAAGTTCTGTACAACAAGTCAGCAGGAAGGGTACAACTCTGGCAGCTAAGTAACATTGTTTGTCAAACAGTGTCGAACTGTGCAAAGTGCATGATAGTAAAAGACAGTGTGTCAAAAATATATTTTTTACATTATTATTATTAATTTTGTATCTTCATTTCAGATATTGATTGAAGAAGTGTATACCTCCCCTCCTCCATGCTGCTATGACGTCCACATTTCCCCAAGGGGATCAATAAAGGAATATCTTATCGTATCTTATCTTAACTCATTTGACATTTGTGAGCTAAGTAGAGATCACCCATAGAAGGTTATTGACTACGTTGGTCGTTAGGGGAGGCCCAGTCCCACTGTTTGATAGTGGACCTCCATGTGGACGGGTACAGGCCAGTGAAGAGAAGCCTGATCTTCCCCAGGGTCCTCTTAACATTCACTGAAGCACTCATTAGACATGCAAAGCCCCAGTGTTCAGGCCCATGGACCCTGAATGAGCCCCCTTTGTGCAGTAATTGGAGATAGTTCTGTGGGAGGCTAACAAAGGAGGTGCTGGGCCTCCTCTCTTCTCTCTCTCTCTCTCTCTCTCTCTCTCTCTCTCTCTCTCTCTCTCTCTCTCTCTCTCTCTCTCTCTTTCTCTCTCTCTGATTGATTCCCACTAGCTGCTACTCTGATAGTTGTGTAACTTGTTGTATAAAGATGCAGTTTGTAGGCTATATTTCCAGGAAATTGCCATGAAATAGAACTCTGTTCCTGGGTTCAAAGACAACTTCACCCCAAAAACAACCTCACCGTGGATTTGGCCTCACTGCTGCTGTTTCATTTGCTTTAGTGAGCGACGCTTTGGAGTGAATCAGAGATTTGATGCAAAGCAGACTATAAAGTTGTTCCCTCTGTCACATTATGTTACTCGACTGGTCCCTCAGTGAAAACAGAGTCTGGTGAGATATTGTTCAGATTGGAATACTTGTTGTTGGGTTATTTTGGGGGGGGGGGGGGGGGGGGGGGGGGTTCTTCGCGTGGAAGCGCTCTCTCTGTTGTTGTTTCTGTCCCGCCCTCCACTCGGCGAGCTGACAGTTTGAGTGAAGTATCTGCTAGCCAATCAATCACTATGCTCAGATTTACAGCACGTAGGCACATCCACGGTCAACGGTAGATTGGATGTCAGCTTGCTAGAATGACACCTATACAGCTTGTTCAAGATTTTATATATTTGTACCTTTGTGTGTAAATAACTCTGATAGCATGTACAATACTATCTCCATGTTGTATATACCATATATACATTTCTATTTACCGTATATATATATTTATCCACATCTGTCTGAATATACCTGCATATAATCCTTTTTACATACCTGTATATACTATATTTATATCTGTATATATATATATATCCCTTACCTACTCTTATACTAGTTATACCACTCACCAGTATGACTACTACCATAATGTTTTTTATACCTGTATCACTGTACATAATAATACTATAACACTGTACATACACCTGATTGTCATTATTACTCACTCAGTAGTACTCATTTATATATACTCTAGTTTGTATATTGTTAATGCCCTTTATTGTTACATTCGCACTCTGGTTAGATGCCAACTTCTTTTCATTGTACTATACTTGTGCCGTATGATGACAATACCTTTTCGACTGGGATGGTTGACTTTCGCAATTTCAGGATCCTAATTAGACACGTTTTATTCAATAACAGAATGTAGAGTGTGTATATATATATAGCCCATTACATCAACATTTTCAGCTACAGTTATTTCGGTATCAAATGTGGAACAGATAACAGCAGTGACATGATTTATTGTGAGACCTATAAATATCTATCCCATGTTCTTGAGAATGTCGTGTGTCCAGACAGATTACAGTGGTTTAAAGTCAGCTCCAAAATACATTCTGAAAACAGATGGTTGTTAAGAGTTTATTTTTTCTGGCTCTAGTGGTTCTATAGATTCATTACTATTTAAAGGACTGCTCCCGGTCTCCTCCTATTGCTAGAGGAAAATAACTCCTACAGGCCTTAAAAATACACCAAGGACAGTAGAGGTGCTTGATTGAGGACTTCCTACCCAGTAAGCACTGGACCCGATTTCAACATGGTGTAGCCTTCATTATAGCCCAGAATATGTTCAGCTAAAGATAGACCATGTTTAGCCCAAGCAGTTTAATTCATTATTACATATTTATAATATCACACAAATAACTGTAAATGTGTAAGATGCACAACTGAAGTCCATATATTGTGCTAAATTAATTTGAATTGCAATTTCTCAATGTCCGGCTATGTGAAGGCTAGATATAGCCAGTCAAGTCAGTAGGTAGACTAAAACAAATAAGTACATTTACACGCACATTAATATTCCATTTACACGCACATTAATATTCCATTTACATCCCATCTCCCCCGGTCCCGGTGCCCCCGCCACCACGAGGAAAACCAGTGAATCCCACATCCCCACCCCCAAACTCCACAGAGGAATGACAGGCCACGCGCCCCAGGACCCGCAGCCACGCCAAAGGAGACACGACTCCAATTACTCAAGCAGACAGACACAACAGCGGCCAAATGATAACACGCAGGATCGGGGCGGTCCGGGATGACACCCGGAACACAGCAGAAGCCACAGCGAGCCCCCAACGCAAGGAACCCCAAAACCAGCCAGCGAACCGAGGGAGCCCAACGACGAAGACCAACCAAAATCCACCAAAGCACACGCAAGAGACCAGCACCCAACTCCAGGGAAGGTCCGGGAAAGGTCCAGCCGAAGCCATAGGCTCCAACCAAACCCCCCCCAGACCTCCCCCAGAGTCAAACACCAGCCCCCTGCATGCGCCCCGACGGACTCCGGCCAGCCCCCATCGCCAAAACTCCCCCAACCCACCGACACCCCAGGGACCCCCCGGATGAAGAACCCACCACAACCCCCACAGCACCCCAAAATGTCCCGAAGGTCACAACGCCACATGCCCCCCCATCCAACCACCACCACGTCCATCTACCCCTAACATCCAGAATCACCGCCCCCCCCCGGCACGGCTACAGGCCATGGAGCACACGACCCACCACCCCCCCCCCCCCACAGAATCTGAAAGCAAAAACATAGAACCCACCGGAATCCCCGCACCAGCAAGGCCACCAGGACCAGAGGCAACAAAGCAGCCCACAGAAACGATACCCCCACCACCACACACAAGCAATCCAAGTACACTCAAACTACCCGCGTCCCCCTCCAACCACGACACACCCCACCGGAAACGGGGTCCCAAATGAAGACAAACAAAGACCAATGTGTGAAACACCTGTATCGGAGCATTCGGACAGGGGAGTGTAATGGTTGGAGGGCTGAGGGGAGTGCATGGGATCAAATAAAGGTCGCCCAGGATGAACAAACAGGCGATGGGGCAGCGCCCGGCGGCTCCAAACGGTCCAACCGAGACAGGAGATCAGCTTGACGGCCAAGGAGATCCACGATGAGTAGTTCTATGGATTTCAGCTTGGCCCTTGCTTCTGTGATATCCCAAGTCGGCTCCATTTCCTCAGAGCCAGAGTCCCAAAACAAGCCAGCAGTATATCTGTAAGTAAAACAGCCTCCGAATTGTCTGATGATTGCTTGTGTGTAGCCAGGTTACTTAGGATCACGTTGATTAAACAGGTAAAAAACACTTGATACAACGGGATCATCCCTATGTTCCCCGGGTCCTATGTTCCCCGCTTTGATTGATTAATAGATTGAACATTTTATTAATTTTTATTATTTTATTAATTATTAATGTCCGCCTTGTTTCGAACGGTTAAGCTTATGCCCTCTTTCGAACTGGTTAAGGTTAGAGTTTGGAATCAGGGCTGGTGGTCTAACATTTTCAATCAATCAATCAATCAATCAATCAAAGCGGGGAACATAGAACCCGGGGAACATAGACATGCTCCCGATACAACAGGCTAGAAAACAGAGTATCAAAATGTGACCGTAGCTGGAAACACGGGCGGCAGCCATCTTGAAAAACGCTGGAATGAAACCAAGCAAAGTGTCTTACTGTATGTTACTTGTAAATACCCACGCTCCCAAGGAAAATAGTATAGCCTTTGTGGATTCGGATAGCAGATGGTCTTGAGTACAGGCTATGTCAACAAGAACACGGATGTTCTGATGTAAAAGCAGCCTGGGTCGATCGGCTCGGATCAGGCCTACATCTAGATACTAGCTAATGTTCCAGCTAAGTGCTTTAGATGGCATATTGTCATATCCCGATCACCCATATGCCTGTGAGCAAACAGAATATTGAGGGTATTACCTTGGAAACCGAACTCACACAGATCAGAAAATCCAACAATCAAGGAGATATGTCGATATACCTATCATGTATCCAGACTCAAATTAGCATATCCCGGCCAGCGATCACATCTGGGTTCAACTTAAAATGCTCAACTCAACTGCCCCCACTGTTTACACAGTATATGAGTTCTATTCCACTGAAGAAGCAGGCATACTGAATCACTGGGTCACAAGAGAAGGTCAGTCAGTCATTCAGCCAGTCAGCCATGGACTCCAGCCATGAAATATACCAGAGGGCTAAAACTGACAGTTAAAGGGGAATACTACTCAATTTAAAGAGAGCATTTTGCAGATAAATTTTAACCTTAATCCTATCGTTCCAGAGAATGTTTTAGGGGTGGTACTTTGACCTGCCAGTTCTGAGTGAGAGACGAGAGAGAGTTACTAGCGCCAAAATGGCAGCACATACACGCAGTTACTAGTGCCAAAATGGCGGCACGTACGCTAGGGCTGCACGATTTTGGGAAATAATCTAATTGCGATTTTGAAAATGTTTCTTTTTACCTGGGAATCGATACCGGTACCCTATACCTTTTTTCTGTACTTTACTCTCCCTCTCTGAAGTCTAAACTTCACAACACACAATCTAAAACCCCTTACCTCCCTCTCCCAAACTTCCTGGTTAAATACATTTTAAAACATAATAAATAATTGCGTTTATTTTTTTTGCGATTTGCTAATTGCATCATTCCAAATCGCGATTTCGATTTAAAATCGATTAATCGTTCAGCACGAATGTACGTGCAGTTACTACTACAACAGGTGCAAAGCACCATCCACAAAAGTGGATTCTATGTTTACTGTTATGAACAGTAAACATACTTTACACTATCAGATCCACACAGGTCAAGCACAGGTTTTACACTCTGTCTCACTACAAACAATGGGCTAAAGCTAATAATAATAATAATAATAATAATAATAATAATAATAATAATAATAATAATAATAATAATAATAATAATAATAATAATAATAATAATAATAATAATAATAATAATAATAATAATAATAATAATAATAATAATAATAATAATAATAATAATAATAATAATAATAATAATAATAATAATAATAATAATAATAATAATAATAATAATAATAATAATAATAATAATAATAATAATAATAATAATAATAATAATAATAATAATAATAATAATAATAATAATAATAATAATAATAATAATAATAATAATAATAATAACTTTATTTATATAACACCTTTCACACAGGGATTGCAGCTCAAAATGCTTCACAGCAAATAGCATACAATTAACATAGGCATACAATTTGCATACAGTTGACAGAATAAAAGCAATGCAGTAAAATAGCTCTCATTTACAGTACAATAATTATGTCTTTAAATGTTATCCATATTAAAAGGCCAAGGTGAAAAGATACGTAAAAAAATACTTAGTGAGCTTGCAGTGGTGTCATTTCAGTAAAAGCCAAGGTATGGCAATTAGGGAGGGGGGGGGGGGGGGGGGTGAGTTGCGCAAATCAGTTGCGCAATAGTCACTTTTGGTGAGTTGTTTCTATAGAATTCACTTACATGACATTTAGGTATGACACAGGACTACACAAGCATTTATAGTATAGAAATGTGTCAACAGACTAAAGCAGGGAACCACAATATTTTGCATACAATTTATGCAGAATGTAATATCATAACTGTGTGTGTGTTCAACAGAATGTAGTATCAAAAACACGTTCACAAAAAGTATGGGTTACTGAATGCTGAACTGCACTGTTATAATCACTAAGCCATTGTAAGACCATACCTGTGTCCAGTGGCGGACTGGCCATCGGGACGTTCGGGACGAATCCCGATGGGCCGGAACCAAAGTGGGCTGGTCCAAAAAAAAAAAAAAAAAAAAAAATTTTTTTTTTTTTTTTTTTACTTTTTTTTTTGGGCCAGTGTGTGGGCCAGTGTGTGGGCCACTAATGTGGGCCGGTGTGTGGGCCAGTGTGTGGGCCAGTGTGTGGGCCAGTGTGTGAGTCGGTGTGTGGGCCACTAATGTGGGCCGGTGTGTGGGCCGGTGTGTGGGCCAGTGTGTGAGTCGGTGTGTGGGCCACTAATGTGGGCCAGTCTGTGGGCCGGTGTGTGGGCCAGTGTGTGAGTCGGTGTGTGGGCCACTAATGTGGGCCAGTGTGTGGGCCGGTGTGTGGGCCAGTGTGTGAGTCGGTGTGTGGGCCAGTGTGTGGGCCAGTGTGTGGGCCGGTGTGTGGGCCAGTATGTGGGACGGTGTGTGGGCCGGTGTGTGGGCCAGTATGTGGGCCAGTCTGTGGGCCGGTGTGTGGGCCGGTGTGTGAGTCGGTGTGTGGGCCAGTGTGTGAGTCGGTGTGTGGGCCACTAATGTGGGCCAGTCTGTGGGCCGGTGTGTGGGCCAGTGTGTGAGTCGGTGTGTGGGCCACTAATGTGGGCCAGTGTGTGGGCCGGTGTGTGGGCCAGTGTGTGAGTCGGTGTGTGGGCCGGTGTGTGGGCCAGTGTGTGGGCCAGTATGTGGGACGGTGTGTGGGCCGGTGTGTGGGCCAGTATGTGGGCCAGTCTGTGGGCCGGTGTGTGGGCCGGTGTGTGAGTCGGTGTGTGGGCCACTAATGTGGGCCAGTGTGTGTGCCGGTGTGTGGGCCAGTGTGTGAGTCGGTGTGTGGGCCGGTGTGTGGGCCGGTGTGTGGGCCGGTGTGTGGGCCGGTGTGTGGGCCGGTGTGTGGGCCGGTGTGTGGGCCGGTGTGTGGGCCGGTGTAGTGTGTGGGCCAGTATGTGGGCCGGTGTGTGGGCCACTAATGTGGGCCAGTATGTGGGCCGGTGTGTGGGCCGGTGTGTGGGCCAGTGTGTGGGCCGGTGTGTGGGCCAGTGTGTGGGCCAGTGTGTGGGCCGGTGTAGTGTGTGGGCCAGTGTGTGGGCCGTATGTGGGCCGGTGTGTGGGCCATTATGTGGGCCGGTGTGTGGGCCAGTGTGTGGGCCGGCAATAAAACAATAAACAAGTTGCATAAACTAAATCAGATTAAAAATGATCACAGTTCTGGTTTGCCTTAAGATGCAGTTTAAGATGGGTCTTGAACATGGAGTATGTAGGGCACTCTCTAATCACAACTGGTAGGCTATTCCAGTAGTTATCACTTTTAACAGAGAACACAGTTTTTGCAATGGTAGTATACCGAAAAGGCACCTTACAGTCCCCTCTACTGATGGCCCTGGTGGTAATGCCAGTGTCTGCTTTCTGTTGGATGAACTCATTCAATGGGGGAGGGGCAAGTCCATGCAGAACCTTGTACATGAAGCAAGTATATTTGAAAACTTGGAAATTCTCGAAACTTTTTCTAAAACATTACAGTGATGAAATGAAATTGGTTTCCTATCAAATACTTTTATGGCTTTTTTGTAGAGTAATTCTATTGGTGTAAGAGTAGTGACATATGAAAGAGACCAGTTGATAAAACAGTACTCGATGTGTGATAAAATCATTGAATGCAGAAACATCCTTGCAGCATTAACTGGCAGGCAGGGCCTGATCTGAAGTTTTCGATGTTAAACTTGACTGTGTTTGTCACTTTCTTCACATTACTTTTTGAAGGTCAATGTAGAGTCCAATGTGACCCCAAGATACTTGAATTAATGTACAATGTCCAGCTCCGCCTCTCCCAGAAACACATTAGAGTGAGTGACCTCTACTGGTGACTTTGTGAACATCATACACACTGTTTTCTTGGTGTTAAGTGAAAGACATGCTTTTGTTAGCCAGTCTTGAATGAGACATGAGACATCAGTGAATGAGATTCACGTTTCCTCCCAACCGCGAGTAGGCCTAGAAGCGCAGAAATGGAGAATGCAAAAAAAGAAAGGGTGGAGCTGAAAAAGCTAGAATTGCTAGTAAAAGATGCAGAACAATGTTCTAAAATTACAGACATGTTTAGTAGAGGAAGGGCTGGCGTTAGAGTAGCTGCTGCTGCTAATGATGATGAAGTTCAAGTGGAAGGAACCAACAGTAACATGACAGGTGTGTGCAGTAGCCTAGTGCATATTCTACTGTTGGTGTGTGCCGGTTCATGAGGGCTAGCTAGCCTATACTAGTTCTTGCAGTGATTTCAGTCATTCTATTACAAGACAATGTGCTTTCCGTATTCCTGATTCCTTACAGCACGTGGACGTAAATAGTCGTGACTCGTGACGTTTTTTCTCTGACTAAAAGTTTAGTTAGCAATGTTAGGACTAGTGCCCACCACAGCATCAGAAGCTAAAGTGCTAACCTAGAGAGCCAATCAGAACCTAGGACGGGCTGCAAATTAATTGGCTACTAATATTATAATAGTAAATACTCAAATAAAATACTATTATGTTCCCTTTAAAATTTTCATGTTGATATAATATTGGTAATCTAATTGATTGAATTGATTAGTTGCATTTTACATGCTTAAATAAGGTGTACCTTAGAATTCCCAACAGTTAGCCATGTTCTCGATTAGTCTCATCTACATGTTTGTAGATAACCACAGCTAACTAGCTTAAGCTAACAACTAGGTCAACTACTACCCCGTAGTTAAACAAATGTGATTGCATATAACAGCTAACTGCTACAGCTAAGTTGGTAGTTAGCCTATTCCATTAATGTTGAATGTATTTATGAAGGTTGTTGATGGTGGTTGGCGCTGAATAGCAGACATGATTCCGTCAGTCTGCCACAGGGAAGCTGTGTTTGCTGATGCTGCTCATAACCACCAGTAGCGTATGACTGTGTATGTATGTGTACTGTATGTGTGAGTGTGAATGCTTGATGGTTTCTGTGAAGCGCTTTGTGGAACAATGCTGATATACAGTTAAGAATGAGTAATTCGCTTTTGGTTTTTAAGAAAATGGTTTGTAAAGCTATTTTTGAAAACTACAAGGGTGAATAATACTGTTTTTTTTGCTATTTTCTTTTAGAATACTGTTTTGGAGTCTTAATTTTTTAAATTTTTGTTAAGAATATAGGACAGGCATAGGCTATATAAGCATTGCTTCAGTCTGTACCTTCTCAGTCACTGTAAAATCAAATATTGTTAAATGATGGTGTATATTGTATTGTGTGAGATGATGACTGAATAAACTACTACTACTACTACTACTACTACTTTGGGTGTTTTCAAAAGGCTGAAAAACGCTGTATGAATTCAAGCCATTATTATTGATTGCTGATGTTCTTCTTATGCAGTTGACTCTGAGGAAAGAGAGAGCACCCAGTCCAGCACAACTGACCCTGAGGGGAGAGAGAGAGCCCAGTCCAGACAGACACACAGACACACAGAGAGAGACAGAGAGAGAGACACAGAGAGAGACACACAGAGAGAGGGAGAGACACAGAGAGAGAGAGACACACACACACACACACACACACACACACACACACACACACACACACACACACACACACACACACACAGAGAGACACATACACAGAGAGAGAGAGAGAGAGAGAGAGAGAGAGAGAGAGAGAGAGAGAGAGAGAGAGAGAGAGAGAGAGAGAGAGAGAGAGAGAGAGAGAGAGAGAGAGAGAGAGAGAGAGAGAGAGAGAGAGAGAGAGAGAGAGAGAGAGAGAGAGAGAGAGAGAGAGAGAGCTAGAGAAAACAAGCTCTTGGAATGGGTGTCTGGGAGGAAGTGGGGGGTCTTTCGATGTTGATTAAACGGCAAGCAACTAATGTCATGAGTGCCAAATTAAAGGACAATAAATCCAATCTAACTGAAATTGTGTAGCACAGACCTTTTCTATGGATCAAAACCTCAATATTATTATGGTGTAGTTAATACTTCATGTATCCTTAATCCCTAGGCTAATGAGGCACTAAGATGTTAGTAAAAAAAAAAAACATATGCCAATGACAGGAAGTAACGGTATATGTATGTGTGTGTCTCTGTGTGTGTGTGTGTGTGTGCACTGTGCATGAGTGCACATCTAGGGGCGGTGTGTAGATTTGGTCTCCCTGATGTTGACTCCTTAGCCACAGCCTTGGGTTGTTTAATACTGGACAAGTGTTTCATAACGGCCGTTGTGTGGGCCGGTTTCGGGGCCGGTGCGTGGGCTGGTGCGTCTGAATGTCCCGGGCTGAATTTGTGTCCCAGTCCGCCACTGCCTGTGTCCCTGTATCACTTGTCTCTGCTGCCCTTTGATTAAAAAATGTCTGTATGTCCATTTTCCTTTTTTTTGTGGCATATTTGAGTTAGTAGTAAAAGTCACCTAGTAAAAGTGAGATAATTGACAATATCAAAACATGCTAGGGCTGTACCGAATAGTTCGAAGCTTCGTTTATAATGTTGACATTCAAATTCTAAATCAACATAAAAAAAATTGTAATTTTTTTTTTTTTTGCCAAGGTATGGCGAGTGCCATACCTTGCCGTACCAAAATGACGCCCCTGTGAGCTTGCCTCCCTAATCTCCATAGGTATTGTGGTGTGTGTTCCACAACTTTGGTGCGTAGCAAAGGATGCAACCCCAATCTTCTTCTGGCTATTGTTGGGAACCTTTAGTAAACAAGTGGTAGATGCACTGAAACAAATGCCTGTGGTTACACAATGAAGCTCTGCTCGGTGACTGATTAGACTGGGGTTCAGAGTGCTGCTGCTACGCTCACAGAGGGATCCTTTCACCCTAATGGGGCACCGCGTGAACCATGCAAGCGGACACGGGGGGAATACAAAGGAACACACGCTATAGTTAAAATAACCTAACGTGCCCTTACCTACTCTAAGACATATAAACAGGGACGGGGAAGAGGACAGGGACGGACACGGGGAGACAGCCTAGGGACTAGGAATTGGGAAAAATAAACAAAAGTGGCCGCTGCCCTGCGGTGCCTGGCAAACACTGGAGACGTTGGCCCAACAGGTACACACAGGACAACAAGCTTCCTAAACAACAGTGGTGCATCAGTGGAAATTCTTGAATCCCTGAAAGATGGTTGAATCCTCCGGCCACATCTAGTCAGTGGCGACAGTGGCTTGGGAGGTAGAGCAGTCGTCTGGTAATCCGGACCGGAGGTTCCCGGTTCGATTCCCGTTCCTCCCGGGCAGCATGTCAAAGAGTCCTTGAGCAAGACAGTTAACCCCTAACTGCTTCCGATGAGCAGGTTGGCACCTTGAATGGTTACCTCCACCGTGAATGTGTGAGTGAATGGGTAAAATGTGAGGAACAAATTGTAAAGTGCTTTGGATAAAAGAGCTATATAAATGCAGCCATTTACCATTTAGTCAGTCCCACAGAGTCAATTCACCTCATGGAGGAGAAACCTCTATCAGTGGCTTGTTGTTCTCAGTTTAACATCCAACCATACACAAGCAAGCGGCACTTAACTGGGGGGAGATGGTGTGTCGAGGAACCCCCAGATGAGTACACCTCTGCGCCCGCAGTGGAGGCGAAGATTGGTAGATGGACGATGAAGTTGGAGGATGCAACTGAAGCCAACGTTGTAGATGGAGTATAGTATGTGCAAACATACATCTTCTGCCCTGGAGTAGTCTGCCATCTTTGTTGTGGGCTGCCCAGGTGTGTCTCCATTTCCTCATAACATATATACCTATGGGAGACTGGGTGAGAGCTGGGGGGGGCACCTGGAGATTGTCAGCCAATCCCCAGTTCTTCTCGGAATGACGTTGAATGCCTACCTGGCACGTGCACACATAGAGCCCAAGGGGTGCTCGAGCACCTGCCCTTTTGAGCCTCATAAAAAAGTGCCATAAAAAAAAAATACAAAAAAAATTTAAAAGGTGTTTAAAGTGACCTATGGTGCGTTTGTGTGTGAGCGAGTGTAGAATGTTGTGTTGTCTGTGTGTGTGTGTGTGTGTGTGTGTGTGTGTGTGTGTGTGTGTGTGTGTTCATGTGTGCTTGTGTGTGGAGAGATCAGTGTTCATTGTTCTGATGGCCTGAGGGAAGAAGCTGAGCCTTAGTCTCTCTGTTCTTGCTGCGTATATACGGAGGCGTTTGCCTGACCGCAGTAGCTTGAACAGGCTGTTGTTGGGGTGGTGAGGGTCTTTCATTATTCTGCAGGCTCTGGATTTGCACCTCCTGTTGTATAAGTCCTGCAGGGGTGGTAGTGCAATACCCGTACTACGCTCTGCTGAGTGCACCACTCTCTGGAGTGCCTTCCTGTCCTGTGCCATGCTGTTTCCAAACCAGGCAGTGATGTTCCCAGTCAGAATGCTCTCTACAGCCCCGGAATAAAAGGAGTGGGGTATCTTCCCTGATATTCTGAACTTGCTTAATTGTCTCAGGTGGTAGAGGCGCGTTTCCGCCTTTTTTACCACAGTGTCTATGTGAGTTGTCCATGTCAAGTCCTCTGTGATGTGGATCCCCAGGTACTTAAAGCTGCTCATCCTGTCTACGATAGCCCCATTTATCCACAGTGACTTGTGTGTCCCCTGCTGTATTCTCCTAAAATCCACGATCAGCTCTTTGGTTTTACCAATGTTCAGGAGTAGGCTGTTATCCCGGCACCACTGTGCCAGTACATCAACCTCCTCCCGGTAGGACTTCTCGTCATTGTTAGAGATCAGCCCCACCACCACCGTGTCGTCCGCAAACTTCACTATGGAGTTGGAGCTGAACCTGCCACACAGTCATGTGTGTACAGAGAACAGAGCCCTGAGGGGACCCGATGCTCAGGGAGATTGAGCTGGAGGTGTGTCCACCCACCCTGACCGCCTGGGGCCCTTTCACCACACTACAGAGGTTTAACCCTTTCACTACCACACTACAGGTTAACCTTCCATAGTGTAGTCAAAGGGTTAAAGCAGCCAACAAATGTATGAGGACAAATACGTCACCTGGCCTATGAGAGGAAGTCAAATATGCAAAAGCAAAGCTGGACGTAATGCTAAATGAGACTCAAAATATCAGACTCACCCAGTAAGAAGAAGAGCAACAACAGGTACCTTCTCTGAAAGCCATAATGGAAACGGACTAATTATTCTGGCCTCAGCTTGTTAATGCACTGAAGAACTAAATGCAGATACAGATGGAGGTCATATTATCTGAATGACTTGTCTGGTAATACATCCTCATAGATAGAGTGCATCATTAACTTAAAATGTATCAATTGATTTTTGCCCCCCACACACACACACACACACACACACACACACACACACACACACACACACACACACACACACACACACACACGCACACACACACACACACACACACACACACACACACACACACACACACACATACCACATCCCCCTCCACCCACACACACACACACACACACACACACACACACACACACACACACACACACACACACACATCCCATCCCCCTCCACGCATGCACACACTCACTCAGGAGAGTCTATTTGTTTCTATACATTTTTATTATGTGATTCTCCACTATTTACTACTATCGATTTGTTATTTATTTGTTTTTCTATGTGCATTTATTTTTTACTATTTATTTCATTGTGTTTTTACTACTTGATCCGCACAAGAATTCCAGTGCCCTGTACACCTGTACCTTTGAACTTTGACCTAATAAGCTGAAACAAACACTCCCCTTTTTAAAATGTAAATCTTTTTTTTTTTTAAACCTGGAGATAGAGATCTATAGGAGATATGAAAGGATGACATATAAGTCATGAGCTGAACTTCAAATTATGATGATGCATGTGGCCGTTCTACTACTGAGTGCCTCATAGAAGATCAGACCTGAGGTTATTCTCTACTGTTTATCCCTTCCCCCTCATCATATCGCTTGTTTGTTTTTGTTGAGGGAGGAACACAAGTTGTTCCTTGTGGAGAATTTCCTGAAACAAGACAATTAAGAAGGATCCTATTCCGTCTTTACAGAATATAATCTCCGTTGTAACACAAATGATAATGTTTGAAGCTTTCAGACGCATTCAAGTGCAAGTTTCAAGTTTATTTAGTCACATCCCTCTCCTTTTACAGTGTAGAGGAGTGATCTTCTTCTGTTTCTTGGCTCCTCACCGCAGGCAGCAGCAGCAACACTAGGTAGTGCAAACATGAATCAATAAGTCTTAAATTATTAAGACGTATTAAGAATTACAGCATACTGCATACAATAACAAAAAAATTGCAACCATTTACAATAAAAGTGTAGTATATGCAAATCTGCGGTGTGTGCATGTCAGGATTGTTTGCAAATCAGTATTGTGTGCAAATCAGGGACAGAAATAAATTAGTTCCCCTCAGTTCACAGGCTGGTAACAGGCTGTTAGTGTTGTTTGTTCTTCATTTTGGTTCTCATATTCAATTAAATTTAAACCTTTATTTATTCTCGAAAAGGACGATTGAGGTCACCCTCATTTTCAATGTCGTCGTCACATACAGTCATTTCAATGCATACATATTTTACAATATGTACTGTGACAGATCTCCTCCCCCTTCCTTTGGATACGTGAAGGATGGGAGATATATCCATCACTTAGGTAGCTGATTAGTACTGATAGAACACACCTGCACCACATTTAGGCACATCCACCTCATATGCACACACACACTAGCTGATTAGTACTGATATAGTACACCTGCACATAATTAGTGGTCACACACCTCACATGCACACACAATTGTCCCACACAATACATTAACACTGGGATGGAGAGAGTTGAGTTGAGCGGAGTAGGAGTTGGAGTTGTGGTGTAGAGCAGGCACATGCACACATAGAGCCCAAGGGGTGCTTGAGCACCTGCCTTTTTGAGCCTCATAAAAAAGTGCCCTTTTTGAAAATAAATAAATAAAAATTCCGTTACGCATATAGACTGCCCCTCCAACTGAAAAATGTCAGGATAGAATCAAAATATTAGGTAAAGAGAGAGAGATGCCCCATATTCCATTGCAGTTTTCACGGCCTCCTCAGCGTGCCTCTCCGCGGACCTATATATTTTATGCATAGCGTGGGTGGTGATGATGATGATGATAGAAACCGCTGTGGCGCATACAGTTGAATGCTGGTATTATACTCACTGAGGGACACGAAGAAGTGAAGTTGGTGTCTTGGTGTCTGTAGGGTAAGCACTTATTCCCTCCGCCCTGAACATTTATGGAGATGTATGGGCCTTTTAAGTCAGTGATAAAAGTGTCTTTCAAGGATAAGTGAGCTCCTGCACTGATTATTATAGTTTAATATTCAATATTTGATCACCAAAAAACCCCAAAAAGCATAAAAAGGCCCCTCCCTGCCCAAAAAGAGCCCCCAAAAATAGCACAGGCCCAGTGCCCTTTTCAGCCTTTGAGCACCTGCCCCTCTAAAGTCCTGTGCATGTCCCTGGTGTAGAGAGAGAGAGAGATTTAGTATTCAGAGTTGTGACGGTGAGGGGTAGTGAGAGGTGAGAGGAAAGCGAGTAGGTGTTCTTTGTGTACTGGACCCTGGACTGGCTGAGAATCTCCCTTGTGAACTGACCCTGGACGACTACCCTGAGTATTGAACAATCCCTTTTTCTGTCTGCGAGCCTGTTTTGTGTTTTTGACCTATGACCATGATTTTTGCCTTAATTCAATAAATATTCGTATTGATTGATATTGCTCTTGTGTGGACCTTTTGAATTTGTTTGTATTTGAACCGTGACGAGTCTGGTCCTCACCGGATTCATCACAGTACATAGTGATACAATAAAATAAATAGTTTACATAGTAAACATATACATAGATGAAGTGCATTAAAAGGAAGAACACCATATCACTTATAAAATGCACTAATATAAGTAAGTTAAAAACAGTTACAGACTGTTGCAGGCAGGCCAACATATACGTTTTATATAAGCAACATATAAGTTCCCCATTGCTTTTAAGTGTATAGTTTCAATTGGAAAGATATAGAGTAGATTTAGTCAATTCACCTGCATTGAATGTCTTGTTACGTCTTTCAGTGTGAAGGTCATTCAACAAATCTACTGTTTCACTGGCCTTTCTATGTAGTTGTTAGTGTCGTCACGATACTACAATTTTGACTTTGATACCGATACCAGCCAGTATCACGATATCGGTTCTAAAACGATACCACGGCAAAAGCCTAAAATATCAAGAAAAGTTATGGAATATAATATCATATTACAGAACATGGGAAATTATTTCTACAATTATTTATTAATAATAGAAAATACGGTATCAGGCTATTATTCTAAAAGTATCGATACTAATAAAATGGAGTATTGGACCGTTTGTAACAGCTGGGTATCACAATACTTTTCTAGTATCGGTGTACCATGTAGTTGTTGTAAATGTGTTAGATTCTTTTCAAAATACAATATCAATAATCATGTGTGTATACTCAGGGAATCTTGAAAAATTATGCCTCCGGAAAACACCTGCTTGAATTCTACAATTTGATTAGATTTTTTTTTAATTGATTTGATCTTTATTTATCTCAAACACAACAAACATACAAATCACAGTAAAGACAAAATGTAAACATAAACTGCTTCTTACTTACAATATCATAACATTTCAAATACAACTCTTTTACTACCTAAAAGAGAGAAGATAATGTAGCAGGGTGGATTATCCCTGCTTTATGAGAGTAGATGTACCCTGTCACCAGGTAGTGGGAATGCAGCAGATCTGAGTCCGGCTGAATCCCTGACTGTAGTGCAGTAGTATTAGAGTGGAGCTTTAGCAGAGGGAGTGGATGGGGCCTAGGATTTACTAACCTAGGGGTGGTGCGCTCCAGGGCGACTCGCAGTAAGTCCCCACACACCCACACTTCTCCTAATACTACCCGTACCCTCCCACACCCGGTGGCAGTAGTGATAGATTATATACTTTCTCCCCAAAGCAGTACCTTTCCTTGCTGATGAGCAGAGACCTGTCCCAATGATGCCTAGGCAGGGGGTGGGGAAAGGGTTAAACAATAAAATGCATTACCCGGGCAGAAAGGGGTTAAGACAACAGACACAGTAACAGACACACACACAGTGCTCCCATTCAGTGTTTTTTTACTGAAGAAATTACCCTAATCTTAACACAAGGCACAATGACCAAAGCTCTTCCCGCATACACGAGGCACAATGACCAAAGCTCTTCCCGCTTACACGAGGCACAATGACCAAAGCTCTTCCCGCTTACACGAGGCACAATGATTAAAGCCCTTCCCGCTTACGCAACACAATGATTAAAGCGCTTCCCGCTCCCCTGTTAGCCTCTTTAGCATTAACTGGGAGCTAAGCTATTGCATAACCGGTCTAACCCGCCCCGTGGCGGGGGTCCTATCTCGCGTGTCCTTAGTGTCTAGAGCTCCGCTCTACGCGTCCGCTCGCTTCTGTGTCCAAACGACGAAGAGGGTGTTCCGCTGTCTGAGTTCTCCCTTCAGCCCTCCTTCTTCTTCTGTCGTCTCTCCTGCCCAACGCCACACCAGCTCCCCCTGGCGGCAGTCCAGTGCACGCTCCACTATTCACTGTCAATGTTAGAATATGGAGGATCAAGAGGGGTCAGTGGGCACAGTAGAGTAAAAGGAATTAGGTTAGACACATTGAATTATTGCTAGACATATTCAGGTGTCTACAATATAATATAATACCATTTTTAAAAAGGTTAATAAACAAAAAGACTATATTTTCCGTTTTGAAGAAATCAAAACATTCCCTGAGAGAAACTATCTATATATCTATAGTTCCTCAGTTCTGTATTTGTCTATCATAAAATAATAAATTGTTATATGGTTAGAATCAGCTTAGAATGATATACAATCGTCGTACGTGCCTGTCAGAAGAAAAAGCTAATTGTGGAGGTTGAAATAATTCAGTTTTATGGGTTTTCTCCCTGCTCTTGTCCTCTAATAGTACTCTGGTGAAGTCCTGCACCAGCTGAAAAAACAGTCATTGTGTCGCTCTCCATTCACAGCATTCACTCCTGCATCCTTCCAAGACAAGCACAGGGCAGGCCACACTGTTTAAAGGGGTGTCTGAATTGTTCGTGACATTTGCTTGCAGCGCTCTCATCCTGAGTCACCTACGTGAACTGTTGACAGGCAGCCGTGCTACATTGTGGAGGACCGGGTGAGAAAAGAGCCTCCTGGTTCTTCCTACAGTAAATCAGTTTGCCATTCGGGGCAGTATTAAGAGAAATACAATACCACGCTGTTGAGTACCGGTCGCAAACCGAGGTCAGATTGATTATCCCATAACTCATTGGTCCGAATCCCAGCTTCAAGCAGCGTCCTGCGAAGTTTGGGACGTCTAGGACTCAATTGTGTCTATAAACTTCAGGGCTTAAACTCAGCCGACCTCGGCTCACACACAGACACCCCCCCGTCCCCTCCAGTCATACAGTTGATGGATTGGAGTTGCGGGGTGTATTTACTCTATTCTATTTTAATCTATTCGGTTGGCCGTAGAGTTTACTTTTATTTATTTTGCTTTAATCTACTAGGTTGGCCGTATTACCACTATATGGCTTTACTTGATAATCCCATTATAGCTAGGGATAAAGCCACTTATTCTATTTCATTCTATTCATAATCCTATGTCTCCTTTTACTCCATAGGTATAAAGCCACACTTCTAAAGTTTTACATCATTAATCAAAACGCAATACGGGACCGCGTGGTTGACATATTTCTCTTTAGGCCTCCATATGGATAAAGCCTTAATGCATAATCATAAGTCTCCTTTTACTCTACTTGATAAAGCCTATAGTTATAGTTATATCCCCATTATAGCTAGGGATAAAGCCACTTACACATATTGTTTTACATCATTAATAAAAAATGCATGGGGTGAAGTTACAAATGCAGAACACATTTCAATGCTTACCCGGCCGTCTGGTCAGAAGAAAGGCTACAAAGGATATATTTATAGAGAGGTTTAATTAGAAAAAGCAAGTTACAAAAAGAGACTGAATTAGAAAAAGTGTCCATTTCAGTTAAAATATGCACAGAACAAAACATCTCATCTCTGCACGGTTTGTGCCTCTTGGCTAACAGCATTCTTCTTTCAGTTTTAAAATAAGCACAGAACAAAACATCTCATCTCTGCACGGTTTGTGCCTCTTCCTATCTCTCCATGTCAGTGTAAAAATCTCTCCCTTTCTCTCGCCCGTTGGCCCTTATAAAGCCCCCAGATCTCTTCTGCTTATTGGTCCAAATACAGCGCTGTCACCGTGATGTCATTTCACCAGCCAGTCAATGCACGGCTCGTGGGGACTGGCTCTCCTCCCTTTTTACTCCACTAGGCTGTAACTTGAAAGTAACTGTAACGTTTTTCGCTGGAACAGACTCCCTTTGTTCTCGGCTGGCTCGGAGCTGTCTCTCAAGGTCACATTCTTAAGGGGCCCCTTTCATTTCTGACTCACAGAGACTGCATTCTGTAACATAACATTAACTTTTAACTGTAGTATAGTTTAAAAGGTGTATAAAGAATATACAGTTTATATAAGATACAAGTGTATACAAGTTATACAAGTGTGCACCCGTCCTAGAGAGCTGTCTCCTCTGCCACGGATCTTCACATATAGACACATACAGTAACATATGCCTAGATCTAAAACAGATATATACCATAAACATATGAACGACTCAGGATGTCATTGTCCAAAAGTGTCGCTTGTTTTGTGACACTTTACACCCACTCTGCCATCCTGTGAGGTCTTTGTCCATCGTCAATTGAATAATGGAAAAATGAAGCATATGATTACATGTGAAAAATAGATATATAGGGCTGTATTGGAACGACTCAGGATGTCATTGTCAAAAAGTGTCACTTGTTCTGTGGCACTTCACACCCACTCTGTCATCCTGGGCGGTCATTTTCCATTGTCTTAATGGCGTCTGTACTGGGGGACGAGATGGCGATTGTGGGGTCACGTGGCTGTGACTCTCCACACCCCCTCTGCCATCTTGGTACCTTGTTACCCTGGTAGCCGGCGGGAAGACTTGCATCTGTTGTTCCCTGGCTGGACGGCTCGACAGGATAGGGGTCACGTTGTTGCTTGGTATCCGGCGGGAAGACTTGCATCTGTTGTACCCGGCCGATGCACCCAGGCTGTTGTCGTCTTGGTCATCTTGGTCACCTTGGTCATCTTGGTCACCTTGGTCATCTTGGTCATCTTGGTCATCTTGGTCATCTTGGTCACCTTGGTCATCTTGGTCACCTTGGTCATCTTGGTCATCTTGGTCATCTTGGTCATCTTGGTCATCTTGGGGTCGCCCCCTCTGACCTCTTGGATCTCTCCCATAGTTTGAGGTAGGTTGATTTGTCACTTCTCGGGCGACCCCCACGGATCCCCGAGAATTGTAGCAGCAGTCCTCTATTGAAGTGTGGTTGGCCTGGTCTTGTGACCCTGTCCGTAGGCCTCGCAGGACATCACAGATACAGTCCACAGAGGACTCATTTCTTTTCTCTCTTTCAGGTCCATTCAGGGCTCTCGTCGCCCTGTAACCTGGGTCCAGGCCGATGTCTCTCTGTCCGGTCTGGGAGGTCTAGGAGGTCTGGGAGGTCTAGGAGGTCTGGGAGGTCTGGGAGGTCTGGGAGGTCTAGATGAGGACCTTGAGGATGCTCTGGAGCTTGACCTAGCCCGGTCTTCCTCCATTTCCGATTTCTGACCTGAGTCAGTATATTCCTTCTTGCCATTCGCTGCGTCGTCCGCTGACTCCGTGGGGCAGCCCCCCCCCGGAGTCAGTGTGGCACTGGTTCAGGTTTTGTCCCCCTTACCAGCGCACATTGTTCACAGATCTTTCGGACTGTTGTTTCCGTCCACTTCCTTCTTGCACAGGGGGTCCACCCTGTGTTGTGCTTGTCTCGGTCCAGACTGGGTAGTTAGTTACTTTTTATGTCTGGTATTAGCTCCGGCTAGTTAGCCAGCTTGTAGATTCAGGCTATGTAGCCTCTTATAGACTCAGCTCCTGCTGATAACACCAGCCTGTATTATTACGCCGGTTCCACTTCCGTCACAGTAGCAGGACTTATGCAGGACTTATTCTGATTTTAAGTAAACATTATGTTATTTCTAGTTCAGGTGACTTGGTACCTATTTTTCTACTTAGGTTTCGACTGTAAGTAAACATTACTGCTCGCAATGGCTATTTCAGCCTGCTATTCGTAATGGCTATTTCAGCCTGCGATTCGCAATGGCTATTTCAGCCTGCTATTCACAAAGTAGAGGTTTTTTTTTCTACTTAAGTTCTGACTTTAAGTAAACATTACTGCTCGCAATGGCTATTTCAGCCTGCTATTCGTAATGGCTATTTCAGCCTGCTATTCGCAATGGCTATTTCAGCCTGCTATTCACAAAGTAGAGTTTTTTTCTACTTAAGTTCTGACTTTAAGTAAGCATTTAGTTACTTCAAGTCATGAGTAAACCTTTTTACCGTAATCACAAAAATATACTTTAAGCGTGATCCTTTCTTTAAGTAGAACCTTCTACTTTTTTTTTTGACTGTAAGAAAACATTACGTAACTTTTTAGTCATGAGTAAACGCCACTTCAAGTCGTTACTTATCAACCCTCTCTTGTTCCTGATAGATTTTTTACCAATATACTTTTGGCTGTCTGCTGCGCTCTGCAGACCATCTACGTCACCAGTGTTCCAGATCTCGAACATTAGGAAGAGTCTTGGTTGGAGAGGTTCTGCCGATAAGACCAATCTTGAGTAAGGTTGACTCAAATCTGTAACTAATTCTACTCCAGAGACACCTGACAGCAGTTATTTCAGTTAATATTCTTCCGGCTGTTGATACCTATTTAATTAGTATACAGCCCAACTCACTTGAACTCATGTTCTAAGCCCCGGAACCTCCAATCCGTTTTGACAGACCTATAGACCAGTGACCTGGCCGCCAAAGCACCACAGCGTCCTGTGTGCTGAGGCTTCCAAGTCCCCACAAGTCTGATAGGCCCGTCGGATATAGAGACCCTGATGCTCGCTCTGTCCCACCGCGTCAAGGCGCTAAGCTTGATGAGAGTTTGCAGAGTCTCAATTTTTATCCATAGGCGCTGGTGAGTGTACATCTCACGCAGCTGATATGGTTGGTACAGGTGCTAACCTACCAGATGGTAGCTGTCAGGAAATCCCCTTTGCATGAAATAGATTACAAATTCTTTCGTCCTCTCTACTCTGGTTTAGAGAAAAGACGGACATCTTTACAGTATTTGTGTTGAGAAAGCATTTTGACTTGGTCATACAGCATGCATTCCGTCCGTAACTGGTCTCGGGACCATGCTGCGCATTTGGCTGCAAGACGGTTACCACCTGGTACACCGATGAATAGCTTTTCAAGCAGTAAGCCTGATCTTTGCCTAGGCGTTCCACGTATGACTGATTCTGCTGCAACAGTGAGAGACAAGCTCCCGTCTCGCACCTGTGGGATTAGTTTCTCCACCATATTTTCCCCTGGATCTTGACCGGGGATTCTTACTTCCATTTCCATCATTTGGGCCATTGAAGCCCCTTCGGGGACCTCCAGTCCTTTGAGGTGTCTCAAAATGCGAGCGGCCTCCGGGTCATCATAGAGAGGTGACCCATGGAAAATCTGAGCACACTTATGGATATAAGCAGCCTGGGTCTCCCCTCGAAGCATTTCTGGGGCCAGTTTTTTGAGCACTTGGGTTTTGCTTAACAATTCTTGTGCTTTGTTGCTTTCTCCATATTGGGTGCTGTCACGCAGACTCCTGCCTGTATGTGAACTCTTTCCTCTCGGTCGGTAAATGTCTCCGGGAGATTGGGCTAGTATGGAGTGAGGGCTCACTTCCGGTCGGTGTTCCTCTGTGCTGTGTCTCAGGGCTCGGATTGGGCTTATGGACGGGGCCTCGTTCAACCAGTTTCTTTCTCTCCTGGCTATTTCAGCCATGGCCCTGTCTAGCTTGTACACCTGTTCACGTAGTATGTCATAGCCTGCATGTAAGTGTGCATGCTTGTATGGTCCTGTTACCCCAGGGTGAGACAACACTTTTTCTGCCACGGGTGACCGGGCTAAGGCCCGAGCCGTTCCCCATCTCACGGGATATGCTGGCATAATATCCCCTGTTTTCTTTCCTTCCAAGTCTCCTTCACTCTCTTCGGAGACGTCCTCCAATCCTGAGCTCCAGGTCAAGCCCGAGGGTGACTGAAAGGTGGTGCCTTTCAGAGTAGGCCCCTTGCCTATAGGTCTCAGTTTGACCGGTTTCGCTCTCTTGTTTCGAGGTCTAGGAGGTTCGCCCCTCGGGTACCGAACTCTCTCCCTAGATCTTGATCGAGATGAAGACTTGGAGGATGCTCTGGAGCTTGACCTATCCCGGTCTCCCTCCATTCCTGAGTCCTGATTTAGATCAGTATACTCCTGTTCGCTACTTGCTGGGTCGTCCCCTGAGTCCGGGGGACGGCCTAGAAGTCTATGGATACTCCTGGCCTGAGATCGCGCAGGTTCCGCCTTTTCAGGTTCGAACTGTACTGTCGGTCTCCTGGGTGTGGATGATCTCCCTCTCTCCGCTACTCGGGAGGAGTTCTGGGAGTTGGACCTTTCTTTCCTGGGTACGGGTCCCGATCCCTTAGGGTTCGGAGGGGGAGTGAGAGGTACCAATGCAGGCTCATCGTCCTCGTCTTCCTCACCCTCCCCGGCTCTATCCACGGCCAGGGTTATTGCCTCATGGTCCCTAGGTTCCATCATGAGACGGATCTCCGTGTGCCCTGCACTCCTTAGGCTTGAGATCGCGCTGATTACGGCTTTCCCCAACCATATGCCTCTTTGGCCATATCCTCGAGACCTGCCCCACATCAGGTTTATGGCTAGTCGGTAGGGCATGTCCTTAGTACCATGGCCAGCATAGATTTCCCTTTTCTGCAGTAGTTCCTTTATACGGGACACCAGTCTGTCCCAGTTTATGTGTGAGGACTCTATCTCCTTGTATTGGTCTTGACTTAGTGTCACATGGACAATTTTCTCCGCGTGAAACACCTCATAATCACACTCTGTGATTACTGCCTTGCCTGGTTTCAGGGGCTTTTTGGTCCTTTTTTCCATTACCTGTTTCCTCAGGTTCCGGTAGTAAGAGCCTCCTGCCGTTACCATGCTTGTTTCCCATCTACCATAGTTCGTCAATGACGGACCAGTGAAGGTGAGGATTGACCATGGTGTCTCAGAGTTATCGGTCCAGACTGGGTAGTTAGTGACTGTTATGTTTGGTGATTGTCTGTGAGACCTTGTAGATGTCACTCTCACCCCTGAGTGTTCACCACGGGGAGATATATAGGTTGCTCTCGCTTGCCTCACTTCCTCGTGACCACGTGGTCCTGGGCTCATGCACTGCAGGGAGTGATCTCGCTCCTGCAGCTCCTTCAGCTCCTCCTCAAACTCCTCCTTCTCCAGACGAGACTGCAGCAGCTCCTGTTTGGTGCTTCGCAGTTCGTCTCTGGTGGTGTGGAACTGCTCCATCCAGTGGGCACTCTCGTCCCTGCAGTCCTCTAGCTGCTGCTGCAGGGAGCTCACCGAGGTGTTCACACGCTGCCGCTCTGCCTCGATACCTGCCTGAGACTGGGACACCTGCTCCATGCTGCTCCTCAGCCTCTCCATGTCGGTGCTGTACTGCTCCCTGAGGGTCTCGGATCTCCCGGTCGTGCGTGGCCACCTCGTCCTTCAGCGCCCCCTTCAGGGCCGTGAGCTCTCGCTCCCGCTGCCTCAGCGTCTCCTGGAGCTGGAGGTTGTCATCCAGTTAGCATTCAGTTCACTCCTGGCTTGTCAGCCCATGTTCCAGTGAACGCGCCGTTTTAGCTAGCGTCACGTAGCCTCGGGCTAGGTAGCCATCCAGGGAACATTCAGTGAACGGTCGTCTTGGCTGCGTGTCACGTAGCTTTGGGCTAGGTAGCCATCCAGCTCGCCTCTCTGTGAACGGCCGTTTTGGCTGCGCTTCACATACAGTCTCCCCTCCTCACATACAGTATCTTTGGGGTAGTTGGCTCTCGTCTGGCTAGGGCCAGTTCATGGGTGTTGGCAGTGGCTTGTTAGCCGATGGTGAGCTAGTTAGCTTCCGTCTGGCTTCGTGTCACGTAGCTTTGGGCTAGGTAGCCATCCAGCTCGCCTTTCTGTGAACGGCCGTTTTGGCTGCGCTTCACATACAGTCTCCCCTCCTCACATACAGTATCTTTGGGGTAGTTGGCTCTCGTCTGGCTAGGGCCAGCTCATGGGTGTTGGCAGTGGCTTGTTAGCCGATGGTGAGCTAGTTAGCTTCCGTCTGGCTTCGTGTCACGTAGCTTTGGGCTAGGTAGCCATCCAGCTCGCCTTTCTGTGAACGGTCGTTTTGACTTCGCTTCACATACAATCTCCCCTCCTTACAAACAGTATCTTTGGGCTAGGGGAGCCATCCAGTTCGCCTTTCTGTGAACGGTCGTTTTGACTTCGCTTCACATACACACTCCGCTCCTTACAAACAGTGTCTCCGGACTAGGGAGCCCTCGCCTTTCTGTGAACGGCCGTTTTGGCTCGCTTCACATCCACACTCCGCTCCTTACAAACAGTGTCTCCGGACTAGGGAGCCCTCGCCTTTCTGTGAACGGCCGTTTTGGCTTCGCTTCACATCCACACTCCGCTCCTTACAAACAGTGTCTCCGGACTAGGGAGCCCTCGCCTTTCTGTGAACGGCCGTTTTGGCTTCGCTTCACATCCACACTCCGCTCCTTACAAACAGTGTCTCCGGACTAGGGAGCCCTCGCCTTTCTGTGAACGGCCGTTTTGGCTCGCTTCACATCCACACTCCGCTCCTTACAAACAGTGTCTTTGGGCTAGGGAGCCCTCGCCTTGGGTAGGGCCAGTTCGCTTCCTGTGGGCAAAGCACGAAATTATGTTGCACTTGTAACTCCCCCCAGAGCTCTATAAACATTATGTTACCCTTTAGTTGTGAGTAAACGTTGCTTTAATCACCAAGATAGAGCTTTCTATTCATTTGTGATATCCCCGAGTACAGCCTTCCACTCGAGTCGCCAGTAGAGCTTTCTACTTTAATTTTTGCCAAATCTGTAATTTAATTTTACTCCAGAGTCTTTTGACAGTAGTCTTGTCTTCTTCGGCCGTTTAGCACCTATTTTGGTTAGTATAAATGCCCATCGCCAGGGACGCCATGTTGAGTACCGGTCGCAAACCGAGGTCAGATTGATTATCCCATAACTCATTGGTCCGAATCCCAGCTTCAAGCAGCGTCCTGCGAAGTTTGGGACGTCTAGGACTCAATTGTGTCTATAAACTTCAGGGCTTAAACTCAGCCGACCTCGGCTCACACACAGACACCCCCCCGTCCCCTCCAGTCATACAGTTGATGGATTGGAGTTGCGGGGTGTATTTACTCTATTCTATTTTAATCTATTCGGTTGGCCGTAGAGTTTACTTTTATTTATTTTGCTTTAATCTACTAGGTTGGCCGTATTACCACTATATGGCTTTACTTGATAATCCCATTATAGCTAGGGATAAAGCCACTTATTCTATTTCATTCTATTCATAATCCTATGTCTCCTTTTACTCCATAGGTATAAAGCCACACTTCTAAAGTTTTACATCATTAATCAAAACGCAATACGGGACCGCGTGGTTGACATATTTCTCTTTAGGCCTCCATATGGATAAAGCCTTAATGCATAATCATAAGTCTCCTTTTACTCTACTTGATAAAGCCTATAGTTATAGTTATATCCCCATTATAGCTAGGGATAAAGCCACTTACACATATTGTTTTACATCATTAATAAAAAATGCATGGGGTGAAGTTACAAATGCAGAACACATTTCAATGCTTACCCGGCCGTCTGGTCAGAAGAAAGGCTACAAAGGATATATTTATAGAGAGGTTTAATTAGAAAAAGCAAGTTACAAAAAGAGACTGAATTAGAAAAAGTGTCCATTTCAGTTAAAATATGCACAGAACAAAACATCTCATCTCTGCACGGTTTGTGCCTCTTGGCTAACAGCATTCTTCTTTCAGTTTTAAAATAAGCACAGAACAAAACATCTCATCTCTGCACGGTTTGTGCCTCTTCCTATCTCTCCATGTCAGTGTAAAAATCTCTCCCTTTCTCTCGCCCGTTGGCCCTTATAAAGCCCCCAGATCTCTTCTGCTTATTGGTCCAAATACAGCGCTGTCACCGTGATGTCATTTCACCAGCCAGTCAATGCACGGCTCGTGGGGACTGGCTCTCCTCCCTTTTTACTCCACTAGGCTGTAACTTGAAAGTAACTGTAACGTTTTTCGCTGGAACAGACTCCCTTTGTTCTCGGCTGGCTCGGAGCTGTCTCTCAAGGTCACATTCTTAAGGGGCCCCTTTCATTTCTGACTCACAGAGACTGCATTCTGTAACATAACATTAACTTTTAACTGTAGTATAGTTTAAAAGGTGTATAAAGAATATACAGTTTATATAAGATACAAGTGTATACAAGTTATACAAGTGTGCACCCGTCCTAGAGAGCTGTCTCCTCTGCCACGGATCTTCACATATAGACACATACAGTAACATATGCCTAGATCTAAAACAGATATATACCATAAACATATGAACGACTCAGGATGTCATTGTCCAAAAGTGTCGCTTGTTTTGTGACACTTTACACACGCTATTACAACGGAACACCCAGTCAACACACACACTAAACAAAATACTATTTTATATTATTATAATTTTGGAAACAGACATGTCAATTTAGCTACCAACAATATTATTATTATTATTATTGTTGTTATTATTTATTATTATTATTATTATTATTATTATTATTATTATTATTATTATTATTATTATTATTATTATTATTATTATTATTATTATTATTATTATTATTATTATTATTATTAGTGTGGGTGACCTGGCGAAGCCAGGTTGCCACCCACACTATACATATCCATACTCTTTTTATTATTCTTTATTCCACCGATTTTTGCCAACACACTCGTGCCAGAGCGTTCGCGCCCCATACACGTGAAAGGTATCAAAACGACCGGCTTGCTCCAACTCGATGTGCTATTCGAACTCGTAAAGTTTCACCGCACCGTCTGGCTACGAATCGACTTTAAACGGTAAAATTTCGGTCCCATTGGGAATGCATTGCATTTTAGAGTGTAGCAGCTGAAATAATCTTTTTCCCCCTACCTTGGGTGAATTGCGAGTGTGATCTCAATTTTGGACGTAGAAATAAAACAAACACATCAAAACGATGACACGGCTGTCATCCCGCTCACAAAAGAAAAATAAATGGAATTGGACATTTCTATCTCAACTGACGACCATTTGTTTGAAGGTTCTCCTCCCCATTGACCGCCATGCAATCGCACTCTAGAAATCACATTTTTCACACTATTTTTTAGCCTTCTGTTCCGATCGCCGAAGGAGTGCCACAATATCGCACGAATGTCACAATATCGCGCACAACCCTTCGCCTACTCGTTGTAGTGCTCATGTGCGCGTCACAACGCTTCATCTCTTATAGTTTTCTTTTAATCAATGTGACAATGCAGTCATGCATCTGCCTCCATAGAAATGCATTGAATAGAAAATATGCAAGTCATAGTGATTGCTTCACCTGTGTGGCTCATGGCTCACTCATGATTGGTTCAGCTGTGTGGCTCGTGGCTGAGCTGCCAATGACATCATCCACTTAACCCATCATTGGCCATCACTGTGTTGCAGTACTGAATTGCTGACAGCGCCCTCTGTCTTGTGGGTTGTGTCATTGTACTCAGTAGGGATATCCTCTTTCATTTTTCATTGGTCCATGTTGACCCCCTTTCATTGGTCGATGTTGACCACTCCCCCGATCCTTAGACCACGCCCCCTTAGGCCACACCCCCTCAGTGTATCTCTTGAACCGTTTGTCGTAGAGACTTGCGGATTGTGCCATTGGTCGATCTTGACCACCTTTCATTGGTCGATGTTGACCACTCCCCCGATCCTTAGACCACGCCCCCTTAGGCCACACCCCCTCAGTGTATCTCTTGAACCGTTTGTCGTAGAGACTTGCGGATTGTGCCATTGTACTCGGTTTAATAGTGTAATAGTGTGTAATAGTGTAATAGTGTAATAGTGTGTAATAGTGTAATAGTGTGTAATAGTGTAATAGTGTGTAATAGTGTAATAGTGTGTAATAGTGTAATAGTGTAATAGTGTGTAATAGTGTAATAGTGTGTAATAGTGTAATAGTGTGTAATAGTGTAATAGTGTAATAGTGTGTAATAGTGTAATAGTGTAATAGTGTGTAATAGTGTAATAGTGTATAATAGTGTGTAATAGTGTAATAGTGTGTAATAGTGTAATAGTGTAATAGTGTGTAATAGTGTGTAATAGTGTAATAGTGTAATAGTGTGTAATAGTGTAATAGTGTGTAATAGTGTAATAGTGTAATAGTGTGTAATAGTGTAATAGTGTAATAGTGTGTAATAGTGTAATAGTGTGTAATAGTGTAATAGTGTAATAGTGTGTAATAGTGTAATAGTGTGTAATAGTGTAATATTGTGTAATAGTGTAATAGTGTAATAGTGTGTAATAGTGTAATAGTGTGTAATAGTGTGTAATAGTGTAATAGTGTGTAATAGTGTGTAATAGTGTGTAATAGTGTGTAATAGTGTAATAGTGTGTAATAGTGTAATAGTGTGTAATAGTGTAATAGTGTGTAATAGTGTAATAGTGTGTAATAGTGTGTAATAGTGTAATAGTGTGTAATAGTGTAATAGTGTGTAATAGTGTGTAATAGTGTAATAGTGTAATAGTGTGTAATAGTGTAATAGTGTGTAATAGTGTAATAGTGTAATAGTGTAATAGTGTAATAGTGTGTAATAGTGTAATAGTGTAATAGTGTGTAATAGTGTAATAGTGTGTAATAGTGTAATAGTGTAATAGTGTGTAATAGTGTAATAGTGTGTAATAGTGTGTAATAGTGTAATAGTGTGTAATAGTGTAATAGTGTGTAATAGTGTGTAATAGTGTAATAGTGTAATAGTGTGTAATAGTGTAATAGTGTAATAGTGTGTAATAGTGTAATAGTGTAATAGTGTGTAATAGTGTAATAGCGTAATAGTGTAATAGTGTAATAGTGTGTAATAGTGTAATAGTGTAATAGTGTGTAATAGTGTAATAGTGTGTAATAGTGTAATAGTGTAATAGTGTGTAATAGTGTGTAATAGTGTAATAGTGTAATAGCGTGTAATAGTGTAATAGTGTAATAGTGTAATAGTGTGTAATAGTGTAATAGTGTGTAATAGTGTAATAGTGTGTAATAGTGTAATAGTGTAATAGTGTGTAATAGTGTAATAGTGTGTAATAGTGTAATAGTGTAATAGTGTAATAGCGTGTAATAGTGTAATAGTGTAATAGTGTGTAATAGTGTGTAATAGTGTAATAGTGTAATAGTGTGTAATAGTGTGTAATAGTGTGTAATAGTGTAATAGTGTGTAATAGTGTAATAGTGTAATAGTGTAATAGCGTGTAATAGTGTAATAGTGTAATAGTGTGTAATAGTGTAATAGTGTAATAGTGTGTAATAGTGTGTAATAGTGTAATAGTGTAATAGTGTAATAGTGTGTAATAGTGTAATAGTGTAATAGTGTGTAATAGTGTAATAGTGTGTAATAGTGTAATAGTGTAATAGTGTGTAATAGTGTGTAATAGTGTAATAGTGTAATAGTGTAATAGCGTGTAATAGTGTAATAGTGTAATAGTGTAATAGTGTGTAATAGTGTAATAGTGTGTAATAGTGTAATAGTGTGTAATAGTGTAATAGTGTAATAGTGTGTAATAGTGTAATAGTGTGTAATAGTGTAATAGTGTAATAGTGTAATAGCGTGTAATAGTGTAATAGTGTAGTAGTGTGTAATAGTGTAATAGTGTAATAGTGTGTACTAGTGTGTAATAGTGTGTAATAGTGTAATAGTGTGTAATAGTGTAATAGTGTAATAGTGTAATAGCGTGTAATAGTGTAATAGTGTAATAGTGTGTAATAGTGTAATAGTGTAATAGTGTGTAATAGTGTAATAGTGTAATAGTGTAATAGTGTAATAGTGTGTAATAGTGTAATAGTGTAATAGTGTGTAATAGTGTGTAATTGTGTAATATTGTGTAATATTGTGTAATAGTGTGTAATAGTGTAATAGTGTGTAATAGTGTAATAGTGTAATAGTGTGTAATAGTGTAATAGTGTGTAATAGTGTAATAGTGTGTAATAGTGTAATAGTGTAATAGTGTGTAATAGTGTAATAGTGTGTAATAGTGTAATAGTGTAATAGTGTGTAATAGTGTAATAGTGTGTAATAGTGTAATAGTGTAATAGTGTGTAATAGTGTGTAATAGTGTAATAGTGTAATAGCGTGTAATAGTGTAATAGTGTAATAGTGTAATAGTGTGTAATAGTGTAATAGTGTGTAATAGTGTAATAGTGTGTAATAGTGTAATAGTGTAATAGTGTGTAATAGTGTAATAGTGTGTAATAGTGTAATAGTGTAATAGTGTAATAGCGTGTAATAGTGTAATAGTGTAATAGTGTGTAATAGTGTGTAATAGTGTAATAGTGTAATAGTGTGTAATAGTGTGTAATAGTGTGTAATAGTGTAATAGTGTGTAATAGTGTAATAGTGTAATAGTGTAATAGCGTGTAATAGTGTAATAGTGTAATAGTGTGTAATAGTGTAATAGTGTAATAGTGTGTAATAGTGTGTAATAGTGTAATAGTGTAATAGTGTAATAGTGTGTAATAGTGTAATAGTGTAATAGTGTGTAATAGTGTAATAGTGTGTAATAGTGTAATAGTGTAATAGTGTGTAATAGTGTGTAATAGTGTAATAGTGTAATAGTGTAATAGCGTGTAATAGTGTAATAGTGTAATAGTGTAATAGTGTGTAATAGTGTAATAGTGTGTAATAGTGTAATAGTGTGTAATAGTGTAATAGTGTAATAGTGTGTAATAGTGTAATAGTGTGTAATAGTGTAATAGTGTAATAGTGTAATAGCGTGTAATAGTGTAATAGTGTAGTAGTGTGTAATAGTGTAATAGTGTAATAGTGTGTAATAGTGTGTAATAGTGTGTAATAGTGTAATAGTGTGTAATAGTGTAATAGTGTAATAGTGTAATAGCGTGTAATAGTGTAATAGTGTAATAGTGTGTAATAGTGTAATAGTGTAATAGTGTGTAATAGTGTAATAGTGTAATAGTGTAATAGTGTAATAGTGTGTAATAGTGTAATAGTGTAATAGTGTGTAATAGTGTGTAATTGTGTAATATTGTGTAATATTGTGTAATAGTGTGTAATAGTGTAATAGTGTGTAATAGTGTAATAGTGTAATAGTGTGTAATAGTGTAATAGTGTGTAATAGTGTAATAGTGTGTAATAGTGTAATAGTGTAATAGTGTGTAATAGTGTAATAGTGTAATAGAGTGTAATAGTGTAATAGTGTGTAATAGTGTAATAGTGTGTAATAGTGTGTAATAGTGTAATAGTGTGTAATAGTGTAATAGTGTAATAGTGTGTAATAGTGTAATAGTGTGTAATAGTGTAATAGTGCAATAGTGTGTAATAGTGTGTAATAGTGTAATAGTGTAATAGTGTGTAATAGTGTAATAGTGTGTAATAGTGTGTAATAGTGTAATAGTGTGTAATAGTGTAATATTGTGTAATAGTGTAATAGTGTTGCGGGTTGTGTCATTGCACTCAGTAGGGATATCCTCTTTGATTGGTCTATGTTGACCACTCCCCCGATCCTTAGGCCGCGCCCCCTTTTTGTATCCTTTGAACCGTTTGTCATAGAGACTCGCGAGAGACCCTCTCCCCCGTTGGCCGGCGGTGCACAGGCGTCACCCACACTTTCACAATTTCCCCCGCGCGGAATTGTCTAGTTATTATTATTATTATTATTATTATTATTATTATTATTATTATTATTATTATTATTATTATTATTATTATTATTAGTAGTAGTAGTAGTAGTAGTAGTAGTAGTAGTAGTAGTAGTAGTAGTGTTACTATTCATGTTATTATTCTTATTCTTATTACTATTCATGTTGTTATTATTAATATTATTATTAGTAGTAGTAGTAATAGTAGTATTACTATTCATGTTATTATTATTCCCTTATTATATAATATGTAAATTACAGCTTGTGTTGATTCTTTAAAAAGGCTAGAAAGATAAACCATACTGTTATGAGTGAGTGACCTTTTAAATCCTACAATGGTTAACATGCAAATCCACAATCAGACAATTCTGATTGAAAAAGCTAAACAAAGCATAATTAGATTTGATACAGAAAAAGATGATGCCTAGAAGTTCTACACCTTCCCTAAATTGTTATCTGTGGAATTTGGGGGTTCTGACACCAAAATAACTCAAAATGATAGAGAGCGATTTGTAAATTCATTGCAATTCAAGAGAGAAGTTACTGGTTTTGTGGCACTAACCCAGTGTATACGGTACTCAAGGCCAGATTAAGACTTCAGAGGCCCCTGGGCCAGATTCTTGTGGAGGCCCCCCCACACACACATACACGTGCACGCACGCACAGTGGCGTTTTTATATGTCACTTTAAAAAATATATAGAATATTTAGAAGTGGTGGGCTCTGAGGGCCAAGCTAAAAGGACTTTGATCACCCCTGCCCACTTTGACAACCTAGGATGGCTTAGAGTAGACGACAGAGTACAGCAACTTGCAATGGGCCTGGTCTACAAGATACACTACACGACCAAGGTACCCATGTACATGTCAAAATACTTCCCAAAGGTCAGTGAATACCACGATCACAACACCAGAGGGAGCTCCACAAATCATGTTAAACCCAGATTCGACTCAAACAAGGGACTAAACACGTTTCGCAATTATGCCACATCAATGTGGAACGCCCTACACAAAGCTGTAAAGGAATGTGCAAAAACACTCTCAAAGAACACCTACGGGAGACTGCAATTCGAAACTGGCCCCTGTAAATGTCCTAACACAACCCCCTCCAATATTTGTCAATATTCCAATGTACAGTTTTGCTTGTACAGTTGTACAGTGTCCGCCACCCACCCACCCCTCCTACCCAACCCCCCCACCCACCCACCCACCCAACCACCTCCAATGTACAGTCCCCCCCCCCACCTACCCAACCTCCTGCAATGTACAGTTTCTACGTCAAATGTATATACTCTCTTTTCTGGACTCTTTTCGTATCACAAACAGTACTGTATTTGCAAATCTTATATGTCATAAATGTATAGATGTAGCAGTACTGTCTATCTGTATGTCATGTATGTCATATATGTTATGATGAATTGAAAATGGGGGACCCTGATGTAAACAAGACGAAAGTCTTTCTCTGGTCTGCATCCCCTTAACAATTATTGAGCTGTACTGTACTGTACTGTACCCATTCTGCAATCTGTTAATAAAGTTTTCAATCAATCAATCAAGAAGAGAAAAGAAACACATCATGTTTAGATGGGGGGATGACGCCATCCTCAGGAAGAAAAAAAACATGCACACACTTTGGAGACAAGAATATAATAGTAAGCTTATGTTGTATATTCATATATGAATATCCATTAATTACAGCACAGTAGTGAGGTTGCTAACTAGAGGAAGGGAAAGATCACAGTGTGATAGAAAACATGGTCCTCATCTGAGCTCCCAAATTTAGCCAGTAGAGAATAAGTGTGTACAGCCAGACAACCAGCAGCTATGGTCCAATATTCATTTAATTGCAGCGTGGGCCGAGTGGAATAATGCATTGGTTACATACAGGACACTTCAAACATAATACATGATTGTACAAAAGGATTTGATGCAGGTAAATCACAATAGCCCTCGTTGGCTTTTTACATCAAAAGACAGTATTGTACATACATTTTAGTCATGTTATGTTAATGAAATAAGACCATAGTACTCTTTGTCACCACATGATAAAACCTGGGCCTAAGATAGGCATCTTACTCTAGTTATCACATTATTCCATATACAGTTTCTACTCACATAGGGACAAAGTAGACCATGGTCGTGGTGGTGGTGGAGACGCAGACTCAGACCCCCTGGGTAACGGTGTGTGGCGGTGTCCTGAGCTGGCCTGCCTCTCTATTCTTATTGTTCCAATACTTATAGATTTCATGACCTCACTTTTCTTAACCTAGTTCCACCAATCACCAGTATCTAAACACAGGCAGTCCTCATTTGGTGTCTCCTGGTCGTATGTGTCTGTAACAGCCATGGGTAGCCCCCTCCTTTTTGGCCAGAGGGGGGGGTTGGACTGTGGCCTCCTTTGAATGAATCACTCATGTTAACATTCCTTCTATTTGGTTCTTCTGTAAGTTACTCTTCTAATAGGTTACTATACTCTTGTTTTATTATTCCAACATTGTTTTCATTCTAAACTAATATACTGCAATTATTTCCTGTGACCTTATCTTGATTTAGGCAACTGTCTTTAGGTTTTACTGAGTCACAGTTTTTCTGTGGTGTGTGACTGAGTAAACAATGTCGTCATTAGAGAGGTGTCGCCTGGTGGTGTTCAACTGATGAGGTCTGGTGACTTCTGCCTTAATAGTGCTTGTGTTGAAAACATTAACCCAGTATAGTCAGTGCGTCTTAGGTTAATACTATTCAATTCACAAGAGCCATCCCAAAATCCCATCTACCAAACTGACACTTTGTATTATTCTATGAAAGGAACCAGCTTTGGCATTCCTAAAATGGTAATCTATTATTGTCACATGTCTAGAAGGTGTTTGGTTCTTGGGGGGTTGGAATGGCTCTTGTACAACTGTGTAAACAACCCTATAGGCTTGGCCTGCAGGTTTTCTCCAAAATGTGCTCTGAGAGTCTATGTAATGCCTCACTACAGATATTCTCAGTTTTCAGGGTTAGTCTAACAATTTGATTATGAAATTATGAAATTATGAAGTCAAGGTTACCACACTTACTTTTACGTGAATGTCAATTTAAATTATAATTAGGGAAGAGAGGGGGTTGAAATGTGTTTTTGTCCTGTGTTACTGTCTGTGAATGAATGAATTAATGAAAATGTTATTTAACAGATTGCAGAATGGGTACAAATAATACAGTACGGCTCAATACACACAATTGTTAAGGGGATGCAGACCAGAGAAAGACGTTTGTCTTGTTTACATCAGGGTCCCCCATTTTCAATTCATCATAACATATATGACATACGTGTACATGACACACAGATAGACAGACCAGATTTATCTGACTTACCTCTGGGGAACGAAGATCTCACCTACTATTCTTTTACCAACGGATTTCCAGTTCCGCGTTCGCGTTCTGCGATCTGATTGGCCACTGACGTTTCTTAGGCGACTCTTTCGAAGTTGGTTAAGGTTAGAGTATGGAATCAGGGCTGGTGTTCTATCGCCCTGCTAAGACAAACTCTAACCTTAACCAACTTCGAAAGAGTGCCTAAGCTTAACCGGTGAAAGAAAGAGGCGTCACACGATTGGCTCTACCAGAAACGTCAGTGGCCAATCAGAGCGCAGAACGCGAACGCGGAACTGGAAATCCGTTGGTAAAAGTATTCAAGTGTCGGGGCTGGGATGTGGAGATGCAAGTTTTGACTTTTTATTGCTGTTTTTACCTCAAACGGAAAACCTCAAACTCTTATGAAGAGGAGAAAAAATACTCAAGATTAGCCACTTGCAGACGGCAGGGTGTGACATACTGTATATTTTAGTTGATGAAATATTTTTGTTGACTAAATATTTTAGTTGATGAAATATGTTTTCATTTCAGTGTCACAGTATGACATCGATCTCCAAAATAAGAAAAAAATAAAAATAAAATGTGGGGCCTCTAGTGACGAGGGGCCTCCAATTTTTTTTTAAATTAAAGTAAAAAAAAAATAAACAAATATTTGGGGCCTCTAGTGACGAGGGGCCTCAAAAAAAAAGAAAAGTAAAAAAATAATAATTTGGGGCCTTTAGTGACGAGGGGCATCCAAAAGGCCTCGAGTGACGAGGGGCCTCAAAAAATAAATAAAAATAAAAGTAAAAAAATAAATAATAATAATTTGGGGCCTCTTGTGACGAGGGGCCTCCAAAAGGCCTCTAGTGACGAAGGGCCTCCAAAACCTTTTTAAATTAAAGTTAAAAAAAAAATAAAAAATTTGGGGGCCTCTAGTGACGAGGGGCCTCCAAAAGAAAATTATAATTTGGGGGCCCCTCGTCACTAGAGGCCCACAGGCCGCGGCCCGGACGGCCCGTCGTTAATCCGGCCCTGACGGTACTTCCGTTATTTGAATGTGAATATTGATATACCATAATGTCTAAAGGCTTTCTCCTTTGTGTGGTCTGGTTGAATCATATTTAGGGCATCCTTACCTCCCCCAACCCCCTGTCTGTGCTATGACTGTTTGGTCATGTATGAAAACATGGGATACTCTTTGACACATGCCGCTGGCTGCGTCTGTGCCCTCTGGTTGGCTGCTGTAATATGAGTTGATGTTGTCATGCATACAGGACTTCCTGCTTCATTGCCCACACACAAATCCCTCCCCCTCCCCCCAAATACAGCTGATGTGGCTCGCATTATGGCAAGTGAGCAAGCTTAAACAATATAAACAAAGTACGGACCATGGGAGGAATTATTCTCAGTCCAGCTGGCATGATGTGGAACAGGGGGCCATGTACCCATGTTTTAATGCTGGGTCACCCTCTAATCTGTGACCCAAATGGTTTTCAGAACATTCCATATTTGGGACACTGTGCTTTGAACATGGAATGGGGGGGTTATTTTCCTGCAAGACCTAGCAAGCTACCACCCAGCTATACTGTATGAGTAATCACAGTAACAACACAAAATGGAGAGATATGGACAATCAACATAGTTGGCCTGCGTCTCCAGCTAGCTAGTTCCCTGGTGTCTTTCCTGTGTCTTCTGTTTCGCTCGTTGCCCATAGGAATTCCTTTCACGGCATCTACAGGAAGTGGGAATCAAGCCCCTCCCAAAACCATTTTCAAAATTGAAGCGCAGTGACCTCAAATGTTTGAAATATACAAAATGTTGAAAACACAGATGGATCTCTGAGAACAGGTCGTCTCAAACAGGGCTTGCAGGAGCAGAGAGGTAGTGACGAGTGACCTGACTGCTTCGCTAGCACCTGAGAATGTGCATAACTGTGCAACTATTGAATGCATTCAGGACATTCTTCCAGGATGAGAGGCAAAACCAGGTGGTTTTGATAAGTCAGACCCAATCTAATCCTCACTTGCTTCTAAGGCTGTAAGTTCACCATCGCTACACGCTACAGCATCCTCCCACTGCCACAATACTTTTTGCCACAATAATTTATGAGCTGTTCTGCTGTGGTCAGGCAGAGACCAGAGACATTTCAAAACGGGAGACGAATCAACTGGCTAATTTCCTAGAATGCGTCACATGGTTTACATAAGGCGTGGTATTGGTGGGCTTATTGCTATTGCTTACTAGAGTGGGCACAGGGCACATTCAGGCAGGCACGAGGAATCATAGAGCTTTTGACCTATATTTTCTTCTGTACCATAGATATTGAGGCAAATCGATATAGACAGCTTCTTACAAGTTCAAGGTGTTCTCAACATGCTGATGCTACATTTAGAATGTTCTGACTTGTAGATCCAGTTCAAAACAGGTTTGTTTGATCTCACAGTGTTAATGACGGCACCTGTGTAAAAGAAAAGTCTCGCCCACTTAGGAGACAGGAGCTGTTCCATTTGCGTCCTGTCGGCACAGCCTGGAATGTTTTCTCTTGCTTATATTCAGTAGTATTTGTATATAGACTCAAGGAGGAGGAGGAGGAGGGGGCAGTGTCCTAATATGTTGAGGTTTGTCAGAACCAGCCAACTCTGTGTTTGTTTTGACTACCGTCAGCCTTGACCGCTGCGGAACTACTGCCTGCTGCAGACGATGCGCATGCTGTGACCAGACAGACGTCAGCATCACAGAGCGCACCCATAACAGATTAAAGGGTACAGTATAGCCCACTGTGATAAGGGCCAGACAGGCAAAGCTTGTGACCCGGAACCCCATCCCATCCCAGGAGAATGATCGCCTACACCAGTGGTTTTCAAACAATGGCTCCATGGTCGTGGGATAATATAGCATTTGTACAGTATATCCTGTACACAGATGGCCTTTCACTTTAAAGGAACACGCCAACATTATGGGAAACACTGTTATCGTCTTCTCCAGAGTCAGACAAGAAGATAGATACCAATTTCCTCTCTGTGTGTTCAGTAGAAAGCTATCTGGCTGCAAGCTTACTGTAGCACTCCCAGAGTTTTAAGCTAAGATAGTGGTCCGTGTCAGCTCCCATTCATTGGTGCTAAGCTAGGCTAATGTACAGTAGCTTGTAACCGGATAGCTTTCTACTGAATGTACAGAAAAAATTGGTATCTATCTTCTTGTCTGACTCTGGGGAAGACGGCTAAGCACATTTTGCATAATGTTGGCGTGTTCCTTGATTAACCCTTTGAGTGCCAACGACGAGAATTCTCGTTATTTCATGCCAACCGTTCAGTGCCAACGACGAGAAATCTCGTTATTAATCGTTATTTTTTTATAAGCGATTTCCATTAATTTTTCATCAATCTAGCCTCACGTTACCACTGGGCTCTGAGCTTGAACAGGGAAAATACCGCCCCCTATCATCTCCCGGATGGTAATGCACCCTTTGGATTGGACTGAATGAAAACGCATGGGGAAAAGAAAATCCGGAATCCACATTTACTTGTCAGGCATGTAATCCGAGCCGATTGCAGTCTTTGTGGTCCCTCAGAACAGCGTGGAATATGTGTTTTGAGCAATCAGTGTTGGATCAATAAACGCGATCGATATTTTTAATGGCGATCAGGAATTGGAATAATATTTTTGGAGAACATCTGATCTGAGGTAAGGAATCTATTTTACCAGTCTTGGGGTAATCAGAGCTTTTTTCACAGATATATCAACGTGTCCCCTATGTGTGTGTGTGGCTGTGAGTGTGCTGATCAGGAAATAAGATAATTGATTTTTCAGCCCGCTTCTCTAGCGTGCATAAGTACACATATACTATCGATAATCTAGCGTTTATTTGAAAACGATTCATAAATAGGCCGAAAAATAACAACGTTTTTTGTGTATTCCAGTAAAGGGCGATTCCTGCAGAATCACTTTTTTTTTTGGAAATGTTCAAAAACTAGACTAATTAGCTCATGTAACCATTTCCTGTAGCTGAAATTCATGATAAAGATGCTAGCTAGTGTGTGGATAGTCCCAAACCCAAATAATAACACATATATAAGCATACAACTGCTTAGCTAGCTTTGTTATCCTTTTAACAAAGACATCTGTAAAGAAATAGAATAGGGAGTTTGGCATTTTTTATTCAAAGCTGATGGACTTTGAAGGCTAATAGCCCATTATATTTTCTAGATGCAGTGCCACGAGCACATGGGAAGTACAAATACAAAGGCAGCAAGCTGGCACCGTCCTTGTTGCCTAGACACATAAGGTCATGGGCGTAGGTTTGGTTTCAATATTAGGGGTTACACTTTAAGCTGGCGGTCCTCCCCGTGGAAATTTTGAACGTCAAACATTTAATTTCCTGCATTCCGGTGTACTTTTATGAGAGGCACGTCTGCAAGGTTGAGATGGTATGGTCCTGTAGGGGTGTCTGAAATAGTTGGTTGATATATAGTTACAGGTAAGAAGGATATATAAATGTTTTGACCCCCTTATTTCTTTTAAACTCTTTTGGGGAGGGGGTTGTCTTTCATATTAGCTCTATTTTTGGAGGGGGACAAATTCACCTCTTCTCAATATTGAGGGGGACATGTCCCCTGCAACCGCACCTAAATCTAACAAAGTGAATGCAATTTTCCGTGTAGCCATTCTCAGATACCACAGTCCATTCCATTCCAATATTCACTCCTCTCCTTTTTTTTAGTGCTCATCACACACGTTCTGTGGCGGACCTACTCGGGGAGAGTCTCATTGGGTGAAAGGGTACAAGTTGATAGGATCGTTTCACCTCAACAAAGGATTATGGAAGAATCACTGTGTCAGATGACACACAGAGGCCTGTCACAGACAGACAGGGCACACGGCGCAGACACACTGTGTTGACATGGACCGGACAGGGTGCCGCTGAGGCGAGAGAGTTGCCTCCTTCTACTGTTTGTGGTCACATTCACCATAAGAGGATTAGCAGCTCCGCGTCTTGGCCAGGAGATAACAAAATAATAATAAAAGCCATCAGTGGGATTTAAATGGTAAATGGCTGCATTTATATAGAGCTCTCATCCAAAGTGCTTTACATGTTCCTCCACATTTCACCCATTCACTCACACATTCACACTCCGACGGCGGAGGCAACCATGCAAGGTGCCAACCTGCTCATCGGGAGCAATTAGGGGTGAAGTGTCTTGCTCAAGGACACTTCGACACACTGCCCGGGAGGAACGGGAATCGAACTGGGAACCTCCTGCCGCCCCATATGCATATTTCTGTAAACTATGACAGGAGGTAGAGCGGTCGTCTGGTGATCGGAAGGTTAGGGTTAGACAGTGGCTCAGGAGGTAGAGCGTTCGTCTGGTACTGGGAAGGTTAGGGTTAGACAGTGGCTCAGGAGGTAGAGCGGTCATCTGGTAATTAGAAGGTTAGGGTTAGACAGTGGCTCAGGAGGTAGGGCGGTCGTCTGGTAAACGGAAGATTAGGGTTAGACAGTGGCTCAGGAGGTAGAGCGATCGTCTGGTGATTGGAAAGTTAGGGTTAGACAGTGGCTCGGGAGGTAGAGCGGTCGCCAGGTAATCGGAAAGGTTCCTGGTTCGATTACCACTCCTCCCATGCAAGACACTTAACCCATAATTGCTCCCGATGAGCAGGTTGGCACCTTGCATGGTTGCCTCCCATGGTTGTCGGTGTGAGAATGTGTGAGTGAATGGGTGAATGTGAGGAACAAAATTGTAAAGCGTTTTGGATAAAAGCACTATATAAATGAAATGCACAATTTACCATTTACTAATGAGTCTGTCGCAGTCAACCATAACGGATGGGTCTGACCCTTTAGCTCAGTTGGTTAGTGCGGCCGCCTGTGGCCGTTGGTCCAACGTTCCAAATCCACTTGGTTACATTTCTATATTTAGATGTGATATATAGTATGAGTTCATGTGACACACATTGAATCAACTCTCAAAAAAAAATCTGTTCGAAAATGGGGACTTGAGACTCAAATGGAAAGTTCTAGTACTTTACCAACATTTTAAAATTTGATGTGTCATTGGGAGGTACAGTAGAAGCCACTCTGGAAGGATAAGGTTTGATACTGATAGTTTGTTAACATGTAGTTTACCCAACAACTGCTGTTAAAATGCGCATATCTGAACATATTTGATGCACTTAAAGGTAGAATCTGTAATGCCGTCAAACAGTGACCTCTAGGCAAAAGAGCCCCTCTTGGTATTGTACTTTGTTTAAATAGTTTTGTTTTTGTCTGATGTGTGGGTTGGAGTTAAGTCGGGATACAGGGAGGGGCAGCCACTGCAAGAGGTCTGGAGAAATTCACAGTATAAAAAGTTACTAAACTCCAACCCACACATCAGACCAAAACAAATAAATGTAAACAAAGGGTAATACCAAGCAGGGCCCTATTCCCTGTACCTGGTTCAACTAAGTCGATCAAAAGTCCCATTATCCAGATTCAATTAACCCGATGTTTGAATCCAGGCTTTCCCTGTTCCTCGAAGGTGGTTTCAGTCTTGTTAATTCGAACCAGACAGCAGGTGTCGATCACAGAAATCCTGATTTTCTAACGGCATTGATTGATTGATTGATTGATTGGAAACTTTATTAACAGATTGCAGAATGGGTACAATACAGTACGGCTCAATAGCCTCGCCGACAAGTTAAATACATAATCTATAGGCTAATGTTAAGTCCCTCATTACCCCAATCAACCCTGGAAGAAAAGATCTTGTATCTCAATGGGACATTCCTGGATAAATAAAGAATAAATAAAATAATTTCTTTAATAAATGTGCCTGCTGGCAGTAGGCTTAATGGAATGAATAATCAAATGAGATCTTGCTAGCGAAAATAATTAGTTCAACTCTTTCAGAATAAGTAGATAAAAACAAGCCCAAAGAGTATCTAATTGATACGAATGAATAGATACTTATGAGGATATATATGAGGATATCTGTACTGTATGTGCTCGGCTTAGGTATCATGTACTTTATATATAAACACAGTTTTCAAGGCGCGACCCCCGAAATAACGTGTCAGAGAGGCTTGGAGGGAGGCTATACAGTTTCACTATTAATCAGGTTTGAATCTGTTTCGGACATCATCCATACATGCATTGAATTCATTAAACTTTGGTTTATACCAGTGACACCTCATGTTCATCATCAGATAACAGTGCTTGACCAGATGAATGCATTTTCTCAAATTCATTCATCAAATCCATCAAACAGCGCATCTCATCAGACATTTTAATCCCAGTTACAATATCACAATAACGTGTGAGTGACAGTGATACAATTCAACAATCCACAGATTCAGATTCCTCGTAATTCATATCCACAGTCCACTAGGGCTGACCCCTATTAATCGATTAGTCGACTAATCGGTCGAAAGGGGCCGTAGTCGACTGGCCAACCTCTTAGTCGAATATAATTTAAAAAAATATATATATATATATATATAATTGTTTTCAAAAGAAAAGAGGCCTAGAAGCGCGGCTAACGCTAATGGCACTCATACCAGAGGCTAACTGCCTAAGAAAACAGGCACAGAGGCACTGAAAGAGGATTTCACCCATCTAATGAACACACTAGACTAGACAAATATCAAGATGTATCCATCAGTGGACCAATTGCATGCTTTTGCAGAGGACAAGAAGCCTTCAGTCGACTCCTGCATACATTAAGCACCCCCACAGCCCAAATGGAATGATAAAAAAAATTAAAAAAAATAAAATAAAAAATATTATACTTTTTTTTCCTTTTTTTTTTTTTTGTCGACCAATAGTCGACTAACGGCAAATTTTGGCCAATCCTAGTCGACCATCCAAATCCTTAGTCGGGGACAGCCCTACAGTCCACGCATGAAGACGCTTCAATTTATGCTTGAATGAAACACAATCCGGCGCTCCGTTAAGCAAATACATCAACAGCGAAGAATATGAAACGAATCAGAGCCAAACGCCCGATAGGTTTCATTCATAAAAAATATCCCTGCGGGATTCACATTTGCAATGCGCCGTTATTAAAATAACCACAATGTGTATCGCGACTCCGAGCGCTGTATCCGTATAAATATGACGTGCATTATTTAGGACAAAGTAAATCTATAGGCTGAATATGATTTATTATCAGCATTTTAGGTATATTATTTTACATTTCAAAAGCCCCCTCTAGAAGAACGAAGCACAAAAACATAATTCAGAATGGTATAATGGGATCTAGACTGTGAGAATTATTTCAGGAAGCGAGCTGGGATTTCTTTGCGAGGGCGTGGCCATGCAGGTTATCGAGCTAACTGAACTAAACCCTGCTCTGGAGCAGGTTCAAACTTTTTGATATGTTGCCATGGTGATTTAGACAATCGCACGTCGGGGAACGGAAAGGTCTGGCTTAGGTCAAGCTATGCTGAAAATTATCCGGCTAACTCAGTTAGCCAGGTACGAGAAACAGGGCCCAGGGCTGTTTTGCCTAGAGGTAGACGTTTGACAGCATTATAGATTCTACCTTGGGGTGGGGAGGGACTTAATGATGATACTGAAAGGTTTTACTTGGTCATTGAACATTTACCAAGTTGATATCCATATTCATATAACATGTTTGCAAATATTGCCAATTGACTAACCCTCCCCCTCTCTTTTTTCTCTCTTTCTCTCTCTCTTTCTCTCTCTTTCTCATGTACACATACTGACTTACACTTTCTCTCTCTCTCTCTTTCTCTCTCTCTTTCTATCTCTTTCTCCTGTACACATACTGACTTACCCCCCCCCCCCCCCCCCCCCCCCCCACACACACACGTTTTGATGACCTGTGCTGTGGATGATTATGATTGCAGGATTATTCATGTTATTATCTGTTACAGATTTTATGATCGGCTCTGAAATTTCCGGGGGCAGCTGTCTCTGTGAAGAAACTCACCAGCTGTAATGTGGATTTGTTGTTTTTTATTCTTTCATTTATTTTTTACATACAGTAGCAGTAGTATGTTTTTTATCATAGGTAAAGGAGAATTGGATACTGGAAAAAATTTCAAGTCAACTTTATTTGTATAGCCCACTATTACAGTGACGTAAATGTCTCAATGGGCTTCACAGACCCGCACCTCACAATGGAGTGACCCCCCGACCTCAATCCAGCCAAGATAAGGGAAAAACCCCCATTACCATTTAACTTCCACCAAAGACTTCCATACTTACGGTAATGGACAGACAAGAGGCTGACTCACAATGAGGAGTGGAAAAAAAAGAAAGGTTCAAATTGACGTCACCCTCTTCCCAAAGCTAGATTCCGCAGAGACGAGGACTCAACAAGGAAGACGCTTTGTCCGGCAGCCAAGTACAGAGATGGAGTTTCCTTTTAATAGGAAAACAAGAATGGAAGAAAACCATAGTTAGCTGGTTCCATTCTGGTACCAGGTTAGTAAAACCCCCGGACCATACATCATCTGAACCTTTGTTTACACTGTTTATTTTTCTCATATTTTTTATATTTCAGAGTTAACTATATTGTTTACACTGTTTATTTTTTTCATATTTTTTATATTCACAGTTAACTATATTGTCTATACTGTTAATTTTTCTCTATTTGTATATTCAGATACAATTGTATTGCCTATATTTATGTCTTTCTACTATTACCCTGCCCATACCTGTACCTCCCCTCCCCATGCTGCTATGACACAGAATTTCCCAAAGGGGATCAATAAAGGAATATCTCATCTTATCTTATGTTATCTTATCTTACATCAGACCTACAAAACAGGCTCTTGAGAAACGTCAAGTTAATTTAGCATTTTCGCCTTTTAGCTTTTCCCCATTTCATTTTACAGTAGGAAATGTTTGGTAACGAGATAAGAAACCCTATATCCAGTAAAACAGCTAACTTGAAATCCCCCACAGCCTGTTCAGATTAAGGACCGGGTCCTGCGCTCGACGTCCATCTCTTTATGTGAGCGCAGAGCCTCATGACGGGAGATAGGCGTCCTCTCATTCCATACATCTGTTCCATTCCCTTTTCATGAGAGTGACCCTACTATCCGATCCACTCTCTCAATGACTTCATAGCCACAGAGATGTAATCACTCTCTCCACAAGAGGAACGCAATACTGTGAGGTTGAATGGGAATATGAGGTTTACTAGCCAAGCTAAGTGGTCACTAACAATATCCCCCTTCCCCCCCCCCTCTCTCTCTCTCTCTCTCTCTCTCTCTCTCTCTCTCTCTCTCTCTCTCTCTCTCTCTCTCTCTCTGTCCAAACCACCACATTCCTCCCAGAACAGGCTGTATTTGACATCAGAGGAAGCAAGAGAGAGAGAGAGGAAGAAGCCGTCTAATGCTTTCCTGTGTGTCCTTGGTAGCCAATGTAATATCCCTCAACACACACATACACATGCTAAGCACACGTGTGCAGGCGTGTGTATACCATCGAACACACACACACACACACACACACACACACACACACACACACACACACACACACACACACACACACACACACACACACACACACACACACATACACACACACACATACACACCCACACACACACACACACACACACACACACACATTTTTGTATCCACTTTTTCTCCCCATTTTTTTTTCTCCCATCCCAATTTCGTGTTTTTTTTTTCAATTCTTCCCTGCCCTGTCTTGAACATTGCTAGACTATGCCTCCCACTGGTCGGCTGTAGTGAGGATAGAAGCCTTGCATCACGTGTCCCCTCCGTTACACGCGGAGGCAGCCTGCACATCTTTTCACCGCAACAGCTCAAACTCTCAGTGGCGAGGAGTAACACGTGGGAGGCTCACGCTGCCCCCGATACTTCCTGTTTCCGCCGCACCGGCGTCACCCAACCGACCTGTAGGAGTCGCTGTCCACAACGTCCAATCCCCACCCACCGGCTTTCCCACCCTCTAACACTGCCAATTGTGTTAGTATGACCAGGCACGTGCACACATAGAGCCCAAGGGGTGCTTGAGCACCTGCCTTTTTGAGCCTCATAAAAAAAGTGCCCTTTTTGAAAGATTTTTTTTTTATTTAATTTTTTTTAAACCTTACGCATATAGACTGCCCTTCCAACTGAAAAATGTCAGGATAGAATAAAAATATTAGGTAAAGAGAGAGAGATGCCCCATATTCCATTGCAGTTTGCACGGCCTCCTCAGCGTATATATTTTATGCATAGCGTGGGTGGTGATGATGATGATGATAGAAACCGCTGTGGCGCATACAGTTGAATGCTGGTATTACACTCACTGAGGGACATGAAGAAGTCAAGTCCGATGGGATTTGTGAATCTCAAATAGAAATCGGAATTGGAATAAAAAAGGCATTTATATTAAACAATACAGAATATACAGCATTTCTTGGGGTCTGTAGGGTAAGCACTTATTCCCTCCCCCCTGAACATTTATGGAGATGTATGGGCCTTTTAAGTCAGTGATAAAAGTGTCTTTCAAGGATAAGTGAGCTCCTGCACTGATTATTATAGTTCAATATTCAATATTTGATCACCAAAACCCCCCAAAAAACATATAATAATTATTATTATTATTATTAAATCCAATCCCTGGACCCTAAAATGGCCTAATGTTTTAATGTGAGGACCGGTCAAAATGTCCTCACTTGAACAGATTTAGCTCATTTGGACATCACACGGATAAAAGTACAGGAGTACACACACACACACGCTCACTCACTCACTCACTCACTCACTCACTCACTCACTCACTCACTCACTCTCTCTCTCTCTCTCTCTCTCTCTCTCTCTCTCTCTCTCTCTCTCTCTCTCTTCTCTCTCTTTCTCTCTCCCTCTCACACACACACACACACACACACACACACACACACACACACACACACACACACACACACACACCACCACACTCCCTCCTCCAGCATCTAGAGTGCTTTGGCTCTCTTTATCTTTCTAGTCAAACAAACTATTAGTGCTGTTTACCCAGGAGATAGAAGAGTTAAAACCCTAATTATAGCCGTGCTGCAGTCCAATGCAGAGACTCCTCGTGTCCGTTCATCTCTGGTAACATGTGCTTCATGCATGTTCATCTCTGGTAACATGTGCTTCATGTATGTTCATCTCTAGTAACATGTACTTCATGTATGTTCATCTCTGGTAACATGTGCTTCATGTATGTTCATCTCTGGTAACATGTGCTTCATGTATGTTCATCTCTGGTAACATGTGCTCCATGTATGTTTATCTCTGGTAACATGTATGTTCATCTCTGGTAACATGTGCTTCATGTATGTTTATCTCTGGTAACATGTGCTCCATGTATGTTTATCTCATGTGCTTCATGTATGTTCATCTCTGGTAACATGTACTTCATGTATGTTCATCTCTGGGAACACGTCCAATGGCCCTGTTCTCCAAATGATAAGTATTATCAATCGGTCAGACAAAACAGGAAAGGGGGAGGGGTTGCCGCTATTTTATCTACATCGTTTGTATGTAATGACATTGACATGGGTGAATTTACATCATTTGAATATCTTGCTATTGAGCGCAAAGCTGAACTGTCTTTGCTCATCATCACGTTGTACCGGCCACCAAAATACTCATCAATATTTCTGCAGGAATTCTCAGAGCTAATCTCAGTCGGTATCATTAGATGTGAAAGATTAATCATACATGGAGATCTGAATATTAATATAAATAAGAAGAACGACCCCAAGGCTATTGAGCTTATAAACCTACTGGACAGCTTTGAGCTAATACAACATGTAAATGAACCCACTCACCAACATGGTAACACCCTAGACTTAGTGAGAACTAGAACCAAGAGGAGAGACCACATCAGTCCAGTATTAGCTAACCTACACTGGCTTCCGGTAACATTTAGAATCGATTTCAAGGTCCTACTCCTTATATACAAAGCACTAAAGTGAACAGGACCAAGCTACATTGCAAATTCTCTAGTCAACTACTGTATGTGCCTTCTAGAACATTGCGATCATCTACTACTGCTACTGGTCTATTGAAGGTTCCAAACCACAGCCTAAAGATAATTGGGGATGCAGCCTTTGCAAACTATGCACCAAAGTTATGGAACACACTACCTTGATCATGATCAAATCTGCAAAAAAAATTATTCAATGATAAAACTGAGGAAAACAAAAACAAACCCTGTGAGCTTTGGAAATTACTCAACAACCACTACTGTAGGCTGCAGTAAGAAACTGAAAACCAGATTTACAAACATCAACATTAAGACAGACAACACTCTCATCACAGACAAGCTGGATGTGGCCAATCACTTAAACATCTTCTTTACAAACATAGCCACAACACTGGTTAATAAACTACCCTCCCACTCTGGGCACTTTGGTGTAGAACACATCCTAGCCTTCTACAAAAACCTAGGGGTTCGCAAAGACGATTTCAAACTCGAAATGGTAACAACTGATGAGGTGTTCGAAAAACTCAGCGCCCTCCAACCTAACAAGGCCACTGGCCATGACAATATCCCCTTCAAATTCCTCAGAGACTCAGCAGCCACCATCACCCCAATCATCACCCACATAATAAACCTCTCCATAAAACAGGGACACGTCCCCAAAGATTTCAAAATTGCGAGAGTGACTCCCCTGCACAAAAAAGTTAAAAATAGTCTACGGACAGGTCAAAAAGTACCTTGCGGGGAAAAAAACGAATCTACAAATTCCAATCTGGCTTCAGAACATCCCATTCCACTGACACATGCCAAGATTCAAGATTCAAGAGGTTTATTTATCACATACATACCAGGGCATACAGTGAAATGCGGGTGGTCATGCCCGCTTCGATTGTGCAATACTAATAATAAAATAGACATAAAAAAACAGATAGTAAAAAGACATAAGATGGGCATGATAAAATAGACATGCAAAATTCCTGAGAAGGCACTGGGTCCTATGTAGGCTACACTAGTATACAATATAAAACAAAGCGGGGCTCGCAACTCACTTGATGCTCCAAGTTGTTTTAATTGACAAAATAATAGCAGTATACAACGTTTCGACCGACCCTTCCGGTCTTTTTCATAAAAATACAGAATACCCTCACATGGAATGCTTTTTTCTGTTATGCTCCTATGAGGATCATAGGACGCTTGGATCAAACATATGCGTATTCACCACCGCAAACAGACTGGCAGCCGACCTAGGCGGCGCCATGTGTGGAAGGATGGGGGAGGGGTTGGGGGTGTTGCAGGGCTGTTGGAGGGGGGGTGGGAGGGATCTCCCTCACACACGAGGCGGCCGACAGTGCGGCTCCAACGCAGAGTCAAGTCAAGAGTTTTATATGTCACGGCATACAAGCATACAATGAAATGCGGGAGGTCATGCCCGCAGCGATTGTGCAATAATACAAGTAATAAGAATAGGAATGAGAATAAGACATTTGTGCAATAATACAAGTAATAAGAATAAGACATAACAGGTATAATGTACATAAAGTTTACAAAAAGCATGGTAACTCTAACGCTCTGGGTTCTCTGGCGCCGCCTGAGAACCACCCACCATTAATTTCTGACACCTGTCACTTGTCTCCCTGTCACTTGTCTCCCCTGTCACTTATTGTTTGGGTCTCCTGATTGGCTGTCACTGTGGTGCGCTTGGTATGTCTGGAATGTGGTCTTATTTAACCCCTGTCTTTCTGCTTCCAGTTGTCGGATCTTCTCACTCTCCCTGCACGGTACACGCCGGTACCGCAGGCTCTGGACGTTGCTGTCATATTATTGTTATTATTATCTTTCTCTCCTAGATGCCCTGCGTCAGTGTTGCTACCGTTTGGAATTACTCTAGTCTAGGTGTACCGTTCTACAAATAAAGAGAACCACCGTTTAATGAGTAAAAACCTTCTCTGCTTCTACTTATTGCTCCACAAATGGAACCTACCTGCCTCCGCCGTAACAGGTAACACATGCTAAGGTCCTGCGATAGTGCAATACAATGTTAGCTACGGATGAGGCACTGGGTCTTATGTACACTACTATACAATGCTATACTATACAATCTACAGTTATACTATATCCTTATGCTATTTTGCTATATCCATCTATTTACTATACAAGAACCACTCCCGTTCTTTTTTATTTTTTAAAGTGACCTTTCATTGTGTAAAGTGACCGTTGAGTGTGAGCGTGTGCAGCATGTGTGTGTGTGTGTTCATGCTAAAGTGACTGTTAGTGTGTGAGCGTATACAGTGTGTGTGTTGTGTGTGTGCTCATGTGTGCTTGTGTGTGGAGAGTTCAGTGTTCAAGACTATGATGGCCTGGGGGAAGAAGCTGAGCCGAAGTCTCTCTGTCCTAGTTGCTGGTGTGCGCAGGCGTTTGCCTGACCGCAGCAGCTTGAACAGGCTGTTGTTGGGGTGGTGAGGGTCTTTCATTATTCTGCAGGCTCTGGATTTGCACCTCTTGTTATATAAGACCTGCAGGGGTGGTAGTGCAATACCCGTAGTATGCTCACCACTCTCTGTAGGGCCTTCTTGTCCTGTGCCTTGCTGTTGCCATACCAGGCAGTGATGTTTCCAGTCAAGATGCTCTCTACAGCTCCGGAGTAGAAGGATTGGAGTATCTTCCCCGATACTCTGAACTTCCTTAACTGTCTCAGGTGGTAGAGGCGCTGCTTCGCCTTTTTTACGACTAAGTCTATGTCAGGTCTTCTGAGATGTGGACCCCCAGGTACTTAAAGCTGCTCACCCTGTCCACGGTAGCCCCGTTTATCCACAGTGGTGTGTGTGTCCCCTGCTGTGTTCTCCTAAAATCCACGATCAGCTACTTGGTTTTACCAATGTTCAGGAGCAGGCTGACACCAGCGTGCCAGTGCATCAACCTCCTCCCGGTAGGACTTCTCATCATTGTCAGAGATCAGCAACACCACCACTGTGTGGAAGGTCACACTACCTCTCTTAGATCCTTCCCTTGCTGTGCAGGTGCCCCGACCGAACTGTAGGAGTCGCTGTTTACAACGACCAGGACCCACCCTCGCCGGGTTTCCCACCCGCAAACACTGCCAATTGTGTTAGTATGGATGGTCGGCCAACCCGGAAGCACCACAGCTGGATTCGATCCCACTGACTCTGTGGTGGTAGACAGACGCTTAGTCCGCTGCTCTACCCGGCCGCCCGAGTGGAGAGAGTTTTAACAACTCCGTCCAAATGACTGAATGCATTAGTCCAAGTGTCTAAGTCAGTTCATTTTGGTAGGTCCTGTGTGCGGTAAACAGATCCAAAATCTTCTTATTGCAATCCAAAAGCTTCGATAATCCAAATGTCCACGTCTTCAAGTTGGTAGCCCGATTGAAATGTCCCAAGAGGCAGAGAGGGTTAGCCTTATTCTGCTTTCTTGATGAAAATATGCAATCCACTGATTAGATCCATTTCGAGTTGATTTGGGTGATTCCGTTGAAGAAGGTAGAGTCGACACGTCAAGACCGGCTTCAGGGAGGCAGTGAGCGGCGGCGATAGGGACGACCTTGAAGGCCTAGGGAGAGAGGAAAGAAATGTGACTTGTCTCTGCAAGAGGCGGGAAGGTGTCAGTGATATTTCCAGTCAGAATTCTCTCTACAGCCCTGGAATAGAAGGAGTGGAGTATCTTCCCCGATACTCTGAACTTCCTTAACTGTCTCAGGTGATAGAGGTGCTGTTTCGCCTTTTTTTACCACAGAGTCTATGTGTGTTGTCCATGTCAGGTCCTCTGTGACTCCCAGGTACTTGAAACTGCTCACCCTGTACACGATAGCCCCATTTATCCACAGTGGCATGTGTGTCCCCTGCTGTATTCTCCTAAAATCCACGATCAGCTCCTTAGTTTTACCAATGTTCAGGAGTAGGCTGTTATCCCGGCACCAGCGTGCCAGTTAATCAACCTCCTGCCTGTAGTCCTTCTCGTCGTTGTTAGAGATCAGCCCCATCACCACCGTGTCATCAGCAAACTTCACTATGGAGTTGGAGCTGAACCTGACCACACAGTCATGTGTGTACAGTGAATACAGCAGAGGGCTTAGAACACAGCCCTGGGGGACCCGATACTCAAGGTGATTGTGCTGGAGGTATGACCCCCCACCTTGACCGCCTGGGGCCTGTCACTCAGAAAGTCCAGGATCCAGGCGCTCATGGCGGAGCTCAGACCCAGATCGATCAGCTTGTCTGGTGGGGACTATGGTGTTGAAAGCTGAACTATAGTCAATGAACAGCAATCTCACATAGCCCCCCTTCTGACTGTCAAGGTGAGATAGAGTGTAGTACCTGGGAGACCGCGTCGTCAGTAGACCTGTTTGTCCTGTATGCAAACTGAAATGGGTCCATGTTACTAGGGAGGGAGGCACAGATGTGGTCCTTGACCAGCCTCTCAAAGCATTTCATGACCACAGAGGTGAGTGCCACCGGTCTGTAGTCATTTAGGCCTGCTGGGGAGGATTTTTTTGGTACAGGGATTATAGTGGACACCTTGAAGCAGGCAGGGACCACAGACTCGGCCAGGGATAGATTGAATATAGTTGTGAACACTGGGGCTAGCTGATTTGCACAGGACTCGAGTATTCGTCCTGTTATCCCATCTGGGCCTGCAGCTTTCCTAGTATTCACACCATAAACGCTCTTCTCACACTGTGTTCCGTCAATGAGAGAGTGTGTTCCCCCCCGCGGATGAACCCCCCCCCCCCACGCTGCGGCAACCGGCGTGTCAGTGACGCCGCCAGCCAGTGAACTAACGTCACCACTGCTCGCTCCAAACCTGGCGTAAAAGGAGTTGAGTTCATCCGCAAGAGAGGCATCGGCACTCACTATTGAGGAGGGGCTGACTTTATAAATTCTTATCGTTCGTAATCCCCGCCATAAGCCTCTTGTGTCGTTCTGTGTCTCCATCTTATTAGGATATCGCCGTTTTTTAGCCCTCACTATTTTGCGTAGCCTATAAGCTGTTGCCTTATACTCGTCCATATTTCCCAATGCTCGGGCCGAGTTGTAAGCAGCGGTGCGAGCATTCAGGGCCACTCGAATGGAGTTGTCAACCCACGGTTTCTGGTTTGGAAAAACATGCACCGTCTTCATGGGGACGATAGTGTCAGCTAACGTTGCTATGAAGCTGACCACAACATCCACATATGCAATGCCTTCTCTATTTGACGACCACATCAAACACGAGGTGGACGCCGGCAAATATTGCGGCATGGTCATGCTGGACCTCCAAAAGGCTTTCGACACTGGTACACTGTCCCCCCCGCCCTCCCAGTGAGCTGTGGTGTTCCACAAGGAAGCATACTAGGACCTTTACTGTTCCTAATTTATGCAAATGACATGTAATCAGCTTGTGACTGCCACTTGTTCCTGTTCGCGGACGACTCAGCCCTGCTGGTCTCTGACAGGGACAAGTTGCAGGTTGAAAAAGCCCTCAGCTCTGAACTCGGCAGAATCTGCACCTGGCTCGCTGATAACAAACTATCATTACACCTGGGTGAAACGGAATCCATTCTCTTTGGATCAAATAGCAAACTCAGCAAGGCCAACGGCTTCTCAGTTACAGTGGGTGACAATATTGTTACAAGGAAAGATACAATTACCTACCTGGGTTCCATCCTAGAGGCAAATATTTCCTGTGACAAAATTACAGGATCTCCTCTCTGGTAAATAAGAATACCTTGAAGACTCTAACAGGAGCACTCATTCAAGGGTACTACGACTATTGTTCTGAAGGATCAGATTAAACCGAATATATATATTTATTTATATATATATATTTAATTGTATTTGTATATCCCCTGATATCCCTTGTATATTCCTTGTACAATATGCATTGAATATCCCTTCTAGTCTACTGAACATCCCATAATAGTCTCCATTCTACCATTGGACGAGACCTTGGTGCCAGGTCGCCATACCCCTCAGACCAGGTTCAATCGTACCGCTCAACATGTATGGACAAGTCCTAGTTCCGCGTAGGAATATGTCTACCGCACCACTAATGGTACTATTTGTTCATAGTGCGTATATATACTGCGCTATTAAAGTAGAGCTTTCTTTTAGTCCAGTTCCTTACCCTCCAACAGAGTGACAGACGCAAAAGCCTCCCCGCGAACCACGTGTGGGCAGTAAGGCCAATTCGGCCCAGTATCGGCATTGAGACATCGTGTATATTAATATTTGAATAGTCATATTTGGCACTATATCGTCGAGTTGGACGTATTCTATTAAGCTAATAATAGTCTATTCATATGTAGTGCCTCGTGCGGTAAGAGTTCTATAGTAATCAGCACCCCCATCGTTTCGGGCATCAGCTGGACGCTTATCCAGGGTGGTTGACCCCACGTGAAGCTGTACCCGAGGAGCTCCAGGCCAAAGAGCGAGTGGACCTGTATATTGGATTATTCTACCGACGACGGCTAGCCTTCCCCGGCTTGGATTATGCTTTGAGTACTTTGATTATTCTATGGATAAAGGCCAACACTGCGGTGTGTTGGAAATACCCCCCCCGGAGAGGACGACAGGTGAGAAGACGCTCTACACGACGAGGTCGCCTCACGTCTCTCCATCGTGGACCGGAGGACGCCGGCCACAGAGAGTCCAACTGCTTTCATCTGTGGATCGAGGATCGCTGGGCACCGGGTCGCACGACTGTGGGCTCTCCCAGGATACCCTCGGCCAGACGGGATACAGCCAGACTCTACCCCCCCCCCTCCAGCTGTCCTACAAGCAGTCGGAACCTCCCCCTAGTGTATCCAGCTATATAATCATTCAAGTATCATTGCTATTGTTCCCTAAATATTCCAGGTTGTATATTTGCTTCCTGCGCAATCAGAGATTGGACATTCGATATTGATCTACCTACGAATACTCATTTGCCATAAAAGTGCATACTATTTCAAATCATAAATGTAATTAAGTGATCGTTGTACATACCTTTTGCTATGTATTATTATTAAACGCAGACTTTCGACTTGGTACATTTGTGTTGGATCCGTTTCATCAGGTGGGAGTGTTTATCATAATTATTTATACCTAGTACTGGGTGGCCAGAGTCTAAAGTACAAGAGGTAGTGGTAGTAAGTATCATATCTAACAATACAGTCAGGGAATTGTACCCCTCAGTTACAATTGGTCCTTCGAGCCGGAGGGTAATCAGTGTAATATTAATATAGTGTTATTAATATTAAAATGGCTTATGATGAACACTCCACGAAACGATCCTCCTAACCAACAACGCCCGCGGCGCAAACGACAGCTCCCTCAGTACCTAGAGGCTTACGCTGTCAGTCAACAACCTAGTCTTCTACCAACAGTAAACGCGGTAAAACTAGAAAGTAAAATTATGTCTAACCCTAACGACCAGGCTACCCCGACCATAGAGGCCCCTACGGGTTCTAACGTAACTGACCCAGCTCACGGTGGGAACCAGGGGGAACCAGACATGACTTTACACCCCGCCAATACCGAAGAAGTAGTCCCCGACGAGTCCCGGGAGGAAGACAACACTACCGAGAGAGAACTCGGCACGGAAGAAGATGAGGAGAGCACCGTGGAGATAGAGCTCCAAGACTCCGCACGGAGTACCCCAAGGGACGGCTCCCCTATACAACCGTCTTCTCCCAGCGAGGCAGAGAGGACACTACAGCAGGCATTCCTCGTCAGCCTGAAAGCCTCTACTGAACGCGATAGACTCCAGGGTGAACGCGATCGATTGCAGATACAGCAACGGAGCGAAGAAGAGCACATACGCCTGGAAATAAGACGCATTCAGATGGAAGAGAATATGGCAAGAGACCGGGCCGACGCCCAGCGCGCCGCCACCGGTGCCCAGAGAGAATCGGATCTCACCAAGCGCGAAGCCGAGCGCGACAGAGCACAAGCGCAACTAATAGAACAGCTGATCAGAAGGACAACACCCCCTCCCTCCACCAGAGGCTCCAGGAACTCGTCTAGACATCACTCCAGGGCGGCATCCCCTAGCCGAGTAAGCGACCCTGAACTTGACCAACAGACGAGGTTTATACCCCCCGCAGACCCCCTTCCCCAACCGGTCCAAGCGAGACCCAGCCACCGGGAAGGAGCAGCATACACTGCGGAGAGGCTAAATCAGAGACTACAAGCCCTGGATGACCTAACGGAAGACGAAGAGGAAGAGGAGGAGAACCACGCCCGACGACAGCACAGTACTCTACCGGACCAGGAGGTCCAGTACAGCCCAGGCTATACCCCCGCGGAGCTGCGCTACAGACCCCCGACGCTATTCACGGGTGAGCACGACGCACGACCCGCACCGAGGAACAGCACCTGGACCAGCGGGCCATGGTACACAGCCGGTACCAGCCCACGCCAAGGAGCAGGAGGAGACTCGCCTAGGAGGCCTCTCCCCCAACGCTCGCCGATGTATCAACAATCCGCGTCATACATTGGCACACCTATGGTACCAGACTTCACCCAGGAGAACCGGGCCCAGTATACGGAGCTCCGCATGTGTCTGGAGACAATGTTGGTGGATGTCATTGATGAACGCCATAAATACGCGATACTACTGAAGCATTTAAAGGTACCCCGCGCGCACAACATAGCGCTCGCCTACGCCACTTCCACGACCCCATACACCGCAGCGCTGGTAGCGTTGGACCAGAGATATGGACGTATATGGGATTACGTGATCCAGGAGATCAGGCACATCGACCGCCTACCCCCAGCAACAGACAATCGAGCACTGGACGACCTGTCCATCAGAGTGCAGTCCCTGGTAGGGATGCTGGGAGCGCAGAGGGAAAAGGGTAGGCATGAACTATACGCCAACTCAAATGTAGAGAGGATCTTGGAGAAGCTACCGCCCGCCCGACAGGAGCGCTTTAGGCGGCAGAGAGACCACCGAGACCCTAATGGCCCCGAACCGAACCTCCTCGATCTAGCCGACTTCCTGGCGAGAGAAGTCAGCAGCTTACGGCTAGATACATTCGGACGGAGCACCCCTGGCTCCAGAGAAGGAACCAGGAGACTAAATGATGGAAGAAGATCGGTGACTGTCATGCACCAATCGGAGTCAGTGCCAAGCAGTAGGAGCCACAGTACCCCCTCAAGAAAGGAGAAGTGGAAGATAGTGTGCCCCTACTGTGAGAAAGAACACTGGCTGTCACAATGTGACTCACTCCCCAAGATGAATGCGGAGGAAGCGAGTCAATGGATAAAGTCCAACAGACGCTGTTTTCGCTGTGCGCGATCACACATGGCAGCCGAATGCCGCTTAAAGAAAAAGTGCAGTCGGTGCGATGGAGCCCATCTGGACATACTCCACGACAGTAACAGACGGCGGCCTCCACCCGCACCATCAAGCAGCAAAGCAAGCGTCATGTACATCGACCCCGCCAGCAGCAGCGGAGCCAGAGTGCTCTTAAAGGTAGTCCGTGTGACATTGAGCTACCAGAATAAAGTCATGGACACTTACGCCGTCCTTGATGACGGGTCAGAGAAGACCCTTCTGCTTGCGTCCGCTGCGGCCCAGCTAGGGCTGCGGGGGAGCGAAAACCAAATGACAATTCGGACAATAAGAAGAAATTTGAAAACGATAAAGGGCGAGAATGTCTCATTCTCTATCGCAGCAAGCGGCCAGCCCGAGCGACGGTACAGGATTACAGACGCTTTCACCAGCCAAGAAATAGGACTCTCGCGGTACACATACCCCGTAGCCAAGCTGATGGAGAAATATGTACATCTACGCAAGCTACCGATCCCACTCATAGACGGTGCTACCCCGACACTGTTGATAGGCTCCGACCATGCAGACCTCATTGTCCCGATAGACCGGGTTCATACCGGACCCAGAGGCTGTCCTGCAGCAGTCGAGACCCGCCTAGGATGGACTCTCCAAGGCCCACTCGCCAAATCTCTCAACCGAACCACAGCCACTAGCTGTCTCCACTCCCGAGTCACAGAGGGAGACACCGCACTCCTGCAGCATGTAGAGAGGCCATGGACCTTAGAACACATGCCCTTTAAGAACGAAAAGAAAGACATTCGCTCTAAAGACGACATCTACGCCATTAACCTCCTCGAGACGGGAACAAAGAGAGTCCCAGTCAGCGGCGTGTTGAGATACGCCACGCCACTCCTGCGGCGGGAAGGGATGCCTACCTTTCACGCAAAGAAAGACGCCACAGAGCGGTACCTACTAAACACAGAGCGGCGCTTAGCCAAGGACCCCGCCCAAGAAAGTGTATACCGCGCTGAGATTGAGAAGCTCATCACAGCGGGACACGTCACAAAGATTGACATTAAAGAGGCCGACCAGACGACTGAATCGTGGTACGTGCCCCACCACAAGGTTCATCACAACGGCAAAGACCGCATCGTGTTTAACTGCAGCTACCAGATCGGATCCCAAAATCTGAATAAAGAGCTATTGCCCGGTCCTACACTCGGCCCCTCCCTACTAGGCGTACTACTCCGCTTCCGCCAGGACAAGGTGGCTATCAGCGGGGATATCAAAGGGATGTTCCTGCAGGTGAGATTAGTAGAGGAGGACAAGCCCCTGTTGCGGTTCCTATGGAGAGAGAGGCCGGGAGATGAGCACCCAGCCATCTACCAATGGGAAGTCCTCCCTTTCGGAACTACATGCAGCCCATGCTGTGCTACATTTGCACTACAGAGACATGTCGCAGAGGACCCAGCAGCGGACGAAGAGGTCCGACACAGTGTGAAGAACAGCTTCTACGTAGATAACTGTCTACAAAGCGTTTCGACCCAGGAAGAAGCCGAGGCTCTCCTACTTAAACTCCGCGCCTCTCTGATCAAAGGCGGCTTTGATCTCAGGCAGTGGGCCAGCAGCGATCCGCACGTACTGCGCAGCCTCTCCTCCGAGGACAAGGCAGCGAGCAGCGAGACCTGGATGGCCACAATCCCAGGAGAAGCCCAAGAGATGACACTAGGACTAGTGTGGCGCTTCAAAACAGATTCGCTCCACTATAGACACAAACCCCTGACCACGGAGCAGGGAAGGTCGACAGCAATACCGACCACCAGACGGAGTGTGTACAGAACACTCGCCCGACAATATGACCCGTTAGGATGTATACTACCGTACACCACCAGGGCAAAGATGATTGTACGAGCATTGTGGGACAAGGACCAGGGCTGGGACGACCCCATTCCCGCACACCTTGCATCCACCTGGAGAGAGTGGGAGATGGAACTCCACTCACTCCCAGGCGTTAATATACGCCGAAGCTACTTCCCACCCACGGTGAGGCCAGAGACATGTAAAATGGATTTACACGTCTTCAGTGACGCCTCCGAGGTCGCCTACGGATCAGTAGCCTACTTGCGGGCCCAAGAAGAGGGGGGAGAGATCTACACAGCATTCATCCTCGCCCGCTCGAGAATAGCCCCACGCAAGCAACAGTCTATCCCACGTCTAGAGCTCTGCGCAGCCCTCGCAGGAGCGCATCTAGCCACGCTCATCCAACGTGAGCTCACCATTCCGGTGCATAGAACAATCCTGTGGTCAGATTCCACGACAGTACTCGCCTGGATCAAATCGGATTCATGCAAATACAAAGTCTTCGTGGGAGTCAGAGTCACTGAGATTCAAGAGTTAACCGGAGAGTTAACCGGAGAAGCAAACTGGCGCTATGTTGATACAAAACACAACCCAGCTGACGTCATCACCCGGGGAATGTCCCTAGATGACTTAACCCGTCATAACATCTACAGTGACGGACCAGCATTCCTCAAGCTCCCGGAAGGAGATTGGCCCACGCCCACCCCGAGGGAAGCAAGTGACGAGGAGGCTGAGAATAAGAAACCCATGTTCTGTGGATTGAGCACTGTTGTCTCCGCAGACCCCAACATAGACGATTGCATTACCATAGAGAGTGCGCAGCAACGGACATTCCTGCAGCACCACCCAGAGATTAAGTCCCCCGCTGATATGTCAGCAGCTGACTACGAGGAAGCAGAACTGCTTCTACTGCAACGAGCCCAGAGAGACTCGTTCCCCGATGAACTAGACTGTCTACAGGGAGGAAAGCCCGTCCCATCAGACAGCAGATTGATTCATCTGGCCCCCGAGAGTGACACACATACCCTCATCAGAGTGGGTGGTCGCCTGCGGAGAGCCCCCAATTTACCGGATGACATTAAGTACCCGATCGTATTGAACAGCCGACACAAGGTCACAGAGCTGATTATAAAGAAATACGACGAGGATGTACACCACGCAGGAGCAGAGAGAGTCTTCGCGGAAATCAGACGTCGTTACTGGATACTTCAAGGAAGAGAGGCGGTGCGACGCTTCCAGCGAACCTGTCTAGACTGCCGAAAGTGGCGCGCGCAGCCCAGCATACCACGGATGGCTGACCTACCTCCATGTCGCCTCCGACTCGGCGACAAGCCATTCCACTCAACAGGCATGGACTGTTTTGGCCCGCTGCACATAAAGAAAGGAAGAGGCACCGAGAAGCGGTGGGGTATTGTATTCAAATGCATGACCACCAGAGCGATACATATCGAGCTCCTTCCGACCATGAGCGCAGACTCATTCCTTATGGCCTTCCGAAGATTCACATCACGGAAAGGAAAACCGTCTACATTATTGTCCGATCACGGGACAAACTTCAAAGGCGGAGAAAGAGAGCTGAGGGAGAGCTTCCAAGCTATGGGCCCAGAACTTAAGACCCACCTCGCTCCAGCCCAGATTGACTTCCAATTCAACCCCCCAAACGCACCCCACTTCGGTGGAACTTGGGAACGAGAAGTACGTTCTATAAAGACAGCCCTGTACGCAGTACTTGGGGCCCAGACTGTGGCGGAAGAAGTCCTAATGACAGTCCTCACGGAGATTGAGGGAGTATTGAACTCAAAGCCCCTCGGTTACGTCTCCAGTGATGTAGCAGATGTCGACCCAGTCACCCCCAACACCCTCCTGATGGGGCGGCTAGATCCCGCGTTACCCCAGACAATGTACCGGCCTGAAGAAGCGAACGGCCGACGAATGTGGAGGTACAGCCAAGTATTAGCCGACAAGTTTTGGAGCAGTTTCCTACTGCACTACCTACCGTCTCTACAGACCCGCCAGAAGTGGGTAAAAGAGAGAGACAATTTGACGGAAGGAACAGTCGTCATGATTATTGACCAGTCACTACCCAGAGCTATGTGGCCGGCTGGCCGCGTAAGCAAAGTGATCACCGGTACCGATGGCAAGGTCCGAGCAGCTGAAGTACTTGTCCAGGGGCGCATTTACACCCGTCCTGTGGCGAGGCTCATAGAACTGCCCCGACTCCCAGACACAATCGATGATGACCATGACCCTATGACTTTGTGAGTTGACTGACCCTTACAGCGAACCCTTGAGTGGTAGACAGTGCGGTTAATCTGTCTCTGCTTAACTAATTGGGTTGGGACCAATTAGGGGGCGGCTGTTCTGAAGGATCAGATTAAACCGAATATATATATTTATTTATATATATATATTTAATTGTATTTGTATATCCCCTGATATCCCTTGTATATTCCTTGTACAATATGCATTGAATATCCCTTCTAGTCTACTGAACATCCCATAATAGTCTCCATTCTACCATTGGACGAGACCTTGGTGCCAGGTCGCCATACCCCTCAGACCAGGTTCAATCGTACCGCTCAACATGTATGGACAAGTCCTAGTTCCGCGTAGGAATATGTCTACCGCACCACTAATGGTACTATTTGTTCATAGTGCGTATATATACTGCGCTATTAAAGTAGAGCTTTCTTTTAGTCCAGTTCCTTACCCTCCAACAGAGTGACAGACGCAAAAGCCTCCCCGCGAACCACGTGTGGGCAGTAAGGCCAATTTGGCCCAGTATCGGCATTGAGACATCATGTATATTAATATTTGAATAGTCATATTTGGCACTATATCGTCGAGTTGGACGTATTCTATTAAGCTAATAATAGTCTATTCATATGTAGTGCCTCGTGCGGTAAGAGTTCTATAGTAATCAGCACCCCCATCGTTTCGGGCATCAGCTGGACGCTTATCCAGGGTGGTTGACCCCACGTGAAGCTGTACCCGAGGAGCTCCAGGCCAAAGAGCGAGTGGACCTGTATATTGGATTATTCTACCGACGACGGCTAGCCTTCCCCGGCTTGGATTATGCTTTGAGTACTTTGATTATTCTATGGATAAAGGCCAACACTGCGGTGTGTTGGAAATACCCCCCCCGGAGAGGACGACAGGTGAGAAGACGCTCTACACGACGAGGTCGCCTCACGTCTCTCCATCGTGGACCGGAGGACGCCGGCCACAGAGAGTCCAACTGCTTTCATCTGTGGATCGAGGATCGCTGGGCACCGGGTCGCACGACTGTGGGCTCTCCCAGGATACCCTCGGCCAGACGGGATACAGCCAGACTCTACCCCCCCCCTCCAGCTGTCCTACAAGCAGTCGGAACCTCCCCCTAGTGTATCCAGCTATATAATCATTCAAGTATCATTGCTATTGTTCCCTAAATATTCCAGGTTGTATATTTGCTTCCTGCGCAATCAGAGATTGGACATTCGATATTGATCTACCTACGAATACTCATTTGCCATAAAAGTGCATACTATTTCAAATCATAAATGTAATTAAGTGATCGTTGTACATACCTTTTGCTATGTATTATTATTAAACGCAGACTTTCGACTTGGTACATTTGTGTTGGATCCGTTTCATCAGGTGGGAGTGTTTATCATAATTATTTATACCTAGTACTGGGTGGCCAGAGTCTAAAGTACAAGAGGTAGTGGTAGTAAGTATCATATCTAACAATACAGTCAGGGAATTGTACCCCTCAGTTACAACTATGCTTGCACCTCATGGTACCAAAGCACATCAAAGGCCCTAAAAACAAGGCTACAAACATCACAAAACAAACTGGTCAGACTACTGCTTGGCCTTACTCCTAAAACCCACCTCACCCCTGCCCATTTTTGACAATCTAGGATCGACACGCTTCCGGGAGGAGCCGGAATCGAACCGGGACCCTTCAGATTACCAGACGACCTTCCCTGACTCACTTAGACTGAATCCCATTCAATATTTATGAATATGGTGCGTTACGTAAGTGTGTGTTCGTGTTAAACAGATGGTCTGTTTCATGTCCAGTAGACACCCTGTGGAGCGATGTGGCTGTTTCCATGTTCCTGCCAACAGGTGTCATCCAATGTTTCCTCCACGTGGTCTTATCATCATCCTCCAGCAGACAACGATGGCTGAGGCCACATTCCACTCCAAAATAACCTGACCTTGCATCCAGACAGGGCTGTAAAGGACCCCAGCTCGCCGGGGATCAGATTAGTGACTGGCTTTTGGGCTGAGCTGCTTTGTGAGTCGTCGTTTTGCCATTTTATTTTAATCTTTTGTTTTCAAAATTGGATCCATGATTTATTGTTACCACCAGTACTGACTGTGGGCGGGGGGCGGTCGATCTTGCTTGATCGCTGGACCAAATCTGGGATGAGCCCCCCCCCCGCCCCCTGTCACACTGTGTAGCCCCCATCATTCCACTTGTTTGGGAAGTGAAAAATTTGAGAGCTGCTCAAAAAAAGCTAAAAGAAAAGCCAACTGGCCCCTACAGTCATGTGACCTACCCTAACTGTACTATATGCTACCGTATGCTACCGTATGTTACCATATGCTACCTTATGTTACGTATGCTACCGTATGTTATCGTATGCTACCGTATGCTACCGTATGTATGCTACTGTATGCTACTGTATGCTCAAATGTATGCTGTATTACCTCAAGAAAAGCTAAAAGAAAAGCCCCAACAGTCATGTGACCTACCGTAACTCTACACGTTTGTAAACAAGGGTAGTGGACAAGTGCGCATCAGAGGGAGGCAAATAGGACGCAGCCATATAGAGAAGTCACCGCCTGTTGTTCTCAGGCCAGAATAGGATAATAAATGTTCCAAACTATGCACTGTACACCTTTCCTGAACACAGGGTCAGTTCACACCAACACGTCAGCCAAGGATAACAGAGAGACATAGTTATGTAATGACAGGACATTCTTTGAAATGGGTAGGATGTGTTATTGAGGGTGAGGGAGATAGTTGTATGAGGTGTTCTATATTAAAAAAAAAAAGGTAATATAATCTAACCTGATTTTATGAGGTGAAATGGTGTTAGATATTACAATACTACTACTATTAGACAGTTATATCATACTACTACTAGTAGACAGTATGATACATCAGGCACACACCAGACCAAAACATCAACATAACATGGTGTAAATGTCTCTAAAGGAGACGGCAGTGACCACTATAACTCTTTATTCATGGAATCTCTGCTTTATTAGCTGGTGTAAAGAGGATTATGATGACAGACTGGAGGGAGAGGGAGGATGATGAAGGTTGTTGTGATTCAAACCGGTGACATCACAAGTACATGGTATACGTTGTGTTTTGTTCACATTGGGCTGCAAACCAGATTCAAACCAAATTCAAACTTTTTGTTATCCCCCCGCATTGGATTTTCAAACCGAATTTTGGAAAGTCTGTCAAACCTCAGTTCAAAACTAGAGCCCCTCATCACTCCCAAGGCTCGCCTGAACGCCCTGCCGTCCTCAACTATCACTGTTCAGTGGTAGTTTTTCAGTGATTATTTTTTATTTTTTACATTGCGATGTGTACGCTTCCTTCGCTGAGCCAGAGGGAGAGACATGTAGTAGTACATCTTGACATTTTTTAGGGATTTTCCACGGGGTCAGGGAGGGGTCAGGGTGGGGAGCCTCCAGCTGGATGTTGCCAGAGCATTCCAGGGACCAGGCACAGGGATGTGTCTGCGTTGTGACCTCACTTCTGGTATGACTCAGGACACTGGGTCTCCTGGGTAGAGTAGGTCAGCCTGAGCCGGACTATTGTTTAGAGGGGACCTCGTGCCGGGCGGCTGGACACTGTGTACCAACACATCGCAGACCAGGAAACTGGAGAAGACGAGACATAAACCACTCACAACTTTGCCAGTGGTGGAAGAAGTACACAGTTCTTTAGTAGTAGAAATACTCAGATAAATGAGTACTCTGGTAAAAGTAAAAGTCCTCCATTCAAATTCTACTTAAGAAAAAGTAGAGAAGTATTTGCTATTGAATGTACTTAAGTATCTAAAGTAAAAGTACACATTCTACATGACGTTTTTGTATCCATTGACCTCTATAGGTTATGTTAAAGTGGTATGTGGTCCACGCACACAATTTTGATGATGATGTTCCTACGAGGATGACATGTATCGTATGATCGTGAATACATTTAAATATGTGGTCCAGTTATGCTGCTCTTATTAAAGGTTGTGTGAAAGTGGTATGTGGTCCAGTTATGCTGCTCTGAGTACGTCCTCTTGAAGTTGACAGGCTTCAAATGTAAAAGTAAGTATATAATCTTCATAAAAAATGTATTTAGTATATATTATGTTTTCTATGCTAAATCCTTTTCTTCAAAGTAACTAGTAACTGATGGGTTCAGATAAATGGTAGTGGAGTAAAAAGTACAATATTTCCCTTGAAATGTAGTGGAGTAAAAGTATAAAGTTCCCTAAAATGAATGTACTGTATAGTACAGTATACTAAGTACAGTACTTGAGTAATGATACTTCCTCTGATCGTTCAAGCCTAATTTCTGACATAGTAATTTAAGTCCTTTAGCTCCTTTAGCATGTGACACAATTACTTGGAAGAACAAGTCATACCTATTCTGTTCTGATAACTGTTTTCCTTTCTATCTCAGAGCACATGGATCTGAAAACACTAGCTTATATGGCAACTTTAATGCTTCAAGAACTAACTATGTATGCTACTGTATGTTACTGTCTGTTACTATATGTTACTATATGTTACTGTATGTTACTGTATGTTACTATATGTTACTGTATGTTACGGTCTGTTACTATATGTTACTATATGTTACTGTATGTTACTGTATGTTACTATATGTCACTGTATGTTACTGTATGTTACTGTACTGTATATTACTGTATGTTACTATATGTTACTGTATGTTACTATACAGTATATTACTGTATGTTACTATATGTTACTGTATATTACTGTATGTTACTGTATGTTACTGTATGTTACTGTCTGTTACTATATGTTACTGTATATTACTGTATGTTACTGTATGTTACTGTATGTTACTGTCTGTTACTATATGTTACTATATGTTACTGTATGTTACTATATGTTACTGTATGTTACTATATGTCACTGTATGTTACTGTATGTTACTGTACTGTATATTACTGTATGTTACTATATGTTACTGTATGTTACTATATAGTATATTACTGTGTGTTACTATATGTTACTGTATGTTACTGTATGTTACTACAGTACATGTTACTGTATGTTACTATATGTTACTGTATGTTACTGTACAGTATATTACTGTATGTTACTATATGTTACTGTATGTTACTACAGTACATGTTACTGTATGTTACTATATGTTACTGTATGTTACTGTATGTTACTGTATGCTACTGTATGTTACTGTATTAACACGCTTTAACACTCGTTACACTTTTTAACACTCTCACACACTCAATTCCTTACAATGACAATTTCTATCTATTTTGTGACTGTTTACATGGGGTGGGATTCATCTAAATACGGATAGAGCCAAGTTTCATAGTTACAGCGCTCATCATTGCATCCTATGATAAGGTGGGTTGGTATTCTTTATCAGAAAGGCAAATAGGCATTGACCCGCTCAAAATATAGGCTCACACTTAAGATCCCATGAGTTCAACCTGAATTGGGTATGTCAGCCTTTTTGTTTTGATGCACCAGCTTCCTGGAATGATATTCAACTCACACTAAAAACCAATACCCCACTATCCTATGGACAATTAAAAAACATGATCACAAACCTCCCTAGCTCCGTGTGTAACTGATCTCTCTTTCTTTATACACATTTAGAACTGTTTAAACGTACTTGTGATCTCAACAGCATTGAAAATGAGAGTAAAACCTCAATGTCAATTTTGAGAATAAATAAAGGTTTCAATCAATCAATATAAATAACATGGTATTCATTTGCATTATGCAGATGATACAATCTTGCATGCTACTGGCTCCACTCTTAAACTGGCCGGTACAAATTTACAGTCTGCTTTTAATGTAGACTGTTCCTAATTTATGCAAATGACATGTCGTCAGCTTGTGACTGCAACTTGTTCTTGTTCGCGGACGACTCAGCCCTGCTGGTCTCTGACAAGAACAAGTTACAGGTTGAAAAAACCCTCAGCTCAGAACTCGGCAGAATCTGCACCTGGTTTGCTGATAACAAACTATCATTACACATGGGTAAAACAGAGTCCATTCTCTTCGGATCAAATAACAAACTCAGCAAGGCCAACGGCTTCTCAGTTACAGTGGGTGACAATATTGTCACAAGGAAAGATGAAATTACATACCTAGGTTCCATCCTAGAGGCAAATCTTTCCTGTGACAAAATGGCATCCAATGTAATAAAAAAATATTCTTGTACCGGATCTCATCTCTGGTAAACAAGAATACCCTGAAGACTCTGGCAGGAGCACTCATTCAAGGGTACTACGACTATGCTTGCACCTCATGGTACCAAAGCACCTCAAAGGCGCTAAAAACAAGATTACAAACATCACAAAACAAACTGGTCAGACTACTACTTGACCTTACTCCTAGAACCCACCTCACCCCTGCCCACTTTGACTACCTAGGATGGCTTAGAGTAGACGACAGAGTACAGCAACTTGCAATGGGCCTGGTCTACAAGATACACTACACGACTAAGTACATGTCAAAATACTTCCCAAAGGTCAGTGAATACCACGACCACAACACCAGAGGGAGCTCCACAAATCATGTTAAACCCAGATTCGGCTCAAACAAGGGACTAAACACGCTTCGCAATTATGCCACATCAATGTGGAACGCCCTACCCAAAGCTGTAAAGGAATGTGAATCACTACCCACTTTCAAAACCACTCTCAACGAGCACCTACGGGAGACTGCAATTCGAAACTGGCCCCTGTAAATGTACAGTAAATGTCCTAACCCAATAATACATGAGACCCTCTTCTTGGGACCAAGTAAGGTTTTGTCGATATTCCAATGTACAGTTTTGCTTGTACAGTTGTACAGTTTCCCCAACTCTGCCAATTGAGTTAGTATGACGGCTGGCCCAAGCCGGAGGCAACGCCGACAGCCGGAGTCGAACCCGGTGTCTCTTGCGTTGGTGACGAGCGCAATGTCCGCTGCGCCACCCAGCCGCCTGAAATTGTAGAATCTTGTAAATATTTAGGGATCTGGTTAGATAATAGACTCTCTTTTTACACCCATGTGGAACACGGTTCTAAAAGGTTTAAGGTAAAAAATGTATTCTGCCAGTTGGAAGACCATTGTACAATCAACAATTATGTCTGTATTTGATTATAGTAACATTATGTACATGCATGCCTCTCCCTCCACCTTAAAACCCCTCGATGCTGTGTATCATAGCACACTGCGTTTTATCACTGGAGATACATTTCTCACTCACCATTGTATTTATGAAAAAGTTGGACGGCCTTCTTTAACAAAGAGAAGGAACTTGCATTGTATTTGATTTATCTATAAGGCTTATCTATTTCCCTATTATCTCTGCTCTTTGAATGCCTTTAAATACAGAACATAACCTGCTTTAAATACTAGGCCTTGTACAAATAGAATAGACTACAGCCAAAACCTTGAAATTATAATATTTAATTTTGTTAGAAGATTTTAGTATAATATTAATGTATATTGAACTCTGACCAGCACTGATCCACTGGAGACAACACCATCTGAAGCCCGCCTTAAAGTGTGGAAGGAAAAGCAACCACCCACACAGCTGGACTATGCTCACCCCTTTGCCGAACCCCTCCCACCAGAAGATAACAACTGGGCAAAATAGAAGTGCCTGAACCGACTCCGCTCAGGTGTTGGCCGTTCCAGGGAAGTCCTTAGCAGATGGGGTTATCTTAGTTCCCCAACCACATGCGACTGTGGCACAGAACACCAGACCATGGAGCACCGCCTTCGATGTCCTCTGTTAGGTGGACCCTGCACAGCAAAGGACCTAGCACTCTACAACATCAAGGGACAGCAATGTACCAAGCACTGGTTGGACGTTATATAAGCTGAATAGCTTTGTATATGGACACGAAAATAAGAAGAACTCTGATATCTTAGATGCTGCTTGTACTTGTTTCCTTTGATCTATATGTTAGTTTGTTATTTGACTGCTGTATGATAATCTATGATTGATGTCCAATGTGTTTGTCTATCGTACACAGGTCTCTCTTGAAAAAGAGATATCGAGGCTACTTGTCAAAATAAAGGACAAATGCTTCTGATTGGCCCAAAGGGACTGCTGCATTATCCATTAGAGAAGACATGTTTACTGTGAGCTTGTATTATTGTGCAAATGTATATATTGTGTAAAATAAATATTACAAGAGAAATGTCTCTTGATTGCACATATTTTTGTATCATAACTCAAAACCCAGATAGGCCGGCAAGGAGCTGAGTGCTCCATGTTATGGTGGCTTTGTGCCAGACTGAATTGGACTGGAAAGGCAGAACATTGTTTAATTATAGGCAGGAACATAGAGGAATAGTTGACCTCATACCAGGACCGTCCATCATCGCTTTTGAATTTTCCGCGACAAAGGACCCTATTGTTGAAAAGGTCTGAATTACAACCAAGATTCTGAAATGCATGATAAAGGCTAACCAAAGCCTCAAAAACACAACTGGACAAATCTACCGAATACTTCAAGAAAACTAAATTGAAGATTTAAGCTATATTAAAAATAAATGGGAGAAGGAATTGAAAACAAATATACCAGATAATGAGTGGAATCAAAGTTTTAAAGATATCTTCTATTACATAAAATCACCCTTTTGACAGGAGTACGCTTGGAAAATAAATATAAGGTACTTTAGAGAACACCATAGAATATATTCAAATTCACACAAAATAATGTGGGGAGAATAATGCTGACCATACACATATATTCTTCACATGTAAAAAAAAAATATATACAAATCTACTGGTCAGATATTTTACACATAATGGAACAGATGTTCGAGAAAGTGGGGTATCTAGAAAAACTAAATATACTGTTAGGAACATGCCCCAAAAACCTACAAAAAGAAGAATTATATCTTTATTTATTTTGAGAACTGCAGCACAATAACAAGAGTTTGGAAAAAACTTGAATCTCCCAAAGTAAACAAGTGGTTAGAATCTGTATATAGTATGGAAAAGGTAACTTACAAAATCAACAAGAATGAAAATAGAAAGAAGATGGGGTTTCTTTAAACTATGGAAAGGTATTTGACGACATAGACAGAACAGGCTTTGAGATGAGGATTTAAGTAATACATGAAACAGTAATATAAAACTATAGTAGTAGTAGTAGTAGTAGTAGTAGTAGTAGTAGTAGTAGTAGTAGTAGTAGTAGTAGTAGTAGTAGTAGTAGTAGTAGTAGTAGTAGTAGTAGTAGTAGTAGTAGTAGTAGTAGTAGTAGTAGTAGTAGTAGTAGTAGGCAGAGTGTTCTCTTTGATCTACTACTCAATTGTTGGGGAACACCCTGTAGGCCTACACCTATAATGAAAAGTCAAATCCTTTTTACTTTTTTTTTCTTTTTCTATTTTTTTCATCTATCTATTTTTCATTTTATATGTATGTGCCTGGGGACGAGTAGGGATGTATATTGGATGTATACTATGGATGGATGGATGGTATACTAGTCCAGGATCAGTAACATCTAACTGGCCCCGTTCCCCGTACCTGGATAACTGAGTTAGCCGGATAACTTTCGGTCAAGCCTGACTTAAGCCGGACCTTTCTGTTCCCCGACGCGCGATTGTCCAAATCACCATGACAACAGATCAAAAAGTTTGAGCCTGGTCGGGAGCAGGGTTAAGTTCAGTTAGCCGGATGAACCATGGCCACGCCCCCGCAAAGGAGTGACAGCTCGTTTCCTGAAATGATTCTCACAGTCTAGAGATCCCATTTATACCATTCTGAATTACGTTTCTGTGCTTCGTTTTCCTAGAGGGGGCTTTTGAAATGTATAATAATAGAACTAAATGCTGATAATAAATCATATTGAGCCTATAGATTTACTTTGTCCTAAATAAAATAATGCACGTCATATACGGCGCTCGGAGTCGCGATACACGCTGCATGTGGTTATTTTAATAACGGCTCATTGCAAATGTGAATCCCGCGGGGATATTTTTAATGAATGAAACCTATCGGCCGTTTGGCTCTGATTAGTTTCATATATTAATCTCCGCTGTAGATTTGCTTAACGGAGCGCCGGATTGTGTTTCATTCAAGCATAAAATTGAAGTGTCTATGCGGGGATTGTGGTTTTTGTGTGATATTGTAACTGGGATTAAAATGTCTGATGAGATGCGCTGTTTGACGGGTTTGAGAAATTGAATGAGCCGTTGACGTCACATTAATGCATTTGAGAATAAAGAGATAAAACTTCATTTTTTGGTAAGAAAAATATTCTAAACACGGGTCTCTCGTCCATTAATGCATAAACAATGAGTATATCACGTCTGGCACAGTGGCACAGTGGCTAGTGCTGAATCCTGGCAACTGGGCGACCGGTGTTCGAAACCCCGCGTTTCCAATATAATTTTTTTGGAATATAATATTAATGATTATACGCAAAAGTAGCCTAGTTTTAAGTTAAAATATTATAAATCTACATGCATTGAGGATGTCATTCTTTATATAGCTCTCAACGTGCACCAAATTGAATTATTCCTACATTGCAAAAAGAAGGAAAAGACTAGGATTCGAACCCCGGTCGTCTGCGTGAAAGTCAAAAGGACAAACCATCACACCGCAGTACAGATAAATAAAAAATCCACCATACATCAATCAATGGATAAGAGAGCCGTATCCTTATTCTGAAACAGTTGAACTAATTATTTTCGCTAGCAAGATCTCATTTGATTATTCAATGCATAAACCTACTGCCAGCAGGAACGTTTAAAGAAATATAATCTGATTGATTGGGGTAATGAGGGATTTAAAATTAGCCTATAGATTATGCATTTAACTTGTCGGCAAGGCTATTGAGCCGCCTGCAATCTGTAAAACAATCAATCAATCAATGCCGTTAGATCAGGATTTCTGCGATCTACACCTGCTGTCTTTTCAACTGAAGCGGCCGCGCGCACTTATCCAGAGTCTCAAGTCTGGCTCGAGTTAACGAGACTGAATCAGCGTTCCAGGAACAGGAAAATCCCGGCTTCAAACATCGGGTTAACTGAATCTGGATAATGGGACTCTTGATCGACTTAGTTGAACCAGGTACGGGGAATAGGGTGGTACTCACTCTTTTGTTTATGTATGCACTTATGTTTTTGTTTTTGTATGGGTGATGGGTAAAAAAAGAAAAATGCTCAAAACTGTGTCAAGATTTTAAATATACGTATGTATATGTACATTTGTGTGTGTACGTATGTATGTATGTGTGTATGTATGCATACATATATGTATGGCTATGTGTATGCAGTATGTGTGTACATGTACTACACCTAAATGTAGAGTAACTTCATTGACACAATAAAGTATAAAAAAAATATTTTTTTAAGGATTCTGAGCTAGCACGCTGGAATGCATCGACGCAGTATAGAGTATGTACAACGCAGGGTAAACGAGGAAATACACCTTTTATCTGTATCACCTGACAGTTTACCTCTCCTCTGTCCCACTACATGGTTATTACGTAAAGGAACACACCGACATTATGGCATGTACCGTCTTCTTCAGAGTCAGACAAGAACATAGATGCCAATTTCCTCTCTGTGTGTTCAGTAGAAAGCTATCTGGCTGCAAGATAGCCTAGTTTAGCACAAATGAATGGAAGTGGATATGGACGAGCTAGCCTAGCTGTTGGCCAAAAACACCTCTCCCAGAGGTTTAAGCTAAGCTAGTGGTCCTTATAAGAGCCACCTATAATGAACACATAATTGATAATATACAACTCAAGTGTGTGTTCCTTATGCTTTATTTCTTTACCAAATACTTTTTTTCTCCCCACTAACCTGAACCAAAACCGTGATATGAACCAAACTGTATTTTTTGGAAACCGTACCACCCCTAGTCTGCCGTGTGTACTGGGTGTATCTTAATATGTCTGCAGTGTGTACTGGGTGTATCTTAGTGTGTCTGCAGTAGTGTGTACTGGGTGTATCTTTTAATGTGTATGCAGTGTGTACTGGGTGTATCTTAATATGTCTGCAGTGTGTACTGGGTGTATCTGTGTCTACAGTAGTGTGTACTGGGTGTATCTGTGTCTACAGTAGTGTGTACTGGGTGTATCTTAGTGTGTCTGCAGTAGTGTGTACTGGGTGTATCTTAATATGTCTGCAGTAGTGTGTACTGGGTGTATCTTAATATGTCTGCAGTGTGTACTGGGTGTATCTTAATATGTCTGCAGTGTGTACTGGGTGTATCTTAGTCTGTCTGCAGTAGTGTGTACTGGGTGTATCTTAGTGTGTCTACAGTAGTGTGTACTGGGTGTATCTTAGTGTGTCTGCAGTAGTGTGTACTGGGTGTATCTTAGTGTGTCTGCAGTAGTGTGTACTGGGTGTATCTTAGTGTGTCTGCAGTAGTGTGTACTGGGTGTATCTTAGTGTGTCTGCAGTAGTGTGTACTGGGTGTATCTTAGTGTGTCTGCAGTAGTGTGTACTGGGTGTATCTTAGTGTGTCTGCAGTAGTGTGTACTGGGTGTATCTTAGTGTGTCTGCAGTAGTGTGTACTGGGTGTATCTTAGTGTGTCTGCAGTAGTGTGTACTGGATGTATCTTAGTGTGTCTGCAGTAGTGTGTACTGGGTGTATCTTAGTGTGTCTGCAGCAGTGTGTACTGGGTGTATCTTAGTGTGTCTGCAGTAGTGTGTACTGGGTGTATCTTAGTGTGTCTGCAGTAGTGTGTACTGGGTGTATCTTAATGTGTATGCAGTGTGTACTGGGTGTATCTTAGTGTGTCTGCAGTAGTGTGTACTGGGTGTATCTTAGTGTGTCTACAGTAGTGTGTACTGGGTGTATCTTAGTGTGTCTGCAGTAGTGTGTACTGGGTGTATCTTAGTGTGTCTGCAGTAGTGTGTACTGGGTGTATCTTAGTGTGTCTACAGTAGTGTGTACTGGGTGTATGTTAGTGTGTCTGCAGTAGTGTGTACTGGGTGTATCTTAGTGTGTCTGCAGTAGTGTGTACTGGGTGTATCTCTTAATGTGTCTACAGTAGTGTGTACTGGGTGTATGTTAGTGTGTCTGCAGTAGTGTGTACTGGGTGTATCTCTTAATGTGTATGCAGTGTGTACTGGGTGTATGTTAGTGTGTCTGCAGTAGTGTGTACTGGGTGTATCTCTTAATGTGTATGCAGTGTGTACTGGGTGTATGTTAATGTGTCTACAGTAGTGTGTACTGGGTGTATCTTAGTGTGTCTGCAGTAGTGTGTACTGGGTGTATCTTAGTGTGTCTGCAGTAGTGTGTACTGGGTGTATCTCTTAATGTGTCTGCAATGTGTTTACTTGGTGTATCAACCACCACAATGCCGTTAACATGCAAATCAATTCAAGATTCAAGATAAAGAGTTTATTCATCACATACATATCAGGGCATACAGTGAAATGCGGTTGGCCATGCCCGCTACGATTGTAGCAATAAATCGATAAAACAATAGTAATAGTAATAATAATAATAATAATAATAATAATAAGATAAGATAACTAGAATAGACATGGTAAATAAATAGACATGTTAATAATCTGCTTAAAGACACTGGATCCTATGTACACTCCTATACAATGTGCAGTTTTTCTTCTATGTCCCTATGCTATACTTGCTGTTACTAACTATACTATGCAACAATCACAACAAGTTATTTTCTTAAAGTGTCCTTTTTCCTTCCTTTAAAGTGTCCTTTTCCTGTGTGTTTAAAGTGACCTATGGTGTGTTAGTGTGTGTGCAAGTGCAGCATGTTGTGTTGTGTGTGTGTATGTGTGTTCATGTGTGCTTGTGTGTGAGAGATCAGTGTTCATTGTTCTGATGGCCTGAGGGAAGAAGCTGAACCTTAGATCTACGTCCTATGCAAATGATCATAGGTGGGTAACTTGCCACATGTGGTTAAACTATCACTCATAGTCCTTTGGTGTTGCTCTCCCTCAGGTCACAGAAGTTGGCATTGCCAAGAGAGTACCTCATCCTTCACTCTGTCATCTTTCTCTCCCATTACAGAAGCAGAGACCCTGACACTGGTAACGTCGAACCGTCCGACTACTTGCCAGCTGGACCAGCTACCCTCCCCACTCCTCCAGACCATAGCACCAGACATCCTCCCATTCCTAACTGCAACCATCAACTCCTCACTCAACTCGGGGGTGGTCCCCACCTCCCTAAAACAAGCCAGAGTCACGCCGCTCATAAAAAAACCAACCCTGAACCCTACCGTCATAGGCAACTACCGTCCTGTCTCTCTTCTCTCCTTCCTTTCTAAAACACTTGAACGTGCTGTATCCAACCAACTTACTGCTTATCTCTTACAGAATGACCTCCTAGACCCTAATCAGTCAGGCTTCAGGACTGGTCACTCCACAGAGACAGCCCTCATTGCGGTCACAGAGGCACTTCACTTAGCAAAAGCGAAAGGCCTCTCCTCTGTCCTGATTCTCCTAGATCTATCTGCAGCCTTCAACACAGTCAACCACCAGATCCTCCTTGCGGCCCTCGCAGGAATGGGAGTGGCTGGCTCTGCGCTGACATGGCTGTCATCATACCTCAATGACCGCTCCTACCAAGTGTCATGGAGAGGGACCCTGTCGGCCACCCGCCCCCTGCGGACGGGTGTCCCCCAGGGCTCGGTTTTAGGGCCCCTTCTCTTCTCCCTCTACACTAAATCACTGGGTAACATTATCACGTCTCATGGCTTCTCCTACCATTGTTATGCCGACGATACTCAACTCTTCCTCTCCTTCCCTCCCTCAGATATCCACGTCTCTGAGCGGATCTCGGCCTGTCTGTCCGACATCTCAGCCTGGATGACGTCCAACCACCTCAAACTGAACCTAAGCAAGAATTGCGCCACCTGCCGGCCAAATCCTCCCCCCTAACCGACCTTTCAATCACAGTCGAGAATGCAGCTGTGACTGCGTCCCCGACCGCCAAGAACCTTGGTGTTGTCCTCGACGACCAGTTGAACTTCTCTGCTCACATCGCAGCGACGACCAGAACCTGCCGATTCCTCCTGAGCAACGTCAGAAGGATCCGCCCCTTCCTGACAAAAGAAGCCACCCAACTCCTCGTCCAATCAACAGTCATCTCCCGCCTCGACTACTGCAATGCACTGCTCGCTGGCCTCCCGGCCACTGCCACTAAGCCTCTTCAACTCATTCAGAACGCAGCGGCCCGCCTGATCTCAAACCTACCGAAGTCGGCCCATGTCACCCCACTTCTTAGGGACCTGCACTGGCTCCCCATTGCTGCACGAATCCGCTTCAAGGCCCTCGACCTAGCATACCGTGCGGCAAAGGGAACCGCTCCCGCCTACCTCCGGTCAATGGTCTCTAACTACACACCCTCAAGACCCCTACGCTCTGCATCTTCTGGCCGCCTCAGACCTACTCCTATCCAAGCTCCGGGAGGGTCATCAAAGAGAAGTCGCCTATTCTCAGTCCTTGCCCCACAATGGTGGAATGAACTACCCACCCCAGTTAGGACAGCCGAATCACGTCCAATCTTTCGCCGTCGACTAAAGACGCACTTCTTCAACCATTATCTGAATTTAAAAAAAAAACAATAAAAAAAAAATCTAACCCTAACTAACCGTACTGTCATGCATTTGTCCTAATAAACTAACCTACACTGTAGCACTCAACACTTTGATGAACATTGTTGCTCAGCTGATAGAGTTGTGCCCTTCCTGATGGCTTGTCGTACAGAACTTGTACAGTAAATATACAGTAAAATGTACAGTAAAATAACACATGATCAAAGATTATCCAACCGTTATTTTCAATCATGTATTGTGATTGAAGGAGAGACATTCCACAACGGTTTATACCTTCAGTATGGGAATTAGAACCTTACACTTACCTTGTTTACATTTTATTAATTTACTAGATCACAATCACCTGTTGCATCGTCATTTTCAGTTAGCAAGCTGCAAAGAAAATAGAAGTCTAGGAAGATATATTTTATTTTATTTGTATTTTATTTAGTTTTTGTTATTTCTTGTTATTACAAATGTGTGTTTGTTTTATGGTTGAAATGTTCAAGATAAATAAAGATCAAATCAAAATAAAAAAATAAAAAAATGTATCAAATCAAAATGATCAAAACCCAACACACTGAAGAAGCATGTTGTATTAAATCGCTAACATATTCTAGGTCATGCTATATATATATTTTTGTATCCACTTTTTCTCCTTATTTTTCTATTTTTCTCCCATCCCAATTTCGTATCGCCAATTCTCCCCTTCAATTCTCCCCTCCCCTGTCTTGAACATTGCTAGACTATGCCTCCCACTGGTCGGCTGTAGTGAGGATAGAAGCCTTGCATCACATGTCCCCTCCGGTACACGAGGAGGCAGCCTGTCGCATCTTTTCACCAGACAGCGCGGACTCTCAGTGGCGAGGAGTAACGCGTGGGAGGCTCATGCTGCCCCCGATACTTCCTGTCTCTGCTGTACAGGCGTCACCCAACCGACCTGTAGGAGTCGCTGTCCACAACGTCCAATCCCCACCCATCAACTTTCCACCCGCTACCTCCGCCAATTGAGATAGTATGACGACTGGCTCAAGCCGCAGGCACCGCTGACTCGGGGAGTCGAGACCGGAGTCTCTTGCATTGGTGACGAGCGCAATCTCCGCTACGCCACCCAGCCGCCTATGTCATCATGCTATATTGTGGTTATTGGCAGTGGTGTATTAGTCTACAGACTCTTAAACTATGGGTCAGGACCCAAAATGGGGTGCAGGCCTTCTTCTGGTGCTAATAATATGTTTGTGATGTGTTTCAATGAGCCTGGTTCCCACACACCACAATGAGAAAGAAATCTAACGCATCTGGGTCCCTGACCACGGTCTACAGAGCTCTTTCACACTAGTTCCAATAACCTCCATGAAGCGCACCGTCTCCTATGTTATTGCCTCAGTGCAACAGCCCTGCTGATCAAAAATAGATATTGAATGGGGCTCGTTCCGAAAGTCTCCCTTTGTGTTGGATAATTACTTTGCCAGTGCTTAGTCCTGTCAAAAGCACATTTTCTCTGTCCAACTTCAGTGTTCACTGGTGGCAATGTGGCTTCGGTGAAGACTGGTTGAAATGAGATTCACCGGCGATGATGCACTCCATCTGCACTACCGAGCTAGTGCCAAAGTGGTTGAAATGAGGACTAACTCTCTAACCTTACAACACCGTGTGGCATGAATGATGGCGCCAACCGGCTTATACCGACAGGGAAGCTTTGTTTAAACTGCACTTAGTGCTTTCGGACGCATAAGCACCGATGGTGCAGCTTGAAACAGTTTTAGACCCAAGCTTGGCTTGTACCATGCAACAAAAGACAGTTGATTGAGCTACATTTTCACAGTGCATTTTTACATGGCAGTGCAAAAGAGAGTCCAAAAAGACTCATGACCTGTCCAAAACCCATTTCCTGTTTGCCACTGAAAAGACTTTGAGCACAGAGCTGAGATGAAGGACAAAAAGAGGAGGGTTGTGAAGGGTGTGTGTGTGTGTGTGTGTGTGTGTGTGTGTGTGTGTGTGTGTGTGTGTGTGTGTGTGTGTGTGTGTGTGTGTGTGTGTGTGTGTGTGTGTGTGTGTGTGTGTGTGTGTGTGTGTGTGTGTGTGTGTGTGTGTGTGTGTGTGTGTGTGTGCGTGTCCCCTTCCCTCCTCCCTGGACAAAGGATTCTTTCCTCAGTGCAGTTCACTCTTTTCAAGCCTTGGCATAGTTTACCCAGCTCCATGGCGACAAGTCTTGGGGGGAGAATGGCGTGGAACTCTGGAAACAACGTAAATGTGCCACAAATCTCTAAAGAGGAGTTCCTCCTGGAAGAAGAGAAGTTCTCAAGGTTATGCTGTAGTGCCGCAAAAAGAGACTACCAGTGGTTCCGTTTGGAGTCGATCCTGGAATGCCGTTGCTGTATTTGATATAAAAGATATAACGTGGGCAGATGTGCGGTTTACCACCGTGGGAAAACAAGTGGGGAGCTACAGGGTAGGGGCTGGACTCCTTCAGCTTGGCGGCAGAGTAGCTGTGGTTCTGCAGCTCCACGGCAGGAAAGGTTGTTTTGAAAGATAATCGTAAGAAAAGGTCAAGTGTCCAGTTCTCATCCACTCTGACCTCCTGGCACATGATTCACAAAAGACGCGATATCTCGCTTCCTATAGAATATGTGCATGTCTTTTTGGGAAATGGCCACTCTTTAGGCTGGGGTTGCGCAGGAACGGATGTATGTAGAAACAAACGGTTTGTTCCCTGTTGGGAGTATAAATATAAGCATTTCAAATGAGCCATAGTATGTCTCCATAGCTATAATATAGAATATACGATGGGTCTACAAACATCGTTAAAAACGGTCTGAAACGCTGGCGCCAGATATTAAAGATGGGGAAACAGTGTGGCAGTCAATGAGTTAAGGGTGGACTCACCTGCTGTGACATTACCATGAATAACTGGAGACTCTCTGTGAAAGGATGAACAGCTAGGCTCTGCCCCTAGTTGACAAACATCACACCTTAATTGCAGGTGGCTAGGTTTCTCATGATTGTTGTATTTTCCGTACATCGGTTTCATAGGTTTCATGGACCAGTTATACGTGTAAATGGATGGATGGATGGATGGATGGATGGATGGATGGATGGATGGATGGATGGATGGATGGATGGATGGATGGATGGATGGATGGATGGATGGATGGATGGATGGATGGATGGATGGATGGATGGATGGATGGATGGATGGATGGATGGATGGATTGATGGATGGATGGACAGTTATACGTGTAAATGGATGGATGGATAGCACAAAGCCTTTTACACTCATTATGATGTTTGATACGGTGTACGGTCCTCAGTGGACATGTATCATGGTTTTAAAAGGCCATGTATCATGGTTTGAAAGGACATGTATCATGGTTTATAAAGACATGTATCATGGTTATAAAAGGACATGTATCATGGTTTATAAAGACATGTATCATGATTTTAAAAGGACATGTAGCATGGTTTAAAAGGACATGTATCATGGTTTTAAAAGGACATGTATCATGGACATGTATCAGCCTGTCCCCGTCTCCCTGTCTCCCTGTGAGTGGATGTCTTGTGGTGATGACCAAAGTGGTGGACGTCCCGTGGTGATGGGCAAGAGCACGATCCTCTCTACGTCACCCCCATACCTCAAATGGACCCGTTATTAGTTCTATTCTATTTTCAATCTTTGAAAATGTTCTTATGTACCCCAGTTGCTATTGCATGTACATATTGTGTTTTATTACACATATATGTACATACATACCAACTGTTTCGCCGGTTTTATTCTCCACCTATTGATCATCCAGCAACACTACTATCACCGACATCTAAGAAGGGAGATCCCCCCTTGAACGGCCCTTCTAAGGTTTCTCCCCTCCACATTGCCTGTGGTGCTTTTTTCCTATTGCTATGTTTTTTGTGAGTTTTTCCTTACCTTTGCGTAGGGTATGCCTGGGAGTGTTGCATTTATTTATTTGACATTTTATTTTGGATTTCATGGTGTTTTTTGTTTTGTTCTTGATTTATTGTGATGTTTCTTCTTGACTTGTTTAAAGAAGACGTGTCCGGCCCATGGGGACATTAACGTGTGTTGTCGGGCTTTACAAATACATTTGATTTGATTTGATTTGATTTAAAAGGACATGTATCATGGTTATAAAAATACATGTATCATGGTTTAAAAGGACATGTATCATGGTTTTAAAAGCAGCTGCAAGGTGTAGCAGAACACATTTGCCGGGTCTGAAAAGCCCCGCATTTCAAGTGTTTCAAGATTACTTTTGTCTGTTCATTACAAATTATGTAATGCTGAGGCAAGTTAGATGCTGCATATTGCTATTGTTGACACTAATAACATGCAATGACATTTTTGGGGGCACAGGATAAAAACAATGCACAGTAGGAGCTGCTTTTTGACCTACTGGGTGCACCTGCCTTTATGGAAAAGTATCATGGTAGTTTGATGGTAATTTCAGTTTTACCATGGTACCCTGTATAAATAATTTACAATGGTACTGCCATGGTAAAAGTCATGTATCACCGGGGTACTATTTTTTCCATTCCATTTAGGTGTTGCATCAAAACCCAAAACTACTGACTTATTGCTGTATTTCAACGGTTTAAGCAATAACACACTCAAGGTCATATATATGATAAACATAGCTCATTCCTAGGACTATAACACGCCATGACATTCTCAAGCATTGCCTAATTTTACATATACACATAAAAACAGGTGAATATAACCAAATACAATACAAAGTTTAGCTGATCAAATAAATTCAGAATGGAGGTCATATGTAAAAGCAGGTGTCAATGTTATGACCCTACCTCTCCCTCTTCTCTCTTCTACATTGCTTAAATTATTTGGGACCAATATAGCCTCATTTTTACAACATTATTAACGTGCGTCCATTAGTGTGCAGTCTTTTTTTTTCCTGGGTCTGGGTTCAAAACACAAAGCGATCTTTTGTCGGGGAAGGTTTGCAAAGCACCTCTCGTGAACGAGACAGAGCCAGAGGCTTACTCTAATCTGAATCACATCGCTGTGTATCTTGGATTTGTCTGCAACAACAAAGGGAAAGGAGCTGCCTTCTGCACAATGGCCTCGCTGTGGACCCACTCACTGAAGTGTTCAATGACTTCAGGTTTCACTTTATTTATTCATGTTTTAACATACTTTACATGGCTATATCGAGGAAACCTGTACATTATAGATGAGGGAAAGGAGATTACGGCTGAAGATTGTAAATGTATGTTTATAACCTTTGAACACAGGTCCAAATTCCAGGTGCTCTCATTACATATTTGGCAAACTTGTATCTTCGAAATTTATATTGATAATGATAATCCTATCCTGTCCTGCACTACCAGTATGTTTAAAAGTGTGTGTAAGTGGTTTATGTTTTCTTGTATCTTGTATCTGGGGGCGACAGTGGCTCGGGAGGTAGAGCAGTCGTCTGGTAATCCGGAGGCAGTTCGATTCCCGCTCCTCCCGGGCAGCGTGTCGAAGTGTCCTTAAGCAAGCACCTTGCATAGTTGCCTCCGCCGTCTGTGTGTGAATGGGTCAAATGTGAGGAACAAATTATAAAGCACTTTGGATAAAAGCTGTTATATAAATGCAGCCATTTACCATTTTACCATTTGTATCTCACCTCATCCTGCCCCGCCCCCTACCACACCACACACCACACCACACACCACATCACACACCACAACACAACACAACACAACACAACACAACACAACACAACACAACACAACACAACACACCACAACACAACACAACACACCACAACACAACACAACACAACACAACACAACACAACACAACACAACACAACACAACACAACACAACACAACACACACCACATCCTTCATACCAGTCCTTCATACCAGCGGCCATCAGGCTCCACAACAGTGGGCAGGGACTGCTACCAGACATCCAACTACTAGGAACCTCCATCACCGTGTGTCTGACTCCCACATAAAAGGACAATAAAAAATATATTGTACCTTACCTTATGCATACCCTACCTTATGTGTATACTGTATAGTTCATCAGAGCATTTAGCATTTTTTGATTATATATTAGATTAGATTTAGATTATTGGATTACAGTATTAGATTATATATTGTAACTATATTTATTGTAGGGCAAATATAACTGAGAGGGCATACATACCCTCATCTTGCACCTTGTTGCCCATATGCACATGTCCAGAGTTAATTATAATGTTATATTGTTTACACTGCCTTTTTATTCTATTTCTATTTTTACTTCTCCACTGTACTATAATCCTATGACCTGTACCATGTCTTCTATTACCTGTATCTCCCCTCCCCCCTCCCCCATGCTGCTATGATGCCTGAATTTCCCCAAGGGGATCAATAAAGGAATATCTTATCTTATCACACCACAACACACCACAACACAACACACCACAACACACCACAACACAACACACCACACCACACCACACCACAACACACCACAACACACCACACCACACCACACCACAACACAACACACCACACCACACCGCAACACAACACACCACAACACAACACAAAACACTGCACCGCACCATACCACAACACACAACAACACACCACACCACAACACACCACAACACAACACACCACAACACACCACAACACAACACACCACAACACACAGCACCACAACACACCACAACACAACACACCACACCACAACGCACTGCACCACACCACAACACACAACAACACACCACAACACACCACACCACACCACAACACACACCACACCACAACACACACCACACCACACCACAACACACCACACCACACCACAACACACCACAACACACCACACCACACCACACCACAACACACACCACACACCACAACACACACCACATCACACCACACCACACCACACCACACCAGATTGTGAAAGGTGGCCGTCTCAGCCAGGGTCCAGCCAGGTTTGGCCCGGTTCTAAAGACAATGGAGATGCTTACTGTGCGCCAGACAGACCACAACACAGATAAACCCTGGCTAGTGGAGACCAGACAGGCCACAGCACAGCTAAACCCTGGCTGGGGGAGACCAGACAGGCCACAGCACAGCTAAACCCTGGCTGGGGAGACCAGACAGGCCACAGCACAGCTAAACCCTGGCTGGGGGAGACCAGACAGGCCACAGCACAGCTAAACCCTGGCTAGTGGAGACCAGACAGGCCACAGCACGGCTAAACCCTGGCTAGTGGAGACCAGACAGGCCACAGCACGGCTAAACCCTGGCTAGTGGAGACCAGACAGGCCACAGCACAGCTAAACCCTGGCTAGTGGAGACCAGACAGGCCACAGCACAGCTAAACCCTGGCTAGTGGAGACAAGGCACAAGAAACGTTTGCTCTCCCCCCAAAATAGTGCAGACGTTGTAGATTGTCTCTATCTCTAGGTCACCAACTGTGAGAACCGGATGAAAAGGAAAGGTCTCCTTTTTTTAGGGCATGGCCGAGGGAAAAAGGCGAGGATGTGGTGATTGTTATCTTTTGCAACATCTTGTTTTTAACCGGTCCTTAACACGTCTACTTGACCCGGGTGTTTGCGGAACTCCTTTCTGTGGTTTGTTTATCTTCTGAGCAGAACTTGACAGAGAAAATAACGGTGGACACAAGATAAAATAGCACCACCAGCTACAATGTTGTGTTTTTTATTTATTTTTTATTTATCCTTTATGTGTCTTGTGTAAGGTATGTGTGTGTTTCCTCTCCTCAGCTATGTGGGCTTTTGGAAAGTTTTTATGTGTAACTTGTTTACTTTATAGTACAATGAAACTAAACCCACGTGTTCTCGTTAAAGTACTAATAATGTGTCTGTGTTTGTTTATGTTCTGGTTCCTTCTCATACTCTCACATCTTGAGCATTTCCTGTGCATGTACTCCCCCCTGCATTTTATAACCTAATACTCATTTGTAAATAGGTTCCATATACAGTATATAATAAAGCCTCATTAGAATGTCCGAAAAGAGAATAATTTGTGTGAAGTGGTAGAGTAGGTAAGACATTGTAAAAGCATATTACTGTTCCCCTGTGACAAGATCCAGTAATAAAAATTATAATTCTTCTGTATTCTCATATATCAACACATAGCAATCATTGTTTCTTCCTACATGCAGGAAGGATACCAATTTCCTCTCGGTGCGTTCAGTAGAAAGCTATCCGGCTGCAAGCTAGCCTAGTTTAGCACAAATTAATGGAAGCAGATACGGACCACTAGCGTAGCTTAAAGCTCCGGGAGAGATGTTTTTGGCCAACAGCTAGGCTAAGCTGGTCAGTATTATACATTACAATAAATATAGGCAATAAAATAACCCTGTTGTCCTTGCACCATGTTTGTCGGTGTGAACTGTTTTGTCGATATGTATCAATAACCCCAATACCACGAATAGATAGCTACATCTCTGTAAATGTAGTGGATTTGGAAAATGAAGTGATTCTAATGGCAGCAGGCCTGGAGGAGGAGACCAGACATCCCTTTCTCAGGCCACATGGTCCGCCTCCTCCTGGGGGAGTCCTCAGTCGTTCCCAGGCCGGCCAAGCCGTGAGATAGAATCCCACCAGTGTGCCCCAGGTCGGCCACGCGGTCTCTGACCAGCTGGGATCAGAGTCCTGTCCAACTCCAGTGGGAGTCTTCAGCAGATGCCCAAACCATGTCAACCAACTCGATCCAAAAGACCCAGAGCTGAATAATGAGGACATGGAGGACATAGGGTTGTGCACATGGGGACACGCTTTCCCGGTGCTGTATATACAGTAGGCCTACATTCATGTATTTATATTTACTGTATATATGTATATACAGTATATATATTGTGGCAGATATCATCTCCCGTCCCATGGCTACGTGGAGGAAGGGAGATACTACTGCCACGGGCAGAGGAGAGTTAATTAGGGAGGTGACTAGGACTGATGGAACACACCTGTGCACCACGTGATCACCCACATCCCACACACACACACAGAGACACCCATAGTTTAAAGCCCGAGGAGAGACAGAGTAAGGTTGAGTGGAGATGAGGAAGGAACAGAGATCAGAGAGAGAGAGATTGTTATACAGAGTTTGTGAGGTAAGAGGTAGTTATGAAGAGAGGTGAAGCGAGAAGGTGTTCATGGTACTGGACCCTGGACTGGCTGAGATACCCCCTTGTGAAACTGACCCTGGACCGGAAGACAAACCCTGAGTATTGACAATCCCTTTTTGTACGAGAGCCTGATACGTGTTTTGACCCTGGACTGATATTCGACCACTCTTGCCTATCGGATTTGTATGATATTAATCAATAAATATCCTTTATTTATTGAAACTGTGATTGTGTGGAAATTGGATTTGTTTGTTTTGAACCGTGTCGAGCCTGAACACCACCAGTCTCGTCACAATATATATATATATATATATATATATATATATATATATATATATATATATATATATATATATATATTGTAACTGCAGCTGTGTCATAGTGTAATTCCAGTTAAGCTGCAGTGTGATGTCATAGTAGAACCGGTTAGAACAGGCTAGAACGTTCTGGAACATTGTGATGTCATAGCGGTGATGTCATAGTAGAACCGGTTAGAACAGGCTAGAACATTCTGGAACATTGTGATGTCATAGCGGTGATGTCATAGTAGACCCGGCCATAGGGTATAAATAGAGAGACACTATAAGGTTCGTTCCTTCACTCCTCCACGATCATCAGACAAGCCACATCGACACCAGAGCTCTTAACTTTCCTCTCATATTGCATGCAGTCAACAAGGTACGTTTGGGGCCGTAATGTGCTTGTAGGTTAAGTTCAGTGGGTTATACAACCAACCTTGCAAAGACCGGTGCCACGCCTATACAAGCAGAGATAATATGTACGTATGTTGTTATGGTTTGATCAGTGATTTATTGTATTTCATGTATGTTTTCACAGTTTTACGGTTCGGAATAAAGATGTTCTCTTCGAACGGAAATAAAGCCAATCAGTAATGATCAAAGACGGGTTGCGTCATCATTGCAAGAGAGGCCGTTACATATATATATATATAATCCTTCTATACCTACTTATACACCTGCATATAACACATATAATTTATTAGTGTCATTAGTGTAGCAGTCCTCTTTAACTAGTAATACAGTATGATTGACACCTCAAGGACTTATTTCATGCGTTTAGATGCGAAGCACATCATAGACAAGCAACGTTACTATCTCACTTTGTCACCAACACGTTCATTCAGTCCCTCATGGTTAGCCACTCTGGCCCTAGTGGTGGCTCATGGGCATAGCACTTGCAGACATGGCACTTTGTTGGTCAAAATATTTCCTTTTTTTTTGGTTTTCACTAAACCTGTGATGTCATCAAGATGTACAAATCTGCAGCTACTTCGGACGGGACACTCTGGACACGAAGAACATTTTGTTTTTAAACATTTATATCAAAATATCAAGCATCATTCCATCATAGTGTTGTCAGTTCTGGGCCAGAAACAGTAGTATCCTCCTCAGAATAATGTGCTGGGTGTTGTACTGTCACCTGTGCCACCTTTTCACAGACTATTCTATGTGGAGCAACTTCACAGTTTAGTATCTTGATTAGATTAGATTAGATTAGATTAGATTAGATTAGATTAGATTAAATTAATTAAATTAAATAAATTAAATAAATTAAATAAATTAAATAAATTAAATAAATTAAATAAATTAAATAACATTACATTACATTAGATTAGATTAGATTCAAATGTATTGTCATTATACAGCACAAGTTTCAAGTTCAAGTTTCAAGTTTCTTTAATAGTTGTCATACAGAAGTACAGAATACTTTCATACAAAATGCTTCTTACTGTTACGCTCCAGAGACTGTGCTAGACAAGATAGTATCAAATAACATAGTATAGCATGTAGTTTAGAAAAGAAAATGAGGTCACAGTGTTCGGTATAGACATATGTACAATGTTCTGAGTTACCATATAATATACAATACTATGCAGTGTACTAATGTACAGTACTATATAGTGCAAAGCAGAAATGGGATGAGGTACAATTTAGGTACAATTTACAGTAAGGTGTACGAGTTGTAGTGCAATCCTTCATCAATAAATATAAAGTGTGGGGAGTGGGTGCTACAGTGTGTTTGTTTAAAGTGGGTGTGTGCTATAAAGTGTGTGGAGTGGGTGCTACAGTGTGTTTGTTTAAAGTGAGTGTGTGCATGTGGATGTGTGTGCTATGTGCGTTTGGTGGTTGTTGTTGTGTAGGGGAGGATCTATGGTGGTTGTTGTTGTGTAGTGGTCATTCATTGTTCGTTTAGCAGCCTGATGGCCTGGGGATAGAAGCTTCTTCTGAGTCTTTCTGTGCTCGCCTTGAGACTCCGGTATCGCTTGCCTGACCGCAGCAGTTCAAAGAGGCAGTTGTTCGGGTGACTGGAGTCTTTAATGATTCTCTTAGCCTTGCCCTTGCAACGCTTGTTGTAAATGTTCTGGAGGGTGGGGAGCCCCCCTCCAATTGTGCGTTCGGCTGAACGTGTCACTCTTTGTAGTCTGCTTCGGTCTTGTGCAGTGCTATTCCCAAACCAGGAGGTGATGTTGCCGGTCAAGATGCTCTCTATTGTACATGAGTAGAAGTTCTTAAGGATCTTCTGACTGACTTGGAACTTCCTTAGGCGCCTGAGGAAGTAGAGGCGTTGTCGTGCCTTCTTCACAACACTGTCAATGTGTGTGGTCCATGTCAAGTCCTCGGATATGTAGGCTCCAAGGTACTTAAAGCTGTTGACTCTCTCAACCGGTGCCCCGTCGATGCTGAGGGGGCTGTAGTCCTTGACCCCCGACCTCCTGAAGTCCACAATCATCTCCTTTGTTTTGCTGACGTTCAGGGAGAGGCTGTTTTCCTGGCACCATCCCGCCAGGACCTTGACCTTGACCAAGTACAGTACAACTGAAAATAAATGCAATAGCAATATAGAGAGATTAAAACGAGTATAAAATATATATATTAGTACTACTGAGTATAGTACTAATCAGATGTATGGACAGAGTTGTAGTATTAAAATGTACAGTGATAAAGACACTAGGGCTGTCCCCGACTAAGGATTTGGATGGTCGACTATGATTGGCCAAAATTTGCCGTTAGTCGACTATTGGTCGACAAAATATTATTATATATATTTTTTTTTATCATTCCATCTTTTGGAAAGAATGATAAAAAAAAAATTTTAAATCTTTTTATTATTATATTCGACTAAGAGGTTGGCCAGTTGACTACGGCTCCTTTCGACCGATTAGTCGACTAATCGACTAATAGGGGTCAGCCCTAAAAGACACTATGGTAGTAGTAACTCATACTGGCCAGCAGCATGACTTAAGAGTAGGTAAGGGGTACAGATATAGTATCTAGAGCAGTGGTTCTCAACCTGTGGTACGCGTACCACTAGTGGTACTTGGTGGTACTGCTGGTGGTACTTGAAAAAAAAAATTTTAATATATATATTTTTTTTTCTTTTCTTTTTTTTGCAGTCAGGCCACTGAACTTAGAAGCAGGCCAGTGATTCTAGTTGCGGCCCTGATCATAACCATTTTTATTTTTAGATTTTTCTTTTGTAATGTCAGATAAAAAATGAAATACTCCGGGGCGGCTACGTGGCGTAGTGGGCAAGGCGCTCGCCACAAATGCGGAGACGCTGGGATCGCCTGTTCGATCCCGGCGCTCCACATTGCTTTCAGTTTAGCTGGTCGTCCGTACTAATACACATTGGCCGTATTAGGGGGTGGGAAACTGATGGGTGGGGATCGGGCGCTGTGGACAGCGACTCCTACAGGTCGGTTGGTGCGCCTGCGCAGTAGAATCAGGAAGTGTCGGGGGCAGCGTGAGCCTCCCACGCGTTACTCCTCGCCACTGAGAGATCGAGCTGCGCAGGTGAAAAGATGTGACTGCTGTTACCTCAAGTACCGTCCGGAGGGGACTTGTGCTATGTATGACTTAGGCCCATGTTAGACTAGTGTTTTTGTGGTCGTTTTTTGAATACGTTTGAATACGTTTCATGTCCCTTTTACACAGAAATGCGTTTTTTTGCGTTTTTTGGCAGCGCCAAAACTCGCCGACAACAGTCGTGTAGCCTTCACGGAGCCGTTGTTGCGAAAACGCCCATGCGCAGTAGACTGTGCAGTGTAACCTACAGCCCGCGCGCAGCACCATGTATATCCCTCCTGTTTGGCTGTCTGTCTCGAGCCCGGCCGGGAGCAGCACCGTGTATCTCTCCTGTCTGGGCTGTCTGTCTGTCTCGAGCAGCAGCCCCCATGCCCCGCGCGCCTCATCTCTCCTGCCTCGAGCAGCACCGAGCAGCAGCCCCCATGCCCCGCGCGCCTCATCTCTTCAAGCAGCACCGAGCATAATGCCATAGTTATTTCGCGAGCCCAGCTGTCAGAAACTGTACAAAGTGTACATTGTAACATTATGTTATTTCGGGCGTTTTATTCATAATGTTATTTCGCGGACTGTACATTGTAACATTAACACAGCGCACCCTAACTGCTTGTTTATTCTAGCAGTGTTTTAGAGGTTATTTTGTACAGTACCTTTATCTGCACTGAAACATACATTTCTACAGTACATGCAGTTGTTGGTAGATAACCGTGATTATGTTTATTTATTTATTTATCTATCTCTCTGTGAGCAAAACCTTAATATTACATATGTGTTGGCGGAATCGCGTCAATGTTTGTTATGAATATAACATTACAATGTAATGAAATAATGAAATAATGTTATGAATGCCCGAAATTCTAGAACATTTGTGATGTCACAGTATGATGTCATAATCAAACATTCTAGAACATTTGACCACGCCTCGTTCTGACAAAACGAAAGTACTCGGGTTGCAACGTATGTCTCATTTGGCTACCGTTGCGTTGCGAACTGGAGAAACCGAAAACGAAACTAAGGTGTAACCGGCGCCTTAGTCCACATTGCAGCCGGCTTGTGGGAGGCAAGAAACAGCGTTCGTGACAGGGGAGGGTTGAATTGGACGATACGAAATTGGGATGGGAGAAAATATAGAAAATGGGAGAAAAAGTGGATAAAAAAATGAAATACTCCCACTTTTCTGAAAAGAGTTGTTGTTAAATCTGACATTTCAAAAAACTAAAAATCCATCAAAATCTGTGTTGTTGCTAATCATTGACACATGCCTAGCCTGTAATAATCCCCCCCAGAAAAATGTACTTTGCATTTGATATATTGAAAATATTTTACTTTTTGTGTGTTTTTTTAACAATAATTTGTGATGCCATCACACAGACTGGCATTTAAAGGGTAAACATTCAAAAATCCCTGCACCAGAATGCAGGAAAGTCTTTGTAACAAAATAATTCCTGGTGGGGGCCTGACTGGGGCTATATTTCACACTATATTTCCCAGCCTGAATTATTTCCCCAGTCCGGCCCTGCTTATGTGACAACAACATGCTGTGTGTGTGAGTGAGTGAGTGAGTGAGTGTGTGTGTGTGTGTGTGTGTGTGTGTGTGTGTGTGTGTGTGTGTGTGTGTGTGTGTGTGTGTGTGTGTGTGTGTGTGTGTGTGTGTGTGTGTGTGTGTGTGTGTGTGTGTGTGTGTGTGTGTGTGTGTGTGTGTGTGTGTGTGTGTGTGTGTGTGTGTGTGTGAGAATGAAGGACACTTGCTTGCTGTGTATGAGAGAGAGAGAGAATTAAGTACATTTGCTGAAATACAGTTGTTCTTAATTTTCTCACTTGCTATATGTGAGAATGTTAGTTATTATGTTCTCAATGCCCCTTGCATTGTATGAGTTGTGTGGAAGCGTTTGCTAGTTCTAGTGCTACCCCTTTGTACACTGTGGCTGTGTCTGACAAAAGTTAACAATAAATAATGGTATTAGGAATACATTTGCCTCCTGCGTGAACTGTGCATATAGCTGAATAGATTGTATTTTAACGTCGGTCATGGTGGTACTTGGAGAGCCAGCTACGTTCTCAGGTGGTACTTGGTGTAAAAAGGTTGAGAACCACTGATCTATATGCAAAAGGATTATATGCAGGTATGTACAGACAGATGTGTGTATATAATATATATATATATGGTAAGAAGAAAATATATATATACAGTACAATTGTGCATGCTATATCATACAGAGTTATATGCAGGTGTATAAGTATAGGTATATAGAACAATTATATGCAGGTACACTATATTCAGACAGATATGGATAGATATATGTCTGACTTCATTTGATAATGTCAGATTCCCATCATTGAATTCCCAGGAATTATCAACAGCGGCGACGTGGGGAATGAACCCCCCCCCCCTCGTCAGGGAAACGTACCAACATGACATCAGCAAGGAAGGCTTTCTTTTGTTCCTCTTTTTATGTTTTCCTCTTTCCTTTGAGTCATTTTCCTCAACCCCCCCCCCCCCCAGCTATCTCTCTCTCTCTCACACACTCTCTCTCTCTCTCTCTCTCTCATTCACACACTCTCTCTCGCCCTCTCTCTCTCTGTATGCCTCTCTCTTTTTCTCTATCTCTAATTCACACTCTTTCTCTCTCACTCTCTCTCTCTTTATGCCTTTCTCTCACTCTCTCTCACACACATTCGCTCTTTCTCTCACAATCTCTCTCTCTTTCTCTCTCACTCTCTCCCTTTCTGTCTCTCTCTATTTCTGTCTCTAACTTACATGAGTTTTGTTCTCAAAGGGAAAAAAAACAATTATAACGGTCCATGGCATTGTAGAAAGAAAAAATAATTACCATCGTAGCTAAAACAAGAGAATTCCAGTTTTGCTATACATGGTTTGTGTAATGAAAGGATAGGACTTTCATTGTAACTGTAAACTGTAAACCAAACCAAGCCAAACCTAAAAATTGTAACGCGCTTTGGATGAAAGCGTTATATAAATGCATCATTTACCATTTACCATTTACCTCTACAGCATCAAAAATACATGAAAGGAAATCTGGTTTAATTGGCTCAGAGGGAAGGATGGAGGTAGGGGGGGGGGGGGGGGGGGGCAAAAGGCTGAGCAGCAGACCTGAAGAGACAGAGCATGTGATTGATGGGCGGGAGAAATGGGGGCAAGGGTGGGGTAGGATGGAGATGGGGGTGTCAAGGGTTGTGGTTTGGGGTCACTCATGCACATAGCTTGAGTTAATGTGTGTGTTTGTGTGTGTGTGGGGGGGGGGGGGGCATTGTGCACAGCTGGTGCATTCCCAGAGATGAAAACTAAATTATTCATATCAGTGGAATATTAGTGGAATTTAATTGGAGTTTATCACTATTGTTCTCATGATTACTTTACTTCAATTTTTGTGCAATTTAATGCAGTGCCCTAATTGTTGACAAATTAATATTATTGTAACACAAAACATTGCTGTTAAGGAGGTCTGCAATATGAACAGCTTTTTAATGTGGACTGAGTTTATTCTGGTTGATATCTGTTGTTAAACTCCTGCTCTGCTTCACATTTTTACATTACTTACAAATAATACTATATTGCATAATTAAGTTACATCCTCCTAACACCTCCGTGTGGCCACTGGCCAGTATGGACAGGTCACTCAATAAAGGGCTACAGCCAACCCCACCCGTCCCATAAGGTCAGTCTTGCCTAAAATACTTCTGAATAACATCAATCATCGTGGCCGTATGTATCAACCTTTAACGATGACCAATCAGACCATCATCATGATCTCGAGTGGACGCCATTATAAAAATTTTAAAAAGCGCAGTTGATACAGTTGACATTGACACAATGATCATCATCCAGAAATAATGAGTCGTGGGGGAGGGGGAGGGAGAACCCCATCAGTAACACCCAGAGGGGCATCTCATTCTCCAATGTTGCGCCGAGCGCTCAGTAGCTAGAGGAGCGAGAAGCGCGCACCACGCACCTCTAAACGGGATCATTTCAATTCCCAAATCAAGGATATATGACTATTTAAAAGTGTTTGCTTTTGGCGTTACGGATTTTTATACTGAGGTAAGCCTTTTCAAAATTACTCCTTAATAAAAATAGTAGCCTATATATGTTATAGCCGCGAATACACTTGTTTTATAGTTGTTATATAGGCTGTATATATTTTTGAATAATCGTATACAGTGGTAATATTTTCTGGCTCATTGTACGTAATCTTTAAAGTAACTTCAGATCATGGACGGTGGAAAGTGGAAAGGTCCATCCAAGCCGACGCCACATAAAGTTCAATATACTTCAAATACACTTGAAAGAATTCGCCACTCTTTCCCGTTACTTAAGTTTCACCACGAGTAGCCTGCAGCAATGTTGTCTATCTCGTCGTGAGTTGGAAATCCAGAATCCACTGCCCAGAGAGAGAGTCAATCGAATCGAATTATACACAAAGCCTGAAGGCTTTATTATGGAATATTGGAGGGAGCAGTCGGCGTCGATATGGCGAGTCCAATTATGGCAGCAAGATAATTAAACTAATGGACGGACTCGGGAGATCGATGACGTCTTCTTTTTTCTTCAACGTTCCAACCAACTATTAGAGTATAATAATTCGATTTATTACAAAATTATAGGATATAGGCACGATACGACTTTTGAACTGAACTATTCAGTATACGAAAACGAGTACTGACAAACGAGATTTGGTTATTCAAAAACTATTCTTGATGGCACATTTCGGTATCACTTCATTTGCCAAATATGCTGAAAGAAAGTTAATAATCGCCAGTGGACAGTGCACACGACAGAGTAATGCTAATGAATGTGCAGGCGGTATCTGGCCATTGGAGCATGTTACTGTATATAATATAATAAATAATATTATGTTAGTTATTCATATTCGCAGCGATCGTGGGGACTACACAGCTGTTGCAGCAGCGCTTCATTGAGGATACTATATACACATAATGTCTACTCATAATACTCAGAATACTGCAATACCTCAAGTTCAAGTTCTTTAATAGTTGTCATACAGAAGTACAGAATACTTTCATACAAAATGCTTCTTACTGTTACGCTCCAGAGACTGTGCTAGACAAGATAGTATCAAATAACATAATAACATAATATAGCATGAATTTAGAAGAAGAAAACGAGGTCACAGTGTTCGGTATAGACATATGTACAATGTTCTGAGTTACCATATAATATACAATACACAATACTATGCAGTGTACTAATGTACAGTACTATCTAGTGCAAAGCAGAAATGGGATGAGGTACAATTTTAGGTACAATTTACAGTAAGGTGTACGAGTTGTAGTGCAATCCTTCATCCATAAATATAAAGTGTGGGGAGTGGGTGCTACAGTGTGTTTGTTTAAAGTGGGTGTGTGCTATAAGTGTGTGGAGTGGGTGCTACAGTGTGTTTGTTTAAAGTGAGTGTGTGCGTGTGGATGTGTGTGCTATGTGCGTTTGGTGGTTGTTGTTGTGTAGTGTTCATTCATTGTTCGTTTAGCAGCCTGATGGCCTGGGGATAGAAGCTTCTTCTGAGTCTTTCTGTGCTCGCCTTGAGACTCCTGTATCGCTTGCCTGACCGCAGCAGTTCAAAGAGGCAGTTGTTCGGGTGACTGGAGTCTTTAATGATTCTCTTAGCCTTGCCCTTGCAACGCTTGTAGTAAATGTTCTGGAGGGTGGGGAGCCCCCCTCCAATTGTGCGTTCGGCTGAACGTGTCACTCTTTGTAGTCTGCTTTGGTCTTGTGCAGTGCTATTCCCAAACCAGGAGGTGATGTTGCCGGTCAAGATGCTCTCTATTGTACATGAGTAGAAGTTCTTAAGGATCTTCTGGCTGACTTGGAACTTCCTTAGGCGCCTGAGGAAGTAGAGGCGTTGTCGTGCCTTCTTCACAACACTGTTAATGTGTGTGGTCCATGTCAAGTCCTCGGATATGTAGGCTCCGAGGTACTTAAAGCTGTTGACTCTCTCAACCGGTGCCCCGTCGATGCTGAGGGGGCTGTAGTCCTTGACCCCCGACCTCCTGAAGTCCACAATCATCTCCTTTGTTTTGCTGACGTTCAGGGAGAGGCTGTTTTCCTGGCACCATCCCGCCAGGACCTTGACCTCTTCCAGGTAGGCCCTCTCGTCGTTGGCAGAGATCAGGCCCACCACCACTGTGTCGTCAGCAAATTTGACGATTGTATTGCTACTCCGCTGAGCCACACAGTCGTGTGTGTACAGGGAGTAGAGGAGGGGACTCAGAACACAGCCCTGGGGGGCCCCTATGTTGAGGGTGATGGATGAGGAGGTGCAGTTGCCTGCTCTCACCACCTGGGGTCTGCCAGTCAGGAAGTCCAAGACCCACTGGCAGAGGTCATAGCCCAAGCCCAGGTCCCTGAGCTTGGCTATGAGTATGGAGGGGACTATGGTATTGAATGCCGAGCTGTAGTCGATGAATAGCATTCTCACATAGTTCCCCTGCCTCTTGTCCAGGTGTGATGCTGCTGTGTGCAGCACATGGGATATGGCGTCCTCCGTGGACCTGTTGGGGCGGTATGCAAATTGCAGGGGGTCCATGTTGATGGGGAGGGAGGAGCAGATGTAGCCCTTTACTAGCTTCTCGAAGCACTTCATGGCTATGGAGGTGAGAGCTACAGGGCGGTAGTCGTTGAGGCAAGCAGGCTTGGATTTTTTGGGTACAGGGATAATAGTGGACTTCTTCAGGCAGGTGGGGATGACAGCCTGTTCTAAGGACAGGTTAAATATGTCAGTGAATACTGGGGCCAGTTGGTCGGCACAGACTTTTAGGACGCGGCCGGGGATGCCGTCTGGACCTGCTGCCTTCCTGATATTCACTTTTTTAAAGGTCCGCCTCACCTCATGCTCTGTTACCCTGAACACTGCGCCTCCATCAGCAGCCGACCCCCCCCCCCCCCCATTGCCGAGGCTTGTGAGCTGGTGTTGTTATTACCAGCATCAAACCTCGCATAGAAGGTATTGAGGTCATTTGCTAAGGAGATGTCACTGTTCAGTTTGAGGGAGGCGCCTTTGTAGTCTGTCATCGTTTTGAGCCCCTGCCACATAGCTCTAGAGTCAGCTTGTTCAAACTGGAGTTCAATTTTCAAACTGGAGTTCAATACCTCCCAAGGTTTAGATTTTACCCAGTAACTACCCTATCATTACCATGTCTTTATCAGTACGTAACTGGTAGCTATGGTTTCGTGGTGGTAGTTAAAGGGGAATTTCACCAAAAACAGTGCTGATTTATTTTGCACATAATCTCAAGTACATCCAAAAACTCTAAACCGTTTTGCACAATTTTGTTTGAATATGGCCACCGGTGATGTTACTGGGGAAAGTGAATCCCTGTGTTGTGTTAATTACAGTAGCCTACCATGACATTATGTAGATGAAAAACTAAATAGCAATACCTTGTTTTATGAGATCTGCTACCTTATCATTTAATTAATGAGCAACTGCATGCTGTTATTTCTTGGTAGTTAACCGTTATCTGGATCATTTAATCTGTGTATTTTAAAGCAAACAATTTCCCTTGTTATTTCATGGTAGTTAACAATAGTTTACCATTTTCCTTAGTTAGCAGCTAACATTTCATTGCTAAGTTATATTCTCCGGTTAGTTCAATGTATAAAATGTCATGTGATGTATGTGATTAGTCCCCATAACTCTGCCAATCCGCAATACTCGCTTGTACTTGTGCCGCATGGTGTTCTATACATAAAACATAACTACATTGTTAATTCTGCGTGTTTCTGACTTCACCTGTCGAGACCATCATTAGTCCCCAAAATTACGCTTTAGCCTTCAAAATGAATTAAAATTGTATTTAATAATCAAAGTCAACAAATTAATTACCAGATTACGGTTTGAGGCCATAAATATCATATATATAAAAAAGGGTCTTTTGGGACTCGGGTGATGTCCAATGTCCATGTCAGGTGGTGCCAGTGGAGGTCTGTTGGGACTGAGGTGATGTGGTGCCAGTGAAGGTCTGTTGGGACTGAGGTGATGTGGTGCCAGTGGAGGTCTGTTAGGACTGAGGCGTTGTGGTGCCAGTGGAGGTCTGTTAGGACTGAGGTGATGTGGTGCCAGTGGAGGTCTGTTAGGACTGAGGTGATGTGGTGCCAGTGAAGGTCTGTTGGGACTGAGGTGATGTGGTGCCAGTGGAGGTCTGTTAGGACTGAGGCGTTGTGGTGCCAGTGGAGGTCTGTTAGGACTGAGGTGATGTGGTGCCAGTGGAGGTCTGTTGGGACTGAGGTGTTGTGGTGCCAGTGAAGGTCTGTTGGGACTGAGGTGATGTGGTGCCAGTGGAGGTCTGTTAGGACTGAGGTGATGTGGTGCCAGGGGAGGTCTGTTGGGACTGAGGTGATGTGGTGCCAGGGGAGGTCTGTTGGGACTGAGGTGATGTGGTGCCAGTGGAGGTCTGTTGGGACTGAGGTGATGTGGTGCCAGTGGAGGTCTGTTAGGACTGAGGTGTTGTGGTGCCAGTGGAGGTCTGTTAGGACTGAGGTGTTGTGGTGCCAGTGGAGGTCTGTTATTAGGACTGAGGTGTTGTGGTGCCAGTGGAGGTCTGTTATTAGGACTGAGGTGTTGTGGTGCCAGTGGAGGTCTGTTGGGACTGAGGTGTTGTGGTGCCAGTGGAGGTCTGTTATTAGGACTGAGGTGTTGTGATGCCAGGATCTGGTGTGAGTTAGAAGTCGGGTGGATGTGTTTGAGACCAGTTGGAGTCTGTTGATGGAGCAGCACTGATGCTGTAGATGAGTGAGCTGCAGTAGTGAAGATGGGAGGAGATGAAGATGTGGATCAGTGTTTCAGCAGCGTGAGAGAGAGGGCCTTATGTAATGTTGTAATGTTGTTAAGGTGGTAGATCTAAGACCACACCAAGGTCTGGGAGGAAGGGGAGACTTTTATTGCAGATAGACAGGAGTCCATGTGAGAGAGGGGTGGGTTGTGTGGGGATTTGGTGCTGAGGTATATGTGAGTGTCATCAGCATAGCAGTGGACGTCCAGGTTGAAATGGTAGAGAATCTGACCGAGAGGGAGGATGTAGATGATGAAAAGGAGTGGGCCGAGTACAGAACCTTAGGGAACACCTTATGTGACAGTGGATGTGACAGAGGAGTGGTTGTGAAGTGAAATGAAGTATGATCTGTTGGAGAGGTAGGACCGGAGCCAGCTGAGTGCTGTGCCTTCAATACAGAGGTCTTCAAGTATAGTGAGCAGGATGTTGTGACTCAAGGTATGGAAGGCTGCACACAGGTCAAGGAGGATGAGGATGTTAAGCGCTATGGCGTCAGCGGAGGTGAGGAGGTCATCGAGTACTTTGAGGACTGTAGTTTCCGTGCTGTGGGCGAAAACCTGACTGGAGGGGTTCAAATAGGTTATTGGAGTGCAGGTGGGTTTGACGTTTTTTGTAGCGACAACACACAAATATATATATTACTACATATAACATGCTCCAATGGCCGGATAATGCCTTTAAATCCCCTTGCTGTCATTAGAATTATCAGCAAATAAAGTGGTATCGATATTTCAATGTATTGAGATATATATTGAGCCTTACCAGTGCTAAAAGGTTTCTATTTTTTCTTCTCCACAGGACTTGCACAATGGGGTCCGGAGAGGTTTTCAGAATATCTGGCTACAATGAGGATTATTACTTGACGTGAGCATGAAATGATAGCACATCAAGAGAAAAGGATTACTTCTGCCTGCTGTGCCGTGGTCTGCCAGAGCCCTCTACTGGACATACATTTAAACTACTGACTGGCGGATCTATATTCCTGACTAAACAGGCCATGGCTGATTCCACATATTCTGATTTGATAGCCAAGCACTACAACTATACCGGCAAGTTCCGCAAAGTGGAGCAAGACTCCAGGCTCAAGGCAGACTCTGTGGTTTTCATCATAGTATGTTGTTTCATTATACTTGAGAATGTCCTGGTCCTGGCCACTATTTGGAGAACCAAGAAGTTCCACAAGCCAATGTACTACTTCATTGGCAACTTGGCTCTGTCAGACTTGTTGGCTGGGGTGGTATACACGGCTAATATCCTGCTCTCAGGAGCCAACACCTACAAACTGACTCCAACACAGTGGTTTTTCAGAGAGGGGAGCATGTTTGTGGCCCTTGCTGCATCGGTATTCAGTCTCCTGGCCATTGCTATTGAGCGTCACCTGACTATGCTCAAAATGAAGTTGCACAACAATGGCAACACGTGTCGTGTCTTCCTCCTCATCAGCACTGTGTGGATGATAGCTGCCGTCCTGGGCGGCCTGCCGGTCATGGGCTGGAACTGCATCGAGAGCATGAGCAAGTGCTCCACGGTCCTGCCTCTCTACCATAAGACTTACATCCTTTTCTGCACCACTGTCTTCAGTGTTATCCTCATGGCCATTGTGGTGCTGTATGCGCGCATCTATTGCCTGGTGCGCACGCGCAGCCGTAAGCTGGTTTTCCGCAAGGTCTCCAACGGCCGCGGCAGCAGCGGAGCCAACAGCAAGAGTTCGGAGAAGTCCATGGCCCTCCTGAAGACGGTCATCATCGTGCTCAGCTGCTTCATCGCCTGCTGGGCGCCACTCTTCATCCTCCTGTTGCTTGACGTGGCTTGTGAAATACGAATGTGCACCATCCTCTACAATTCAGAATGGTTCCTCGCCCTGGCCGTGCTCAACTCCGCCATGAACCCACTGATCTACACGCTCACCAGCAACGAGATGCGCCGGGCCTTCCTCAAGACTCTCCTGTGCTGCACCGCCTGTGTCCGGCCATCATCCGGAAAGTGCTCCCGGCCCATCATGGGAGCAGAGTTTAGCCGCAGCAAGTCGGACAACTCGTCCCACCCCAATAAGGACGAGCCGGAGTACTCGCCACGGGAGACAATTGTATCATCTGGGAATATCACCTCTTCTTCCTAAAGAGCCTTCGGTGTTGAATGTTTGGGCATGTATATATATGTTGTGTGTAGTCTGTGCGGATGTTTGTTTAATTCGCACATGTATAGAGTTGCGTGTACAGTATGTGAATGCCTTCTGGCCGGAGGCTGCGTCGGAGGATCTGGACCGTACTGTATGTCAAGTTGTACAGTTGCCTCTGCGATCGTTATTCATGACTCTTTTCAAAGGGCTTTTGTTGGAACTACGAAGCAACTGAAGGAGAGTGACTTCTGAGAACACGTAGCAAACCGTGCAGGTGTTGGACTGGAGAGAAGGGATGTATTTAGCATGTTCCACGCCTCCAATCCTTCTCTCTGAACACCCCCCCCCCCCTCTCCGTCTTAAGACAATGTGATAAGGAAGCACTTAGAACACCCCCCCCCCCCCTCCGTCTTAAGACAATGTTATGAGGAAGCACTCAGAACACTCCGTCTCGCTCATCTTCAGGAACCTGCTTCGTTTACGAATGCAGGAGATCTGAAGTTTGTTTATGTATTCAAGCACGGCTTGCTGCAAAAGTGCCATCTCATCAATCTGTTATAGTCATGTACTGACCCTCTAAAAAAATTCCTGATGGAAGAGTGACTATAGTTGTAGCGCTTATTGCTGTTGAAATATTTAAGAAATACAATTAATGAAATACCCGTATTTCATCAACTTAACTAGGGACGGCTAGAAAGATGTCCTACTCCTTGTTTGAGAATGTATTTTGTACTTATGTGTGTTCTTTCAACTCTGTCGGATTAAGATGTTAGTAACAAACAATGTAGTCGCAATAATAATTTATATTTGAAACAATGAGAAGAAGGCATTATTTTCTGACTGATCAACGACAAGATTTGCCATACAGTATGTTAAAATGTTCACTATTGTCCAATTTCTTTAGATACAGTCATTACATTTGGTTATGATGGTCAGAAAACAAAGCACAAAACTGGTACCTTGTGTAAAAAGGCAGGATGTACCCAACTGTGATGCTCTTTGATGTCATTGAACTGGGCAAAATATTAAGAGTATACTGCCATAATTTACATTAGGTATTAAGGGAATATGTACAAAAGTATAATGTTCTACAGAAACATTACATGGCTGAATAGGGTTATCCATGACCAAGGACAATGACTTAAGTCAGGGGCTAATTAATCACTGTATGTTTGCCAAAATGTGTAGCTCATCTGCCCCCCCATGTGGCCTGAAGTCCTATTTGCACATTGTAACTTTTGTGTTGTCTGTGTTGAGTGTGTTTTTCTAGCTCTTAATAAATATTGGAATAGGAATAGAAACTGCATTTTGATTATGAATTGACCTGGTTTGACTCAATGTACTAACTGTAGCAAGTGTCCTGTTTATTTACAGAGTTGAAAGTGAAATGTACCTGCTTGTGTTGCTGATTCAGCAGCTCTTCAGTCGTGGCACAAACAGGGACGCCTGTAGGAACTCAACCAAGACGTTGTTAGTCCACTAGTCTGTCTTCATGGTGTGTTTTCTTCTCCATGCTGAATGAGTTTATTTCTTGAAAAATGATGAGCACAAATGAAGATGCCATTTTGCACTATTGCATGGGGGAAACACTAAAATCTTTACAGACTTATTTATGAAATCAACAAATTGATTAGTCGACAAAGTCCCTTGATTATTATTCAACTAAGAATTTATTTCGTCCAGGACAGCCCTAAACCATGGCCACCATGAGGCCCCTGGGCCAGAAAGTGCTATGGGCCCCCCTTACCCTCAGGGAACAGATGTAGAAATAGTCATTCAAATGGTCAAATGAAAATACAACAGCAGCTGCCTGGAATTGAATTTCCTGCTCAATTGTGATTGTTAATCATAGTGTCATCTTTAGTTTAGTTTAGTTTAGTTATCTGACAAATATTAAAATACATGGTATACAGCAAGTCATGCATCCTAGAATTATCAAGGATAGCGTAAAAAAGTCAGACTTATTTCCATTGTGGTCCTTGGTCTCAGCAGCACATAGGATTTACATAACAATTATTATCATCAGCTACATTGCTAAAAGTAAAATTAAATAAATACACCAGCGTTAATAACTTTTCTTACTAAATGTACAGATCTTATATACACTAAAGCAGGACCCCTCCCTCCACTGTCAGCCTCCCGACAGTGCAGTACTCAAGCATGTGTGTCATGGAGGCTTGTATGCAGCCCAGGTAACAACAGGTTGTGTTTCAATACCCAGAAGTGCTCTGGGGTGTGCCATGGATTGTGGTTTGATAACTCTCCCAAACTCTAAGGTGTAGCAAGAACTCCAAGCTGGTTCATTAGCGATATCATTTGGTGAAGAACCAAGCTCATCCAATGTAAGACGGGACATCTGAAGGTTGACCCCCATGGCCGCCAGCGAGATCAGCTTTTAAAGCAATCAATCATCATGTTGCACATGTGGAATTGAACTCTTGCACTGAAGGACCATATAACTCTTTTAAAGTCAATTCATATCACTCAAGAGTGTGAATATGATATATCACAATAAAGTACTCAACCTCTACTGTCTACTATGAAGGAACACAACACCCAACACAACTTACTATCTTTAGATAATGTTAGAAAACATTGTTCCTCTGAAGACTTCAAATTCAAACTTTTATTTAATCTCGAAAGATCATTGAAAGCAAGCTCTCATTTACATTGATGTTGAGAGGTACAATACATAATACAAAAACAATATAGAAACAGAAAAGTCAATCAATTGTTTAAATGAAACAATATAACTGGTATTTACACAGTGTTTAAATGAAACAATAACAACATAACTTCCCCTCTTTGGGAACCCCTGATCAATAAGCAGCAGGCTCTGTGTCCATCACCCTCTCATACCCCTTCACCATTTCTCACCATGTAAATGCAACAGAGGTTTTAACGGTGTGTGAACAGCTTGCTCTTGCTTGTCGGCAAACGATGTGCAAGCAACAGTATTTCCTCTGCCGCCGCTGTCCCACAAGAGAACTGTGGCGGGCTCCGAAGAAGGCCCTTGACCTTTGAGAGAACTGTGGCGGAGAAGGAGGCCCTTGACCTTTGAGAGAACTGTGGCGGGCCCGAAGGAGGCCCTTGACCTTTGAGTGGCTCTTGACCTTCTGTTGTGTCTGTTATACCAGATGGCTGTTTTCTGCACGACCGCAGGGTTCTTCTAAGACAGGTGGGTAGCTGAGAAGAGAGTTCTCACCAGAGACTTGACGTAGGTGTCGTGGCCACAGACTGTCTCATCAGAACACACGTCTTGGAACACAAGGTCAACCAGCAGCTTGAACGTTGAATCTGTAATGCCATCAAACAGCAACCCGTAGGCAAAAGAGCCCCTCTTGGTACTGCACTTTGTTTACATTTCTTTGTTTTGGTTTGAGGTATTTGTATTGCTGGCCACATCTTAGATATTCCTTTATTGATCCCCTTGGGGAAGTTCAGGCATCATAGCAGCATGGGGGAGGGGGGAGGGGAGGTACAGGTATGGGCATGGTAATAGTAGAAGACATGTACAGGTGATACAATTATAGTACAGTAGAAAAGTAAAAATAGGCAGTGTAAACAATATAATGAACTCTGAATATACGCATTTGAGCAAGTAGGCAGTGTGATCAAAGGTGCAGATGAGAGTGTAATGTATGCCCTATCAGTTATATTATACATTACGATAAATATGGTTACAATAAACACTAGAATCTAAATATATACTATGAGTAAGTAAAGTATAGGGTATACACAGGTGCAGTACAGCCCCTGTTTCTTGTACCTGGATAACTGAGTTAGCCGGATAACTTTAGCTGGATAACTGGGTTAGCCGGACTTTCCGGTTTCATGTACCTGGATTTTCCAAATCACCATGACAACATATCCAAAAGTTTGAGCCTGGTCGAAAGCAGAGTTCAAGTTCAAGTTAGCCTGAACTATCGCCACGCCCCCGCAAAGAAGTGACAGCCCGTTTCCTGAAACTATTCCCACAGTCTACGATCTGCATTATACCATTCTGAATTACGTTTTTGTGCTCCATTCTTCCAGAGGGGGCTTTTGAAATGTAAAATAGACCCAAAATGCTGATATTAAATTCACTTTGTCCTAAATAATGCACGTTATATATACCGTGGCGACGGTGGCGCTCGCTCGTGCGATGTACACATGATGTGGTTATTTTAATTGTAACTGGGATTAAGATGTCTGATGAGATGCGCTGTTTGACGGATTTGAGAAATTGAATGAGCCGTTGACGTCACATTAATGAATGAGGATAAAGAGATAAACTTCATTCAAAACAAAGGATATTCTAAACACGGGTCTCTCGTTCATTAATGTATAAACAATGAATTTATCCCATCTGGCCCAGTGGCCCAGCGGTAGTGCTCAAGCCTGCCAATCCAGCGACTGGGGTTCAAATCCCGGTATTTCCAATATGATTTTTTTGAATATAATATTAATGATTATACGCCAAAGTAGCCTGGTTTTAAGTTAAAATATTATAAATCTACATGCATTGAGGATGTCATTCTTTATATAGCTCTCAACGTGCACCAAATTGAATTATTCCTATATTGCAAAAAGAAGGAAAAGACTAGGGTCTTGAACCCCGGTCGTCCGTGTGAAAGTCAAAAGAAGAACCCGTTACACCACAGAGAAGATAAGTAAAAGATTGACTATACATCAATCAATGGGTAAGAGAGCCGTATCGTAATTCTGTATAACAGTTAACTAATAATTTTCGCTAGCAAGATCTCATTTGATTATTCAATCCAGCAGGCAAGTTTAAAGAAATATAATCTGATTGATTGAGGTAATGAGGGACTTAGAATTAGCCTATAGATAACGCATTTAACTTGTCGGCGAGGCGATTGAGCCGTATTGCAATCTGTCAATAAAGTCTTAAATCAATTAATCAATCAATGCCGTTGAGAATCAGGATCTCTGCCATCGATACGTGCTGGCTTTTCACCTAAAACGGCCGCGCGCATTTAGCCTGACTCGCAAGTCTGGCTTGAGTTAACGAGACTGAATCCACCTTTGTGAAACAGGAAAATCCCGGCTTCGAACATCGGGTTAACTGAAGCTGGATAATGGACATCTTGATCGACTTAGTTGAACCACGTACATGAAACAGGGCCTGGTGTGTGGCCAGCAATAGTAATTTCCCAAAATCTGCCCATCAAATCAAAACAAAAAAATTTAAACACAAAAGTGCATTACCAAGAGGGGCGCTTTTTCCTAGAGGTCGCTGTTTGACAGCATTACAAATTCTAGCTTTAAGGACCCTCCATAAATCAGATAGAATATTGGGTTAATGAAGCCGAGCGCCTCAGTGCTTTGTATTTATAGATGAATAATAATAATAATAATAATAATAATAATAATAATAATAATAATAATAATAATAATAATAATAATAATAATAATAATAATAATAATAATAATAATAATAATAATACTTATTTGTATTAATAATAATAATCTGACTTGACCCTGCCGGAATATCATGTAAATCTCTACAATGTCATATTTACAGCATGGGATATCTTTTTGACCCTTCCTTGTAAGTTATGGCCAATAGCGCCCCCTAAATGTCTGTTAGAGTAAAGCATCTTCACCATGACAAATGATCAGCTCGCAACATTTTCACACCTTCAGTACAAAAATAAAGCTTTCTCATGACCAGTGTCTTCATCTTGTAAAGTTCATCTAGTTCATGACAGCCAATATCCTGGGAGCCACTCTGTGGCCGTTGCTTTGGAGATTGCATGAAGACAAATGGAAATAAATGATATAAAGTTTCATGTTAATCTTAGACTGTTGTGTCCATCATGTAGTCCATAGATGATATGATCAAATAATGACCCTGCTTGCAATACTGTTCCAGGATAAAGGTGACACAAGGTAGGCTAATGTTTACTCAAACAAGGTCATCAGTCCGGGGGTCAACATTGTCTACTCTTTTAGTTTCTCTCCTGAAATCGGATAAACAGTTGCCAGGATACAATGTATCTTTTGCACCTTTTAAGCTTCTGCATGACTGGTATGAACTCTAGTCATTTAAATAGGGGACATGTCTTGCTATTCCTTTCACTATTTGGGCAACTTTACACAATTCCTGTGAGTCTATGGAACACATCTGTAAAGTGTTTTTTTTAAAAATGCATTGTTTTGTATTTCTAATCAAGTACTCTAAAGCAGCATTTTTCCACTTCAAGATTTCAAGCTGTTTTGGGCTGGGCTCCGCCCCCTTAAGCGCTTTGAGTGACAGTCACCCACAGTCTGCAGTCTGGGAGACAGAGAGAGATATAGAGAGATTGAGGGGGATACTAATTAATTTCGCCGCAGGGGGCATAATCCCATGGGACAATGTATTGGTAACTTGTTTCAAATGACAATATTATTGCACGGATCGGAGTCAAAGATATTTTGACAGTGATATGCAAGTGGAGAAGCTCCATCCCCGCGCGGTGTGTGTGTGTGTAAATGCGTGTGTTTCCCCGACAGGTGCACCTGTGAGTAGGGTAAATCTGCAGTGCCGCAGAGCCCAATGTCTGGTCGGGGCTTCGGGGCCTGTACTGTGCGTGGGCGGGGCCTGTACTGTGCGTGGGCGGGGCATCGGGCCTGTACTGTGCGGTGCACTACTGCGCATGCGATGTTGGGCGGGGCTTCATAGTGCGCATGCGTGTGGAGCATATATGAGCAAATATGAGTTTCTACTTCTAGCTCTGGTTTAACATTCATTCTTCTTCGTTGAAAAATAACCAAATATGTCTTTCAGTGAAAATGTAAGTACCTTAGGCCGGGGCACCTTCGCTATTTTGGACATTAGGGCCTATTTTCCGTCTGTAATTTGCTTTAGTGGTGAGCTAATGTTAGCTAACGCATGCTCCGGGATTGCAGCTGGGGGCTAGTTCTGCACCTACGTAACGTTAGCTAGGAGACAATCTTTATTACAATATTATTTCCAATATGAACCTAAATCGATCTCGTCCAATGCACTACATTTTAGTAAAAATGGAAAATAGAGATGTGATATACGTTTTTTTTCAGAGTTTTTAGCTTTTAGCATTTTTTTTTATTCTAGACTTGGGATTTGTCTCTGTGCAATACTAATTTCAGCATAAAACAGTGGAAAAAACATACAAGAATACATACAATGCAATCCCTGAAGTAGAATAAATATTTCACAAACATTTCATATGACTCACGAATTCCTAAAAATGCAACAGTGCTATAGTTCATAAAATAGCTCAGTGCTCCTTTAGAGTGCATATTATTGCCTTAAAGTGCCTTCTCGGCTAGTGCTATCTACTTTTTTTCTCCTCCTTTTTCTGTGATTTTTCTCCCATCCCAATTGACCTCTCGTGCCAATTCTCCCTCCCCTGTCCTGATCGTTGCTCGCATGTGCCCCCCACTGGCCGGTCGTAGGGAGGATAGAAGCCCATCACATGTCCCCTCCGATACATGTGGAGCTAGCCAGTCACATCTTTTCACCTGCCAGCGCGGACTCTCATTGGCGAGGAGTAGGGCTGCACGATTTTGAGAAATAATCTAATTGCGATTTTTCTGACAAATATTGCGATTGCGATTAAATTTGCGATTATAATAATAATTATTTTTAAGCAGCCCCACAGAGGTTTATTGTAAAATGCGGCTTGCATCTGGCCTACGCGGTGGGTCTGTTCGGGACACAGAGCCTGACATTTTTTCTTTTTACCTGGGAATCGATACCGGTACCCAACGGTACCTTTTTTCTGTACTTTACTCTTTCTTTACACAATTTAAAACCCCTTACCTCACTCTCCCAAACCGATCTTGTATCTCAATGGGACTTCCTGGTTAAATAAATAAAATACAAAAAATACAAACAAAAAATATTAGTGATTTTATTTTATTTTTGATTTGCTAATTGCATCATTCCAAATCGCGATTTCGATTTAAAATCGATTAATTGTTCAGCCCTAGCGAGGAGTAACGTGTAGGAAGCTCACACTGCCCCCGCCATTTTCCTGTCTTTGCTGTGCAGGCGCCCTGACCGACCTGTAGGAGTAGCTGTTTACAACGACCAGACTACCACCCATCAACTCTCCTCCCGCTGACTCTGCCAATTGAGTCAGTATGACGGCCGGCCCAAGCCGGAGGCAACGCTGACAGCCGGATTCGATACCGGTGTCTCTTGCGTTGGTGACGAGCGCAATGTCCGCTGCGCCACCCAGCTGCGGATATGTACTATTCTTAAAACGAGATGTCCTACACCTGAGACTTTGGACTTCTATAAAACAGTACTGTATATTTGTATATCTTGTATGTCATAAATGTCTGGATGTAACAGTACTGTATATTTGTATGTCGTATGTCATAAATGTTATGAATTGGACCCTGATGTAAACAAGACTGTCACAATCACGGCCCGGGCCTTCCTCTGCTCCGTCCTGCCGTGCCCTTATATGGGCAGCTTCCTGCTGCAGCCTTCTCACACTGTCAACTGGCGTCAATCGGCGCAGCTGTGAGGGATTCGCTCACCAGCAGCCCCGATATACACCCCACGGATCCTGTCGTCCTTTGTCGGAGTGTTATCTAGCCAACCTAGGATGATCCGCAGCCGGCCTACGCTGTCTATCGAGACACCGCCCGCCTGAACGTTCCAGTGGAGAACGAAGAAGACTCGTGCTCACACATTCCGACCATTCAACGACTACCGCCCTGTTCAACGACTACCGCCCTGTAGCTCTCACCTCCATAGCTATGAAGTGCTTTGAGAAGCTAGTAAAGGGCTACATCTGCTCCTCCCTCCCCATCAACCTGGACCCCCTGCAATTTGCACACCGCCCCAACAGGTCCACGGAGGACGCCATAGCCCATGTGCTGCACACAGCAGCATCACACCTGGACAAGAGGCAGGGGAACTATGTGAGAATGCTGTTCATCGACTACAGCTCAGCATTCAATACCATAGTCCCCTCCAAACTCATAGCCAAGCTCAGGGACCTGGGCTTGAACTATGACCTCTGCCAGTGGGTCTTGGACTTTCTGACGGGCAGACCCCAGGTGGTGAGAGCAGGCAACTGCACCTCCTCATCCATCACTCTCAACATAGGGGCCCCCCAGGGCTGTGTTCTGAGTCCCCTCCTCTACTCCCTGTACACACATGACTGTGTGGCACAGCGGAACAACAACACAATCATCAAATTTGCTGACGACACAGTAGTGGTGGGCCTGATCTCTGCAAACGACGAGAGGGCCTACCTGGAAGTCAAGGTTCTAGCGGGATGGTGTCAAGAGAACAGCCTCTCCCTGAACGTCAGCAAAACAAAGGAGATGATTGTGGACTTTAGGAGGTCGGGGGTCAGGGACTACAGCCCCCTCAGCATCGACGGGGCACCGGTTGAGAGAGTGAACAGTTTTAAGTACCTCGGAGTCCACATATCCGAGGACTTGACAGGGACCACACACATTGACAGTGTTGTCAAGAAGGCACGGCAACGCCTCTACTTCCTCAGGCGCCTAAGGAAGTTCCAAGTCAGTCAGAAGATCCTTAAGAACTTCTACTCATGCACAATAGAGAGCATCCTGACTGGCAATATAACCTCCTGGTTTGGGAATAGCACCGCACAAGACCGTAGCAGACTACAGAGAGTGGCCCGCTCAGCCGAACACACAATTGGAGGGCTTCCCACTCTCCAGGGCATTTACAACAAGCGGTGCGTGGGCAAGGCTAAGAGAATTATCAAAGACTCGAGCCACCCAAACAACTGCCTCTTTGAACTGCTGCGGTCAGGCAAGCGATACCGGAGTCTCATGGCAAGCACAGAGAGACTCAGAAGAAGCTTCTATCCCCAGGCCATCAGGATGCTCAACGAACAATAACACTATGTAACAACCATCAAATGCACTCACAGCACACACATCCACACGCACACACTCACTTTAAACATACAACTCACTGCAGCACCCACTTTAACCACTTTAGTACACCTAAGCACACTTTATATTTATTGGTAAAGAATTTGCACTACAACCCATACCTCATTACACCTTACTGTAAATTGTACCTAAATTGTACCTCATCCCACTTCTGCTTTGCACTGTATAGCATTTTGTATGGTAACTCAGTTACTTCTACTCTACATTGAGCATTGTGTATATACTGAACATTTGTCTACGTATTTGACTTCTATTATTATACTTGCTATACTTATTTTATACTTATCTATTTTTGCCTAGCACAGTCTCTGGAGCGAAACAGAAAGAAGCATTTTGTATAAAAGTATTCTGTACTTCTGTATGACAACTAATAAAGAAACTTGAACTTGAACTTGAACATTCCGTTGTTATACATGGCCGCATGGTAGACTTTGGAATAAATATCCTAAAACGCTCCACTCTCTCTCTCCCTGTGTTTCTGCTATTGGGTTCAGCTACCGCAGCCCCCCTAACAAAGACGAAAGTCTTTCTCTGGTCTGCATCCCCTAAACAATTGTGTGTATTGAGCCGTACTGTATTGTACCCATTCTGCAATCTGTTAATAAAATGTTCAATCAATCAATCAATCAATCAATTCTACCAGAGGGAAGGGGGTTAGAGGTAGTAAGCAGGGTGAGAGGGGTCACCAATTACCTTCTCCCCTTTCCGCCTGATGTGTGAGGCATATATAGAGGCTACAGAAGGAAGATCACAGCCAATGATTTTTTACACTGTGCGTACAGTTCTTTCTAGCTGTCCCCTATCATGGACGGTTGTGTTTCCATACCACACACAAATACACACACACTTAGGCCAAAATTGGGGAAATTGCTTTGACTTACATTAATTCCCAACCCCTAACCCTATACCGTTACCCAATACATGCTGTAGTGGCCGCTTGTCATTCCCTAATAAATTGATCCAGGACCACGATGCACCTACTCAGATGTTCTTCTACTCGGGTAACAAAAGAAGTTGTGGAGGATGTTGACAGATTGAATGCCCAGGCTGCAGCTGATGTAGTTTGTAAGGTTTATTATCCAAAGAAAATTATGGTTGAGAACAGAACAGTTTTGCGTCTTCCCTATTGTTCCGGTAGGAACAATTTTCTCTCAGCAGGTGCATAACATTACTCTACAGTGCCTATTATACTAGTAAGAAGTGGTGGGCCCCTAGTGGTGTGCCCCTAATATTCAAAACATAAATGCAATACCATTACCATAAACAACACAACTTCCAATATGTCGGTTTTGGCTTCTACAATGCCCCACCTTAATACTTAACTTAACATTAACCACTAACCACTTTAATTGGATACATTGCTTTTGTTCCCTATTGGAAAAGCTGCCAATCAACACACACACACGCACGCACGCACGCACGCACGCACGCACGCACGCACGCACGCACGCACGCACGCACGCACACACACACACACACACACACACACACACACACACACACACACACACACACACACACACACACACACACACACACACACACACACACACACACACACACACACACACACACACACACACACACACACACACACACACACACACACACACACACACACACACACACACACAAATGCCAAGGGTAAAGGGGTAAATAAATTATATGAAGAAAAAAAAAGAGACCAAACCAAAGAGCACATAAATTCTAATGAAAATGTTACAGAAATGTTACAATGATGGTGGTTAGAAGTGGTGGAGAGAATTAAAGCTAGCCTATAATGGTGGTGTCTGGTTAGGAGTGAGGGATAATGGAGGTACTATCCAAGAGGGGGTCCGGGAGGGGGGGGTTTGAGCTGGAGCATATGTGTGTAGGGTTTTAGAAAATAGGTATTAGGGGTATATTATATACTAACATTTATATAATTGTAACTTCGCTGGATATACACTGTATACGGTTAAAATGTTATTATTGACTATTTTTGTTTTATCCTGTTTCTGTACTTGCATATATTTTAACCACCTTTACTGAAAGTTTCATTATACATTGTGTGTTGAGTACTGACTTTTAATAAGTTTTGTTTTGCAATAATAAAAAAAAAAAAAAAAAAAAAAAAAAAAAATGTTACAATGAATATATTGGACAAATTCTTTCCAAAGAGTAACAGTGTAAGGACAGCTGAAAAACAAGTATATCTACGTACATCAATATATTATAACCAATTATTTGGTGATTGTCTTGTGTACAATCTTAAAAATGCTGTCTTTTTTTAAATGTCTTTAATAATAGTTTTAGTTTGTTATTGTTTGCTTGTTTGGTTGATCTGTGAAATTAAATCTATGATATCTGACGTTGTGTCATTGGTTTTCTCAGTGCTTCTTTCATTGGTTAAAAAAGGGAGGGAAAAGGGGCGCGTCATGCGCAGTTTGCGCACCTGTAGCAGAGTTGAGTTGAGGCTGAGATCGACGGGAGGAAAAGCCTTCAATGGTTCATAACAACCAGGACCATGAAGAGAACAAGAAAGAATAATAATATTGTATGTTGTTCTATGAGTATCGATGGATACCGCCACCGGTACCCAGAACAGGAGTGCTCCGACGAGAATCCATATGACGGCGCTACTTCAGACGCAGACACCTGGTGCAGTGACGATGAAATCGCTTTTCATGAAGGCATCGATCTGTCTGAGCCTGAGGATAACACGTGAGTGTTTATTTCTATTAACTGAAGGGTTGTCCCAACTTGTTAAAATGTTTATATAGTATATGTTTTAATTTTATATTGGCTGGATGTGCAGAGCTAGTGAGCAAAAATTCAGTTTCTGTGGTGTTTGCTATCATCTTTGCTATCGTCAGTTGACTCCAAGATCGACACATGTGCTTCAAAGTCCCCTAGAGCGACAATTTAGCTTTTGCAACGAGACCATTAAAGATATTAAGACAATGGTAGAAGAGAGTGTAGTTGTGTTCAGTTTATAGCTAACCTTATCACAGGGACTTCGAAGCACTACAGCTGCATGCTGATCTTGGAAATTAACTGATGATAGCAAAGATTCCACATTTATGAAATAGGTGCTAGCTAGCAGCTAGTCATGTTTGCTTTGCTCTATCGGTTTGCTCGCTAGCTCTGCAAAGCTATCGTGGGGTGAACGCGGACGTTTTTAGTGTGATTGGTTGATTGAAAACTTTATTAACAAATTGCAGAATTGGTACAAGGTTGCAGACCAGAGAAAGACTTTCGTCATGTTTACATCAGGGTCCCCCATTTTAAATTCATCATAACATATATCTGACATACATGACATACAGATAGACAGTAGGCCTACTGCTACATCTATACATTTATGACATACCAGATTTGCAAATACGGTACTGTTTGTGATACAAAAAGAGTCTAGAAAAGAGAGTATATACATTTGAGAAACTGTACATTGGAGGAGGTTGGGTAGGTGGGGTTGGGTGGGTAAACGGGTGCTGCCGATTAAAGCACCTGGTGGAAAGCTTAGCTATTAGTAATACAATCTGTTTAAATGTCAATAGTAATACTTGGCACAATTGATAATAAAGCATATGAATGAATGAATGAATGAATGAATGAATGAAAAGTTTAGTTTTGAACATGTACTTCTCCATATTTCTCCAAATCTTGTTCCGTCAAACCAAACAATCATAACAACAAATTAAAAAAACATTAAAAAAAAGGAATTATAAACAAAAGGTCAAGAGCAATGTGTTTGGTTAGCAGACATGTCCAAAAAAGGAGTAGAGGGAAGCTAAGCTTATTGATCCCTAACCCCTTACATTTATGTTTGTTCTTCCATTATTTAGTATATTACAATATCTAATATACTTTTACTTATATTAAAAAAAAGAAAAAAAATGTTATTCACTTGACAGCAGTGAATATAGTACAGCACTACATAACACAATATAACATAACTTTGTTTGTCCTCATTACTCATTTCTGTATTTCTCTAATGTATCATATGAGTCATAACAACACAGAACCCAAAAGGGTCAAACTAAATATGTCACATTCTGGCCATATAGTCAATAGTCAGCCAATGGTGCCAAAGCAGTCATTATGCATGAGTGTAAAAAAAACTTTATTTATTGCATTCTGGTGATTTTCTTTTGCACTTTCACTTTGTGATGGATTAAATTAACTGCTATTATAGAGTGAAGGCCACACCAAAGCACAGATAAGAGACTTTTTAGGGATTCTATGACAACCACATTATGACAACAACCTTGTCTTTAAACATGACACTACCATCATCAAGCGATTCAACACAACAGCATTGCCAAACCAGGACCATAACAACAGGATGATACAATATCACTCAACAAAGCTGTGGGCTCACTTTGGGAACACAGCCCTGTAGCTCCTGAATTAGCTGGCCCCCATGGTATTGCGAGTAAAGTTTGTATCCTCTTTAAGGTGGAAAAGTTCCTCTCTGACTCAGATGTCATCATATGAGTTGTTATGAGGATTTTCAGCAGACTGACGGTCTCAGTATGGATGGATGTTAATGGTTACCCGCAAGCTGTTTGAGTTATAACGATATCCAGTGGCTGGTGTGGACCCAGACGTTTGATTTAAATGTTCTCCTCCAAATTCAGGGTTTCAAACCTGTGCTCGAGGAAATAATCCACGTTGTTAATTTTCACATAACGTCACTAGCTATATAGGTAAAGGCTTCTTTACCGAATGAATGAATGAATGAAAAACTTTATTTAACAGATTGCAGAATGGGTACAATACAGTACGGCTCAATACATACAATTGTTAAGGGGATGCAGACCTGAGAAAGACGTTTGTCTTGTTTCCATCAGGGTCCCCCATTTTCAATTCATATAGACATTTATGACATACACAACATACATGACATTTATGGCATAGGGACATATAGGTATTTAGTACTGATACATTTGTGACATAGGCGGTATTCAAATATACAGTACTGTTACCCCTAGATCCTGACAGAGTATATACATATGATGGGGAGGGGACTGTACATTAGGAGGGGGTGGGTGGGTGGGAGGGAAATATACATACGGCGGGGAGGGAATATATACATGCGGTGGGGAGGAGACTGTCTATTAGGAGGTGGTGGGGGTTTTGGGCATTTACGGTGGCCAGTTTCGAATTGCAGCCTCCCGTAGGTGCTCTTTAAGGGCGGTTTTGAATGTGGGCAGGGACTGTCTGTAATCCGACACCAGCCAATCAACTTTGAAATATCGTTAGCCTCATAGCATAATTGCCTAAGTCATTTTTCAAGACATTCGGAAAAGAAGAAAAAACTAATTTTCGCACAAGTCACACGAGTGAGTTAGGCAGAAAGGGATTCTTAAAATAACAAGGTTCTGATTGGCTGAGGACACAGCCACTAAGCCAGGGTGGTGCAGCAGTGTGAGGAGAGTCAGAAATATCAATTTGGCCAAAAAATTACTTAGGCAATTATGCTATGAGGCTAACGATATGAAATTACGTGTAGGGGCTAGGGGCTCCGAGCCCCAATTGCCATAAAAATTGTATGTGGTCTACTGTGAATGATACTACACCCTGAGCATGCGCACTTGGATTTCCCCACGATAGAGAGGGGCTAGCCCTGTTCATATGGAAAGTTGATCAAACCATTGTGAGGCAAAGGGCGGGGGATCTTCTTCCACCACTGAATGAGCATGGAGCCTGTTTAGATGAGCTACCAACAGCCCATCACAGTGTATTTGTGTGTGGATTTACTAGTGTAAATGCTGTAAAACGTATATATGCAACGAAATTAGTATTGTATTAAAATGGCAGTTTGTCATAATTTGTGCTTCTTATGTTTGTAGTTTTGACAATGCTGGTGACAAGAGTGAGGTCCATTCATCTCCACAGCTCCCCAGTCATTCATCCTTCAGTATGTATTCTGCCTCAAGTCTAACCATAAGCTCTGGAATTGAATAAATAAATACCATCTCCTAAGTAACACTGAATGCATACAGTTGGTTACTAACTGTTCACAATATTTCACACCAGTGAAGACTTGAAAAATATTATTCTTAAGGGATGATTTTGTTTAGATTATTGTTATACGTCTTCTGTATAAGTGAATTTAAACTGTGAATTTAAAAGATAACCTGTTTAGAAAATGTTATTTGTGAAGCCTGATGAATACTAGCCCTGTTAGAAAGTGTCAGAGTGAAGCACAAAGAGAGAATCAATCCAGTCCATAGGTATCTTCATCATGATCTAGCCATTAAATCAAGAGCTTGGGAATGGATATTGTACTACTTTGTTATATACAGTTAAGTATATGAATAAATTATATATATATATATATATATATATATATATATATATATATATATATATATATATATATATATATATATATATATATATATATATATATATACATATATATATATATATACACTGTATATATTTGTCCCAGGTCCACAACTCCAGACCTCATGTGGAGAGAGTGCACCAGCCACAAACATCAGCAGTAGTCTAGGAGGAAGATCCATGTTCTCCACAACATGTTCACAACTAACCTCTCAAAGCACACCTCCATCCACACCAGAGGAATCCACAACCCCTTCTCAAACATCCTTCCATAATTCCTCTTCGTCAGAGGTCAGCACTCCAACACCATCACATAGTGTGAGAAAGATAAGACGACACACAGCACGGAGGAGGAAGGGTCTAATTTCTCCAGAAGCCACAGTTGAACCAGGCATGGAACGGCACAGACCGGAGGAGAAGGATACGCTTCACAAGCTCCCAAGGTTTACTCCCAAACGGACTCCTGGCCTACAGAACGTTCTGGCCGAGGACAAGCCTGACCCGATGGAGCTTTTCAAAATGTTCTTTGACAAAAACAGTGTTAAGACCCTCTGCGAGAACACCAATAAAAATGCAGCCAAGGAAATTGCGAAAGGGAAAAAATGCAGATGGGAGGATATTGATCCCAGTGACTTTGACCTCTTTGTTGGGATTCTACTCTATATGAGCATTACCAAAAAACCAACAATCCTCGACTACTGGATTCAGCACACCATTCTTTCTAATCCTTTCCCACGGACTGTTATAACCAGAGAAAGGTTCTTGGCCATATGGAGCAACTTGCACATGAGTGACCCAGAGGAGGACGTGACCAATGACAGAAAGAAGGGCACACCTGAATATGACCCCCTACACCGCCTCAGGCCTCTGTATGACAGTGTCAGAACCAACTACAAGACTCTGTGGCATCCCAAGCAACAGGTCTGTTCACTCGTTTAGTATTAATTTCAAATGTTCATCAAATTTGAGTAAACTGCCAAGGCACATCTAATGGTAATTTTGTGGTCATGAACGCGTCCCAGACAGTATCCTTTGATTGCATTTGTGTGGTGTAAAACAGCTAAACGATCACCCTGTTTTCTGTAGGTTTTCATTGACGAGAAAATTGGGGCCACACTTTTGTCTAGGATGGTTCCACCTCAGTACATCGCGTCAAAGCCCACGCGGGGAATCAAGCTTTTTGTGCTGGCTGACTCCAGCGGCTATACCACTGACTTCAGTATATACACAAGTAAGTCCCTCTAGGAAAGTAGGACTTCATCTCAGCAATAATAAATTACTAATCAATAGTACTGTTCAGTCTGTATTAGGTCTTTAAGTATTGTTTTAATCTTTCCTAAAATATTAATCATCATTAGGTAGGTCCAAGTTTGCCCCTGGACACGGACTTCCCTACAACGCTGTCATGTCACTGATGAACAACAACTACTTGGGCAACGGCTACCACCTCTACTGTGGTTCCTTTTACACCAGCCCCAGACTCTTCATCGACCTGTCCAATACCTGTGGTGTGGCCACGACCTACCATGACAACAGGAGAGGACGCAAACAACCACCACTCCTCCACCACAACTTCTACCATGTGCGCAAGGACACGAACAAGTGGTATCAAGCCATCCTCGACCACTTCATCGACATCGCCGTGACTAACAGCTACATTCTCCACAAAGAGCTGTGTCACCAAAGAGAGCAGAGACCCATGACACATCTGAAATTCATGGAGAACCTCATGTTGGAGTTGTGTGAGGTGTCATCGGGTGTCCTAGGCCCATCCAAAGAGGGGCTCTGTCTCCCCGTCATCATAGGCCCCCCTGCAAACCCGCCGCTGAGGTGTGAGAGGTGCAGGAAGTGCACGCCATGGAAGTGCAGCAACTGCGCTGTGGCGCTGTGTCTCCGGTGTTTCCGCTAAGATTTTTTGCAATGGTAGGGGAATTGTAGGGAGAAACTGCTTTCTAAAATATCACCGCGACAAGTAAGCATTAGGGTCGCCTCTGTGATGTGAAATTTCCCGGTGGGCAAGTAATGTACTCGGTGGATGTCTGAACACAGAGTAACACCGGTATCACTACCGTGGCAAGCCTACTACACCCAAAATCACACACACAGAGTGTGAGCTGCTCCCTCTGGCTTGAATTTCTTTGGATACACACCGGGAACACACAGCTAATAAGCATTTTTCTGTTTCTTTGATGTGTTATTAAAGCTACAGTATTTTGAGTACAGGATAAAGGCATTTAAGACCTTGTACACACTGAGAGCAAGTTTGTCATTTAACTCAATAAAATCTGATTTGGGTGGTTACCCTTGTCTGCTAGTTGGCTCATTCGTTAAGCTTTTAAACCATGTCAAACTCATTTGATGGTGTCAGCATAGTAATGAATGATGACATTTTGAAATGTGTTTGTCTGGGGGTGATTGTTGTTTTTTGATGGATACTACAGATTCATCTGGACAGCTCTGGAATACTCATTTCCTTTCTCTTCTATAATAGGGCCTTTAGACAGGACATCTGACAGAATACTCAATGTCCTTTCTCTTCTATAATAGTGCATTTAGACAGGACATCTGACAGAATATTCATGTCCCTTTTCTTCTATAATAGTGCCTTCAGACGGGACATTGACAAAATTAGGGCTTCTGTCCTTTTTTCTTTTCTTCACAATTTAACAGCAACAACATATACAAATAATAAAGACATCAAGAAGAAAAGAAAGAAGGCAAAGAAATTAACAAAAATAACTCCAAAAGGCAAAGGGCAGCTGTCTTAAGCCTGTGTGACCTCCAGCATTTCTCTTAAATGCTCAATCACTGGACTTCCGAGGACCCCCGAACTGTGAGTCTTTTCTCAAGTTTAAGATGCTGCATCTGGCTGAGTCCAGCTCGGTGGATGAGGACACTTCCAGTGAAGAAGGATCTGTCTCCATGCTAGCAGTGTAACAAATCTTATCTGGAGTTTGGTTCTAGATAAATTCTCATTGTTTTCCAGTGTTTGGACGATTGAACTCCAATAAGTGAACACTGGACACTAGGACACTGCCAAAATGAGTAATGTAGAGATGCCAGAGAAAGACTGAGAAATAGATCTGTCACATGTTGGATTTACATGAACATTTGAACATTTTATTGCATATGCTTTTTTTGTATGCCAATAAAGTTTATTAAAAAAGAAATCCTGTCCATGTCCTTGTCAAAAGGTAAAATAAAATATATAAAAAGTAAAAACATATATACACATTATTTTGAATTATGTATTTTAATTCATTTCCATCATTCTCCATTTAAATAGATATTCAGTATAAACAAGAGGGTGATACTACACAGGTTAGCTGCTCAGGGAATCAGCTCTCTAGCCTCTGTTTACAAGATGGAAATGCCATAGTGAACCTATTGTTGCTAATATGCATTAAAACATTTATGCATGAATTAATTCCCAACATTGTCCATTGAAATAAGCCCCCTCATGCTTGGAACCTGTTTGTCGTGTGAGGCGAACGTGATAACCACTACACTAAGGAAACCCAGAGGTGCTGTCCATTGCCAGTGTCACATGACCTACCAGACCATCCATGTTATTGGCCCGCAATTTAAGTAAGACTGCAAATATAGTGAATAGTGATAATGTCCTCTATAAAGCCCATCATCATAGAATAATACTGCTCTTCAAGCATGTATGTCTAAATTAGGACATGAAAAGGGAAATAAATAAGGACAATTGTGGCAATAAATCCAGGAATTTATTGTAAATGTTTTCATAATTACACATAATAAAAAATAAAGTGCAGACATAAAAATCACACTTTTTCACATTAGGATCCAATATGCCACCCTGTTTATGGTTTGATTATATGGCAGCATTAAAATAGACAATTATAACAAATAAAAAATTATGCAATAGTGCAGTGCAATACAATTGTTCTGAATGTTCTGAACCGTCTTTACCTTCCCTCTTTGATATTGTGGTATAATTATGTCCTCATGTAAATATATCCCCCTCCCTGTGTTCCCTTTACCTGTGCCCCCCCCCCCTCTCTGTGGAATAAGACACTCCCCTCCCCTGTGTCCCCATTACCTGTACCCCCCCCCCCCCCCCCCATCTGACCTATCAAATGGGACCACACCCCCTCCGGTTAACTATATAGATCTCCTCTTGAGATCTATCCGGGGTCTTACCTGGGTAATTTCAGCTGATCACCTGGGGCGAGAGCCTCAGCCATTCTCTCTATGTATTCTATCTGTTTGGTTAATAAACCTTGTTATTATCCAAGCCTCGGTTGACTGAGACATTCTTCATCAGGATATCCACTAATATCCCACAATTGGCGTCTACGAACTTGTGACGGACTTTTTGCGTCCTCCCGGCGTGCTGTATCATTCAACTATACAGAGAAAAGTGAGTATAATAGGATGGTCGACAAAATGTATGGAAAGGAATTGAAACCTTCCCGCTTTTCTCTGTGCCAGGTGAATATTACAGAATGTTGTCAAATATTGAGATCATGGCTGAGTGAGAATAATGTGCATTAATATATCTGATCTGTATTGAGAATCGTACCGGGGAAACGCGTGTACCTGGGTCCTTATCTGGACAGATGTTCTGAAAGGATGGGTTGTCTGTGCTATTCCCGGATTTGGCTGTTGCCAAACCGAAAGTTAGGGCACAAAATAATCGGTTGTTGGTTTGCTAACCCAAGTCTAGCTGATGCAGGCTAAAATATAGGCAACAAGGCAAGAAGCGTGGGCTTATTATGATGTGATATCCATGGAAAACGCTACTCTATTGGAACCTATTAATTACCAGAGTAGCGTCATAATATTCATTGTTTCAACCTCAAACTAAACCCACAATATCTTCCATTCCTGAAAACGATGTATTTGGATTGAATTCCAATTGATTATACAGATAGCGGGAAGATGACCTGTCTCGGGAGTACGTGAATGTACATTTAACGAGTCGCAGGTCGAAGGGACCGTGAGTGTGATTAAAAGGTATATATAATCTAATATATCGCTGGTAAATTTCGAAGTCAGGTTCGGTCGTTATGATTTTAATAACGATGTGTAGTTATATATCAAGGGTATGAATGCCTTGTCGCAACAGATGTTGGACGACTAAACGTACAGCGATCCAATACAGTCAGATATACACACACGTTAACTTATATGTATTAATGTTTGTTTGTCTGTTTTAAGTCTCGTTTGTATGTGCACAAGTATTATAGGACCCGTCGCGTTGCTTTATTGAGTCAAGAACCGGCTGCGGATAGCGCGACGAGCATTGAGAGACGAGTCACCGTTATACAAAGAATAACATTGAAGTGCAGTTCACGGGAACAAACTAGGATAGTAATTTCCGGATTCCGCAGAACACCGGCCCACGGGAACGGCCATTTGGGGAAGTATAGTTTTATCGTTTCAGTTTGTTTACGTTTCACATATGCACAGGCGCGTTCATTCGGTAACAAAACGCTGGTATAGGAATTCCAGGCTATTGAGAGCTCGTGGAAAAATACTGTTTGAATTACAAAGCGTTATTTCCGAGGCGAATGGGAACGCACGAACGTCGCTTGGAGCGATGACGTCACGCTATGCGCGCCGTGAAGTTATTATTTTATATTAAACTATCCATAAGCGAACGTAAAGTGTAATGTACCCAAGGCCAAGGGTGCGTGAAATCCACGTGTAGTATATGTTTTATTTGTATATGTATGTGCGCGCTGCTATTGGAAAATGTTGAGTTGAGGTGGCGAGATGCGGGTTGCTGACGACACGTAACGGATCCAACCCAACACAACAGCTGTCCCCGGTGAGTATGAAAAATCATAAATATAGATGCATTGATTGATTGAAAACTTTATTAACAGATTGCAGAATGGGTACAATACAGCACAGCTCAATACACAATTGTTAAGGGGATGCAGACCAGAGAGAGACTTTAGTCTTGTTTACATCAGGGTCCCCCATTTTCAATACCAGATTTGTTTACATCAGGGTCCCCCATTTTCAATTTATCAGAACATATTATGACATACATGACAGACAGATAGTCAGTACTGCTACATCTATACATTTATGACATACCAGATTTGCAAATTCAGTACTTTTTGTGATACAAAAGGAGTCAAGAAAAGGGAGTCATTTGACGTAGAAACTGTACATATACACAACTATCAGTTAAAGCAAATTACAACTATCTCAGATCACTTGAGTGTTTATGTGCTTTAATTTACACATTATAAGTCACATAAAGCTAATTACAATGTCTGTTTCAGAATTATAATACATCTGTGGGCGTACCGGTCATACTGACCATGGGAGCTAAACAAACACTTCCGGTTCCCAATATATGGCAGTACAGGAATTGTAGTCCACATAAACAGCGTTAGATTAGACTTTATAAGCTTTCAATGTTAAAAAACTTGGGCACAAACAACATAGATCATGTTTAAAAGTAAGATGTTTAGGTTATATTCACTTGAGTTAATGTGTTTATCTAAAGAACCAATGAAAGATAACTAGCCCTTTCCATTGTAAGACATTTTAAACATGATTCAAAATGTGTGGGTCCACATTCATATGCTTGTGTATATATGCGATATGATTGATAAATGATAACACTATCATTACATCCAAGAACGGGATGGATGAGATCTAGCTAATGTTTGTTGAGCACACAGACAGTCAAAGAGGATTCACCCAGGTTTTAGAAAAGAGTGGAAAATTAACATGTGTTTGTATTTACAGATCTGGCTCTGAGGCGAGATGCAAAACAGTGAATGACTACACCCAAATTGTATCACAAAAGACAGAAAATCCAACAATTTGCATGTCAACCGAGAGACAGTGCAGAGCTGAGAGACAATCGATTGACCATTTGGAACAAATCTACATCCAAAACACCCACATGTAAATTTCTTCAGAGTGGGCACTTGGGAGACAAAGCAATGCAAATGCCTGCACTCGTGACCACAGACTTGATGAACTCACCTAGCGGTGGATGGCAACAGAGAACCACTTAATTAACATGAATTAGACACCGGTGATGAATTTGCAGTTATGAAAATCTACCTAACTCCCATACTAACAATAACTAACCAGTCGTTTTCATCATCTCTTTTCAAAAGACACATGAATTAGAGAAGTGCCCGAGATGAAAGATTAATGATGAAAACAACTACTTACAATCCCCTCCTTCTATTCTCTGTTTATAACCAATAACATGCATGACTTTCCTTAGACTATTCTTTTAACAACTAATACTTTCCATGATTGCAAAATTATCAACCACCAAAATTGCAGCACAATTATCTAAATGTACAAGATATCAACAACATTGATCATTTAGCTGACACTTTTATCCAAAGCGACTCACAGGTTCTGTACGACAGGACATCAGGCAAGGCACACCTCTATCAGCTGAGTAACAATGGTCATCAAAGTGTTGAGTGCTACAGTGTAGATTAGTTTATTAGGACAAATGCATGACAGTAAGGTTAGATGACAAAACGAATGATTGTTTTTCATAAAAAAAAAATTAACTGGCTACCTAGATTTTATGTTTTTTCCCCACCCTATGCCATGATGAGCCACACTGAGATGTGAAGAACGCCAGAGAAGTCGTGGCGAGGTAAGTATCCTGAGGTACAGCCAACGCATCCTGAGGTAAGATCAAATTAAAATTTGACATCACAGACTATGAAGAAAAATAGCTATTTTATCTGATTCAAGATTTGGCCATTCATTTACTAATTTTATTTAAAGCCTAATGATAAGATTGTAGTGAATGTGACCTTCTTGACGTAAGGAATCACTGCTAATGCAATTGGCTTGCATTTCCTATTTGTCAATTAAGTGATTTTATCACTGCTAATGCAATTGGTTTGCATTTCCTATTGTCAATTAAGTGATTTTATTTACAATGAATTGAATTAATCCCAAAATGATTTTCCACTTTAGCAGAAAGGCGTTGAATCATTTATGTGAGGAGTTTTCTAAGGCAGTGTTTATCACCCTCAGATCACGAATTGGTGAGAGGACAGGACGAGTGAGACGACGCGCGACCTGAACCACGAAGCTGCGGACACAACCAATGACGATTCGGACAATAAGAAGAGATCTAAAGACGATAAAGGGCGAGAATGTCTCCTTCACTATCGCAGCAAGCGGGCAGCCAGAGAGACGGTATAGGATTACTAATGCTTTCACCAGCCAAGAAATAGGCCTGTCGCAGTACACCTACCCCATCGCCAAGCTGATGGATAAATATGTGCACCTGCGTCAACTACCTATCCCGCTCATAGACGGTGCCACCCCGACCCTGCTGATAGGCTCCGACCATGCAGACCTCATAGTCCCGATAGACCGGGTCCACACAGGGCCCAGAGGCTGTCCTGCAGCAGTCGAGACCCGCCTAGGATGGACATTACAAGGCTCCCTCGCTAAGTCTCTTAACCGAACAGCAGCCACTAGCTGCCTCCACTCCAGAGTGACAGAAGAAGACACCACCCTCCTACAGCATATCGAGAGGCTATGGACACTAGAGACAATGCCCTTTAAGAACGAAAAGAAAGACATTCGTTCCAAGGAAGACATTTACGCCATAGCACTCCTCGAGCAAGGGACAAAGAGAGTCAAAGTCAACGGAGTGATGAGATACGCAACTCCACTCTTGAGGCGAGAGGGTATGCCCACCTTCCACGCCCCAAAAGAAGCGACGGAGCGGTATCTATTGAACACAGAGCGGCGCCTAGCCAGAGACCCCGCTCAAGAGACTGTGTACCGCGCTGAGATTAACAAGCTAATCACAGCGGGACACATAAAGAAAATTGACAACCAGAGGCGACGACAACAACCGTGGGAGAACCATCCAACCCAGCCCACAGACATCCCCAAGAAAGTGGAGCAGAGGACCACGAAGGAGACTGACCAAGGAGACACTGACGAAGAGGAGATCAACCTTTGACGGCCTCCACCCCGGCACTGCAGACCAAACCCATCACCTGCAGATGGGAACCAGAGCCCCGACCATCAAGGTGGATTCCCATGACAAGATTGTCATCCGTGTGAAAAAGAGCGTCCTACTGACTAGCCACTACACCGGCGGGCCCTCGCCCTCCATCAAGTGGTACCGCAATGACGAGGAGAGGACAGCGAAACCAGCACAACACATTCAAAAACGCCCTGACCACCATGTCTCTGGGCCTGATGAGAGCCAAGCGTGAGCACAGTGGCGGATGTGTGGTGGTGGTGGAGAACAACATAGGCTGCAGGAAAAGACCACTATAGTTGACTGCTACCGGTGACCCTTGACAAGGTACACAGGGAGCGGACGGCGACCTCCTGTAGGCCCCCTCTGAATGAACGACGACCAGTGAATATTCCCGACTGCATCGTCAAGAAGAGACACATAGCAAATGAGACTGTCTTACTGCCACACGACAGGCTCACAGAAACATCAACTGAATGTACGATACGTTCAACACACAGCAGGTCACACAGAAGGACACATCCCCGACCGAGAACAGATGATCAACACTTCACAGCAACTGTCAGATTCACAAACAAGAACTGTAATTTTATAATGACAATGAGAAATGATCACAGAGTCACATTGCAAAATGGTATTGTTAAACAAGGCAGAACCAGTTGGATTGTTCCAAGACACCAAGTTTGTTTTGACCACAGAACAATGCATAACGATTATCATAATCACCTTTTATATTAACCACTAGGTTAACGGTTTTCAATTTTATTTTGACACATTAGCCACTAAGGTAATGTCTATTGTATCTATTTATTTAATTTTTATGTGTTACTGTTTGGCCCTGCCACACGACCGACAGAGAACACCTTGTCAACAACGACGCAACATCATTCAGATTAATACCTTCACAAGCAGGAAACTTTTCACACAATTGTATGTATCTGCAAAACGATGAACTAGGGATGTGATGAAAAGAAATCAATGAGAAAGCATTAACAATGACCAGTAATAATGAGCTAAAATGTATTGCTGAAGGAAGAAGTGACCACATGATCACATTACATCACATTAGAATTACTTAGGTTACAAAATTGTATTGTCAGACAAGAAAGAATCAGTTGTTTTATTCTCTCATAGAAGAGGACATGTAACGTTGTTTTGCACCTATATGGTGATGCACTAGAATTACATACAGAAGCGATGCATAAGACGTTTTATCTCCTCATTTATAGAGAAGAAATGGAGAAAATTGCCTGATTCTAAGTAAAGACCAACAAAACTGAGGCAATCACAGATGAACGTGACACTCAAACTCAGGGTAAATACAACTGGATCCTAAGTAATTTCATCAAGAATCATCATAAAACGTGCAAAAATATATATATATATATTTTTGAACAGTTTCCCATAATCGTTCATGTTAGTTTTATTAACCACCAGGTTAACGGTTGTTAAAATGTTTTTGTACACATTAGCCTAATTATGCACACAATTTTGTTTTTTCACCCTGTGCAATCTGACCACACAGACAGTGCATGTATTTAATTGGTTTATTACGATGCCTGTATGCACAACGATCACATTAGCCTCCCCAGAGTCACGACATAAACGACTGAAGGTATGCCAAGATATTTGCACAGCGATAGCTTCTAATGATTATGTTAATTGTTGTTTGATATCAGAGATGAGGACCACTCATTGATATAGGTATTTTGAGCGATTAATAAAAGAAAAGGGTGATATCTATTCCCACACCTCTGATATCAAAATAACACAGACCGCAGTCCAGTCGATCATGTCATGAATCATGTATGTAAATAATTCTATTAATCATGTATGTAAATAATTCTATTTTAAACTATTATCCCCACTTTTACCTGTTCCAAACAATCCTGGTATATTATACATTAATCTCACCCACATTATAAGAAAGAAAAGTGAGTATTGTGGTATAATTATGTCCTCATGTAAATATATCCCCCTCCCTGTGTTCCCTTTACCTGTGCCCCCCCCCCCTCTCTGTGAAATAAGACACTCCCCTCCCCTGTGTCCCCATTACCTGTACCCCCCCCCCCATCTGACCTATCAAATGGGACCACACCCCCTCCTGTTAAACTATATAGATCTCCTCTTGAGATCTATCCGGGGTCTTTTACCTGGGTCACTTCAGCTGACTACCTGGGGAGAGCCCCTCAGCCATTCTCTCTATGTAATCTATCTGTTTTGGTTAATAAACCCTTGTTATTATCCAAGCCTCGGTTGACTGAGCACATTCTTCATCAGGATATCCACAAATATCCCACAATATCCACAGTTAAAAACCTGACTGTCTTCCTTCCTGTTTGATACCCACTTTGATGTAACAGTACTGTATATGTGTATGTCATAAATGTCACTATGAATTGAAAATGGGGGAGCCTGATGTAAACAAGACGAAAGTCTTTCTCTGATCTGCATCCCCTTAACTGTATTGAACCGTGCTGTACGCCTCTATGCTTTACCCAAGTGCCTTGTCCTTCCGCATTCCCGTTTTGCGCTCTGATTGGCCACGCATGTTTCTGGTCATGTGACATGTGCGCCCAATAGCATGATGAGCAGTGTCTTAGACCATTTCCGCATCGAACAGCCTGCAAACTACCTAACGCCTAGTTTATCACTGGTTAAGCTTAGGCAACTCTTTCGCAGTTGGTTAAGGTTAGAGTTTGGAATCAGGGCAGGCGTTCTATCGCCATGCTCTAAGACAAATTCTAACCTTAACCAACTTCGAAAGAGCGCCTAAGCTTAACCAGTGTAGAAACTTGCGGTCCCACGATTGGCGCACATGTCACATGACCAGAAACGTGCGTGGCCAATCAGAGCACAGAACGGGAACGCGGAAGGACAAGCCACTTGGGTAAAGCATAGAGGCGTACTGTACTGTACCCATTCTGCAATCTGTTATTAAAGATTTCAATCAATCAATCAATCAATTGACCCTTCGAACCTCCCTCTCATTACCTCTTATTAAAGCTAATTTAAATGGCATAACATTTCATTCAAATAATGATTTGAGTAATCCTGTTCCCATTCAGGGTTTGAATCAATCCCGTCCGAGAGCAGGCTTGTGTTTCGGCAAACATAGTAGATAAGAAAAGATGACACCCTCAAAGAAGCAGCACCTTCTGAGATTACTGGTTTTAAAGTGTGTGTTGGGGGTGCAGATTTATTTGTAACCACTAGGTGTCCTCCAAGCACCAACTGCTCCAAACGCACTCTTGCAACACCCAGCATTAAATTAAGGGGGGTAGGGTAGTAAGCAGGATGAGAGGAGTCACCAATCACCTTCTCCCCTTTCCGCCTGATGTGTGACTGTGAGGAATACGTAATTTTTTTCCGTAGCCTTTGTTTGCGAAGACGCTCTCTGATTGGCTAGCCCGCGTACAGCGAAGACCCTCTCTGATTGGGTCTCTTCCGCCTAACCCTAACCTTAACCCTAACCTTAACACTAACCCAACTCTAAGCATAACCCACTTCGAAAGAGGGCCAAAGCATAACCACTTTGAAGCAGAGAATATATATGTACAAGGCGGAAGAGACCCTTCGGCGCTAAACCAATCAGAGAGGGTCTTCGCTGTACGCGGCTAGCCAATCAGAGAGCGTCTTCGCAAACAAAGCCTACGAAAAAAAATCACGTGTGAGGCATATAGGCCACAGAAGGAAGATCACAGCCAATGATTTTTGACACTGTGCGTATACAGTTCTTTCTAGCTGTCCCCTATCATGGACGGTTGTGTTTCCGTACCACACATTGGGGAAATTGCTTTGACTTACATTAATTCCCAAGTAACCCTACCTTTACCCAATACATGCTGTAGTGGCCGCTTGTCATTCCCTAATAAATTGATCCAGGACCACGATGCACCTACTCAGATGTTCTTCTACTCAGGTAACAAAATAAGTTGTGGAGGATGTTGACAGATTGAATGTCCAGGCTGCAGCTGATGTAGTTTGTAAGGTTTATTATCCAAAGAAAATTATGGTTGAGAACAGAACAGTTTTGCGTCTTGACCGTCTTCCCTATTGTTCCGGTAGGAAAACATTTCTCTCAGCAGGTGCATAACATTACTCTACAGTGCCTATTATACTAAGAAGTGGTGGGCCCCTAGTGGTGTGCCCATAATATTCAAAACATAAATGCAATACCATTACCATAAACAACACAACTTCCAATATGTCGGTGTTGGCTTCTACAATGCCCCACCTTAATACTTAACATAACATTAACCACTAACCACTTTCCAAATAGGATACATTGCTTTTGTTCCCTATTGGAAAAGCTGCCAATCAACACACACACACACACACACACACACACTGGCGGACCGCCCCCCCTGGTGTCCCCACGGTTGAGAAACGCTCGCTAAAGTGCCCTTTTGAGTGAAAGAAATTAGAGGATGTTGTGGTGGATTTTTGACGTCTCCAGGGATGGTTAAATGAAATACAGAGACAAGAGATTGGCCTTAAATCAGAGTGCAAACCACCAGGTTCTCCACGGACATCCAGCAGCCTAAAACAGTGTCACACTGCGAATTAGGCATTCTGAAATAATCAAACAGGATACAATAACAACAATACAATACAGGTTTATTGGAAAAGAAAATAATACAGTACGCCCATACGGACGGACTTTCAGTCTGTCAGAGTGCATATTCACAGGTCTGTCAGAGTGAAAGTGAAGACAAAGCAATATTGTAATGGCTTAACACAGTGAGATAGAGACGCCTCTGTCTCTGATTGGGTTGGCTTTATATGGTCATTTGGGGAGTCGGATGGGATGGGCCCTTGCGGAAGGCTTGCTGCGGCCTTGGATGCAAGCGTTATCTGGCCTGCTCTGAATAATAGAATGGATATAGTGTTTTAACAGTTTTTGAGAGAAGGATAACATGACTTCACGATCAACCCTGTGGGAGGAGGGAAGGAGGAGGAGGTGGAGGAGGAGGAGGTGGGAGATGAGGAGGGAAGGAGGAGGAGGAGGGAAGGAGGAGGAGGGGATGTGAAATTACCCTTCACATTCCCCACTTTGTGCCATTTTTGGCACATCCTGGTAATTTCAACCATCAATATCACTAAACCACAGTCTCAAGACACCATACAGAACATCAAATCAATCAACATTAATACATCATAATGTCATACTTGGCTAAGTAGGACGATAATTCCAAGCAGGTAATTGCAAAATGTTGCATCCTTAGGTACAATAAAAACCAACCATAATAAGGTAGAACAATAACTCTTGAGAAAGAAAGAAGAGGGGAAAAAAAGTTCAGGTGCAAATTGAAAAGGGGAAGAGTCCCAGGCCGGGGACAGATTGGTCGCTGGCGCCTTATAAAGCGCTTCTCAGTGACCCGAAGCGCCGACAGCAGTTAATAGGAAACAAAGAACAAATAAAATAAAATGGCAGTCTTAATATAAGTAGTATTTTCAAACTCTGAATATGTACCCATATCTAAATAAGAAATTTGACTTTTTAATATGCACACTGGCTTCCCTTATTGTCATTCTCAGTAGCAATCACAGTGGACTACAGTAGCAGTCAGGTGTCTTCCCCACTCCTTCACACACAGAACGATATATCTGTTGCAAGGAGGCTGGATGCCGTTGAGTACAGTAGCAGTCAGGTGTCTTCCCACTCCTTCACACACAGAACGATATATCTGTTGTAAGGAGGCTGGATGCCGTTGAGTACAGTAGCAGTCAGGTGTCTTCCCACTCCTTCACACACAGAACGATATATCTGTTGCAAGGAGGCTGGATGCCGTTGAGTACAGTAGCAGTCAGGTGTCTTCCCACTCCTTCACACACAGAACGATATATCTGTTGTAAGGAGGCTGGATGCCGTTGAGTACAGTAGCAGTCATCTCCCCATAGTTGAATACAGCAGCACACCAGGTGCAGGGAGTAGGGAGGTAGGATATTCGTTGTTTGTACAGGCCGGGGCCGTCGTTGGCGTGGTGGGGTAGGTCCTACTTATGCAAAAGGGCTTGTATTGCCGACTGGGGTGCGTGGTAGGGGTTCCTGTGGATCCCAGCAGCGGTGCGTTCTTATCTTCGTGGCAGGGCGGGGCTATCGCACAGGGAGCTTAGCTGGAGTTCCTGTCCCAGTTGCCCTCCCAGGGCCTCCCCTGATCCCTGGGCCCCGCTTCCGTAGCACCGGCCCTGCTGTGGTGTTGCCATATCATGCGAGATGTTGAGCAGGCGGTTCCTGTTGGACTTGGGACTGAACCTGATTAGGTTGTCGTCGTCCTCCGCGGGTTCATATGGGTATGGTGGCTGGTGTGCCGGTGGAGATGGGGCCCCTAGGTGGTGTGGTTGCCCAGGGACAGCGTGGCCCTGCAGTGGGAAGTACGGCCCTGGTGCATATTCGTTATCTTCTTTCTCCTGCGCTGAGAGAAACGCACCATCCTCCCCCTCACATTCCATAGATCTGAGTTCCACAGCATTGACTAGTACTGCATCTTGGATGTCATGCGTTGCGTTAATGAGATTGCGCCGGCCAAAGGAAAAGAAATCAAACACAAAAAAAAAAAAAAAATTTCAAACATGGTCAGTGTGTTACATGTCTGGATATCCCTCATAGTTGTACTGGCTGGAAACAAAGAGAAAAAAACTGTTTACAGTTAGCTGTCGCCCAAGTTGAAACATGTGGAAATAGTGACCACCAGGGGTTACAAGTTGTAACATGCAATCTTATCTTAACACAGATAGTGACCAAAGCCCACATCAAAGTTGAGCTTCTCGCAGTGTCACGTATGTAGCTTATCTTAACACAGATAGTGACCAAAGCCCACATCAAAGTTGAGCTTCTCGCAGTGTCACGTATGTAGCTTATCTTATCTTAACACAGATAGTGACCAAAGCCCACATCAAAGTTGAGCTTCTCGCAGTGTCACGTATGTAGCAGATAGTGACCAAAGCCCACATCAAAGTTGAGCTTCTCACAGTGTCACGTATGTAGCTTATCTTAACACAGATAGTGACCAAAGCCCACATCAAAGTTGAGCTTCTCGCAGTGTCACGTATGTAGCAGATAGTGACCAAAGCCCACATCAAAGTTGAGCTTCTCGCAGTGTCACGTATGTAGCTTATCTTATCTTAACACAGATAGTGACCAAAGCCCACATCAAAGTTGAGCTTCTCGCAGTGTCACGTATGTAGCTTATCTTAACACAGATAGTGACCAAAGCCCATATCAAAGTTGAGCTTCTCGCAGTGTCACGTATGTAGCTTATCTTAACACAGATAGTGACCAAAGCCCACACAAAGTTGAGCTTCTCGCAGTGTCACGTATGTAGCTTATCTTAACACAGATAGTGACCAAAGCCCATATCAAAGTTGAGCTTCTCGCAGTGTCACGTATGTAGCTTATCTTAACACAGATAGTGACCAAAGCCCACATCAAAGTTGAGCTTCTCGCAGTGTCACGTATGTAATCAATAACACAGATAGTGACCAAAGCCTAACCAGGGTTGACTTCTCGCATTGTCACATACATAATCAATAACACAGATAGTGACCAAAGCCTAACCAGGGTTGACTTCTCGCAGTGTCACATACATAATCAATAACACAGATAGTGACCAAAGCCTAACCAGGGTTGATTTCTCGCAGTGTCACATACATATAGAGATAAACACAGATAGTGACCAAAGTAACCAGGGTTGACTTCTCGCAGTGTCACATACATATAGAGATAAACACAGATAGTGACCAAAGTAACCAGGGTTGACTTCTCGCAGTGTCACATACATATAGAGATAAACACAGATAGTATTACATTCAGACGGCGCCCCCCCCCACTCCTGCTTATCTAACTCGCCGCGACGCTGCATGTAATGCCCGTGGAATGCCGTCCCGACCAGCCGATGCAGACAGACAATTCCTCACTGTCCCAGACGTGGCTGTGTTGTAGAGCGATGAAGAGCCCGTCTGCACCGGCAGGATCGGTTGGCATCCCCGCTTCAGACACCAAGAATGTGGTGGATTTTTGACGTCTCCAGGGATGGTTAAATGAAATACAGAGACAAGAGATTGGCCTTAAATCAGAGTGCAAACCACCAGGTTCTCCACGGACATCCAGCAGCCTAAAACAGTGTCACACTGCGAATTAGGCATTCTGAAATAATCAAACAGGAGCAGAAAGAGACAGCCGGATTACTCACGTTAACAATACAATACAGGTTTATTGGAAAAGAAAATAATACAGTACGCCCATACGGACGGACTTTCAGTCTGTCAGAGTGCATATTCACAGGTCTGTCAGAGTGAAAGTGAAGACAAAGCAATATTGTAATGGCTTAACACAGTGAGATAGAGACGCCTCTGTCTCTGATTGGGTTGGCTTTATATGGTCATTTGGGGAGTCGGATGGGATGGGCCCTTGCGGAAGGCTTGCTGCGGCCTTGGATGCAAGCGTTATCTGGCCTGCTCTGAATAATAGAATGGATATAGTGTTTTAACAGTTTTTGAGAGAAGGATAACATGACTTCACGATCAACCCTGTGGGAGGAGGGAAGGAGGAGGAGGTGGAGGAGGAGGAGGTGGGAGATGAGGAGGGAAGGAGGAGGAAGAGGGAAGGAGGTGGAGGAGGAGGGGATGTGAAATTACCCTTCACAATGTGCCCTATTGGTGCCCCCACGGTCGAAAAACGCGCGCTTAAGTGCCCTTTTGAGTGAAAGAAATTAGACGATGTGCCCTATTGGTGCCCCCACGGTTGAAAAACGTGCACTTAAGTGCCCTTTTGAGTGAAAGAAATTAGAGGATGTGCCCTATTGGTGCCCCCACGGTTGAAAAATGCACGCTAAAGTGTCCTTTTGAGTGGCGAAAAATTAGAAGGTGTGCCCTATTGGTGCTCTTCCAATGGTCTAAACTTGACCATGTGCCCCACGGTTAAATAATATCACGCAAAAGTGCCCTTTTGAGTGAAAGAAATTAGAGGACGTGCCCTATTGGTGCCCCTCTAATGGTTAAACGTGAACATTTATGCTAAATATGGGGTATGCTTGGGGATAACTATATATAAAACGTTATACACTGTTATCTTCATTTTAAGGGTAAATTGGTTTTGCGGCTCCAGAAGAATTTTAGTTTGTGGGAGGGGGGGGGGGGGGAATGGCTCTTTTGATAGTAAAGGTTGCTGACCCCTGCCCTAGAGCATGGCCCAGGGAGTGCTTAGTGTGGGGTTTTTTGTTTCACTTCAGGTGCATAAACAAATAAACAAACTTGAAACTTGCATCTGCACCTGCATCTGGGCAGAATAGTCAGCCAGGCTGGGGTCATAGCCAGACACACACACACACACACACACGCACGCACACATGCATTAACCTGTTCATTTCTGCAACTAGGGTGGATGGTACTGTAGGGCTGGGCGATTCTTGCTCAACTTAAACTTAAAAGTCTATTGTAACATACAAAATAACTCAAGTCAGAATCGTCATCATTTAAAAAAGTTAACTTAACTTTATTTAATCTTTTTTAATAAAAAATATCTTCATAATTTATAAATGAGATTGTATAGGTCTATGAATCAAGATCGCGATTTTATTTCGATTAATTGCCCAGCCCTAGTGGATGGTGTGACACTTTTATGCCACACGCTTAATAGTGATTTTTGAAAAAAAGATTAAATATGGATTATTGTAACGTGAGTCAAAGATGTGATACTGAGATACTTTCCTGGCATATACATCAAATATAGCCAATGCTATCCACAAACACACATGAAAAAAGGCTATTTGCAGAGAATTGCAACAAGGGTGACTGGAGGGTTAAGTTTTAGACACACCCCCTCTTGAATGTTCAGATGTCAGATGCCAGATGGCTGTAACCCTGCATCCTACTGCTTTCTTTGAAGTTGCAAAGATTGAGTTTGTTTTACCAATTATGCATTACTAAATACTAATGTATGTAGGCCTACACTGCAAGTGTTTTTATTGATGGCAGTATGTTTTAGCCTAGGCTAGTGTAGGCTAGCTTTATTACTACTGTAGCTAGCTAACTAAACAGGTACCTTGCTTAGCTGATTATATGCTATAATGCTAACCTGTGTTCTCAATTTAGAAATAAAGTGTACACATTACTTTAGGATAGTTTGCACAAAATATACCCATAGAACTTTAACACTTTGACTGCCGGGAACCGTCTTTAGACGTCTTTGCTGGCCATGCTAAAGTTGCCGGAGGACGCGTTACGTCGTCCTTATATCAATATTTCAAAAATCTGCGATCGGATTCATATGTCCCCTCCGCTGGCCTGAGATCCACCAGCAGGACCCACTGAGCTCTCTGGCGGTTCAGGAGCGCCATCTGGTGGCCGATCGGCGCAATCGCCAAACAGGATGTTGCATAGAGGTTGTCCTAGACGTCCGTAGTACTTCCGGGCGCTCGCTATAGGTCATGGGACTCTGGCTCGTCACGCTACACGGTGATCGATTGGCAATAACTCGATAAACAACATGATTTGGACGTATATACCATTATACAAGCTGGAGATGGACCGGGTAAAAATATATCCCATAATGATAAGATTTCTACTCTACAATGATCGCCCAACGGCGCGCGGAGACTGGGGTGAGTTTCAGCGTGTAACGTTACCGTCTTCGATACTAACTGCTATTATCAACATTTGACCCACATTAGATGATTGGTATAACGCTGCCCACGGAATTATAAACGCCCCCTCGCCCATCCGGTCAACATCAGATGACGTGTAGTAACTTCTAGAAGTACGTCTAGTTGGAATTTTTTATATCGCGCTGATTGCCATCAAACTGTATTTCATCATCAATATAATGCATTTGGGGCTATATATCACGTTCTGGAGAAAGCTGCAGAAAGAGATGAAAACATACTTATACATTAGACCATACTTTACTATGAATATGTGAATGAAAAAGTTTAACGTTGCTACACAATGAACAATACATATAGGACTTTGAATGGGCCCTAATAATGGCAATGTAGCAATAGAATTTAAAAAGTTATAGCCCTGCAAAGAAGGGGACTTTCTCCATAGACAAATAGCGCTGGCAATCTATGGTATATCATGAATTTAACCTTAGGCAGCCAAAGTGTTAACGTTCAGTGTGGATTGCTTTTTAAAGTTAATTTAAGAGTGGTAGTAAACTTAAAAGTGGGTTTAGAATTGGCCTATATTCTATGATTACAGAATGCCAAGGAGAGAGAGAAATCGGAAGAATATTAAAAAGCATCTGAGAAATGCTGCGAGAGGCAGCTTCTCTTTGAAGAATTGGGTCCAAAGCAATAATAGTAAGGGAGGAGATAAGGATACAGGTAGCCTATGTATTTGTAAGTCCTCACTACTAGCTACATGTACAAGCTGCTTGTCTCACAGAGCCATAGTTTGGATTATAACTGAGAATCTGGTGCTAACATGGTCAATAATGCTTATTTTGGACAGAAAAATGTGTCTTAAACATTTATATTGACCAACCATAGTTTTTATTCCAATCAAGGCAAGAAGGCTAGTGGTAGTGCTATATGACATATTATTTTATAATACAACATTGTAGGCTACAGTACAAATATTATATACAGTACAATTATATTACTATTATAAAACTAATATTATTTGCTCCACCTTAGATAAAGACAGTACAGACAATGCAGATGGAGATATTCACAAGGGAAATGGTGAAGAAGTGGAGGAAGGAGAAAATGCAGATGATTGTATGGAGAGAAACGATGAAGAAGTGGAGGAAAGAGAGAATGCAGATAATGCTATGGAGAGAAATGATGGTGACACAACAACAAATAACTTGAATGCTCTCCTGTTGCCATTAAAATATCCCACTGATCCAGCCCATGTTCAGAAGCACAGCATAGACCACCACTCTGATAGATTTGTTGAGTTTTGTTGCTCTATTCTGAAGATAGGGAGGGAGAGAAAGAGAGGGAGAGAAGGAGAGGACAGGATGAGAGAAGGAGAGTAAAGGACAGGAGGAGAGAAGGAGAGGAGAGGACAGGAGGGGAGAAGGAGTGGACAGGAGGAGAGAAGGGGAGTACAGGAGGAGAGGAGTGGACAGGAGGAGAGAAGGGGAGTACAGGAGGAGAGAAGGAGAGGAGAGGACATGAGGAGAGAAGGGGAGTATGGAAGGAGAGAAGGGGAGTACAGGAGGAGAGTAGGGGAGTATAGGAGGAGAGAATGGGAGTATAGGAGGAGAGTATGGGAGTATAGGAGGATAGAAGGGGAGGAGAGGACAGGAGGAGAGAATGAGAGGAGAGGGGGAGTACAGGAGGAGAGGACATGAGGAGAGAAGGGGAGGAGAGAGAAAGGAAGAAGCTCAACGGCACTCGAATTAACTTTAACTGTTAAACTGTTTTATGAAATAAAAATGTTAAAGGTGTATTGTTCCCTGTGTGTTTTTATCATAGAGGTGTGGTTATACTATTAATCTGGATTGTCTATGTTATTCTAATGTTAATCGGATTAAGACTATTTCATCATACATGACGCATCATAGCTTTTTGCTTACTGATGGGGTCCCATGTTGTGCAGTAGGTGCCCTTTTTTTATTTTCGCCCCTGCCCTTCAAACAGCCTGAGTCCGCCACTGCACAGTGCACACACACACACGCACACACACACGCACACACACACACACACACACACACACACACACACACACACACACACACACACACACACACACACACACACACACACACACACACACACACACACACATAAATGCCAAGGGTAAAGGGGTAAATAAATTATATGAAGAAAAAAAAGAGACCAAACCAAAGAGCACATAAATTCTAATGAAAATGTTACAGAAATGTTACAATGAATATATTGGACAAATTCTTTCCAAAGAGTAACAGTGTAAGGACAGCTGAAAAACAAGTGTAATTCTCATGATCCTGCTTGATACGTTTCATATACACAAATCATCATATCACAAAGTTATTATTTTTGATTATTTTAATGTAGTCTCTGAAATATGTAAATAATATGAAAAGTGTATCTACGTACATCAATATAACAATTATTTGGTGATTGTCTTGTGTACAATCTTAAAAATGCTGTCTTTTTTAAATGTCTTTAATAATAGTTTTAGTTTGTTATTGTATTTGCTTGTTTGGTTGATCTGTGAAATGAAATCTATGATATCTGACGTTGTGTCATTGGTTTTCTCAGTGCTTCTTTCATTGGTTAAAAAAGGGAGGGAAAAGGGGCGCGTCATGCGCAGTTTGCGCACCTGTAGCAGAGTTGAGTTGGGGCTGAGATCGACGGGAGGAAAAGCCTTCAATGGTTCATAACAACCAGGACCATGAAGAGAACAAGAAAGAATAATAATGTTGTATTTTATTCTATGAGTATGGATGGATACCGCCAAAGGTACCACCCAGAACAGGAGTGCTCCGACGAGAATCAAGATGACGGCGCTACTTCAGACGCAGACACCTGGTGCAGTGACGATGAAATCGCTTTTCATGAAGGCATCGATCTGTCTGAGCCTGAGGATAACACGTGAGTGTTTATTTCTATTAACTGAAGGGTTGTCCCAACTTGTTAAAATGTTTATATAGTAGGCCTATATGTTTTAATTTTATATTCGCTGGATGTATTGTGCAGAGCTAGTGAGCACAAATTCCGTTTCTGTGGTGTTTGCTATCATCTTTGCTATCGTCAGTTGACTCCAAGATCGACACATGTGCTTCAAAGTCCCCTAGAGCGACAATTTAGCTTTTGCAACGAGACCATTAAAGATATTAAGACAATGGTAGAAGAGAGTGTAGTTCAGTTTATAGCTAACCTTATCACAGGGACTTCGAAGCACTACAGCTGCATGCTGATCTTGGAAATTAACTGATGATAGCAAATATTCCACATAAATGAAATAGAAAGAAGATATACAGGAATATTTATGCATTTCTTGCTCGCCATACTTTGGATTACAGACGTGTGCCTGAATTCAGCACAGAATCGTCAGGAAACGGCGGTGGAAGGCAACAAACGCGCAAATCTACAGTCCCATTGTGACTTTTACCTGTTGAATGGCTCGGAGAGTAAACATCCGGCTATTGGAGCGGCAACTATTCACAGACTGTTGACGGCGAATCCCGAAAGAAAGAGACTACCCCCGACAGGCAAGTTTGATAGAAAATCGATGTTTTTATTGTATTTGCTCCTGTCTGGAGACATTCATCAGAACCCAGGACCTGTTTTAACGCGCCAACAGGCGAAGAATCAACGGCTCATCCTCACACCGTCAATAGCATGCATCTCCACCCCGTCGCCGGCCCAGGACGCGTGTACCTGTTCCGCAACAGTAAGTGACTTCCGGGGTAGGCCTGATTGGCCCCGACAGGCACGTGACGCGGCAAACTCAGGACGCGCAACGAGGCTGCTGAGAGCTGTCGCGCGGAAATAGGCTGTCTATTGCCATTCTCTAACACAAACTCTAACCTTAACCAGCTCCTTAACAGCGCCTAAACTTAACCGTTCTAACCTTAACCAACTCCGAAACAATGCCTAACCTTAACCTTAACCATGATAGAAAGAATATTGCCATTCTCTAAGACAAACTCTAAAGTTTAACCAGCTCCTTAACAGCGCCTAAACTTAACCGTTCTAACCTTAACCAACTCCGAAACAATGCCTAACCTTAACCTTAACCTTAACCATGCCTAACCTTAACCGGCGAAAGAATACACGTTAAAAAAAAAAATCACGTTAAAAAAAAAAGTTTTGATGGGATTCGAACTCACCAACAACGGACCGCAGGATCGCAGGACCGCTGCTCTGCCAGGTGAGCTATAGCGCCGAATGAGAGTCATGGCGTATTTGGACGATTACGTAATTCCGTAAGCTCTGCCGCTTGGCTCCGCGGAGCGTGCCGCGCGGCAGAGAAAGTTGCGCGTCACGTGCCTTGTCGGGGCCAATCAGGCCTACCCCGGAAGTCACTTACTGTTGCGGAACAGTTACACGCACCCAGGACACAACGGCCAGCGGATGCAACAACCGACCAGCAGGCGGCGGCATCCCCTCACCGAAGCCCAAGCAGAGGAGCCGAGATGCAAGAGGGAGAGAGCTTGCAATCAGGGGACTCATATCAGCGCGGGACGTGAGCACCAGGGACCCGCCGGTTGACTCGGCTAGCCCCGCTAGGACAGCTAGTCTAACCGACCCACCCCCCCTCCCCCACAACGGAGGGCCTCCAGAGACATCTGAGGACAGCAACCAGCCCCCCCCCCCACGTCGCGGGTTTTCACACCGACCAAATACACCAGCAGAGGACAAAGGATCATCCCCACCCCCCCTCCTAACATCAATGAACACAGGACCCCATCCCCCCCTCCCCACCTACCGCCACAAGATCAACCACACGGACTAGGATCCCCCACCCCCCCTCCGGACATCACAGAGCCCCCCCCCCCTTCCCACAGAAGAAGAATCCTACCTTTATCTCAATGATATTGACGACACAGCAAATAAAAACGGACTACATATCTTTCATCTTAATGTAAATAGCCTCAGGCACAAACTGGCAGAAATAAGAAATCATTTCAGTAGCGGAAAGGTAAACATACTATGTTTCTCAGAAACCAAACTGGACCCATCAGTAACAGACCCGGAAATTGAATTAGAGAACTATTCTTTAGTCCGCAATGACAGGAACAGGCATGGAGGAGGTGTCTGTATGTACATCCATCAAGACACCAAATTTATTAACCGTACAGACCTAGATCATGAGGCTATTGAAACTGTTTTTGTAGAAATTCTATTTGAAAGGGCTAAATCTGTTCTAGTCGGCACAATTTACAGACCGCCAGACCAAAATGGCTTTTATGACGTGTTGGATGAGTGCTTAGCTGGAGTTGAGGATACAGAAATGATTCTTATTGGGGATTGGAACACGGATATGCAACAAAAAGATGCACCCGTCTTCAAATCCTACAATAGGTTTTGTGATCTGCACGGCCTCAGCCAACTAATCACACAACCCACACGTGTGTGTGAGTCAACTCAGACTACCATTGACCTTATCCTGACCTCTGACAAGTCCAAGATCGCCAATAAAGGGGTTATAGCATGCGGGTTAAGTGATCATTATATGATATTCTGTACCCGCAAAAAGCTAAAACAAAAGGCTGGCTGTCACAAAACAGTCACATCTAGAGACCTAAAAACCTACTCTAGCGAGGCCTTTAACCTTGAACTGGAAAGTCTGGACTGGTCAGATGAACTCAATGGTACACTGGTTGAAGAAACATGGCTTGGCTTCAAAACCAAATTTTCAACGATACTAAACATCATGGCCCCCCTAAGAACCACCAGGGTAAAAAATCGCGCTGAGCCGTGGATGCACGCTGAAATACTGACCGCTATGAAAACCAGAGACAAAAAATGCTCTGAGTTTCGTAAAAGTCAGTCAAAGCTTAACATAAGCACGAGCAGTGAACTCCAAGCCCACGTGACGGAACTCAAACTGGAAAGAAACAGACTAAGAAATGATGTAAACTCCATGATCAAAACAGCAAAGAAAAAATTCATCAATGACAAAACCGAGGAAAACAAAAACAAACCGCGTGAACTTTGGAAATTACTCAATAACCAACTAGGCTGCAGTAAAAAACTTAAAACCAGATTCTCAAACATAAACATAAAGACGGACAACACGCTCATCACAGAAAAGCTGGATGTAGCCAATTACTTAAATAGTTTCTTCACAAACATAGCCACAACACTGGTAAACAAACTACCCTCCCACTCAGGGCATTATGGGGTAGAACACATAGTAGCTTACTACAAAAACCTAGGGGTCCACAAAGATGACTTCAAACTGGAAATGGTAACAACAGATGAGGTACTCAAAAAACTGAGCGCCCTCCAACCTAACAAGGCCACTGGCCATGACAACATCCCCTCCAAATTCCTCAGAGACTCAGCAGCCGCCATCACCCCAGTCATCACACACATAATAAACCTCTCTATAAAACAGGGACACGTCCCCAAGGACTTCAAAATTGCGAGAGTGACCCCTCTGCACAAAAAAGGCAGTAAATTAGACCCAGGCAACTACCGCCCTGTTTCTATCCTTACCTCCATCTCGAAAGTCATGGAAAAAATTGTATACGAACAGGTCGAAAAATACCTTGCGGAAAAAAATCTAATCTACGAATTCCAATCTGGCTTCAGAACATCCCACTCCACTGACACATGCCTTCTCTATTTAAACGACCACATCAAACAAGAGGTGGACGCGGGCAAATACTGCGGCATGGTCATGCTGGACCTACAAAAGGCCTTCGACACTGTCAATCACACCATTCTGATTGACAAGCTAAAAGCAATTGGTTTTGATAGTCTATCAGTGAGCTGGATGCAATCCTACCTGGAGGGGAGAGAGCAGATGGTGGAGGTAAACGGTACCCTATCCCCCCCCCTCACAGTAAACTGTGGTGTTCCACAAGGAAGCATACTAGGTCCGCTACTGTTCCTAATTTATGCAAATGACATGTCGTCAGCTTGTGACTGCAACTTGTTCCTGTTTGCGGACGACTCAGCCCTGCTGGTCTCTGACAAGAACAAGTTACAGGTTGAAAAAACCCTCAGCTCAGAACTAAGCAAAATCTGCATATGGCTCGCTGATAACAAACTATCATTACACATGGGCAAAACAGAGTCCATTCTCTTCGGTTCAAATAACAAACTCAGCAAGACCGACGGCTTCTCAGTTACAGTGGGTGACAATATTGTCACAAGGAAAGAAGATATTACCTACCTGGGTTCCATCCTAGAGGCAAATCTTTCCTGTGACAAAATGGCATCCAATGTAATAAAAAAAGTCAACCAACGAACTCGTTTCTTGTACCGGATCTCCTCACTGGTAAACAAGAATACCCTGAAGACTCTAGCAGGAGCACTCATTCAAGGGTACTACGACTATGCTTGCACCTCATGGTACCAAAGCACCTCAAAGGCGCTAAAAACAAAATTACAAACATCTCAAAACAAACTGGTCAGACTACTGCTTGACCTTACTCCTAGAACCCACCTCACCCCTGCCCACTTTGACAACCTAGGATGGCTTAGAGTAGACGACAGAGTACAGCAACTTGCAATGGGCCTGGTCTACAAGATACACTACACGACCAAGGTACCCATGTACATGACTAAATACTTCCCAAAGGTCAGTGAATACCACGATCACAACACCAGAGGGAGCTCCACAAATCATGTTAAACCCAGATTCGGCTCAAACAAGGGACTAAACACGTTTCGCAATTATGCCACATCAATGTGGAACGCCCTACCCAAAGCTGTAAAGGAATGTGAATCACTACCCACTTTCAAAAACACTCTCAAAAAACACCTAAGGGAGACTGCAACTCGAAACTGGCCCCTGTAAATGTCCGAACACAACCCCCTCCAATGTACAGTAAATTACCAAGTATGGTCTTGTCAATAATCCAATGTACAGTGTTGTTTGTACAGTTGTACAGTGTCCCCCACCCACCCCTCCTACCCCCCCCCCCCCCCACCCACCCAACCACCTCCAATGTACAGTCCCCACCCACCCCTCCTACCCAACCCCCCCCCCCCACTCCTACCCAACCCCCCCCCCCCCCCCCCCCAACCACCTCCAATGTACAGTCCCACCCCCACCTACCCAATCCAATGTACAGTTTCTACGCCTAATGTATATACTCTTTTCTTTCTGGACTCTTTTTGTATCACAAATACAGTACTGTAATTGCAAATCTGGTATGTCATAAATGTATAGATGTAGCAGTACTGTCTATCTGTATGTCATGTATGTCATATATGTTACGATGAATTGGAAATGGGGGACCCTGGTGTAAACAAGACGAAAGTCTTTCTCTGGTCTGCATCCCCTTAACAATTGTATGTATTGAGCTGTACTGCACTGTACCCATTCTGCAATCTGTTAATAAAGTTTTCATTCATTCATTCATTCAGGTGCTAGCTAGCTAGTCATATTTGCTTCGCTCTATCGGTTTGCTCGCTAGCTCTGCAAATGAAGCTATCGTGGGGTGAACGCGGACGTTTTTAGTGTGATTGATTGGTTGAAAACTTTATTAACAGATTGCAGAATGGGTACAGTACACAGTACAGCTCAATACATACAATTGTTAAGGGGATGCAGACCAGAGAAAGACTTTCGTCTTGTTTACATCAGGGTCCCCCATTTTCAATTCATCATAACATATATGACATACATGACATACAGATAGACAGTACTGCTACATCTATACATTTATGACATACCAGATTTGCAAATACGGTACTGTTTGTGATACAAAAAGAGTCTAGAAAAGAGAGTATATACATTTGACGTAGAAACTGTACATTATTTGGACTAGGTGGGGTTGGGTGGGTAATCGGGCGCTGCCGATTAAAGCACAGGCGGAAAGCTTAGCTATTAGTAATACAATCTGTTTAAATGTCAATAGTAATACTTGGCACAAGTGATAATAAAGCATATGAGTCATAACAACACAGAACCCAACAGGGTAATTAAATATGTCACATTCTGGCCATATAGTCAATAGTCAGCCAATGGTGCCAAAGCAGTCATTACGCATGAGTGTAAAAAAATTACTTTATTTATTGCATTCTGGTGATTTTCTTTTGCACTTTCACTTTGTGATGGATTAAATTAACTGCTATTATAGAGTAGGGCTGCAACGATTGTCGATTATGAAAAATCGTCGACGAGATATTGTTGCGTCGATTAGTCATTAAAAAAAAATTATAATATTTTTTTTTAATTAATTTTTTTTGCACTACCTATCTTTGTGAAAGTGGCTTCTCAGCTCTGGTCCAGCCAGCTGAAGACTTATTAGCTTAACATAACAGACCGACAGTAAGTTTGGGGGAACTAATGGGATAACTGGGGATGTTGTTTGGTCCTGACAAGAGTCTCAAAGCAACTCTGAGGTCATGCTCAATGTCCAATCTGTTCCTCTGCTCTGTCTTCAGCTGGACCAGAGCTGAGAAGCCACTTTCACAAAGATAGGTAGTGAATTTCTTATTTTTATTTTTATTTTTTTTAATATAATTGTTTTTCGATTAGTCGACTAATCGAAAAAATAATCGACAGATTAGTCGACTACCAAAATAGTCATTAGTTGCAGCCCTATTATAGAGTTCAACGCCACTGAAGGCCACACCAAAGCACAGATAAGAGACTTTTTAGGGATTCTATGACAACCACATTATGACAACAACCTTGTCTTTAAACATGACACTACCATCATCAAGCGATTCAACACAACAGCATTGCCAAACCAGGACCATAACAACAGGATGATACAATATCACTCAACAAAGCTGTGGGCTCACTTTGGGAACACAGCCCTGTAGCTCCTGAATTAGCTGGCCCCCATGGTATTGCGAGTAAAGTTTGTATCCTCTTTAAAGGTGGAAAAGTTCCTCTCTGACTCAGATGTCATCATATGAGTTGTTATGAGGATTTCCAGCAGACTGACGGTCTCAGTATGGATGGATGTTAATGGTTACCCGCAAGCTGTTTGAGTTATAACGATATCCAGTGGCTGGTGTGGACCCAGACGCTTGATAATGTCTCCTCCAAATTCAGGGTTTCAAACCTCTGCTCGAGGAAATAATCCACGTTGTTAATTTTCACATAACGTCACTAGCTAGGTAAAGGCTTCAATCTTTACTGACTGTCTGTAATCCGACACCAGCCAATCAACTTTGAAATATGAAATTACGTGTAGGGGCTATAGGGCTCCGAGCCCCATTTGCCATACAAATTGTATGTGGTCTACTGTGAATGGTACTACACCCTGAGCATGCGCACTTGGATTTCCCCACAATAGAGAGGGGCTAGCCCTTTTCATATGGAAAGTTGTAGGGCTGTCTTAAATGCTTCGAAGCTTTTTTTCGTTTTTTCAAGTTTTTTTTTTTTACTTCGATTTGTGTGTGTATGTGTGTGTGTGTGTGTGTGTGTGTGTGTGTGTGTGTGTGTGTGTGTGTGTGTGTGTGAACTACCCATCCCAGTTAGGACAGCCGAATCCCGTCCAATCTTTCGCCGTCGACTAAAGACTCACTTCTTCAACCATTATCTGAAATGATAAAAAAAAAAAAAAAAAATCTAACCGTGACTAACCTTACTGTCATGCACTTGTCCTAATAAACTAACCTACACTGTAACACGCAACACTTTGATGAACATTGTTACTCAGCTGATAGAGTTGTACCCTTCTTGCTGTCTTGTCGTACAGAACTTGTAAGTCGCTTTGGATAAAAGCGTCAGCTAAATGACTAAATGTAAGTGTGTGTGTGTGTGTGTGTGTGTGTGTGTGTGTGTGTGTGTGTGTGTGTGTGTGTGTGTGTGTGTGTAGGTGTGTGTGTGTGTGTGCGCGCACCTTGTAGAATTCCACACATAAGAAAGAAAGATACTGGGATGAATAAACAAAATAGGAAATCAAATGTAGAAATGCATGCAATACATAAATAAATATGAATCTCCATATATGAAATATAACATTTAGATAAGGTGCTACTGAGATGTTTTGGTGAGTTCTTTGTTTTTTTGTGGAAGTTGCCCTTCTTAAAAATGAACATTCACTGATAATTGGTCTGTAGTGGAGTCTACAAGGTCTACATTGCCGGACCATGTAGAATCCGGACCTTGTAGACTGACATAATTCTGTGCATAGTTTAGTCTACACAGGCCATATTTCAAATAATCAAAATCTTACTTCATTCATCTTAAACATTCTTGATTTGGGGGATTGGTAGTTCCCATGAAATCTGAAGTTGTTCAAACGACAACAGCGATCCACCTTGAATTAAATCACACAGCCGAGTGAAACCTTGTTGGATGCGTCAGTCACGAAAGGGGCTACTTAATTAATTAATCCATCCCACTTTATTTATAGAGCACATTTAAAAACAACAACGTTTACGAAAGTGCTGTACAAGTCCCACAACATAAGATAAAAAAAAAAAAAAAAAAAAAAAAAAATCTCGAAGCTTCGAATTAAAATCGAAGCTCGGCCCCGAAGCTTCGATTGCCAAAAAAAGCTTCGAAGGTCAGCCCTAGAAAGTTGATCAAACCATTGTGAGGCAAGGGGCGGGGGGTCGCAATCTTTTTTAACTTAAAAACTTGCTATTAAGTGTCTATAATCAGCACAAGTGATTTCATTGCGTATTATTAATATTATTGAAATTACATAGTTATGTTTTTACAGTGATATATTGGGGGGGATATGTCATATTTTTCTCAGGATGGGATTTTCCGCCTATGCTTGAAGTAACAACTGACTTACCCACCCTGACAACAACATCTTCTTCCACCACTGAATGAGCATGGAGCCTGTTTAGATGAGCTGCCCATCACAGTGTATTTGTGTGTGGATTTACTAGTGTAAATGCTGTAAAACGTATATGCAACGAAATTAGTATTGTATTAAAATGGCAGTTTGTCATCATTTGTGCTTCTTATGTTTGTAGTTTTGACAATGCTGGTGACAAGAGTGAGGTCCATTCATCTCCACAGCTCCCCAGTCATTCATCCTTCAGTATGTATTCTACCTCAAGTCTAACCATAAGCTCTGGAATTGAATAAATAAATACCATCTCCTAAGTAACACTGAATGCATACAGTTGGTTACTAACTGTTCACAATATTTCACACTAGTGAAGAAAAATATTATTCTTAAGGGATGATTTTGTTTAGATTATTGTTATACGTCTTCTGTATAAGTGAATTTAAGCGGTGAATTTAAAAGATAACCCGTTTCGAAAATGTTATTTGTGAAGCCTGATGAATACTAGCCCTGTTAAAAAGTGTCAGAGTGAAGCACAAAGAGAGCATCAATCCAGTCCATAGGTATCTTCATCATGATCTAGCCATTCAATCAAGAGCTTGGGAATGGATATGGTACTACTTTGTTATATACAGTTAAGCATATGAATAAATAATATATATACTGTATATATTTGTCCCAGGTCCACAACTCCAGACCTCATGTGGAGAGAGTGCACCAGCCACAAACATCAGCAGTAGTCTAGGAGAAAGATCGATGTTCTCCACAACATGTTCACAACTAACCTCTCAAAGCACACCTCCATCCAGACCAGAGGAATCCACAACCCCTTCTCAAACATCCTTCCATACTTCCTCTTCGTCAGAGGTCAGCACTCCAACACCATCACATAGTGTGAGAAAGATAAGACGACACACAGCACGGAGGAGGAAGGGTCTAATTTCTCCAGAAGCCACAGTTGAACCAGGCATGGAACGGCACAGACCAGAGGAGAAGGATACGGTTCACAAGCTCCCAAGGTTTACTCCCAAACGGACTCCTGGCCTACAGAACGTTCTGGCCGAGGACAAGCCTGACCCGATGGAGCTTTTCAAAATGTTCTTTGACAAAAACAGTGTTAAGACCCTCTGCGAGAACACCAATAAAAATGCAGCCAAGGAAATTGCGAAAGGGAAAAAATGCAGATGGGAGGATATTGATCCCAGTGACTTTGACCTCTTTGTTGGGATTCTACTCAATATGAGCATTGTCAAACTACCAACAATCCTCGACTACTGGATTCAACACACCATGTTTTCTGTTCCTTTCCCACGGACTGTTATAACCAGAGAAAGGTTCTTGGCCATATGGAGCAACTTGCACATGAGTGACCCAGAGGAGGACGTGACCAATGACAGAAAGAAGGGCACGCCTGAATATGACCCCCTACACCGCCTCAGGCCTCTGTATGACAGTGTCAGAACCAACTGCAAGACTCTGTGGCATCCCAAGCAACAGGTCTGTTCACTCGTTTAGTATTTATTTCAAATGTTCATCAAATTTGAGTAAACTGCCAAGGCACATCTAATGGTAATTTTGTGGTCATGAACGCATCCCAGACAGTATTTGTGTGGTGTAAAACAGCTAAACGATCACCCTGTGTTTTCTGTAGGTTTTCATTGATGAGAAAATTGGGGCCAGACGTTTGTCTTGGATGATTCCACCTCAGTACATCGCGCCAAAGCCCACGCGGGGAATCAAGCTTTTTGTGCTGGCTGACTCCAGCGGCTATACCACTGACTTCAGTATATACACAAGTAAGTCCCTCTAGGAAAGTAGGACTTCATCTCAGCAATAATAAATTACTAATCAATAGTACTGTTCAGTCTGTATTAGGTCTTTAAGTATTGTTTTAATCTTTCCTAAAATATTAATCATCATTAGGTAGGTCCAAGTTTGCCCCTGGACACGGACTTCCCTACAACGCTGTCATGTCACTGATGAACAACAACTACTTGGGCAACGGCTACCACCTCTACTGTCGTTCCTTTTACACCAGCCCCAGACTCTTCATCGACCTGCACAATACCTGTGGTGTGGCCACGACCTACCATGACAGGAGAGGACGCAAACGACCAAAACTCCTCCACCACAACTTCTACCATGTGCGCAAGGACACGAACAAGTGGTATCAAGCCATCCTCTACCACTTCATCGACATCGCCGTGACTAACAGCTACATTCTCCACAAAGAGCTGTGTCACCAAAGAGAGCAGAGACCCATGACACATCTGAAATTCATGATGACCCTCACCAGGGAGTTGTGTGGGGTTTCACCAGGTGTCCTAGGCCCATCCAAAGAGGGGCTCTGTCTCCCCGTCATCATAGGCCCCCCTGCAAACCCGCCGCTGACGTGTGAGATGTGCGCACGCAAGACGCCATGGAAGTGTAGCAACTGCTCTGTGGCGCTGTGTCTCCAGTGTTTCTACTAGGATTTTTTGGTGGGCCGCCCCGCCAAGGCAATGGTAGGGGAATTGTAGGGAGAAACTGCTTTCTAAAATATCACCGCGACAAGTAAGCATTAGGGTCGCCTCTGTGATGTGAAATTTCCCGGTGGGCAAGTAATGTAGTCTGTGGATGCCTGAACACAGAGTAACACCGGTATCACAGACTACCGTGGCAAGCCTACTACACCCAAAATCATACACACAGAGTGTGAGCTGCTCCCTCTGGCTTGAATTTCTTTGGATACACACCGGGAACACACAGCTAATAAGCATTTTTCTGTTTCTTTGATGTGTTATTAAAGCTACAGTATTTTGAGTACAGGATAAAGGCATTTAAGACCTTGTACACACTGAGAGCAAGTTTGTCATTTAACTCAATAAAATCAGATTTGGGTGGTTACCCTTGTCTGCTCGTTGGCTCATTAGTTAAGCTTTTAAACCATGTCAAACTCATTTGATGGTGTCAGCATAGTAATGAATGATGACATTTTGAAATGTGTTTGTCTGGGGCTGATGTTGTTTTTTGATGGGTACTACAGATTCATCTGGACAGTTCTGCAATACTCATTTCCTTTCTCTTCTATAATAGGGCCTTGGCTTTAGACAGGACATCTGACAGAATACTCATGTCCTTTCTCTTCTATAATAGTGCCTTTAGACAGGACATCTGACAGAATACTCATGTCCTTTCTCTTCTATAATAGTGCCTTTAGACAGGACATCTGACAGAATACTCATGTCCTTTCCCTTCTATAACAAGGCCTCCAGACAGGACATTGACAAAATTAGGGCTTCTGTCCTTTTTTCTTTTCTTCACAATTTAACAGCAACAACATATACACATAATAAAGACATCAGGAAGAAAAGAAAGAAGGCAAAGAAATTAACAAAAATAACTCCAAACGGCAAAGGGCAGCTGTCTTAAGCCTGTGTGACCTCCAGCATTTCTCTTAAATGCTCAATCACTGGACTTCCGAGGACCCCTGAACTGTGAGTCTTTTCTCAAGTTTAAGATGCTGCATCTTGCTGAGTCCAGCTCGGTGGATGAGGACACTTCCAGTGAAGAATGATCTGTCTCCATGCTAGCAGTGTAACATCTTATCTGGAGTTTGGTTCTAGATAAATTCTCATTGTTTTCCAGTGTTTGGATGATTGAACTCCAATAAGTGAACACTGGACACTAGGACACTGCCAAAATGAGTAATGTAGAGATGCCAGAGAAAGACTGAGAAATAGATCTGTCACATGTTGGATTTACATGAACATTTGAAAGAATTTGATTGCATATGCTTTTTTTGTATGCCAATAAAGTTTATTAAAAAAGAAATCCTGTCCATGTCCTTGTCAAAAGGTAAAATAAAATATATAAAAACATATATATACACATTAGAATAATTTTTTAATACTGTCCACATGTACAAAGGAAAATACACATTATGCTCAGATTATTATTTTGAATTATGTATTTTAATTCATTTCCATCATTCTCCATTTAAATAGATATTCAGTATAAACAAGAGGGTGATACTACACAGGTTAGCTGCTCAGGGAATCAGCTCTCTAGCCTCTGTTTACAAGATGGAAATGCCATAGTGAACCTATTGTTGCTAATATGCATTAAAACATTTATGCATGAATTAATTCCCAACATTGTCCATTGAAATAAGCCCCCTCATGCTTGGAACCTGTTTGTCGTGTGAGGCGAATGTGATAACCACTACACTAAGGAAACCCAGAGGTGCTGTCCATTGCCAGTGTCACATGACCTACCAGACCATCCATGTTATTGGCCCGCAATTTAAGTAAGACTGCAAATATAGTGATAATGTCCTCTATATAAAGCCCATCATCATAGAATAATACTGCTCTTCAAGCATGTATGTCTAAATTAGGACATGAAAAGGGAAATAAATAAGGACAATTGTGGGAATAAATCCAGGAATTTATTTGAAATGTTTTCATAATTACACATCATAATAAAAAATTAAGTGCAGACATAAAAATCACACTTTTTCCACATTAGGATCCAATATGCCACCCTGTTTATGGTTTGCTTATATGGCGGCATTAAAATAGACAATAATAAAAAATAAAATAGTCAATAGAATAGACAGTAAAATGATGCAATAGTGCAGTGCAATACAATTGTTCTGAATTACTGTTTAACAGTTTAAAACCGTCTTTACCTTCTCTCTTTGATATCCACAGTTAAAACCCTGACTGTCTTCCTTCCTGTTTGATACCCACTTTGATGTAACAGTGAGTACTGTATACATATATGTCGTGTATGTCATAAATGTTATCATGAATTGAAAATGGGGGACCCTGATGTAAACAAGATGAAAGTCTTTCTCTGGTCTGCATCCCCTTAACAATTGTGTGTATTGAGCTGTACTGTATTGTACCCATTCTGCAATCTGTTAATAAAGTTTTCAATCAATCAATTGACCCTTCGAACCTCCCTCTCATTACCTCTTATTAAAGCTAATTTAAATGGCATAACATTTCATTCAAATAATGATTTTAGTAATCCTGTTCCCGCTCGGGGTTCGAATCAATCCTGTCCAAGAGCAGGCTTGTGTTTCGGCAAACATAGTAGATAAGAAAAGATGACACCCTCAAAGAAGCAGCACCTTGCGAGATGCCGCACCTTTCCGTAGCCGCATTTTGCGGAGACGCTCTCTGATTGGCCACTTCATCATGTGACATGTGCGCCCAATCGTGTGACGCCTGTTTCTACACCGGTTAAAGGTCAACCTCCACGTTGTATTTTTGTTAAATAAACAATGTGGACTAGGCCAACAGTGGCTTTCATGAAGAAGGGGGAAAAAAAGTATTGAAATTGACCCAGTTTTAGTGTTTTTATCAAACATTTTGTCTGCCCAACACAATCACCACGCACGTGCATATTTTAATCAATGATTCATTTTTTTTGATCAAATTTTTTATTATTATTCACATGAAACAAGACAACACATTAACCACAATCACAGTACATAGAACTTCACAAGAAAATAACAAAACAATAATAATAATACAGACTAACAATTATACAGACAAGAGAAAAGAAAACAGAGTTCAACCTTCTAAATTTTAATTCCAAGGGGTGAATGAATGAATGAATGAAAACTTTATTTAACAGATTGCAGAATGGGTACAATACAGTACGGCTCAATACATACAATTGTTAAGGGGATGCAGACCTGAGAAAGACGTTTGTCTTGTTTCCATCAGGGTCCCCCATTTTCAATTCATATAGACATTTATGACATACACAACATACATGACATTTATGGCATAGGGACATATAGGTATTTAGTACTGATACATTTGTGACATAGGCGGTATTCAAATATACAGTACTGTTACCCCTAGATCCTGACAGAGTATATACATATGATGGGGAGGGGACTGTACATTAGGAGGGGGTGGGTGGGTGGGAGGGAAATATACATACGGCGGGGAGGGAATATATACATGCGGTGGGGAGGAGACTGTCTATTAGGAGGTGGTGGGGGTTTTGGGCATTTACGGTGGCCAGTTTCGAATTGCAGCCTCCCGTAGGTGCTCTTTAAGGGCGGTTTTGAATGTGGGCAGGGATTCACATTCCTTTACAGCTTTGGGTAGGGCGTTCCACATTGTTGTGGCATAATTGCGAAACGTGTTTAGTCCCTTGTTTGAGCCGAATCTGGGTTTAACATGATTTGTTGAGCTTCCTCTGGTGTAGTGGTTGTGGTATTCACTGACCTTTGGGAAGTATTTTGACATGTACATGGGCACCCCGGTCGTATAGTGTATCTTGTAGACCAGGCCCATTGCAAGTTGCTGTACTCTGTCGTCTACTCTAAGCCATCCTAGGTTGGCAAAGTGGGCAGGGGTGAGGTGGGTTCTGGGGTTCAGGTCAAGTAGTAGTCTGACCAGTTTGTTTTGTGATGTTTGTAATTTTGTTTTAAGCGCCTTTGAGGTGCTTTGGTACCATGAGGTGCACGCATAGTCATAGTACCCTTGAATGAGTGCTCCTGCCAGAGTCTTCAGGGTATTCTTGTTTACCAGAGAGGAGATCCGGTACAAGAATCTAGTTCGTTGGTTGACTTTTTTTATTACATTGGATGCCATTTTGTCACAGGAAAGATTTGCCTCTAGGATGGAACCCAGGTAGGTAATTTCGTCTTTCCTTGTGACAATATTGTCACCCACTGTAACTGAGAATCCGTCGGTCTTGCTGAGTTTGTTATTTGAACCGAAGAGAATGGACTCTGTTTTGCCCATGTGTAATGATAGTTTGTTATCAGCGAGCCATATGCAGATTTTGCCTAGTTCCGTGCTGAGGGTTTTTTCAACCTGCAATTTGTTCTTGTCAGAGACCAGCAGGGCTGAGTCGTCCGCAAACAGGAACAAGTTGCAGTCACAGGCTGACGACATGTCATTTGCATAAATTAGGAAGAGTAGCGGTCCTAGTATGCTTCCTTGTGGAACACCACAGCTCACTGTGAGGGGGGGGGATAGAGTACCGTTTACCTCTACCATCTGTTCTCTCCCCTCCAGGTAGGATTGCATCCAGCTCACTGATAGGCTATCAAAACCAATTGCTTTTAGCTTGTCCATTAGAATGGAGTGATTGACAGTGTCGAAGGCCTTTTGTAGGTCCAGCATGACCATGCCGCAGTATTTGCCAGCGTCCACCTCTTGTTTGATGTGGTCGTTCAAATAGAGGAGGCATGTGTCAGTGGAGTGGGACGTTCTGAAGCCAGATTGGAATTCGTAGATTAGGTTTTTTTCCGCCAGGTACTTTTCGACCTGTTCGTAGACTATTTTCTCCATGACTTTCGAGATGGAGGTAAGAATAGAAACAGGGCGGTAGTTGCCTGGGTCTAATTTGCTGCCCTTTTTGTGTAGAGGGGTCACTCTCGCAATTTTGAAGTCCTTGGGGACGTGCCCCTGTCTTATAGAGAGGTTTATTATGTGTGTGATGACTGGGGTGATGGCGGCTGCTGCGTCTCTGAGGAATTTGGAGGGGATGTTGTCATGGCCAGTGGCCTTGTTAGGTTGGAGGGCGCTCAATTTTTTGAGTACCTCATCGGTTGTTACCATTTCAAGTTTGAAGTCGTCTTTGTGGACCCCTAGGTTTTTGTAGTATGCTACTATGTGTTCTACCCCATAATGCCCTGAGTGGGAGGGTAGTTTGTTTACCAGTGTTGTGGCTATGTTTGTGAAGAAGATGTTTAAGTAATTGGCTACATCCAGCTTGTCTGTGATGAGCGTGTTGTCCGTCTTTATGTTTATGTTTGAGAATCTGGTTTTAAGTTTTTTACTGCAGCCTAGTTGATTATTGAGTAATTTCCAAAGTTCGCGGGGTTTGTTTTTGTTTTCCTCAGTTTTGTCGTTGATGAAATTTTTTTTTGCGGTTCTGATCATGGTGTTTACGTCATTTCTTAGTCTGTTTCTTTGGATTTTTAGTTCAACCACGTGGGCTTGGAGTTCACTGTTTGAGCTTTTGGAAAGCTTTGTCTGACTTTTATGAAGTTCAGAGCATTTTTTGTCTCTGGTTTTCATAGCGGCCAGTATTTCAGTGTGCATCCATGCCTCAGCGCGATTTTTAACCCTGGTGGTTCTTATCGGTGCCATGTTGTTGAGTATTGCTGTGAATTTGGTTTTGAATCCAAGCAATGCTTCTTCAACCTGTGTACCACTGAGCTCATCTGACCAGTCCAAGCTCCCCAGTTCTAGGTTAAAGGCCTCTCTAGAGTAAGTTTTGAGGTCTCTAGATGTGACTGTTTTGTGACAGCCGGCCTTCTGTTTTAGCTTTTTGCGGGTACAGAAAATCATATAATGATCACTTAACCCGCATGCTATCACCCCTTTACTGGAGATCATGGACTTGTCAGAGGTCAAAATGAGGTCAATGGTGGTTTGTGTCGAATCGCATACCCTTGTGGGTTGTGTGATTAGCTGGCTGAAACCGTGCAGGTCAGAAAATCTACTGAAGGCCTTGAAGACGGGTGCTGATTTACGCAGCATATCCGTGTTCCAGTCCCCAATAAGAATTTTTTCTACCCCCTCCACCCCAGCTAAACACCCATCGAGTGTGTCATAAAAGCCACTCTGTTCTGGTGGTCTATAGATTGTGCCTACTAGTACTGGTTTCGCCCTGTCTAATAAGATTTCAATCCAAACAGTACTATCTAATAAATGGTCTTTCCCAGTGTTCAGCCCCGATTCCCGGCCGTGTGACCCTATATTAATAAAACGTACATCTCCAATCCACCACAAGGACCATTTTTTCACCAACACGACCCGAAAACAGAGCAATGAACCTTCATGAAAAAACAAAAACCTGTAGAGGTGTTCCATAGACTCACAGAGACCGTGTAAAAGTGGCCAAACAGTGAAGAAATAGTTAAATAGCTGCCCCCCCATAATATCCCCAGCTAAACTCAAGATGACAAGACAAAAGACAAGACAGACAAAACATTTCCTCCTCCCCCTCCCAAGAGACCGCCGGACTCACCCGAACACGCACCTCAACCCCGCTCAGCCGCACACTGAATGAATGAATGAATGAATGAATGAAAACTTTATTAACAGATTGCAGAATGGGTACAGTGCAGTACAGCTCAATACATACAATTGTTAAGGGGATGCAGACCAGAGAAAGACTTTCGTCTTGTTTCCACCAGGGTCCCCCATTTCCAATTCATCGTAACATATATGACATACATGACATACAGATAGACAGTACTGCTACATCTATACATTTATGACATACCAGATTTGCAATTACAGTACTGTATTTGTGATACAAAAAGAGTCCAGAAAGAAAAGAGTATATACATTAGGCGTAGAAACTGTACATTGGATTGGGTAGGTGGGGGTGGGACTGTACATTGGAGGTGGTTGGGGGGGGGGGGGGGGGGGGGGGGTAGGAGTGGGGGGGGGGGGGGGTGTTGGCGGGGGTTGTGTTCGGACATTTACAGGGGCCAGTTTCGAGTTGCAGTCTCCCTTAGGTGTTTTTTGAGAGTGTTTTTGAAAGTGGGTAGTGATTCACATTCCTTTACAGCTTTGGGTAGGGCGTTCCACATTGATGTGGCATAATTGCGAAACGTGTTTAGTCCCTTGTTTGAGCCGAATCTGGGTTTAACATGATTTGTGGAGCTCCCTCTGGTGTTGTGATCGTGGTATTCACTGACCTTTGGGAAGTATTTAGTCATGTACATGGGTACCTTGGTCGTGTAGTGTATCTTGTAGACCAGGCCCATTGCAAGTTGCTGTACTCTGTCGTCTACTCTAAGCCATCCTAGGTTGTCAAAGTGGGCAGGGGTGAGGTGGGTTCTAGGAGTAAGGTCAAGCAGTAGTCTGACCAGTTTGTTTTGAGATGTTTGTAATTTTGTTTTTAGCGCCTTTGAGGTGCTTTGGTACCATGAGGTGCAAGCATAGTCGTAGTACCCTTGAATGAGTGCTCCTGCTAGAGTCTTCAGGGTATTCTTGTTTACCAGTGAGGAGATCCGGTACAAGAAACGAGTTCGTTGGTTGACTTTTTTTATTACATTGGATGCCATTTTGTCACAGGAAAGATTTGCCTCTAGGATGGAACCCAGGTAGGTAATATCTTCTTTCCTTGTGACAATATTGTCACCCACTGTAACTGAGAAGCCGTCGGTCTTGCTGAGTTTGTTATTTGAACCGAAGAGAATGGACTCTGTTTTGCCCATGTGTAATGATAGTTTGTTATCAGCGAGCCATATGCAGATTTTGCTTAGTTCTGAGCTGAGGGTTTTTTCAACCTGTAATTTGTTCTTGTCAGAGACCAGCAGGGCTGAGTCGTCCGCAAACAGGAACAAGTTGCAGTCACAAGCTGACGACATGTCATTTGCATAAATTAGGAACAGTAGCGGACCTAGTATGCTTCCTTGTGGAACACCACAGTTTACTGTGAGGGGGGGGGATAGGGTACCGTTTACCTCCACCATCTGCTCTCTCCCCTCCAGGTAGGATTGCATCCAGCTCACTGATAGACTATCAAAACCAATTGCTTTTAGCTTGTCAATCAGAATGGTGTGATTGACAGTGTCGAAGGCCTTTTGTAGGTCCAGCATGACCATGCCGCAGTATTTGCCCGCGTCCACCTCTTGTTTGATGTGGTCGTTTAAATAGAGAAGGCATGTGTCAGTGGAGTGGGATGTTCTGAAGCCAGATTGGAATTCGTAGATTAGATTTTTTTCCGCAAGGTATTTTTCGACCTGTTCGTATACAATTTTTTCCATGACTTTCGAGATGGAGGTAAGGATAGAAACAGGGCGGTAGTTGCCTGGGTCTAATTTACTGCCTTTTTTGTGCAGAGGGGTCACTCTCGCTATTTTGAAGTCCTTGGGGACGTGTCCCTGTTTTATAGAGAGGTTTATTATGTGTGTGATGACTGGGGTGATGGCGGCTGCTGAGTCTCTGAGGAATTTGGAGGGGATGTTGTCATGGCCAGTGGCCTTGTTAGGTTGGAGGGCGCTCAGTTTTTTGAGTACCTCATCTGTTGTTACCATTTCCAGTTTGAAGTCGTCTTTGTGGACCCCTAGGTTTTTGTAGTAAGCTACTATGTGTTCTACCCCATAATGCCCTGAGTGGGAGGGTAGTTTGTTTACCAGTGTTGTGGCTATGTTTGTGAAGAAACTATTTAAGTAATTGGCTACATCCAGCTTTTCTGTGATGAGCGTGTTGTCCGTCTTTATGTTTATGTTTGAGAATCTGGTTTTAAGTTTTTTACTGCAGCCTAGTTGGTTATTGAGTAATTTCCAAAGTTCACGCGGTTTGTTTTTGTTTTCCTCGGTTTTGTCATTGATGAATTTTTTCTTTGCTGTTTTGATCATGGAGTTTACATCATTTCTTAGTCTGTTTCTTTGCAGTTTGAGTTCAGTCACGTGGGCTTGGAGTTCACTGCTCGTGCTTATGTTAAGCTTTGACTGACTTTTACGAAACTCAGAGCATTTTTTGTCTCTGGTTTTCATAGCGGTCAGTATTTCAGCGTGCATCCACGGCTCAGCGCGATTTTTTACCCTGGTGGTTCTTAGGGGGGCCATGTTGTTTAGTATCGTTGAAAATTTGGTTTTGAAGCCAAGCCATGTTTCTTCAACCAGTGTACCATTGAGCTCATCTGACCAGTCCAGACCCTCCAGTTCAAGGTTAAAGGCCTCGCTAGAGTAGGTTTTTAGGTCTCTAGATGTGACTGTTTTGTGACAGCCAGCCTTTTGTTTTAGCTTTTTGCGGGTACAGAATATCATATAATGATCACTTAACCCGCATGCTATAACCCCTTTATTGGCGATCTTGGACTTGTCAGAGGTCAGGATGAGGTCAATGGTAGTCTGAGTTGACTCACACACACGTGTGGGTTGTGTGATTAGTTGGCTGAGGCCGTGCAGATCACAAAACCTATTGTAGGATTTGAAGACGGGTGCATCTTTTTGTTGCATATCCGTGTTCCAATCCCCAATAAGAATCATTTCTGTATCCTCAACTCCAGCTAAGCACTCATCCAACACGTCATAAAAGCCATTTTGGTCTGGCGGTCTGTAAATTGTGCCGACTAGAACAGATTTAGCCCTTTCAAATAGGAATTTCTACAAAAACAGTTTCAATAGCCTCATGATCTAGGTCTGTACGGTTAATAAATTTGGTGTCTTGATGGATGTACATACAGACACCTCCTCCATGCCTGTTCCCTGTCATTGCGGACTAAAGAATAGTTCTCTAATTCAATTTCCGGGTCTGTACTGATGGGTCCAGTTTGGTTTCTGAGAAACATAGTATGTTTACCTTTCCGCTACTGAAATGATTTCTTATTTCTGCCAGTTTGTGCCTGAGGCTATTTACATTAAGATGAAAGATATGTAGTCCGTTTTTATCTGCTGTGTCGTCTATATCATTGAGATGAAGGTAGGATTCTTCTTCTGTGGGAAGGGGGGGGGGCTCTGTGATGTCCGGAGGGGGGGTGGGGGATCCTAGTCCGTGTGGTTGATCTTGTGGCGGTAGGGATGGGGTCCTGTGTTCATTGATGTTAGGAGGGGGGGGTGGGGATGATCCTTTGTCCTCTGCTGGTGAAAGGAGGGGGGGTGGGGGATCCTTTGATCAAGGTGGGTGTCCCGCGACGGGAGGGGGGTGGGGCTGTGTTGTTATTATTTGGACCGTGTGTGGGGGGGGGGGGGGTGTGAGATTCTTTGTCCTGTTCATCTGCTGGCGCCGCCTGGTGGTGGAATTCCGTGGGAGGGGGCATGATCCAGGGGCTGTGTTGATTCCCATCCCGCCGGCTCCCCTGCTGTGGAGACGTCTCGTCCTCCCGTGTGTTCCTTTGCGGCGGCGCCGTGCGTGTTGATTGCTCCGGCCTCGGGTGGAAAGTAGGCATCCGAAGCCATCGTTGCATCCTGTAGTGCCAGACCCAGTCGTCGCGTCTGGGTTCGCGTCCTGACGGGGGTCCTGACTTGGCTGGGTCCGGGGTTGACAATGTTGTTGTTGTTGTTGAGAAGGATGTTGTTGTCGTTGTTGATCGCGACGGGCAGTCATCACTGCTCCGGTGACGGGTGGAATGTATGCCCCCGACGCCGGTGTTAGGATGTTGGTGTCGTTGAAAGGGATGTTGTTGTTATTATTGTTGATCGCGACGGTAGCCGTCACTATTTGTGGGAGCCTCTGATTCATCACTTTCTGTTGTAGTCGTGTAGTCGGGCCCGGGTTTAATTTAATATCTCCCGCAAGGAGTAGATAAAGGATGATTATCGTCCTTCGATCTAGTTTACCTGCTGGGGGCATTTTCTTCCGCTCCGGATTTGCCGTTAGGAACCCGTGGATAGCTGCGGTTCCGATGGCCAGATGTTTCTGCTCCGAGCCGTCGAGGAGGTAAAAGTCATTGTGACTACCGCTTTCTCTTCCGATTTCTCTTTTATCCGTTTGGTTCGGCTTTCTTGATGAATTAAAGTAATCTGTAATCCATAGTAGGAAGATGATGAAATGTATGAAAAACCTTGTTGGTTTTCCGTGTTGATTGTAGTTGTTGCTGGAGTTCTTGCTGGGTCTTTACCTTCTCAGCTGCTGCGAACCATAGGTCAATTCCAGCCTGCCCCACCCCAATCACCCGGGCTGTGGATATCTCAAGATAAATCACATCCAATAGAGTTAGGGACCAGTTAATCATTGTAAGCTTCTCAGGCTCCTTCCATCTCATTGCTATTAGCTTCTTCGCTGCTGTGACGCCCGCTAGGACAACCCTTTTCAGTTGTACGGACGCGGGTAGTGTCGTTATATCGTTCAGGAGTAGCGTAACAGCTGTGAATGGGATAGTTAAGCCACACAGATCTGAAAGTTTGTCCGTTATTGACCTCCAGAAGCGGGCCACTGGTGGGCAATCCCAATACATATGCATATAAGTGCCAGTGGCCTTTTGAGAGCACAAAGTGCACCGAGAGTCGGTTATCAGTCCCATAGCATATAGCTTCCTAGGTGTAAGATAGGTCCTATGAATATAATTAAAATTAATTTGCTGGTGATTGGGGTTGCGGGAAGATAATGCCACATTTGCCCAAACATCATCCCAGTCAAACTCGGGGTCCAACTCCGGGATATCCACACGCCAGATTGTATCCAATGATACATTTTTATACGTGGATTGAATTAAGAGCGTATAAAAGTCGGAGACAAACCCTCTGGATGTCATCCTGTCCACTATGAGCCTGAGGAAGGGGTGTGGGTGCAAGGCTTGAGCCCACGGTACGCCATGCGCCCTCAGTGCTGACCTTAGTTGAAGGTAAAGAAAGAAGGACTCGCCGGGAAGATCATAAAATTCTCTTAAGTCCTGAAACGCACGGAGGCCGTTCTTATCATAAATATCCTCCAGAGTATGCACTCCCCTCCTTTGCCATTGAGGAATATTAACCGGCTTGTGTCCAACAAGTAATTGCTGGTTATTAAAAATTGGAGAGTCCAGGTGCCAAGGGCATTTAACCCCACACGACCTCTGTACATTACGCCACGTTTGGATCACGTGAGTTATGATCGGTCCATACCTCAGCCGGCATTTCGAAATAGAGACAGTGGAGTACACTACATCCTGCAATCTTAGCGGAGATACCGCCGCCGCTTCTAAGGAGCGCCACGATACAGCCTCTACAGGGTCTAGCCAGCACATCAGAGGTCTCAGTGAAAAGGACCAGAAATAAAGTTTAAAATCAGGGATTGCGAGGCCCCCATCTTGTTTTCTACGTTGAGTAGTAGCCCTTTTGATTCTCGGGCGTTTGTTATTCCAGATAAACTTAGATACCATCGATTGTACCTTGCGCCAGTGGTCTATTGGAGGGGGCAGGGGGAGCATTGAGCTAATAAAATTTATCCTAGGCAGGATGTTCATTTTGATTATGGAAGCCCGGGCTTGTAAGGAGTTAGGAAGGGACGACCACCTGTCTAGATCCTGGCGTATTTTATCATAAGTACCCGTGAAGTTGTACTTAGTAGTTTGGTTCAGCGTGGGGAATATCTCTATGCCCAAGTATTTAAAATGTTCTACTATGGGGATATCAGCTGGTAGTCGTACCGCCTTGGCCAGTTCATTAAGAGGTAGGCAGGCTGATTTGTTCCAGTTAATCTTAAAACCTGATAATTTACCAAAGTCGTCGATTATCCTCAATAATTTTGTGGCCGACCGGGAGGGGTCGTCCATGAAAATCAGCAGGTCATCCGCATAGAGAGCAATTTTGTGTGGAGTATTGTTGACCATTATGGGGACGATGTCCTCCGATTGCCTAATAAATTGGGCCAAAGGTTCGAGGGAAAGCGCAAACAGTCCCGGGCTCAGAGGGCAACCCTGTCTAGAAGACCTGGAGACTGGAAAGAGTGTGGAACAGTTTTTGCCTGTCAGTATCATCGCAGACGGCGAGGCATACAGGACTTTAATCATATGAATAAAACTCTTTCCAAGACCCATGACCTCAAGTACCTTCCACAGGTATGACCACTCAAGTCTGTCAAACGCCTTCATGGCATCCAAAGACAGAACTGTGGATGGAGTTGTATTGTCTTTACTGTTATCGATTACATGCAACAGCCTCCTAAGATTATCTGCAGCCAGACGCCCCGGGATAAAACCAGTTTGATCGCAGTGTACCAATACAGACATAAATCTCTGCAGGCGACGGGCCAGCACCTTGGCAAACACCTTTAAATCGGCCCCGAGAAGACTCAAGGGTCTATAGCTACCACAATCATTGGGATCTTTGTCCTTCTTGAGAAGTAAAGAAATCAACGCCATATTGACATCTCTTGAGAACTCCCCTTGTTCGATAGCGTAATTGATCATATCGAGCATCAATGGACCCAGTTGGTCCCAGAAAGCTAAATACACTTCGGGTGGAATACCATCCCAGCCTGGTGCCTTACCCCTCTGCATTTCAACAATCGTCTCCCTCAATTCTACGAGAGTAATCGGTCTCCCCAGTTCCTTGGCCTCTTCCTCAGAAATGTGGGGTATCTCAAGCCCGCCAATGAACGATTCAAATTTAGAGTCATCAAGATTACCCTCTGAGCTATATAACTGTGAGTAAAACTCTTTAAAAGTGTCATTGATCTTTTTCGAATCAGTAGTGACTGCACCCTGGCTCGTCCTAATCGAGGGGATATCCGAGAAATGATCATTTGAGCGTATTTTCATTGCCAATAGATGGCTAGGTCTGGAGCCGTGAAAATAGTAATTTTGTCTTGTCCTATGTATCAAGAACTCAGACTGTTGTTTAAGTATGGAGTTTATTTCTTTTTTGACTATCTTACGTTGTGTGTTTAGTCGTTCATTATAGTTAGTTTGCAAGGATGCGTATAGGTCCGCATATAATGATTCCAGTCCTTCTAGCTTTTTTGACTGGGATTTTCGCAAATTGGAGGCAAATAGTGTGACATGACCCCTGATGAATCCTTTCAATGCGTTCCACAGGACCCTAGGGTCTTCTACTGTGCCAACGTTGATCTGCAAAAATTCAGCTAGTTTACTCCTGAACTCAGAACAGAAGTCATCGTTCTTTAGCAAGGTCGAATTAAAACGCCATCTGGGAGCTCTTGCGGAGAGCCTGCCAAAGGTTGCCGTAAGGAAAATCCCCTTGTGGTCTGAGAGAGCCAAGGGAACCAATGAGACATCGAAACTATCAAACATATTAGGGGATGCGAATGCATAGTCAATTCGAGAGAAGCTTTTGTGTCTGGCTGACAGGTGAGAGTAATCTTTGAGGGTGGGGTTGCATAAGCGCCAAAGGTCTGTGAGCCCCGTGTCTTTGGCCCACATCCTAAGGGCCTTAGAGGCCCGTTTTTGGTCGCTCGTTTCAGAGGGCCCGGACCTATCCATCTCCGCATCCCAGCACGCATTAAAATCGCCACCCACAATGAGAGCGTATCCATTAAGTTCCAACATATTCTTCGTGATTGTATTATAGAACGCTGAATCAAATGTGTTAGGAGCATACAATGCTATTATAGCCATCTTCCTATGCAAGAATTCAACTTTTGCTATAGTAATCCTTCCCTCCGTGTCCGACCATACATTCAAGATTTTGATATCAAGGTTACGTCTTGTAACTATGACTACTCCTTTCGTCTTATCATCGGCTGAGGATGAGGAGATAACGTGATATTGCCGATTTGCCAGTCTTGACACGTCACCTACCAATAAATGCGTCTCACTAAGGAGAGCAAGGTCAATATTTCTCCTCTTCAATAGCCAAAGGACACTGGCACGCTTGTGTGGGGCGTTAAGCCCTCCTGCGTTCCAAATTAAAATATTCAATTTAGCCATGGTCGAGCTTGTATAAATGCGTAGAGAACATACCAGTGCAGCCAGGCTGAGTACAGAGGTGCTGATCCCGGCGGGCCCGGACGGTCAATCCCAGGAGTTCAGAGGAGGAACAATTACACACATATAAGACAACAGTACATAAAACACATAAAAATACCACCCCAGCTACAACCCCCCCTCCTTCTACTCTAAACCCTAACCCCCCCGTCCTATTATAAGGCCCCCTATACCCACTCTCCAATCCCCACCCTATGCCCCATCCACTGAGGATGGTCATCTTCCTATCACTTCCCACTAGAGACATGGATCAATAAGACGCTCCCCACTCCAACCCCCCTCTAGATAAACCCCTGAGTAAACCCCCACTAGTCCAATAAACACAAATAATAATAAAAATAAAATTCAATAAAGATATCGGGCGAAACCCACCTGAGCCCTGGCCCCAACATGAGACAACCATAATGGTAAAAATAGCCATTATTAAATAATAACTCCACATCAACCTGCAGCCAACTATTTCCGAATCTGCGCTTCAACGTCGCATTGTTATAGCCTAAAAGGGTATAGGAAAATTCAAAACAAAATTAAATTAAAGCATCCCAGCCGATAGTCTAAGGCAGGATCGGGTCACAGGTTAATTGTGCAAAATTGTATGAACAATGTCAATTAAACAATGACAAAAAAAGGAAGGGAAAAAAAAGGGTTATGGTCAAAGTGCACCCCTTTAGCTGTCCCTCTGATCAGGCACAACGGCTGAAATGACATAACCTATGTAAGAATAGAATTAAACACATTCATTAATTAATCAATCCGGGGATGGTAATAAGCAACACCTGACACCACCTGTTATCATACATTGTTTCAATAAAGATATCGGTCGGAGCAGTTAGTCCAAGGTAGGATCGAATCACAGTTAAATTGCTCACTCAAATGCCATTAAAACAGCGACAATAATTATTATATAATTACTCAGCATCAACCCTGTAACCATCTACCTTGGAGTCTGCATATTAATGTCGCAACGTTATAGCATAAATGGATCACGGAAAATTCAAAACAAAATTAAGGCAATTCAGCAGTTAGTCCAAGGTAGAATCGGATCACATTTAAATCGCGCATACAGATGACATAAAAACAGCGACAATAAGAAAGAAAAAAGAAAGGAAAAGAGGGTCATGGCTAAAGTGCAGGCCATATAACCATATAGCCATGAAGTGCAAGCCATACCCGACCCAACCTGTTATCATATATTGTATATGCATATTCAACCGACCTTGGCTTCTATTATGGATCCCAAAGCTCAAAACAACCTGGATATAAAAATAAAAGCATACCAGAAGTTAGTTAGGGATTCGATCACTCTTGAATTGTGCAAACCAATGTCCCTTTGAACAGCAACAGCAACCAAAATACGTAACCATTAACGGGTCTCGAATGTCTCAGCGCAGACTATAGACGAAGCCCGCTGGCTAGCGCGTAAGCTAGTGATGAATCCGGATAGCACGTTAGCCTATTATGTACATTGTTCAGCTAGCTCGTTAGCTTCCAAAGAGGCGATACACAAGTATGACCATGAGGTCAGCTTTAGCAAGTAACAGAAGTCATTGGGAAGCCCCGCTAGTTGGATGGGCATTGGGCAGTTAGCATGTCTGGGCATGACAGCAAGTATTTGTGAATAGTCGGCCTAATCAATGTATATAGGCCCAAACCGCCAAGTCACTCACCCGCCATAGATATCAAGCAACAGACTCGGGTATCTCCGCGAGATATTCCTTCGCTTTAGCCAACGACCAAAACAAACGCTGACCACCGACCTTCTCCAACACAGATAATTTCGCGGGAGCGAATAACGTGGGCCTCAGGCCTAGTTTCCATAGCTTAGTCAGGACCACCTTGTATTCGCCTCTCTGTGCTTGAACCTCCGGTGTAAAGTCTTCGAAAATGGCCACTTTGTGATCGCCAAGCCTCAGATTACCCCTTCTGGTACGAGCCGACCGCATGATGAGTTCTCTTTGCTGGAGTCTGTTCAGCTTGACTATGATGGGCCTCGGTTCTTTGTTCACGCCGGGAGAAAACCTGCCCGCTCTGTAGGCCGACTCACAGATAGGGGGCGAAGGGAGGACGTCCGTCCCTAGTATTTTCTGCAGCAGTTCGGGCACGGTCTCAGAGAGACGGCCTTCACCGCTGGTCTCCGGTACTCCAACAATCCTGACGTTGTGGCGTCTATCCCGGGACTGCATCTCCTCCATTGCCGACTGTAGTTTGTTGACTTCAGCCTGCCTAGCCAGCAGGGCGGATTCGAGACCCGCCATCTTCTCGCACTGTAATGATACCTCCGTCGTTAGCGTGGCTAGTTCGTTAGCATTAGCCGAGGAGACAGCGTGCATCGTCTCCATCTTGTCTGTCAGCAGTACTACCGCCAGCCGTATTTCTTCTGATATCTCACGACGGAGGCTGACACAAAAATCCGCCAACACTTTCTTCTGTGCTTCAGCGATGCGTGTCTCAGAGTCTGCGTGTAGCTTGGTCATGACCAAGAGCACCGCTTCGCTTAACTCCCCGACAACGGGCGACGGTGCGGCCAGGCCCGGCGGTGATGGTTTGCTGGTTGGGGCAGTCATGGCTCTGGTTTCCACCCCCGTCATCGTAGAAAGTCGAAAAAAGTCGATGAATGTATACTAAACACGACGACCTAGCAAACAGATAAAAAACAAATAAAAATAAAATAAAGACTAATGGGGAGAAACGTATATTCAGCACGGTAGAAGGGAGCTCATGTGAAACACGTCTACTCCATGATCGCTCAGCTCCGCCCCCTTAATCAATGATTCATAACGTGCGTGTGTAATCGTCACAACAGGTGCAGGACAACAGGGGGCTCACCAGGGGGCGCTGAGAGTCACACAGCTAGTGGCAGGCAGAGAGCCTTGCTACCATAGATATATGCTTGCTACTACTAGCCGAATGGAAATGTATCTGTTTCACCTCACTATTGCTCCGTGATTATAGCCATCCATCCATCTCTAAAGCTAACCACTATTTGTAAAAGCCACAACCACGTTACCATATTTGTAATAATGTAAATCATTGTGTCGTTGTACACATATTGTGTTTATAACGTTAGTAGATAACATAGCTTAGCTTGGTAGCTATTGTGCTAACAACATATCCCGACATCCGGCTCGCTGGCCGGCATGAACGGCCGACCCAAAATGGTTCTCTCCTCTCTGTACACCCCGACCCGTCCCCACGGGTGCCCTGCCGGGGGGGCCCATGGACGCGACGGCGGCGGCAGCCGCAGGGCGCCCGAGCCCGCAAAGGCTAGTGTTACACGATAGCTATGAGCTAACTAGCGCTGCGGGCTCCGGCGCCCCGCGGCCGCCGCCGTCGAGTCCACAAGCTCCTCCGCGGGGACGGGGGCACACAAAGAGGAGAGAACCACCCGCAGGGACGGCGGGATAGGCTAACGTCAGTGAGTGTAGTGGTCCCGACTGCGTGTAGCAGGGACGGCGGAGATATAGGCTAACTGTGATGCACCGAGTGAGCCACCATTGATCTAGTACTATGACCCGGACGGACATAAGGCATACGTTTCCTGAAGTGACGTCACGGCCGTGCTAGGTGCTAGCGTCTGATAAGCTTTTAGATTCGGCTCATTAATATGCACCTGTTGTCCTGTTGACCTGTTGTGACGTCGGCGTTTGATACGCTTTTTTGATTCGCGCGTGCATGTTATTCGTGCATGGACCTTTTTAACTCTTTCAGAGTGGCATTTCCGGTGTCAAATGGAAAAAAATAAATAATGAAATTATATACCAATGATGTAAACTACCCATAATTGATCAGTAGGGTTTAACCTAGAGGTTGGGCTTTAAGCTTAGGCACTCTTTCGAAGTTGGTTACGGTTAGAGTTTGTCTTAGAGCAGGGCGATAGAACACCAGCCCTGATTCCAAACTCTAACCTTAACCAACTTCGAAAGAGTCGCCTGCTAAGCTTAACCAGTGATGAACTAGGCGTTAGGTTAATCAGAGAGCGTCAGTCAGTGGCCAATCAGAGAGCGTCTCCGTAAAATGCGGCTACGAAAAAAAATAACGCTTCTGAGATTACTGGTGTGTGTTGGGGGGGGGGGGGGTGCAGATTTATTTGTAACCACTAGATGTCCTCCAAGCACCAACTGCTCCAAACGCACTCTTGCAACACCCATCATTAAATTATTTTGTCTTTGTGGGGGTTCATCCGAGATTCATGTCAAGTGAGATTCCATTTGCTTTTAGATTCTGGCAGAGCGCCGGTATATTATTGTGCGTGTTTGGGGGAGGGAGTAACTGATAATAAAGGGGGTACTGTAATCTGATTACAGATATTCTGCACAGGAAATGATTTGATGGATTACTCAATGGATTATTCACTGTTCACTCCGTGGCTGTAGATGGTGATGGTGGCAGTAACACCATTCAAACTAGATTGAGGAATAATTTATTCCGATTTTAGAGGTAAACCAATCAACAAGTAACTCGCACGACTGAGATTAGTATTCCCAAGGTACCCATGTTGTCAAAATACTTCCCAAAGGTCAGTAAATACTACGACCACAACACCAGAGGAAGCTCAACAAATCATGTTAAACCCAGATTCGGCTCAAACAAGGGACTAAACACGTTTCGCAATTATGCCACATCAATGTGGAACGCCCTACCCAAAGCTGTAAAGGAATGTGAATCCCTACCCACATTCAAAACCGCTCTTAAAGAGCACCTACGGGAGGCTGCAATTCGAAACTGGCCACCGTAAATGTCCAAACCCCCCACCACCTCCTAATAGACAGTCTCCTCCCCACCGCATGTATATATTCTCTCCCCGCCGTATGTATATTTCTCTCCCACCCACCCACCCCCTCCAAATGTACAGTCTCCTCCCCACCGTATGTATATTTCTCTCCCACCCACCCACCCCCTCCTAATGTACAGTCCCCTCCCCATCATATGTATATTCTCTGTCAGGATCTATGGGTAACAGTACTGTATATTTGAATATCGTATATGTCACAACTCACAAATGTAACAGTACTAAATACCTGTATCTCCCTATGCCATAAATGGCATGTATGTTGAGTATGTCATAAATGTCAATATGAATTGAAAATGGGGGACCCTAACAAGACAAACGTCTTTCTCTGGTCTGCATCCCCTTAACAATTGTGTGTATTGAGCCGTACTGTATTGTACCCATTCTGCAATCTGATAAATAAAGTTTTCATTCATTCATTCCAGCCGACTGCGTTACTGATAACAATTCTAAGCAGATAATCACTGTTCAATTTATTCTATTTTGAGACGTCTTGGTCCTGACCACTGTATAACCTATTATGACCTAATTGCGGTGGATGTGGGCGAAGGAATGTGATGTTGTACACTCTGGTCAGCAACTTTGTGCAACAACACACAGGGGTCCATAATTCAAAACCACAAGCACAGTGAGAGATTTCCTGTTCCCCTGGATTTCATTAAAATAGAACAGCCCAATACCCAGTGAAGAGGGTGACTAGCATGAGAAAATGTGACGAGTGGAGGCTGTGTCCAAAAAAGAATCCATTCAAAGTTTGTGTGTCAGCCAGTATCCTCCTTTCTGCTGCTTATCCTTCTCATGTCTTTGCCAAGAAATGATAGAGAAATTCATTGCTTTTCGATATAGAACAGAACAGATGCGACTGATAACGCCGACTGAAAGATCTGTTAAAGATCTACAGTTAAGAACACAGCTAGCCTTACGTTTTGATAAATGAGGGCTCTTTCCGAGATAATGAGACAATTGAGTATTCTGAGATCTAGCGAAAGTCAAAACATGCAACAGAAAAACAACTATTAAGAGCACTGCGCATGAAAAAAAACAAGTCACATTGACCTGGGAACCTCAATTCTCCCACCGAGAAGTCGTTCCCATGGTAACCGTGTCTACTGTTGATCTAAATGAGGACAGTCTTGTCCACACTGTTTCCCAGAGTTACCGAGAACCAGACAAGTTCAATGCATTTCACTTCTTAAAAACCTATGTCGTTTTCCAGTGTAAGTGCTAAGTTTGGCCAGCCCCAAAAAGACTTGAACCCCACCTCATTGTCATTCAAGTGGAGCAGGCTGCCCTGAAAAGGGGAAATGTTGGCTGCATTTAATGGAACTGATTTTCTGGGCGTCTAATGTGATAATTTGTTTTAGTTTTTTATATTACTTTTTAGACCCTTTTTATACAATGGATTGAGGCCACAGGCAGTAGCCAATCTGGTCAATCAGAGACCATCTCTATTTAGGTTCTGAGGTGAAAGAATGTTCCAGACAATATTGCCGCGCAATTATGATATGGGGGTTGTCTCTACACCACAAGAGCAAATAATCTGAAATACTTTATTCACCAAATACAATGAATGCACAGGAATTAGTCTTGGTGACCATGTTGAAAGGAGTATCTGTATCACGTCAAATCATACTTTATTTGTATAGCGTATACACTGGGAGACTCATTGTACTTCACATGAAAACAGAAATAAAAAACATAAAAGAACAATAATCACTCATCAATAATATCATTAAACATAATAATGTTAATAAATATCTGAATAAACAAAAAAAACGTACATACTATTATGCTACTACGTATGTCTATACTACTATGCACTCAAATTCAGCCTCCTATCAGCCACGTTCTTCAGCCTCCTATGCATCAGCCACGTTCTTCAAAATCAAATCCCGACAACATGCGTTAATGTCCCCATGGTCCGGACACGTCTTCTCTAAACAAGTCAAGAAGAAACATCACAATAAATCAAGAACAAAACAAAAAACACCATGAAATCCAAAATAAAATGTAAAATAAATAAATGCAACACTCCCCACGCGAAGGTAAGGAAAAACTCACTAAAAACCTAGCAATAGGAAAAAAGCACCACAGGCAATGTGGAGGGGAGAAACCTTAGAAGGGCCATTCCAGGGGGGATCTCCCTTCTTAGATGTCGGTGATAGTAGTGTTGCTATAAAACAGGCGAAACAGTTGCATACGTGTAATGAAACACAAATATGTACATGCAATAGCAACTGGGGTACATGTGAACATTTAGAAAGATTGAAAATAGAATAGAGCTGATGACGGATCCATTTCAGGTATGGGGGGCGACGTAGAGAGGGTCACATCCTCCCGGCTCCTATCAGCCACGTTCTTCAGCCTTCTATCAGCCACGTTCTTCAGCCTTCTATCAGCCATGTTCTTCAGTTTCATATCAGCCTCTTCAGCCTTCTATCAGCCACGTTCTTCAGCATTCTATCAGCCACGTTCTTCAGCCTTCTATCAGCCACGTTCTTCAGCCTTCTATCAGCCACGTTCTTCAGCCTTCTATCAGCCACGTTCTTCAGCCTTCTATCAGCCACGTTCTTCAGCCTTCTATCAGCCACGTTCTTCAGCCTTCTATCAGCCACGTTCTTCAGTCTCATATCAGCCTCTTCAGCCTCATATGGCATCAGCAACGTTCTTCAGCCAAACACAAGAAATCCTTTCATGACAGCGAGATATTCAAGGAGGCATTTTGTTTCAGCTGCCGACAAGTTGTTCTGTGATTTTAAAAACAAGACTGAAATCATGGAAGCCGTTCACAGTCTTCAGTTGTCCAGGAGAACAGTGACACAGAGACGTGAGGGGATGTCAGAGGACTTGGAGGCGCAACTGAAAAAGGACATCAAAACCTGTGTGCTTTTTTCTCTTCAATTCAACAAGTCAACAGACCTTACTGATGTAGCACAGCTGTGCATTCTCATCAGAATGGTGTTCATTGACCTGAGCTTGACGTTGACGTTGCTGCAATATAATATTCACCATTTAGTGTTGTGCAATCCTTGAGTTCTCAAATAAACATCTTGAACTGATAAATGCGTCTTCTTTCTTTCTCAGTATTGCAATTTAAAGCAAATTTGATTTGTATTATATTTTATATAATCAATCATATAATTATAATGTATGTAATGTAATTTTTAATTGTTAAGAAGTAATCATGAGCAAGTGCTGTCATTAGCATTTTAAGTGTCTTTTATTGTTGTTTGATAACAACAAATCAATGTTTCTAATACTTTTCTCCCCAGGTAGTCAGAGCATATTTATAAACAGGATTCATTATTAACTGAATGCTGAGTGCTATCATCTGCATTTTAAAGGTATAATAAGTTATAAGTTGTTCTTTAATTATCATTTGATAATATAAATATGCATAATACCTTTCTCCCCAGATAGTCAGAATGTATTAGCATTTTATATTATTAATAGAATAATGGTAGATCTCTCCAGCCTGGGGAAATGGCAGATACATCTCATGCCCCAAAAGGTTGCTTAACCCTACTATAGCCACTGGAGAGGTCCCACCTAAACCTAAAACAGATGAAAGAAAATAAATGTTTAAGATAATTGATTTTGGAAGTTATAATGCATGCCTTCTAGCTATGACCACGTTTACATACATTTCTGATAGACACAGTAAATACACATTCCTGTTTTAGATCCTGGTTATGACGTATCAAAGTAATTTTCCATAATCACTCTGCAAGAGACTAGACTTCAACAGCAGAGAAAAGGTCAGGGGAGACACGCTGCAAGGGCAATCTCTCTTCTTCAACCACATGGCAGGTGTTCCATTTACTGTAGTCCCCCCATGAATATATATGACAATGACAATAACGTGTGTGGTTTGCCAGAACTCATATAAGTCGTGACCACCAGTGAATAGCAAACCCCTTTCACAACCATAGCTCATTGATATGGAAGGTCATATCATATACTAATGGCTATACCCTTTTGTTAAGATATATATATATATATATAATCTGTGTTTAACCAATACAAAAGTAAATGTCTGTTATACTGTCCACCATACAATGATCGTATGTACTGTATATCCACCATTACATCTTCATTTAGCTGTGGTGGCTCCAGCAGCAAGACATTTTAAGAAATGTGAAACTATCAAATATAGATATGTACTGTATATAAAAAAAAGTTGCATTACATTTAGTCATTTATGTGACACTTTTATCCAAAGCGACTTACAAGTTCTGTACAACAAGTTAGCAGGAAGGGTACAACTCTGGCAGATAAGGGTCAGTAACATTGTTCATCAAACAATGTCGACATCGAGTGCTACATTCTTAGTAATAGTAGTAAAGACATATTCGCATAGTAGGTTGTAACATAGGCACAGTGGATTACTTAGTAGCAAATGTCCTGACTGTGGTGGGAAGTTCATTCCACCACTGTGGAGCGTGGACCACAAATAGCCTGCTTTGCTTTGATGACCCTCCAGGAGTTGGTCTCAGGTGCCCAGAAGTTGTAGAGCGTAGGGGTCTTGAGGGTGTGTAGTAGAGACCACAGACCAGAGGTATAGGAGCCGGAGGGTGTCACAATCCGCCTGTTCAGCCTGGCCACGTCCCCCCGCCAATTCAGAGACCCTTCCCGGCACCCATCGTTCCCTCAGACTCTCGTGGACAGCTCCCTGCTCATCCTGCTCCCATCCCCAACCCTGTGCCGCCCTCTAGTCGACTTTTCCCGCTACTGCCACAATTGGTGTCAATTCATGTTTGTATTATCAATATGTATTTAATGTTCAATGTAATCTCTGTCATGTTGTTAATGTTGCCCACTCTGTTTCCTGGTCTGGTCTAGTGTGTTGTCTCTTGTATTTGTATTTATTGTTATTTAGTTCCGTCATGTATTTGGTGTCACCTTGTTTGTCAGCTTGTGTCTTCGCCCAGGTGTGTCTCGTTGTTAATTAGTCTCCCTATATATGCTGTGCTTCCCTGTTACTCCCCTGTCGGGTTGTTACCCTTGTTGACCTTGTTTCCTGTATCCTGTATCATGTGTATCTGTCTTTGTGTACCTTATTGCTGCCTTGTGAAAGACAAGTAAAGTATTTTTGTTGAACTACACCCCGTCGTGTCATGCCTGTCTCTCTATCCTCGTCCTGTTCTGCATTTTGGGTCCACATCACCACCAAACCGTAACAGGAGGGAGCCATTCCCCTCTGCATGCTGCATGTTATGCCAAGTCAAGGACATTGAAGCAGATTTGTGCGGCAATGAGAAACCAATGCAGCTCTCTAAGAAGTGGGGTGATGTGGGCTGACTTTCATAGGCTGCTGTGTTCTGTATGAGTTGAAGTGCCTTTGTGACGGAAGCCGGTAAACCAGTTAGCAATGCATTGCAGTAGTCAAGACAGGACTGTTGATTACAGGAGGAGTTGGGTGGCTTATTTAGTCAGAAAGGAGCGGCTACTTTTGACGTTGCTCAGGAATAATCAGCAGGTTCTGGTTGTTGAGGCAATGTGAGCAGAGAAGTTAAGCCGGTCGTCAAGGACCACACCTAGGTTCTTGGCAGTCGGGGATGAAGCCACATCTACTTTCTCCACTGTGATTGAAAGGTCGGTCAGTGGGGAGGATTCAGGCGGCAAGTGAAGTAGCTCCGTTTTTGCTCAGGTTTAGTTTGAGGCGGTTGGCCAACATCCAGGCAGAAATGTCGGACAGGCAGGCAGAGATCTGCTCAGAGACTTGGATATCTGAGGGAGGAAAGGAGAAGGAGAGTTGACTGTCATCGGCATAACAATGAAAAGGCATGAGACTTGGCATGGTGTTGAGAGAGATGAGAAGGGGTCCGAGTCCTGGGGGACAACCATCTGTGTAGGGAGCTGGGGGCCATCAGGGTGCCTCTCCATGATACTTGATAGGAGCGGTTGTCGAGGTACTGTAGGATGACAGCCATGCCAGTGCAGAACCTACAACCTCCATTCCTGCGGGGGATGTGAGGAGGATCGGATGGTTGACTGTGGGGGATGTGAGGAGGATCTGATGGTTGACTGTGGGGGATGTGAGGAGGATCTGATGGTTGACTGTGGGGGATGTGAGGAGGATCTGATGGTCCTGCGGGGGATGTGAGGAGGATCTGATGGTCCTGCGGGGGATGTGAGGAGGATCTGATGGTCCTGCGGGGGATGTGAGGAGGATCTGATGGTCCTGCAGGGGACGTGAGGAGGATCTGATGGTTGACTGTGGGGGACGTGAGGAGGATCTGACGGTTGACTGTGGGGGACGTGAGGAGGATCTGATGGTTGACTGTGGGGGACGTGAGGAGGATCTGATGGTTGGGCCCCATGAGGAGGATCTGATGGTTCTGCGGGGGACGTGAGGAGGATCTGATGGTTGACTGTGGGGGACGTGAGGAGGATCTGATGGTTGGGGGACGTGAGGAGGATCTGATGGTTGACTGTGGGGGACGTGAGGAGGATCTGATGGTTGGGGGACGTGAGGAGGATCTGATGGTTGACTGTGGGGGACATGAGGAGGATCTGATGGTTCTGCGGGGGACGTGAGGAGGATCTGATGGTTGACTGTGGGGGACGTGAGGAGGATCTGATGGTTCTGCGGGGGATGCGAGGAGGATCTGATGGTTGACTGTGGGGGACGTGAGGAGGATCTGATGGTTGGGGGACATGAGGAGGATCTGATGGTTGACTGTGGGGGATGTGAGGAGGATCTGATGGTTGACTGTGGGGGATGTGAGGAGGATCTGATGGTTGACTGTGTTGAAGGCAGTTTGTGGAGGTTCTTTGCCAAGGCCCCAATCTCATGGTGAAAGAAAGAGGCAGTACTAGTAATGTTTTTGGAGAATGCTGACATGATAAGTAGTGACTAACTGCATCTGTCAGCCATGGTCTAGGAGGGTCAAGGTCCAGGGAACTGCCAGCTTTGTGAGGAGGCATGACAGTGGGAGTGAGGTTGAAGGAGAGCCAGCAGTTGGAGGTCTTTGCTATGGGCGTAGGCAGTTTTGAAGTCTGCTTTCCTGACGGCTGATTGGCAGTTCCATAAGCCCCCACATATGGTGACAGGTATATTTGTGGCTGTAGATGAGTAGCGGAGGTTGGCAGGGTTGCTTCCAAACTGTATTTCTTATTATAGAACAAACAAACACATTTATGTGTAGTTTTAGTGTTGCAACCTGCTCTAAAACCAACACAGGTGCCAAGAAAAACAGCCACAGTTGTCAAAACTAAAGCAGAATTACCCCCACAGTTGTAATGGAAGTTTGAGCTGAACCATGTGCAGCATCAAGTAACAATCCTCCCTTATGGTTTTATCTAAACAAATGTGTCCCTGTGGAGTCATGCATTGATGTGTGTAATCGCCCAGGTTTAGTTATCTACTCTTTTTGTTATCTTTTTGTTTAGTTATCTAGTGTATTTTTTAAAAGGTTACTACCACTCCTGGATGTTGAAATGGTGGCAGGTACGTTGTGGAGGGCAAATCCACCTATCCACCAAATTTTAAGAGTGGTCGAGAGCATTCTTACGCAGATGAAAAAAAAATACCATTGGTCAATTGCCCCCAAATACGACCTAAAAAGAAACCAGAACTTATTGCGTGTGTTCTGCTTCTGGCACACATAGAATGCATATTAGAGATCGTCTAGATCTATTTGCAGAGCCAGATGCTTAGCTGTTTCAGATTGCCAAGAGCGGTCCTTTTAGATGCATGCAATACTCTGGAGCCTCAACTTAGACACAAGCACACAACACATGTCGGTCAAATCCTGTGCCTCCACACCTACAAGTTCTGAGCACACTCTGGGTTTTAGCCACAGGGACCTTTCAGAGAGCTTTTCTTATTTTTCTCTTAACAGACAGTTAAGGAAAAATATAAGAAATATATATAAGAGGGTATTGGTGAATGAGGCCCATTGGGAGTAAAACCAAAGTCAAGGGGAATGGGTGTGTGCTGGTCCAAGAGTGTGTGTGTGAGAGAGTGAGTTTTGACTGCAGTTTGTCCCACGCCCAAGCAGGACATGCGTTATCTCGCCATTAGGGTTATCCCAGCTCAGAAAGCCTGCATGGACCCTCATTTATCAATAACACGTAGAAAGTGTTCTATTTTTGCTCCTACGCATGGAATTTAGAATGAAAAATCGCGATTTATCAAACGTGCGTACACAGGTCGTAATTAACCATATATGGTAATTAAACACATGCCTGTTTGTGGAATGTGGAATAATGGCTAAGTGAACTAAAATGAGAAACTTCACTGAGAGCGAGATTGATCACGGAGGTCATCTACCAACAAATTGAAGCAACAATCTTATTTGGAAACATGACACACAAAATAATAGTATTTAGCTTTTTATTCTAAACAATATTTAATCGTATGATTTATTTGTTGAGAATAAATAAATCCAATGAAGTTGTCAATTTCACAGACAACTCTGCTGAGTTGCCCATTCCTGTGGACACCCAGGAGGAGGGGGCGTCAAGACCATATAGACATATATAAGGCTTTATATGTCTATGGTCCAGACTATCTTCGGTGCGCCGGGAGCCAAGGGTGTTGACTGACGCAGTCCTACAGAACCAGCACATTGACAGAATTAAATGACAAGCTGACCCGACATTTGCACTGTAATGACTGAAATGAACGAGTCACTGAAGCAAATTTCTGCCTGTGCAACCCAATGGAGAATAAAAACTCGTAACTACTATTTTGCGCTTGCGTTTGAGTCATTGTTATAATCATACTGGAAAATAAACGCCTTTTTTCGTTTAGGTTTTTTAAAGTTAGATTAACTCTTAACATGCAACGGCCCACATGTGGGCCCTCTTGAGGACGATTTGCCCACCGGCACGTTGGCGACCTCTAGCGGCTCGGGTGTGCATATTTTTTAATACAATATATATATCGAATTAAAGCCCTATTTGTTGCCTGTCGATAGCTGTGACAAAATCCGTTCACCGGTTCTCGAGTTACATGCCGATATGTGAGGCGTGCACCGAAGTACACGGCAGACTTTTAATTTTTCCAAATACCACTGCAGACTCTCGAGCCTCTACCTCCGTCAATCATTTGGCGATCTCGAAAATTATTGGACAGGGTTGTAACCAATGAGTAGGGATTTCCAATGGTACCCTACCTGGGAATGAGCGAATCAGGGATCTAGGTGAGAAGTCACGAGCCAAAACAGGAAGAGAATCTCTCTGTCGAATGCATTGAAGTCTATGAGAAAATCGTTTTCTGAGCCCTCTCACCTTTTACCAAAACCGCTTCTAATCACTCATTTCTGAACGGATATTTATGAGATTTGGACATGTACTACAAAAAGACTTCAGGCTATGGACCCAGGGTGTCTTCTCAGCCATACCAATGTTTTTGGAAATACTACTTCTGGACTACTACAGGAAAACATGAGTAACAAGTCTTTCTACAACTCAATGTAGCCACCTGAATATGTCTGGCTATTATTCAGGGTGGCTAACGTTAATCTTTTGCATTCCCTGTGTTCACAAGGACGTTGTAACCAGTTGACCGCTCTTGATCATCCCTCCTGGACATGGACACTTAACGTGCGGTTCTCTTTGATTCTCCTTCTTCAAAACATTGACGTTTCATAGCGACACAGGATATAGGTGCCGCCGGGGGGCGGTGGTGGTCGCTGGGCAGGAAGGACATCAGGCGAAGAAGAAGGAGTTCAACGGCAAGTGCAGCAGAGAGGGACTTCCTCTTTGGCGTTCTACACAGAGGAGGAAGGACGTCTACAACAGGAGCACCAGCGAGTGAGCGTGCGAGGAACAGACTCAGCTACAAAAACGGGTTATCCCAGAAATACATGCGGTAGTTGAGCGTTTGATTAATGCGCCGGATAAGCTCAGTTACACAACGGGTTATCCTAGAAATATCTGTGGTAGCTTAGCGTTTGGTTCATGTGCCAGAAACACTGTAAAGGAATCACCAGGTGAGCATCGTCGAAGAGCAGGTGGTAGACATTAGCCACCTTGCGTTAGCTGTGTATAGGCGTCATAGCAGGAGGGTTCAACACGACCTGAAAACCAATACCGATATTTTCCGATATCACATTTTAATGCCGATAATATCGGACATCCCTACTTTTGAGTCATCTACATTAACTTACTTTAGGATAATAATAATAAAACCATATTAATAATAAGATAATAATAGTGTTATCTGGGCCCCCCCCCAGTGCTGGGCCCTTGGAATCACCCTAACCCCCCCCCCAGCTACTCCCTTGCTTATGGATGAGATAGACGTCTCATAACTTCCTTGTGGGTGGTGAAAGCTTTTCTGAGCCAATGGGCGCTTTGTGCAAACCAGAGCAAGTCGTTTCCCATCATCTATGGCGCTGTGCAGTCGGTGGAGAGCAACTGCGTCGCCTAGCCCTGAAAACTGAGTGCCCCAAGCAAGTCGGACAATATTCTAACCGTCATGCAACTCGCTTGTCAAGTCGGTGGTCAAAACTGTGCAGGCCTAGCTCATCTCAAACAAGCCTAATGATAAATCCCACACTTTGCTTAGAAATTATAGTATGCACGGTTTACGCACATAGCTGTGCGTACGCAGCTCATCTCAACAAGCCTATTGATAAATCCCACACTTTGCTTAGAAATTATAGTATGCACGGTTTACGCACATATGTGTGTACGCAGCATTGATAAATGAGGGCCCTAGCCTGTATGAGCAAACAAGGTCATAAATTGCATTGCTTTACATTCATACTGTTCATCAAAGTAAACACAATTGACATAAAGCTCATTAAAGTAAACACAATTGACATAAAGCTCATAAATGTAACAATGAAACATAATTAATTTAGGTTGTGTAAACCTTGCTCCAATGTAATGGAAATAATCAGCATTGCTAGTTGCTGTATTCGTCCCACACAGTAGCAGCTAAGTGCTTAACAGGCTATCAGGCAACATACTGTTATGGTTTGTATGCGACCCCAACAGCACAACACAGACAGGTAATTCAGAGTTAGCCAAAAACAAAGGGCGTATTTATTTGTACAACAGAAATGGGCGTATTTATTTGTACAACAGAAATGTGCGACAATGTCCCTTTAAGGACAAAACAGAAGAGATGAAGAAACAGCGTCCAGTAACTTGAGCAATAGCATAGTTGGGCTCTGCGGCTCTGCAGAATTATGCTAGCATAGTTGGGCTCTGCGGCTCTGCAGAGTTATGCTACTCCACTTGAGGGAAAAATAGGAACGTAAAATGTCAATAGCCCAAGGCAGAGTCCAGTAACGTAGAAATCAAACACTTCAAGGATTTAGAGAAACACACGAAGGCGAACGAAAGCCCAGAGTCCAGGACAAACGAGGATAAATGTTCAGGGGAATTAGTCTTACTTAAGACTCACCAGGAGCGACGTTGAAGGGCAATTCAAAGGCACCGGTCCACGGGGAAGAAGAGTGAGTGAACAGCAAAACTCCATGGAACGGCAGGGAAGCGATAACGTCGCACAGGAGACCACGGGAGTACACGGCAGAAGAATGGTGGTGAGAAGACGACTCGACAACTAGTGATCTGCAGACAGCGTATATGAGTCCTCCTGACGAGCTGATTGGAATTCATCTCAGGTGCGTGATGCTAATTGACGCTGAGAAGCACGCAGTACTGGGCCAGCCCTTTTAGACGTCGCTCTTTTATTTTGAAATCCCCCGACCGGAAGTAAAAATAATGCTTCTTTTTCTGCTTGTTATCAATGGGTTGGTTGAGAAGGGACATTTCATCTATCTAGGGAACCTAGCTACATCCGGGGTCAGGGGTGCAGTCGTAATATGGGCGGAGGCCAAACGGTATCCTATTATTATGCAAAGTCTAGGCACTTATCACCTAGACTTTGCATAATAATAGGATGCACGCACTTCGAAGCCCAAACGCCGTTTGACCGCGGTTGCCCAGCACTGCACCACTGTCCGGGGTACAATGTTGCATAGGCTGCACATCGATGTTGCAGAAGCATAAAGGCAGAGTGTCTGCAACACCATTGCTTTGTCGATGTTGCAGTTGCTTTGAAGTTGCTGTAGCATGTAGAGGCCTTTAGACTCACCGCCGTGGGGCTGAGCACCTTCCGGATCTCAAAAGGACCGACGAACCGGGGATTCAGCTTCTTGGCGGTGGATTGAAGTGGGAGATCCTTGGAGGATAGCCACACCCTCTGCCCTGGTTGGTATGCCGGCGCTGGGGTCCGGCATCGGTTAGCTCCCCGACTGGCGCGCTCCGATGCCCGGAGCAGAGCAGTCCGCTGGAGACCAGTCGAAATGAAGGGAGGGAGAGGTCAGCTTGGTAAGTGGCTCCGCCACTCGGCTATAGTTCCGGATGAACCTCCGGTAAAAGTTCGCAAAACCGAGGAAGCTCTGTAGCTCCTTCCGAGAAGAGGGCTCCGGCCACTCTTACACGGCCTGGATCTTGCGGGGGTCGGCTCGGGTCTGGCCGCTCTCCACCATGAAGCCAAGGTAATCAACGGAATCAGAGTGGAAACGGCACTTCTCCGCCTTAACGAAGAGCCGGTTGTGGAGGAGGGGCTCAAGTACTCGGCGGACGTGATAGACATGCTCCTCGAGAGTCCTGGAGGAAATGAGAATGTCGTCGAGGTAGACCACCACAAACTCATCGAGCATGTCACAAAGGACATCGTTCATGAGTGCCTGGAATACCGCCGGGGCATTGGTGAGGCTGAACGGCATTACCAGGTACTCGTAATGACCCCGGGGAGTCTTGAAGGCGGTCTTCCACTTGTCACCCTTTCAGATCTGGACCAGATGGTAGGCACTCCGGAGATCCAGTTTAGTGAAGACCGTAGCCTGGGTGAGGGGCTCGAGTTCATGAGAGGAAGAGGATACTTGTTCTTGATAGTGATATTGTTAAGTTGGCGATAGTCAATGCAGGGTCGGAGGCCTCCGTCCTTCTTCTTAACAAAAAAGAATCCAGCCGCAACCGGGGAGGACGAGGGCCGAATGAGGCCTGCTGACAAGGACTCGGAGATGTACTCCTCCATCGCTGCCTTCTCGGGGATGGTCAGACTGTAAAGGCAGCTGCCGGGAAGGGAGGCCCAAGAGCGGAGGTCGATTGCACAGTCATAAGGCCAATGAGGAGGAAGGGGCCTGGGACTTGCTGAAAACCTCCCCGAGATCATGGTACTCAGGAGGGATAGTAGAGAGGTCTGGAGGCGGGACACTAGGGGAACTCCGGGGTGACGGGCTGGGCGCAGCCTGAAGACACTGGGCATGACAGGAGGGGCTCCACCCCATGATGGAGGACCAGGCGATGTGGGGCTCATGCTGTGCCAGCCAGGGACGACCCAGAACTACTGGGACTGAAGGGGACTTGGTAATAAAGAACTGGAGTCTCTCAACATGATTACCAGCAATGGTGAGGAGGACAGGACAGGTGCGTTGAGTGATGTTGGCCAGGCGGCGCTCGTCCAGATTTCTCGTTATTTAATCGTTATTTCTTTTATTAGAGATATCCATTCATTTTTCATCCGTCCAGCCTGACATTATCATTGGGAATGGCTCTGAGCTCGAAAAGGGCAAATACCGCCCCTTATCGTCTCCCGGATGGTAATTCACATCATTGGATTGGATTGAGTGAAAAAGTGCAGAGAAAAACTCCGGTCCAGGGTTTTCCCATCTCTGGCAAGCAGTGTCGTGTTACTCACTGGCGAGGCTGGGAGTAGCTTGGATTATGCGTTTCGGACTATAACGTTGGATCAATAAACACGATCAATATTTGGAATGGCGATCAGGAATTGGATTCATCTTTTTGCAGAACATCTGATCTGAGGTAAGGAATCTATGTTACCAGTTTTGGGTTAATCAGAGTTGTGTGTGTGTGTGTGTGGCGTTAGGCGCGGCACGAATAAATGATTTTTCAGCCCGCTTTTGTATCGTGCATAAGAACACAAATACTCTCGATAATCTAGCGTTTATTTGAAAACGATATCAGCCGGAAAATGACAACGTGTTTTGTGTATTCCAGTAAATGGCTAAAACTATACTCGTATTCAAAACGGTATAAAACGGAAATGTACTGATGAAAAAAATATCCGCTTCGTACATGTTGACTGCAAGCAAGTCATTGATAAGCGACGGGTGTATTAGACACATAGCCATAATTTAAGATATAGTTTATGCGTTCGCAAATGTGCTCGTCATCCCATTGATTAACGGGGTGGCGTGTTAAGACTCACCAGGAGCGACGTCAAAGGGCAATTCAAAGGCACCGGTCCACAGGGAAGAAGAGTGAGTGAACAGCAAAACTCCATGGAACGGCAGGGAAGCAATAACGTCTCTCACAGGAGACCACGGGAGTACACGGCAGAAGAATGGTGGTGAGAAGACGACCCGACAACTAGTGATCTGCAGACAGCGTATATGAGTCCTCCTGACAAGCTGATTGGAATTCATCTCAGGTGCGTGATGCTAATTGACGCTGAGAAGCACGCAGTGCTGGGCCAGCCCTCACACATACAACACATGCAACAATTCATTCACTCTTGTTCAACAGGTCACTCGTCAAACGCCTCTTCAGTGGATCTATAAGCATGTTAATTAACAACAATCCCACATTAAACCACATGTTTGATTGTTGTTTTAGGTTGAATTTGGATGTTGAATCACTCTTTCACTCTACCAACCTGCAGCCACTCCTCTCACCAAGTCCCCATTCATCTACCATCTACCAACAGAGTGCAATCTGATCCTCAGTGCACTGTGAGGTGGCACTGTGAGAGTTACAAAGAGTATACGTAAGGGTCAAGAGCATATGTTTACATTACAAAGAGCATAGAATTGTCAAGAGGCGATGTTTACATTACAAATAGTATAGACGTGTCAAGAATCAGATGTTTACATTACAAAGAGCATAGAATTGTCAAGAGGTCAACTTTTAGAATGTTATTATTATTGCAGCATTTCTGTTTCCTTTATGTTTATGTGTGCAGCGCAAGCGCTGTGATTAATTTCCTCACCCGCGTTATTTGTTCTTAGCCAGCATTCTAGACAATGCTGCAAGTGTCTTGCTCAGTAACTGCACAGGGTCTCGGTGCTCTTTTTGCAGTGGGCTTGGAAGAAAACGAAGACTAGACCTCTGGGAATACTTTAGATATATAGAGCTCAAAGGAGCTACATAATGTATTGTTGAAAGTGAAACACAATGAGGAGAAGAAGAGGAGCCCGCTCAGCCCAGGGAGAAATGTGGTCATCGAATTAAGGGTAAAAACAACACTAATCTCAAACGACATCTGAAGACCTTCCACAAGGAAATCCAGGTAAATGTTGCTTAGATTGCAATAATGTTAGTCTAACCAGGTGGCACTAACGTTAGCTTGTTTTTGTTTGGAAAAAGCTCACACCAATTTATGAGGCTGTAACTGAGTGGCGAGACTAAACAAAAAAGACTAAATCGAGACTAAACAAAAAAGACTAAGACAAAAATGATCAGACCTGTAGTTGAAAAAAACTAAAAATAGATAAAGGTGACTATGAGGAAAACAAAAAGGAGCATTTGACACATGACTGAGACAAAAACTAAAATAAAAAATAGCTGACAAAATTAACACTGGTATAGAAGTGTTGAGAGTAACTGTTTCTATTGTAATCATTTGTGACCTGGGTTACACTCACATCACCTCACATTACATCACATCACATTACATCACCTCACATTACATCACATCACATCACATCACTCACCTCACATCACCTCACATCACCTCACCTCTTCCATTCACTCCAAACCAGAACATGGAGAAGAGCTCAAATGGTCAATGGCTGCATTTATATCGCCCTGTCTCTCTTCTCTCCTTCCTTTCTAAAACACTTGAACGTGCTGTATCCAACCAACTTAGCTTATTTCTTACAGAATGACCTCCTAGTCCCTAATCAGTCAGGCTTCAGGACTGGCCACTCCTCATAGCGGTCACAGAGGCACAGGCAGAATAGTCTATTCCACTATATAGCTATAGGTGCTGTCTGATGACAATACATTTGATTCCTATCTAATTTTGATCCATCGCAAAGCGATCCAGCGCTTGAATACGGCCGGGGGATCCGTTCATACAATGCAGACCCAAGTTTGCACACGGCTCTCGTATTATAATGAGCCCGCGAGGCGTGTCTCTGTATGCAAATGACTTGTGCGAGAACGCGCATTCCAGTTTAGAATGAGTGGGATTCATCATTCAACAAACCTGGGTAAGAACAGATTTGGACTTTAAGAACGGCTTGATGAATGTGGCGGTGGCTTTTCTGATTGTTATCTTAACAGACAGGTAAGCAAGAATATAAGAAAAATAATAAGAGAGTATTGTTGAATGAGGCCCGTTACTCAGCTGATAGAGTTGTGCCCTTCCTGATGATATGCTTTTGAGATATGTGTGTCATTTCCTTATAATCCGATATTAAACTCTGTTGTTGCAGCAGACCATGTGATGGATGAATGCAGTGGAGTTGGTTCCAAGAGGTTGTATCTGCTCAGCGGCGCTGCAGCTGTTCTGCCCTCTTGTTGACAAGGAGGGGATGTTGCAGATCTGCTCGCCTTCTGGGCCCTATTCCCCATACCTGGTTCAACTAAGTCGATCAAAAGTCCCATTAGCCGGATTAAATTAACCCGATGTTTGAATCCAGGCTCTCCCTGTTCCTCGAACGCTGATTCAGTCTCGTTAATTCGAACCAGACTTGATATTCAGGATAATTGCGTGCGACCGCCTCACCTGAAAAGACAGCAGGTGTCGATCGCAAAAATCCTGATTTTCTAACGGCATTGATTGATTGATTGATTGAAAACTTTATTAACAGATTGCAGAATGGGTACAATACAGTACGGCTCAATAGCCTCGCCGACAAGTTAAATGCATAATCTATAGGCTAATTTTAAGTCCCTCATTACCCCAATCAATCAGATTATATTTCTTTAAATGTGCAATAGGCTTAATGGAATGAATAATCGAATGAGATCTTGCTAGCTAAAAATAATTAGTTCAACTCTTTGACTTTCAGAATAAGTAGATAAAAACAAGCCCAAAGAGTATCTAATTGATACGAATTAATAGATACTTATGAGGATATATGTATGCGCTCGGCTTAGGTATCATGTACTATATAAATACATGGTTCCCAAAGTTTTCAAGGCGCGACCCCCAAAATAACGTGTCAGAGAGGCTTGGAGGGAGGCTATACAGTTTCACTATTAATCAGGTTTTAATCTGTTTCGGACATCATCCATACATGCATTGAATTGATTAACCTTTGTTCATCACAGTGGAGGTTTCTCTATGACAACACGTGAAACACAAATTCACTCATAATTCATAATTATTATTAATTTACATCTGTAAAAAAATGCCAGTGAATTTAGTTTTTCTTCAAAAATTGCCAAAATTGACAGCTCTGAGCAGGCCTGCACTGCAGTAATGACTGCAGTAATATTCGTGCAGAATAACTGCACAGGTTGACCCAGGATTAAATAAATAATAAATAATAGCCAATCAAAATAGGCTATTAACTTCATCTAAGCACGGTCTGTGCAGTTAAACTCTTGCCATTGAATGGGGGATTGAATGATTGGCAGCCTTTGAAATCCAATCAGTGTCTGCCTGGTAAAATACCTGCGGAACTGCAGCTGGACTGGCGTCAGTGTTCTAGTCAAAGTTGTGTTGCATCATCTCATGTGTGCAATTTGCCTGAAGAAGAACATTAATTTGCCTAATATAATCATTCATATTTTAAGATCTTTATTCACTTGTTCACTTATTGTTGTGCACTGCATCGTTTACTTGGATGATATATATATATTTTTTTATCTCAGTTGAAGACTAGTGTAGTTGTAGTTGACGTGAACGTGCCGTCTTGGACTGTGAAGGCAAGCTAACTTGTAGCTAGCTACTAGCGCTAAGCTAGTAGTTTACAGTACAGCTGTAACAACACAGTAGGCTAAATTAAACTTTGCGCCAACATTAGGACCGAAGTATAAACCAGCAACTGAGCAACATGAAGAAGTGGACTTATGCATCTGGATCAGAAAAAAGTAAGTTGTAATGTTTGTAAAACGAAAGCCTGCTTAGCCTGGACGCTAACGTTAGCTAACGTTAGCCAGCCGAATTGTTTAGAGAACAATACTTGTAGTAGACTTGATTAAGGGATTGAAACGTTGTTAACTTGGCTATGTCACATATAAACACAATGTAATGTATCACGTTGGCTGCTGGCTGCAGATAATATTTGCATGTGCACTGTGTTAGTGGTGCTGGCTAAATTAATGAATGTTTGCCGCCAGCTTGTGGCTAGGCTAGCGTACTTTGCCGATGGTGCAGGGCTGATCTAGTGCCTCTGTGGCTCTGCTGATCTGTCACGTGAGATTCATGTGGTGGAACTTTGGTGTGTGTGCTCTTATGAATGAGAACTGCTATCTTGTCCGTTGTGTGTGGGTTTGCGCTGTCTGAGACGAGGAGCTTAGTGGCTCAGTCTCGGAGGAGGAAGTAAACATTGCCAGGCATTCTGGTTAATGTAGTCATTGTAGTTCTCCCTCTTTTCACCCACAGTTAAAGGAGACATGACATGCTGGTTTGATGAAATGTATAGTGTAAATGAAATGAATAGTGTATGTATATTCAATAGTAGTATTGATAGTATATTAATATATATATTGATATTGATATTAATATTAATTAATTGATTGATTGGTGTTGGTATTAATATTAATATATAGTGTATATTAATATTATGTTTTCATCTGTGTCCACTGACCACTGACACACAGTGGGGGATGTTTTAAAAATATAATTTAATATATAATATAATATAATATAATATAATATAATATAATATAATATAATATAATATAATAATGTGTGCTTCACCTAAAAAATTGGTCACCAGCCTCCACTGGTTCATCATCAGATAACAGTGCTTGAACAGATAAATGCATTTTCTCAAATTCATTCATCAAAACGTCAAAGGCTCATTCAATTTCTCAAGTCACGTCCACGTCATCAAATCCGTCAAACAGCGCATCTCCTCATACATTTTAATCCCAGTTACAATATTACAATAACGTGTGAGTGACAGTGATACAATTCAACAATCCACAGATTCAGATTCCTTGTAATTCATCTCCACAATCCATGCATAAAGACGCTTCAATTTATGCTTGAATGAAACTCAATCCGGGCGCTCCGTTAAGCAAATACATCCACAGCGGAGAATATGAAACTAATCAGAGCCAAACGCCCGATAGGTTTCATTCATTAAAAATATCCCAGCGGGATTCACATTTGCAATGCTCCGTTATTAAAATAACCACAGTGTGTGTCGCGACTCGCGAGCGCCGTATCCGTATAACTATGACATGCATTATTTAGGACAAAGTAAATCCATAGGCTGAATATGATTTATTATCAGCATTTTAGGTATATTATTTTACATTTCAAAAGCCCCCTCTAGAAAAACGAAGCACAAAAACATAATTCAGAATGGTATAATGGAATCTGTGAGGAGAGATGGCATTTCTTTGCAAGGGCGTGGCCAGTTTATTCAGCTAACTGAACTAAACCCTGCGCTGGAGCAGGTTCAAACTTTCTGATCTGTTGCCATAGTGATTTAGACAATCGCACGTTGGGGAACCGAAAGGTCTGGCTTAAGTCAAGTTATCCTAAAAATTATCCGACTAACTCAGTTAGCCAGGTACGAGGAACAGGGCGCTGCTGTTGCTACTTCTGCCCACAAAGCACAGAGCGAACGCGGATCATTCAAACCGTTGTTTTCGATCAGGGAAAGGTGTGCTGTGTTATTTTGGGAGAGTGGGAGAAGTGAACAAAATGTGAAGGTATATTTACATAACTGACTAAACAAACGGTCGTAAATGTGGTCCCTGGGACACTATTTAAAGCTAGAAAGCATCTGTTGGTGATGGTGGTGTTCTGTTTTGGTGTATGATGATGTAAGATAGAATAATAGTAAGTTCAAGTTTCAAGTTTTGTTTTATTTGTCACATATAAAGTACATTACAGTGACATGCTTGGTTCAGTATGAGCCCTTGAGAATGTGCTTCATACAAAGTTTTTATCTGTAAGTATTTATTATTTCTTATTGTCTTGTCATTATTATTATTATTATTGTTGTTGTTATTATTGACGTTGATGTTGTGTTGTTGTTTGTTGAAAATTGAAAATAAATTAAAAAAAATTATTAAAAAAAGAGAATGTGCTTCATACAGTAAAAAAAGGAAAAGAAGAATAAAGTCCCAACACTATACAAATATACAATATACAACGAAAATGCAAACTTTTTAAACATTTTAAATAAAAAATGAGGTATGGATGTAGTGCAAATCTTTTTGCAATAAATATATAACATATGGTGTAGTGTTAAAAGTGTTTAAAGTGTCTAAAGTGAGTGTTAAGGTGAGTGTGTGCAATGAATGTAGATGGATGGGTTAATGTTGCATAGAATAGTATATATTGTGGCAGATATCACCCCCGTCTCATGGATATGTGAAGGACGGAAGGTACTACTGCCACGGGAGGAGTAGAAGCAATTAGGTAGTTGATTAGTACTGATAGAACACACCTGTGCACCATTAGTTCACCCACATCCCCCACACACACACACACACACACCAGACACACACTATAATACACTAGGACAGATAGAGTTCTATTTTTGCCCATCGGACTATATTCTGCCTGTAATCAATAAATATTCTTATTGATTGATATTGCACTTGTGTGGACAATTGAATTTGTTTGTTTTTGAACCGTGACGAGTCTGAACACGACCAGGCTCGTCACAATATATATTCTACCTAAACCGACACACACACACACACACACACACACACACACACACACACACACACACACACACACACACACGCACACACAATTGTTAAGGGGATGCAGACCAGAGAAAGACTTTCGTCTTGTTTACATCAGGGTCCCCCATTTTCAATTCATAATGAATTGTAAGTAAGGGTGCAATTAGCACTGTGCAATCCATTCTTTGTGGATCTAGCACTAGCTTACCCCATTAAATATTATACTGTGAACAGTGGAGGCTGCTGACCAAATATTTAGGTGAAGCACAAATTATTATATTATATTTATAAAACATCCCCCAATGTGTGTGTCAGTAGTGGCTGGTGAGTTCAAAAATTGGGGAGGACCAGAGATAAAAAATTGTAATAAAGAAGTACAGACACAGTGTGGTTATGAAGACAGCAGACAGACACTACAGTTAAAGACAACAGGTAGTAATTTATACCTTTGAGTAACTCTTGACACACACCTCACTTACACACATCGCAACAATAGCTTAGTCAAGAAGGCAAATCAAAAACTATTTGTTTACAGCAAGATCAGACCATTTCTCATCCTCACTGTTTCAAACACATCTACATGCAATTTCTTTGCAATTTCATGCAAAAAGAGCTTATAAAATGCATGGTAAATGTCCACCCTGGACTCACCACTGTACTCACAGCTTTACTGCCAAGACACAATAGGCTACAAGTCAGGAAGTATCACCACATCAATCCCACATGCACTCATTCCAGTACACACACAGTATAAACAAACTATACTGCTGTGACGATTTCAATAAAACAGACCATTCTGAGTCAATGGTACAGAAAAACTGTACATTGGAATATTGGTAAACATTTCGGCCAATCCCATTGTCCCGTGGGATTATGCCCCCCCTCCTCGCGGCGATATTAATATTAATATTTTATTAGAAACACAAGCAGGGGGCAAGCTACCCGCTGCCCGCGACATGGTTCTTGGTGTATTAAACGGGCAATGACACGGCGGGCTATTGAGTTCATATGCCATAAATGTCATGTATGTTGTGTATGTCATAAATGTCAATATGAATTGAAAATGGGGGACCCTGATGTAAACAAGACGAAAGTCTTTCTCTGGTCTGCATCCCCTTAACAATTGTGTGTATTGAGCCGTACTGTATTGTATGTACATACACACACACACACACACACACACACACACACACACACACACACACACACACACACACACACACACACACACACACACACACACACACACACACACACACACACACACACACACACATACACGTACTCACACATGGTGCATGAGGTGGAGCTTCGACCTAAACCAACACACACACACACACACACACACACACACACACACACACACACACACACACACACACACACACACACACACACACACACTCACACATGGTGCATGAGGTGGAGCTTCGACCTAAACCAACACACACACACACACACACACATACACACACACACACATACACATACTCACACATGGTGCATGAGGTGGAGCTTCGACCTAAACCCACACGCACGCACGCATGCACGCACGCACACACGCACACATGCACGCGCACACACACACACACACACACACACACACACACACACACACACACACACACACACACACACACACACACACACACACACACACACACACACACACACACACACACACACACACACACACACACACACACACACACACACACACTCCCTCACATCAGGGGTAAATACAGTCACCTTTGAGTGGGTCAAGATGGTCTGTCCCTCCACACTCACCAGCACCATAAATAGCCTCTAAATGTGCTCATATGCATTAAGAGAGTGGTCTCTCAGTGGTCTTTGAAAACAGAAAGAAACACAAACACAAACCCCTCTTCTTTCCCTGAATCCCACAAAGAACTAAAAGCGACATGTGGTTCAGGTCGGCAAAGCACCAGAGACAGACAACAAAGGGCACGGTAGAGGTCATGGTGGAGGTCACAGCATCCTGTTGCTTAATGTAACATTTCCAGTGGGGAGATTCTTGGATCTTGGTTCTGGAGTGATGTCCAACGTGTCCTTGGTGAGTCGCAGTGAGATAAACAGTTTGGGACAATTCTAAAAAGGTGGCAATGAACCATTAAGGAAAATATAATGTCTCCACAGTCTCCTCCTTGTATCTGACTAGGTCAGCTTTCCCAGACATTTTACACTTCACCACAGTCTCCAGTTTTTGATTATTTAAAATGTTTAATTGATTGACTTTCTGTTTCTACATTGTTTTATTTTTTAGTATTTATTATGTGTTGTATTTCTCAACATCATTGTAAATAAGAGATTGCTCTCAATGATCATTCGAGATTAAATAAAGATTGAATGAATGAATGAAAATGTCCACTGATAACTTGTTGTTTATTTGTAATGAATCTTGTATAGCGAGCTGCCACTCTGCCAGGTCAGGTTCCTCTGGGTTCACAGGTCAGGTTCCTCTGGGTTCACAGGTCAGGTTCCTCTGGGTTCAGGTTCCTCTGGGTCCAGGTTCCTTTCTGGGTTCACTCTGTGTGAACTTGTATGTTCTTGGAATGTGAAATGCTCTGCTTCAGGCTAACTATGTAAATGGAGCCTGAAAAAGCTCTTAAGATGTCAAAGTGCCCATTTCTATACGGGGGGCTGATGCCGGAGGCATTTGGAGAGAGAGAGAGAGAGAGAGAGAGAGAGAGATTATGTTTTCAAACTACAACTTGAGTTGCTGCACCCGCAATGCACAAAGCATTGTCCAGTTTAGAGTGGCATCCAGTACACTTTCTGAAGCTTAGAGTGGCATCCAGTACACTTTCTGAAGCTTAGAGTGGCATCTAGTACACTTTCTGGAGCTTAGAGTGGCATCCAGTACACTTTCTGAAGCTTAGAGTGGCATCTAGTACACTTTCTGAAGCTTAGAGTGGCATCCAGTACACTTTCTGAAGCTTAGAGTGGCATCTAGTACACTTTCTGAAGCTCTATCTTCTCAATGTCCAAGGTTTCTATGAACGTTCACTTCAGCCATAGTTCAGTGCCAAGAACATGTCCTGGCTGAAGGAAACAATCAAATTGCAGGCACTTACTGTATATCAGTCACTGAGTTAAGTACAACACTTAACTTCACCACAAAACAATGCTGATTTATTATTATCTTACACACATCTACAGTAAAAACTCACACATTCATTAAGTTTGACAGTTATTGAGAGTGAATGGGTTTGGATATGGCCACCGGTGATGTCATCATGGGACATTGAATCCTTGTGTTAATTACAGCTCCATGAAACGATAAGGTAGCAGTCCCTACAAGACAATGTGTTGGTATTTTTTAAATCTACATCATTTCATGGTGCTGTAATTAACACAACACAAGGATTCAATGTTCCCAACAACATCACCGGTGGCCATATCCTAACTAATAACTGTCAAACTAAATTAACGTGTGTAAAACTGTTTAGAGTTCTTGAATGCGCATGAGATTATGTGCAAAATAAATCAGCATTTTTTTCGTAATTTATTTTTGTAAAGTGGCCCTTTAACCCTTTCACTACCACACTACAGAAGGTTAACCATCTGTGGTGTCGTTAACCGCCTGTAGTGTGGTAGTGAAAGGGTTAACCTTATGTAGTGTGGTGGTGAAAGGGTTAAAGTAGTCCTCCAAATAAAAGGGAAGAACGTTGGGTTAACTAACATCTGCTGAAATGCCCTGTCATTCCGTGGACACTAGACAGTCAGGAGTGTGAGTGAAACCAAGCGTGACCTCCAGCCTCAGTGTCACCGTCGTCCCCCATTAATAAAGACAACAAAGGCTGGAACTCCTCCGCGCCACGGACCAGGAAATGCCACCAGCTCCGGGCGATTAAAAGTGACAAGACCCAGGACAAATCACCATCCCCAAATGGAAGATGTTCCCCTCTCAGCAGAACATCCATCCTCCTCTTGCATAACACCAGCAGGAGGTTCACGGGTCGCAGAGGGTCCAGCGGCGTGAGAGAGAGGCGGCCGCGCGAGGCCGTCCCCCGCAAGCCTCTTTAAAAGCTGGAAAAACACCATGTTTCGAATGCGAGAGAGTTATCTCTTGTACAGTAGCTTCCTTGCTGAATTTGCACAACTTCTACAGTTCATTGTCACAAGACAGCGAGGCGGGGGAGCGGGGGGGAGGGGTGTTGTTTGGTTTACCACCATGTAAGCGTTATAGTTTGACTGGGTTTTGTTCACAGTATAATGTGGTTGTACCTTCTTTGGTCTATTCCCAGTATTCTCAGGACACGTCATGTCAAACAATATGCCGACAATGACCTGCTGTTTGCAAAACCATGACGCCTGCAATTAAATACTATCAATTGTGTGACTTTTTTTAATAAGGCCCCATATTATGGAAAATGGGTTTTGCCCTGGTGTGGATGTGTCAGCCTGAATTGTTATTTAGGCGCTTGGTGTGGTGTCATACCAAAGACACAAGCTTCAATTGATCAATTAATTGTCCTTTCTGGAGCTGGGAACACTGCCTACTTAATCTACTGCACAGTTTATTTTCCTTTTCGGTACAGTAGCCAATAGGAGAGAGGGGCATCATTTATTTTAGATTTGGTTTGCGTGCTTGCTACACCCTCCAAAATCAGCCGGTTCAATAGACCCGTTCAACTGTTTAACCCTTTCACTACTTCTGTAGTGTGGTAGTGAAAGGGCTAACCCTTTGTCGTGCGGCAGTGAAAGGGTTAACCTTCTGTATTGTCGCAGTGAAAGGGTTAACCATTCAGTAGTGTGGCAGTGAAAGGGTTAAATCTGCACATTTCATCATTTGGCTTGACAGAAGTATCCCTGGGACGGTCTGGATGGGAAACCACATGGTGTCCAGCGACCTATCGGTGCGTTGGGTTTGCTCAGAGTCCCTGGCGTCTCTCCAACAGGAAGACCGCAGAGGGCATACTAGTGTAACCAGGTATGCGGGGGCATTCAACACCAAAGATCCTGACTCAGCTCTGAGGCTCACTGCAGCAGAGAATGAGAACTGTGGAGACGACACTAAACTATGTGTTTATTCCACGTTTTGACAGGATGGATGAAAAGGGTCAATACAAGGGAAGAAAGAGGTGCTTGAAAATAACTTATATCGGAAATTATATTTACACTTGTTAACTGAAACATACATGTTCTACAGATTCAAGGAAATTGTATCAAAGATAAATAATATGGGACCTTTAATTGTGTTAACAGCTCGTTTGACTGTGTGAACCAGGTTTATGAAAACAGGAAATAACATCTGGACAACACGATGAAGCAAAAATAGACTGCGACTGCTGGCTTGGGAGCAACTGTCTTCCCATAGATGTTTTACTTACTTATTTATGTATTTTATTGTATTTAATGTGGGTGTATATTTTCGGACAAGCACTCACATGCCACTAAAGCACTAGGATATGCTGGTATATTACTCTTATAATATATAAGCATAGCCAGATTATTCTTCCATAGGGCCCCGGGCCCCCTGTCCCTGAGGGGACAGACATACGGGGGGTCCAGGGGGTTATGCCCCCCGGGAAGACAAAAGAAACAGCTCTGGAATACTCATTTTGAGGTTATTAATTTTTTTATAAAGGACATTTGACCATTGTACTTTAGACTTTATGCTGGGGCTCCTTTCAATTAAACGCTTGCCCACATGGGCACATATTCAATATTATTATTGAAATGAGTGAGATATAATGCAATTTGAATCTTGGCCTCTTGGAACCTTTGGTCTAGGGGCCCCAGGGTATACAGGCATGTTTAGAAGGAAATATTTAGAAGGAAATATTATTATCCAATACATACTGTTGGGCTTACATCTAATCTTCACGTCATTGAGTCTTTACTCAATGTCTTTATTATTTACAGTTCCATGAGAGTGAGAGAGAGAGGGAGAGGGAGAGAGTCAGTCCATCCTCCCATGATTTGTTCATTTAGAAACATTTAGAAAGCTTAGAGCCAGATATAGAAGAAAAATAGGTACAACTAGACAGTAACAGGCAAGATTAAATAAACATTGAATGAATTAATGAATATCTTCCACCCATTGGTCCAAACATTCGGTGGGTCTATCATTCATTGTCTATGCTGCTTCACTGACAAACACTCCAGTCAGGGGGGGGGGGGATAACTGTGTAAAGATGACCTTTGACACGTCATTAGAGACTGATCTCACAAAACAGACGAAAAGATTCAACATCCATATAATCCATTTGTCTGAACCAAATGATGGGTCAGCCACAGTTCACAGGAAGTTGTTCAGAAAGTCCATATTTTGTTGATTCGTGAAGCAAAGGTTGCCAGGATGCTCAGTCATTCTGCATTGAGGAGCATCATGCGCTTTAGATATGCCTCATCAGCCAAACATTACAGTCATATTAAAATGTTCACACCAACAAACAAACCTAGCCTTCGGCCTTTTGCATTTGAACTATGAATCACGCGCCACATAGACTTCAAATCAACTGGTGACTTCCCTGGTGCTGACGTTTAATACCTTCCACCTTCCTGTTACGCTTCCTTTCCCTCTGTTTGTTAGCCATTAGGGGAAGTTCACCACAAAATACTAAATACAAATGATAATAATAAAAGAGTCCATCCAGATAGTTTCTAGGTGTACTTCGGTAGGCAATAATTCCTACATGAAACTCCTCACAACAAGGTCTGTGGATTATCTTGAGTAACCGGGTCATGATTTCTGTAAAGTTTTTCAAATGTATTTTCTTGGTGCTTTAGGCGCTACAGACCAATTACCATTCAGACATGCAAATGACATGTTGTCAGCTTGTGACTGCAACTTGTTCCTGTTTGCGGATGACTCAGCCCTGCTGGTCTCTGACAAGAACAAGTTACAGGTTGAAAAAACCCTCAGCTCGGAACTAGGCAGAATCTGCATATGGCTCGCTGATAACAAACTATCATTACACATGGGCAAAACAGAGTCCATTCTCTTCGGTTCAAATAACAAACTCAGCAAGACCGACGGCTTCTCAGTTACAGTGGGTGACAATATTGTCACAAGGAAAGATGAAATTACCTACCTGGGTTCCATCCTAGAGGCTAATCTCTCCTGTGACAAAATGGCATCCAATGTAATAAAAAAAGTCAACCAACAAACTCGATTCTTGTACCGGATCTCCTCTCTGGTAAACAAGAATACCCTGAAGACTCTGGCAGGAGCACTCATTCAAGGGTACTACGACTATGCTTGCACCTCATGGTACCAAAGCACCTCAAAGGCGCTAAAAACAAAATTACAAACATCTCAAAACAAACTGGTCAGACTACTGCTTGACCTTACTCCTAGAACCCACCTCACCCCTGCCCACTTTGACAACCTAGGGTGGCTTAGAGTAGACAACAGAGTACAGCAACTTACAATGGGCCTGGTCTACAAGATACACGACCAAGGTACCCATGTACATGTCAAAATACTTCCCAAAGGTCAGTGAATACCACGATCACAACACCAGAGGGAGCGCCACAAATCATGTTAAACCCAGATTCGGCTCAAACAAGGGACTAAACACGTTTCGCAATTATGCCACATCAATGTGGAACGCCCTACCTAAAGCTGTAAAGGAATGTGAATCACTACCCACTTTCAAAACCACTCTCAAAGAACACATACGGGAGACTGCAATTTGAAACTGGCCCCTGTAAATGTCCTAACCCAACCCCCTCCAATGTACAGTCATTTAACCAGTATGGTTTTGTCAATATTCCAATGTACAGTTATGCTTGTTTGTACAGTGTTTCCCCACCCCCAACAATGTACAGTAAATTACCTAGTATGGTTGTCAATATTCCAATGTACAGTCTTGCTTGTACAGATGTACAGTGTTTCCCCCCCCAACCCCTCCTACCCAACCCCCCCCCCCCCCCCCCCCCCCCCCCCACCCAACCCCACCCAACCTCCTCCAATGTACAGTTTTGACGTCAAATGTATATACTCCCTTTTCTGGACTCTTTTTGTATCACAAACAGTACTGTATTTGCAAATCTGGTATGTAAATGTATAGATGTAGCAGTACTGTCTATCTGTATGTCATGTATGTCATATATGTCCTGATGAATTGAAAATGGGGGACCCTGATGTAAACAAGACGAAAGTCTTTCTCTGGTCTGCATCCCCTTAACAATTGTGTGTATTGAGCTGTACTGTATTGTACCCATTCTGCAATCTGTTAATAAAGTTTTCAATCAATCAATCAATCAATCAATCAATCAATCAAACTCCATTGTACTGGAGTGACGGCAGACGTGGCTACGGTAGACGTCTCCAAAACGAGGCAAATCACACTGAAACTATCTGGACGGATAGATATCACTCTCGGTAACCTTCCTACTGTCTTTTACTAGTATGCACTTTGCTACTAAGGACTCAACCTCACCTATATTACTACCTACTATGCTAATATGTCTATACTACAATGCACTCAAGACTGTAGCACTCAACACTGTTTGACGAACAATGTCACGGACCCTTAGCTGCCAGAGTTGTAGCCTTCCTGCTGACTTGTCGTACAGAACTTGTAAGTCACTTATAGAGTCAGCTAAATGACAGAGATTAAATGAAAGTAAATGTAAAATCTAAAATGTAATGAGGGAAAGTGTGTGTTTTTGAATTATGGGTGAGCTGCCCCTTTAATGCCAGAAAGTAACACACTTCTTTCCTCTGAGCTCTCGATAAGGCTGAACAAATGAGTAAAATTCTGTCGCTTTTATCTTCGACTCGTCTAATGATTTGTTCTTTTCTTTTCCTGCCTAATGGGTGGTTGTCATGGAAACAGGACTGATGCCTGGCTTTCAGACGGCAGCCAGGCGTAGTTTTTTCTTTAATTCCCACAGGACAAAGATGTTAGTGAAGGAGTAGGAGAGGTGCAAATAGAACACAGCCTTGGAGAGGTGACAAATAGAACACAGCCTTGGAGAGGTGACAAATCCCAAAGACTGGTTTCTCTGAATCTTGCCAACATTTTCTCCTTTGTTTTGGGAACAGCATATCTCTCCCCCTATGAGGACACTGTAAAAGGAGTTTATTTGTGTTGTGTATGAATGTACAATTTGGATGAAGAGTCTAAAAGAGCCATTTAATCACTTCATCATTTAATGATAATTGAATGATAATTTTATGATTTAGTCATTTAATATTTTTTTATCTCAAAGATCATTGAGAGCAGGCTCTCATTTGCAATGACGTTGAGAGGAGTGTGATAGGAAAATATTATCATGTTCATAGCTCTGTTATAAATTCATATTTCTCTGTACAAAGCTTTAACTAGTTTAACTAGTGAAGACACTAGGCGATAGTCTGACGGTGTTCTTAAAGGGGAACTATCTTACTATTTCTTTCACTATTTGGGCAATTTTACACAATTCCTGTGAGTCTATGGAACACATCTGTAAGGTTTTTTCCCCCAAAAAATCATTGTTTTGGATTTCTAATCAAGTACTTTAGAGCAGCATTTTCTGCCTTAAAGATTCCAAGCTGTTTTTGGCTGGGCTCCGCCCATACGCATTGGTAACTTGTTTCAAATGACAATATATACCCCCGTGAATATTATTGCATGGATCGGAATACGCGTGGGAGCGTGCGCTATGATATTTTGCAACAGGTTGACGTGATGCGAGTGCTGATAGAGAGAGAGCGAGAGAGAGAATGAGCGGGAGAGAGAGAGATAGAGAGGGAGAGAGAGAGAGGGAGAGACAGATAGAGAGAGGGAGAGAGATAGAGAGGGAGAGAGAGAGAGGAGAGATCGCTTTCTAAGAGCGCGCGTGTGTTTCCCCCCACACATGCAGTCGTGAGTGTGTGTAAATGCTCCGAGACGAGTCGCACCGTATGAGAGCCTCTCTCTCCCTCTCTCTATCTGTCTCTCTCTCTCTCTCTCTCTCTCTCTCTCTCTCTCTCTCTCTCTCTCTCTCTCTCTCTCTCTCTCTCTCTCTCTCTCTCTCTCTCTCTCTCTCTCTCTCTCTCTTTTTTTTTCTCTCTTTTTGAGGAAGTGTCAGTGACAGGGAAACCGCTTTCGCATTATTTCCACTCGCTGCTCATATAAACGTATCACAGTTGATCGTGGGCGGGCGGTGGCAGATCAGTGCCTATTCACGTCAGCGAGCGAGTCAAATCAGAATGGCTTGGTTCAGTGGGGGAGGACCTTGTCTCATCTGAACTGGAGGAATGCGCCAAAAATAGAATTTGCGATGCAGTGTTGGTACAACCCCACATTGCTAGAAAACAATGCTAAACACTGGAAAAGGCCATTTATAAGATAGTTCCCCTTTAAAATATTCCACAACAGTTTGGCGACGAGGATGGGATACCGAGGCCTGACCACCAGCAGGCCAAAGAGGTTGTTGATTGCCATAGCGTAGAGCAGTGGTGCCCAACCAGTCGATCGCGATCGACAGGTAGATCGCGGGCTGATTTCAAGTAGATCTTGATTAATAAAATTTTATTATAAATTTTTTTTTTTTTTGCTAAATCAACTATTCCTCTCCTTGTTAACTACAACAAGCAATGCTGTTTGTTATTTAAGATGAGGTCGGACTCGGCACTGACAGATTTGTGTTCATTATGCTGCTTTTATAAAGCCTCAAATGACGGCTTACAATATACAATTTTGGCTGGTAGCTCTCGGGCTAGGTGGTAAATAAAAAAGTAGATCTTGGTTCAAAAAAGGTTGGCCACCCCTGGCGTAGAGCATTCCAGGGGAGCATAATCTTTCCCTGTCTCAAAATCCTCAGAGAAAATGTTACTTTAAGGAGACAAGAGAATCACTGAAAGAGAACGCCTGGTCCGGTGAGCTGTTGAAATTCTGATTGTCTAAAAAAATTTATAATAATAATAACTAGGACATGGTACCTGTCAGAGCTATTGTTCTTTTTATTCATATATATTACTGTGTGCTTGGCAGACTAGCTCCTGGGTTCTTACGAGTGTCCTAAGGACGTTAGGACTTTACCTGGTCGAACTGCAGTATTTTCAAAAAGAAAATTAGGGTAGATTAAGGGGTACTCCAAATAGTTCAAACAACAGTCTCGAAGTAAGGTGGGACTGGACGTTGAATAATTCAAAGTATTTTTAAGGCACTGCTCTGTTCTAGGGTTCATTCAGAACTGGTCCATTTAGTCTGTATGACCTGTTTTCAGTTGTTTTTCCCACAGATAGGCAAAACTGGAATTGTATACCTGTGAAGATAATGATGATCAGAAACAAATGTACTTTTAAGAAAAAGTTGAAAAAGGCTGTTATGAATAATGAAATACAGTTGAGTTACTGATTTATTTATTTAGTATTGTATTTGTGGTTGGAGCCTTTGTGTGTGTTTTTTGTGAGATTTTAAAGATATTGAGAATGTACTAAGTGTTTCTTATGTTTTTATTGTTTTTTTATTACTGTAATGTAATGTACTGTAATGTTGTAAGTTATGTGACCCGAGGAAGAATAGTCATTCACCCATGAGTGTGTAGACTAATGGGGATCCATAAAATAAACAAATAAACGTAGACCATGAGTCAGGAAAATATTGACCTGTTTCAGTTGTTCATGCACAGCTGCCTTGCTTGTTTGTGACTTGTTCTAGAAAGTAAGGTTAGAACTGGGCCCTCATTCATCAACATGTTCTACGCACAGATCTGTGCTTACCCTGTGCGTACGATCATTTCTAAGCAAAGAGTGGGATTCATCAATTTCGATTTGAACTTGACTCCGTGCTTACATCTACGCACAGGTCAGACCACACTTACCTGACGCCCAGTGGTAGAATATATTATTACAACAAGGAAATGAGCTTCTGTGCATAATAACACTGGCATGTTCTGTACGAACCGTAGTTCATTATAGTTCATTGTAAAATAGCAACAGTAGTGTAATTATGGTCAAAACCCTATAAATAGCATTTGGAATAATAGATCTTTCTCTCAGAATGAATGCAGCATGGTTTATATAGCGTTATCGGAATATACGGGGTGTAGGCTACTGACTGACTGCGCTCCGCGTAGCTTGATTGATTGATTGATTGAAAAGTTTATTAACAGATTGCAGAATGGGTACAGTACAGTACAGCTCAGTACATACAATTGTTAATTGGGGATGCAGACCAACTTTCGTCTTGTTTACATCAGGGTCCCCCATTTTCAATTCATCATAAATCATAAAGCTCAACTCGTTATTATTTTGCGCACAGACCGCCGAAACACGGGAACGTTTTGATTATATTTAAAAGGCTACGTTAAACGAAACAAGTGGAATTTCTAAGCTGTAAGCAGAATAAGTCATATAGTGTTCTTCCCCCTTTTTACTGTATAAGAAAGAATAGAAAACGCATTGCAATGACACCATGCAGATAGTGGACAGACTATGTATATGATGGGATTCAAGTTCGCGTTTTTGTTGCTCATAGGCATGCTGTCAGAGTATGATATCTTAATCAAACATTCTAGAACATTTGTCGTCACAGATCATGTCCTAATAGAACATAGGCTATGGCATGGATCGTGATATTGTGTGGACTGTAATTATTACTGTACCGGTACCACCCATTGTGACAACAGCCTTGTGAGTCCCGCACACAAACATGATGGAATTCAAGTTCATGTATTGAAAGGCATGCCTACATCATACATGCAGTGAGATTCATTGTTCTTGTATATGCTCTCTATTATTGTTTATATAGGCTACCCAATACTGACATCAAAATAGATTGTAGTATGCCTCTAGAAATCATATGCAGCAGGTAGAAAATTGACGGGAGATCCATCGCGATTTGGAATAGAATTGAGGAGAACTTTAATCCCTGGGTATCAATCAAACAACACGGGAAAAGGCAGTCATATTCCAGCGCGGTCTTTATTAGCCGACAACAAAATAGATGCCTCTAAAAATCATATAGCCAATTGAACACAACTAATAAAGGCATTCATATTACAGCACGGTTATAATGACACACAACCAACGCCAAACAGTGGTCAACGAACGCGAACGGTCTTTATTAGTATTCTGAGCTGTCCAGGCAGAATTGCAGCAATGGTCTTAGGGAGCCGTTGATATCTGACATCACCGTTTACAAGTCCGCCTTTTATTATTTATCCCATAATACGCGATAGTGTCTTCTTGGTTCGACAGCAGTGAACAATCTTCGTGGAGTTTCTCAGGGTTCCGCTCGGGTCAGTCCATTATTTCACATCCCATGGGGGGTGTTTCCTCATTTTCATGACCATATATGGATAATCATGCACGAGCATTGACGGTAGAACAAAGTGGTATTCATCAACACGGAGGGGCATAGAGCCTGCGTACGCACCGTGTGATGAATCCCGACTTCCCTGTGCGTACACTAGTTCTACATTCCGTGCTTACGTGTGGAAATAGAAATGTTCTACGCAACGTGGACGTAGAACTTGACCTACTTCCACACGTAAGCACGGAATGTAGAACTAGCGTACGCACAGGGAAGTCGGCATTCATCACACGTGCGTACGCAGGCTCTATGCCCCTCCGTGTTGATGAATACCACTTTGTTCTACCGTCAATGCTCGTGCATGATTATCCATATATGGTCATGAAAATGAGGAAACACCCCCCATGGGATGTGAAATAATGGACGGACCCAAAACTAATTTGTGTATAACCCTAACCTACCATGGGAACGGGTGAAAGAAATTCGAAAAAAGGTTACATGGTCACCTTCGCCGTCGGTGTGTGAATGTGTGAGTGAATGTGAACAAATTTGAAGAACAGGCAACATTTCTTTTAAGGGTGGAAAATGGAAGCAGAGGGGAGAAAGAAGGGGAAAATGGCTGGTAGTGAGAAAAATACAGAAGACACTCACAACTCTCTCTCTTTCTCCCACCTATATCTATCTATCCCTTCTTTGTCATTTCTCAAGGTGGACTCTTCCATCTTGATGCCTATCCATGCCCGTCGGCCCTACTGCTCCAGAACCAGGAGGCAGCTGACCGCAGCTGACCCCACTGCTCCAGAACCATGAGGCAGCTGACCGCAGCTGACCCCACTGCTCCATAACCAGGAGGCAGCTGACCGCAGCTGACCCCACTGCTCCAGAACCAGGAGGCAGCTGACCGCAGCTGACCCCACTGCTCCAGAACCATGAGGCAGCTGACCGCAGCTGACCCCACTGCTCCAGAACCAGGAGGCAGCTGACCGCAGCTGACCCCACTGCTCCAGAACCAGGAGGCAGCTGACCGCAGCTGACCCCACTGCTCCAGAACCAGGAGGCAGATGCAGCTGACCCCACTGCTCCAGAACCAGGAGGCAGATGCAGCTGTGTCAATGTGTTCCCATTCGGCCTCAATGATACTGCAGTGGAGCGATGGCGCCCCTAAGAGGATCTGGCCGGTATTGCATGTCGCCGATTTAAATCTGTCGGGTAAATCTGCAGAGCCGATCGGGGACCTTGATCCGTTTATTAATATGGAATAAAACAATAACAACTTGCCAAGAGTTAACTCGTGGCTCTGGGCCCCGTTCCCCGTACCTGGTTCAACTAAGTCGATCAAGAGTCACATTATCCAGATTCAGTTAACCCGATGTTTGAAGCCGGGATTTTCCTGTTCCTCGAAGGTGGATTCAGTCTCGTTAACTCAAACCAGACTTGAGACCCAGGATAAGTGCGCGCGGCCGCTTCAGTCGAAAAGCCAGCACGTATCGATAGCAGAGATCCTGATTCTCTAGCGGCATTGATTGATTAATTGATTTAAAACTTTATTAACATATTGCAGTACGGCTCAATCGCCTCGCCGACAAGTTAAATGCGTTATCTATAGGCTAATTTTAAGTCCCTCATTACCTCAATCAATCAGATTATATTTCTTTAAACTTGCCTGCTGGATTGAATAATCAAATGAGATCTTGCTAGCGAAAATAATTAGTTAAACTGTTATACAGAATAACGATACGGCTCTCTTACCCATTGATTGATGTATGGTCGATCTTTTACTTATCTCCACTGTGGTGTAACGGGTTCTTCTTTTGACTTTCACGCAGACGACCGGGGTTCGAAACCTAGTCTTTTCCTTCTTTTTGCAATATAGGAATAATTCAATTTGGTGCACGTTGAGAGCTATATAAAGAATGACATCCTCAATGCATGTAGATTTATAATATTTTAACTTAAAACTAGGCTACCTTTGCGTATAATCATTAATATTATATTCCAAAAAATTATATTGGAAACACGGGGTTTCGAAAACCGGTCGCCGGGTTGCCAGGATTGAGCACTACCGCTGCGCCACTGTGCCAGATGGGATAAATTCATTGTTTATACATTAATGAACGAGAGACCCGCGTTGCGTTGTTAAAATAACCACATAATGTGTACATCGCACCGAGCGAGCGCCACGGTATATAACGTGCATTATTTAGGACAAAGTGAATTTAGTATCAGCATTTTAGGTCTATTTTACATTTCAAAAGCCCCCTCTGGAAGAATGGAGCACAAAAACGTAATTCAGAATGGTATAATGCAGATCGTAGACTGTGGGAATAATTTCAGGAAACGGGCTGTCATTTCTTTGCGGGGGCGTGGCGATGGTTCATCCGGCTAACTTGAACTTAAACCCTGCTCTCGACCAGGCTCAAACTTTTTGATCTGTTGTCATGGTGATTTAGACAATCCAGCTTCGGGGAACAGGAAGGTCCGGCTTAAGTCAGACTTGACCGAAAGTTATCCGGCTAACTCAGTTATCCAGGTACGGGGAACGGGGCCCTGGTCCTCAACGGGTGGAATCGAAACACGAGTTGTTCTCATGGTTGGGCGGCAAAGTGTAATAAGAGAGGGCAAGTAAAACACAAAATATTTGGTCATATATACTCAACTTTGTTTGGAATCTATTACTCTCAGAATGAAGGATGTTTTACAAATTGAGTATTGAGGTGATCAAATAGTGTTTTGTTTTGTGTCTTTTAAATTCATGTTACAAAAAAGCACCTGAAATGTGTTGTTTAGATCAGTGTTTCTCAACTGGTGGGTCGCGACCCAAAAGTGGGTCGCAGGGCCATTTTGAGTGGGTCGCGGATGTGTGTGTATTTCTTTTTTATAAAAAAGTTAAAAAATGTTTTTTTTTTTTATAATATTATTTTTTGCACTACCTATCTTTGTGAAAGTGGCTTCTCAGCTCTGGTCCAGCTGAAGACAAAGCAGAGGAACAGATTGGACATTGAGCATGACCGCAGAGTTGCTTTGTCTACCATCACCCCAGACTTTGAGACTCTTGTCAGGAGCAAACAACATCCCCAGTTATCCCATTAGTTCCCTGGGATGTTAAGCTAAGAAGTCTGCTAAGAAGGATATATTATTTATTATTATTACATGGCGTTTTCACATTCGCCGAAATGCTTGCTTGTGATTGGTCAATAGCGCGCGTCAGAGGTCAGTTATCAGACAATAATGACCACTGTGGGACAATAATGACCGCTGTGCGCAGCTGTTCGCAATCAAGCCCACTGACAAACACTGTTTCAGTGCAGCCAATCAGACACACCTGCCGGGCTGCCCGCGATAATAATAATCACTTTATTTGGGCTGACAGAGCCACAGAACAACTGCGATTTGTCAAATGAATTAGGTATATTGTTAGTAAGTTAGCCATGTAATAAGCGGGATAATGTATAGCTTTACTCGGTCATCATCGCAAAATAATTGACCTTCACTGACGTTTAAAACACCTCGCCGAGGCGGCTCGGTATTTTAAACTACGTGTCGGTCAATTATTTTGCGACAATGACCTCGTAGCTATACATTATCCCTTACTTATTCTTATTATTTTATTTCATTGTGTTTTTAGCCCTAATTGCACTTTTGTTGCAACCCCAGTTATCCCATTAGTTCCCCCAAACTTACTGTAGGTCTGTTATGTTAAGCTAAGAAGTCTGCTAAGAAGCATAATAATTTATTATTATTATTATTATTATTTTATTTCATTGGGTTTTTAGCCCTAGTTGCACTTTTGTTGCAACCCGTTATTCCATTAGTTCCCCCAAACTTAGGTCTGTTATGTTAAGCTAAGAAGTCTGCTAAGAAGCATATTATTTATTATAATTCTATTGGGTTTTTAGCCCTAGTTGCACTTTTGTTGCAACCCCAGTTATCCCATTAGTTCCCCCAAACTTAGGTCTGTTATGTTAAGCTAAGATATCTGCTAAGAAGCATATATTATTTATTATTATTTTATTTCATTGGGTTTTTAGCCCTAGTTGCACTTTTGTTGCACTTTTTTGTGTTTATTTCATGTTTTTAACAGTGCATGAAAGATTGTGTATTACTGCAAACAAAAAAAAATTGAAATAAATCATAGTGGTTAAAACAATTTGGGTCGCGACTTAATGACTAAGGAAAATGTTGAGTCCTGAGGCTAGACCAGTTGAGAACCACTGGTTTAGATAAAACCTATGCGATATCAAACACCAAAATAGAATTTAATAATACACAGACACCATTATGTTCAGAGACTGTCTTGGTTCAATACGTGATGTGCATTTCATTGTTTGTGTTTGTGTTGTTGTGCCTCGAACCATGGATTTAGCTACACCGTGGTTGTGGGTACTGGGAATATTTCTAAAGTGTTTTTATATCAGAAGTGCCATTATAATCTATATCTGTGGGAAGGCAAACGTGCCCTTTTCATATAATAAATATGTAATACTATTTTGATACTATATAATATGTAGTAGTAATACTATGTAATACTTATCAAGTTCAAGTCCATCATTCCAGTGATGTGAGAGGCAATATGGGGCTTATCACTTGTCACTATGATGGATTGTAATGTAGTATCAGGGAGGCATATAGCATGCAGCCAAGTTTCAAGTTTTTGTTTTATTTTGTAAGGCACGCGTACATTACAATGAAAAGCTTGGTTATGTATGACCCTCCTGAGATTGTGTTTCATTCTTGTAAAAAGTCTTTGATTATTCTCTAAGTGTTGGCTCTCAAAATTATTATAGGATGTGTTTTGTTTTGCCTTATCTCTCCGCTCTGAGGGGAGGGCAGCTTGGCTGTGCAGCTGTCCCATAAGCAAATTAACAAATAGAGTTCTCCAACCAACATCTATGAGGTCCGTTTGGGCTCAGTTCAAATGAATTACTATGTCATTCAAAATGTTCAACCAGGAACACATCCATGTACTATTGAGATGTAAATCCTGATCTATAGTCATATTCTAAATTGTTAGTGACCTTCTTAACTTTTTAAGTTAATGTGGGAATTGTTTTTATTTCTGGTCCCATTCCCACACTGGCTCATAGCAAAGCAGTTTTAACATAATCCAGTTTTTCCACTCCTAGCGTTTGTTTTGGGAACGCTTCGTTCCAAACGAGTGCTCGGTAACTGAAATGTGTTTCACCATTTACATAAAAAAAAATCCCTGCCGCTGTTCACTCTGATATTTTGTCAATGCAAACAAAACAAAGTTCATGCTGTTTCTCTAGAGCTGCAGGACAACAGCAATGTTTTAGTTTTGTCAATGTGTTTGTTTTTCATTTTAATTTTAGTTATCTTTTGTATAATTTTTTGTAATTGATCTCAGACCCTGATTATCTGATTTCTAGTCCCTTCTAGGGTCTGCAGTGTTATTTGTATAGATGGTATAGATGGATTCATGCTAGCCATTGCAAACTCACCAACTTCACCAGTAGCTGAATCCTAGAAGATTATGTTGTAAGCAAACACACTGGAAATTATATTTTTCGCAAGATACTGCCCTGTTTTTGTGTTAATTTCTGTCTTAGGAGACACCTGGGGGGGGGGGTGTTTTCCACCTTGACCACCCAGAGATCTCTAAGGACACTGAGTTAAGCTAAACACTGCATGTACGCTTTTAGTAAATTGAACATTTGCAAAGAGACACAAACTTCATGATAATCGCTCGTCAAGATGAGATGAGGGTGAAAAAGTGCCTCTCTCCAACAGTGGCATGCCAAACACTCATTTAAAATATTCCACAACAGGAGCAATACATGATACAAAAACAATATAAAAACAGAAAAGTAAATCAATTAAACAATTAAAATCAATCAAAACAACTACAGACTGAGGTGAAATGGTTGGCCATTATAGATTAAAACTGACCAATGGATACTAAACGATTGAGTTTGGTGCTTTGCTAAATATTCCATGTGTCAGGGGCACAGAAGTTAAAAGCAGATTTTCCTAATTCAGTGCAAACTCTGGGGACCTTAAGCGTAAGCGAATATGATAATGTCCAGAGTTCCAGTCCAGTAATGAAGTGATGTATAAGTGAATTCTTACAATGAGTTGTATTTTCCTTGAAACTTAAGCAGCTGCTTCCTCTACTCTTGGATGAGTAGCCTGTGAAAAAAGCTCCTAGAAGAGCTCCTATTAACTCAAACTCCTGGAGGAAGTGAAACTGAAAGTAAAGACTTGTTGTGTACGGAACGACTAGCAAAAATAAAGCCCCTTACTTAAGGATTTCCCCGCGATCACACAGCTTCCTCACGACTCTCCCACAAGAGCATGAAGAAAGTTAAAGTATTTCTTTAGAAATAAATATCTTTAATAATGAACAGGTGCTGTACATATCTACATGTGGTTCACAGAGAAATATCGCCCAAATTACATTCCAACATGACAATAAAGTAATCTGTGATGTGTAAAAAAAGAAAAAAGAAAAGAAATACATAATTTATAAAAGTACAGAATGAGCTTGTTTTTAGCAGTGGAAAGAGACAAGGAAGGACAAGAATTACGTGAACACGTTAACAGACGAATTCAAACAATCCAAAGGTTTTCATACAAATGATGCAATATGAAATCTCATTATCCAAAGACTGTACGTTAACCCTTTCACTGCCGCACTACCAAAACTGTTAACCCTTTCACTGCAACAATACACAGAAGGTTAACCCTTTCACTGCCACACAACAGCCGGTTAACACGACAGAAGGTTAACCCTTTACTATCACACAACCGACGGTGATAGTAAAGGGTTAACCTTCTGTCGTGTGGCAGTGAAAGGGTTAAGAGTAAGCGTGGATTTATGCGTAAAGATGGTAAACGTTGAGTTCTTCAGGCTGTTGTACCACGTTCACACTTTGGATTGACTAGGCAACAGTAAGTTACCTTTCCAAAAACACTTCAATAAAAAACCTTCTTCTTCTTGCGAAGGCTTCAACTTTCACAACAAAAACGTTCAAAATCTATATTAAAATATCAGGCCATTATTCTGTCTTATGTTGTTTTGGTGTCGCCGTGATGTTATGCTAGTCAGCCGGATCACGCTGCAACCGGCAGGTTGAACGCTAGTTTTAAAATCAACTGAACGTGCTACATCTTCAGTAGCACTCGATGGCCAACATCTCGATTCGCCGTGATTTATAATGCCTGACACAATGCAGAGTTCTTTGCGTGGCTCATGGCAGTGTTTTTCAAAATGTGGGTCTTGAAGGAGATTTAAACGTGTCCCCAAATAATTATCTGGAAGCATCATATGAAGCCAGAGCCCTCTCAAGTCCATTGAAAAATAGACGTGCTAAATAAAACAACATTAATTTGTAACGCCATAGAACCTGAGTTGGTTTAGCTCACATAAATGGCACACTATTTCAAACCTTATAATAGTTATTTTCATAATAGTCAGTAACTTAGTTGTCACAGTATCAAAATGTGTCTGTACCACTGTTTTGACATGATTCTTATCATTCTTCTATCAGCTGTTACGCAAACACCCTTCAGAGACCAAATATTTGGCAACAGCAAGCGACCTCTGCTTAAATTCACTGTGTGTTTGCTGCTACTACTGTGTGGGGCACAGACATTCCCCCATGGAATGTACCTAAATGAATAATGCTCTGTTAGAATCATGCTCAAATGTGAAAATACACAATGACGAGAAAGCGATTTTACAGTTGGGTTTCACGTTGACAAGGTGTCGTTAAAGGTGCGGTAAGTGGTATTCTTTTGTTAAATTATGTGTTAAATAGCTCTACATTCTGACAGCCATCACTGATATAGAGTGTTTGGTCAGTAACATGGGTCTCCCAGTCCCTCCGCTCTGCAGTAAACATAAAATACATTTGATAGTATCCCTTCCCACTTTATTCAATCAGGAGAGAGAACCCCAGATATTTTTTACTTATTTCAAGAAATCTTGCCAAGCCAAATTAGCTTACTGCACTGGTGGGATACCAGAAAATGTATTTTCTGTTTACTGCAGAGTGGAGGGACTGGGAGACCCATGTTACTGACCAGACACTCTATATCAGTGATGGCTGTCGGAGTGTAGAGGTATTATTTTAAAGGGCCTGTGTCTTATAAATGGCCTTTTCCAGTGTTTAGCATTGTTTCCTAGCAATGGGGGTTTATATCAATGGGGTCTGTGTCTCTAATTCTCATTTTGGCTCATCAGTCTAGTCTCGAGTTCACGAGATCCTCACTCAACTAAGCCATTCTGATTTTACTGTTTTGCTGACATGAGTAAGGCACTGGTTGTAGTCACCGCCCACAATCAACAATTCGCTCAACAACAGAGCGAGTGGAATTACTTCCTCAAACGGGTTGACGTGCGCGGGTGCCGACAGAGACAGCAGAGAACGAGCGAGCGAGAGAGAGGGAGAGAGAGATAGAGATAGAGAGAGAGAGATAGAGAGGGATAGAGATAGATATAGAGGGAGAGAGAGAGAGGGACACAAGCATTTACACACAACCTCCCGACCGCGCGCGGGAGTGTGTGTAAATGTGTGTGCGCGCGGGGATGGAGCTTCTCCACTCGCATATCACTGTCAAAATAACGTTGCCCACGCTCCCATGCGTGCGCCCGTATTCCGATCCGTGCAATAATATTCACAGGGGTATATATTGTCATTTGAAACAAGTTACCAATGCATTGTCCCGTGGGATTATGCCCCCCCTAAAGTTGCCCAAATAGTGAAAGGAATAGCACATGTAGACCACTTATTCTAACAAACAAAAAAATACCACTTACAGCTCCTTTAATCTGTGCTAATTTACTAGGCTAATATTCTCTCCCTTAATGGGAGGATCAGACAGCAAATAAGCCTTGAGGACGGGTCACTCATCATGTGAAGCAGTGTAAACCAGGTAGCCATTGACTCCTCTGTTAGACTTTCAAAACATAAACAATATGTACATAGCAAACATATCACACACATACTGAGTGTGGCGGGAGGGGCTTCTCTGGCCTAATGGTGCCCACACTCCGCGCTGAACTATGAAAGGTCACATTTCCGTCAGTCATATCTCTCAGCTGTGAGCAATCCGCTTAGAGCTTGTGGCAAGTGGAAAGCTTCTGCTTTCGGGCCACCACTAGTATACACAATACACATGCTTAAAGTAGGGCCCCGCATCAACGACCCCTCTCCAAGGGCCCTCAACCCAGTGTTCACATGTCCTGTGTAGTCTAGAGGTAATCTGTCAAGTCAAGATGTCTAAATACTTGTTTTTTTTTATTTTTCTCTTGGCTTCAACAGGGTTACTTAAGATGGCAGTTTTTTTTGTGTGGCTACTTTAAGCTATGCTTCACGGTTAGACATACAACAACATACAGTAGATTACATTGTTCCTATGAGATCAATACTGTTCATGTATCGATATTACATGATTGAAGGCAAGCGAGTAAACATGGTAAAAATCCAGTTATTTCAAAATAGCACACAACCTAATTAGAAAATGGTCCCAATATAAAACAGATTTTAACACATCTTAATCAATAGGACTACAGCTCATGTTTTTTCCTGCCATAACTGTCCATTTCTTGGTTGTAGCCATTCTGTGATATTTAGTACAATAGCTAACAGGTGTTACATTTCTCGTTGTCGCTATATTAGATTAGGGGGGGCTTTGACTGTTGTGGGGTTCAACTCACAACCGTTCCATAGACTGGGTTGTACTGTAGGTCCCCCAAAAACTATTCTCACTCGGCTGCCCCGACAAGGCTGGGCACGGCCATGTTTCCTCCGTTTGGTTACAGCGGGGGTCGGCCACAGTGTTCATCACATTATATCCACGCGCGTCGGAACGGCGGGAACCTGGATCAGTTTGCCTGACGGGATATCCGAATCCCTGAGCGCTTAGGCCGCGCTCTTTGCCAACTCGTAGAAGCCCCGCTTGCGGGATCTCCTCACGTAGTCCAACACCAGCCCCAGGGTGGCCAAGGTGGCGCAGGTGCACACGACGGGCACGATGATGTCGGTTAACCCGGGCGAAGGGCTTGTGCTTTTCTCTGGAAATAAAAGAGGAGAAAACAAAGAACAATGAGCGCAAAACCTTGACCCCCCCAAAGAAAAGGAAAAGATTTGTGTGTTTCCACAGCCTGCGAGTTCTTCTCGGATTACACTCCGGGTTGTTTTAGGTGGCTCATCTTTTATCTAAACAGTTTACTTATCCTCGAATTCCGTAGTTGTTTGCTTTGAGTGGAGAGAGCCGCTGTACGTCTGTTTGTTACAGAAGAATGCAGATTTCTGAAGCAGCTTGTAATAATAGCACACACACAGCTACACACAATCGGTTGTGTTTTAACACCCCTGCCATGTTTTCACACCCCTGCCATGTTTCCATGACCCCACTCCGAAACGGTGAACACCTCATTCCTCTGGAATGAAAACTCTCCCGTTGACGAGCGACCGTAACGTAACTCACCCATGACGTTGATGGTGAAGACCACGGTCTCGCAGCCCAGGTCGTTGGTGACGTTCACCTGGTACGCGCCCGCGTCGCTGGCCGTGAGGTTGACCAGCTGGAAGGTGCCGTCTGGAGAGTAGAGCTCGGTGCCGTTGCTCAGTTTCTTCAGAACCACGGCCGGCGGGGGGAAGCTGACGGAGCTACAGCACACAGTGATGTTCTGACCCTCCTGTGCGTCCGCTGACGGAAAGACCAGAACCGTCGTGTTCCTTGGAGGTGCTGCAAAAAGGGAAAATGGGAAACAAGATTATATGGTAAATTACTGCATTTATATAGCAGCTTTTATTAAAATGAAGATAACAGTGTATAACATTTTATATATAGTTATCCCCAAGCATACCCCACATTTAGCCTAAAACGCCTGACAATTGCGTACCCCAAAGTAATTTGCGATTTATTATACTTTATACTTATAGCACACAGTTTGTTGCATTAATGTTAAGCCTTAAGGCTGCTTTTCTTTATCATAAATCAATCAATAGAGACCGTATTAGATCTCCAATTATCATATCATGGGGTATCATTGGAAAGCCACACTCATTGGCTACAACCCTGTGCAAAGGTTTCGAGATCGCCAAATGATTGACGGAGCTAGAGCCCCGGAAGTCGGGGGTGGTAATGTGTACTTTTGCGTACTTTGGGGCACGCCTCACATATTGATAAAAGATGCAAAAATCATAAATCATAATTTCTTCATTACAATTTACTCAAGCCTAGTAACAGACACAATATTTCTGACACTGGAAATACATACCCCCAGGTCCCTAGATGTTCCATCCTAGAGGCTAATCTCTCCTGTGACAAAATGGCATCCAATGTAATAAAAAAAGTCAACCAACGAACTCGATTCTTGTACCGGATCTCCTCTCTGGTAAATAAGAATACCCTGAAGACTCTGGCAGGATCACTCATTCAAGGGTACTACGACTATGCTTGCACCTCATGGTACCAAAGCACCTCAAAGGCGCTAAAAACAAAATGACAAACATCTCAAAACAAACTGGTCAGACTACTGCTTGACCTTACTCCTAGAACCCACCTCACCCCTGCCCACTTTGACAACCTAGGATGGCTTAGAGTAGACAACAGAGTACAGCAACTTGCAATGGGCCTGGTCTACAAGATACACTACACGACCAAGGTACCCATGTACATGTCAAAATACTTCCCAAAGGTCAGTGAATACCACGATCACAACACCAGAGGGAGCTCCACAAATCATGTCAAACCCAGATTCGGCTCAAACAAGGGACCAAACACGTTTTGCAATTATGCCACATCAATGTGGAACGCCCTACCCAAAGCTGTAAAGGAATGTGAATCACTACCCACTTTCAAAACCACTCTCAAAGAACACCTACAGGAGACTGCAATTCGAAACTGGCCCCTGTAAATGTCCTAACCCAACCCCCTCCAATGTACAGTAATTTACCTAGTATGGTTGTCAATATTCCAATGTACAGTTTTGCTTGTTTGTACAGTGTTCCCCCCCCCCCCCAACCCCCTCCAATGTACAGTAAATTACCTAGTATGGTTGTCAATATTCCAATGTACAGTTTTGCTTGTACAGTTGTACAGTGTTTCCCCCCCCCCAACCCCTCCTACCCAACCCCCCCCCCAACCCCACCCAACCTCCTCCAATGTACAGTTTTTACGTCAAATGTATATTAACATTTGAAAGGCATACATTGTTGTCATACAGAAGTACAGAATACTTTTATCCAAAATGCTTCTTACTGTTACTGTTAGAGACTGTGCTAGACAGCATAAGCATGGCGCGATGTGAAAGGGGAAGTGAACTCCAGCGTCTCGCCACAGCAGGGCGCAGCGGCAAGCCTGCCGAGTCTGCCGCTGCCGCGGGGGCGATCAGGCGAACCCGGAAACCGAAATCCGACTAAATCCGTTGCGTAAGTGATACACGCCCCCGGCACGCCGTCTGGCCCCACAGTATTGTGGGGGCGTAGCCTCTTGGGGCTTACGGCCATGCCAACCTTGACACGCCCGATCTCGTCAGATCTCGGAAACTAAGCAGGTTCGGCCCTGGTTAGTTCTTGGATGGGGGACCCCCTGGGAATACCAGGTGCAGTAAGCTAGAGTGCTTCAGGGCGGCGTGCCAAAGGGGGGAAGGGCCTACTCTTGATTTAGGCCCTGTCCGATACGCTGGCGATGTGGGGGGTGGTGTCATCAGTGACCATCTGGTGGGGTCCCGATGCTACGGCATCGTTGACCTCACCGGGCCCCCTTTTTCGGCGGGTCCTGGCCCTCAGGTTGTTCCTAGGGCTGGGTCCTCCTCCGTGCTCTGCTGCTACGGCCTTGCCACGGGGTTGGGTTCTTGACCCTCGACCCTGTGATGTTGGGGACTGTGACGGGGTGTTTTGCTTCCCGTCCGTTCCCTGGTGGCATGTGGGATGCGCGCCTGAGTGGTCGCGGGTCCTTCTGTGTGAAGGTAAGTCCCACGGTCTGCTCACCCTGTGTGTTTGAGGTGCTAAACCCTCTTCGCAGAATCGGATCCGATTCCCTCCCGTCCTCCTCTAGGGGGGTCCTGGGGGCTCGGGTCCTCCCCGGTTCTGATGGTTGTGGGGGGCCTCAGCGGGTACATTTGTCGAGCTTCCGCTCTGCTCAGCTCCTGTGTTCCAACAGAGCAGAGCGTAAGCTATACGATAATATAACGTAAGGTTATTCTATAACCCTAGTTATATGAGTATAGCGAGCGCTCTGCTCTGACTCACTGAGGACTCCATGGTCTTCGCCTTCGGTGGTGAAAGACTTGGGAAAGAGCTGATGGTGTGGCCACGACCCCGCTTATGTAGAGGAGCGGATGTGGGTGTGGCCAGGCGGATGGGTGTGTGGAGAAAATTATTCAATATTAGACTGGATAAAGGGATAGTTCCAACAGAGCAGAGCGCTCGCTATACTCATATAACTAGGGTTATAGAATAACCTTACGTTCTCAGTTAAGGCAATTCAAATGTGAGACAAGAAGATGTTCCTGTGTGTCTGCAAAATTGCCATGTACAGATCTTTGTCAATGGCAAAACTGTGCAAATGTTTCTAAGGAAACTGAGGATATAGGGCTACATGGGATGATGACTCAGATGACAGTGGTGAGGATGATTAACGTCAGTGTTGCCTGGGAAGTGTGGTGGTGGATGAGGGGGTTCTGAAAGCTAACATACTTTAAACATCACTATGAACTAGCAGAGCTACATAAACATCACTGTAAATAATAAAACTAGATGGCATACAGTATCTGAATAAAACTAGAATGCTAGTTATGTAAACAAAAACACAGCTAAACTGTCTCTCAGCACAGCATCAAAAAGTGTATCCACATCTTGATTGATTGAAAACTTTATTAACAGATTGCAGAATTAGTACAATACAGTACGGCTCAATACACACAATTGTTAAGGGGATGCAGACCAGAGAAAGACTTTCATCTTGTTTACATCAAGGTCCCCCATTTTCAATTCATCATGACATTTATGACATACACGACATACAGATATAATCATGACATTTATGACACAAATTGATCTCTAAACAATATTTGTATGTCTCCGCAATGGCATGATTCTGGCCTGGTAGGTTAAGCCACCGTTCAACGCAGTTTCTATATCTATCCTACCGTGTCTGTGTAAAATCTTGTACACGTTCTTTCTGAACGGACATGAGATGCATATAACATTGTTTAGAAACCTTTTTGCGAACTTTAGAAGGTGTTTTTGTCCATTTTCGTCTGTAACGTTACTCTGTGGATGTCCTTTGTTGTCGGCTGACGGCCGTATCCTCGCAACAAAGAGAGCTGCTATTGGTCGAGCGCAAGATATGTGACCGAACTCGCACCAATTACGTCAAATAAAACTCTGTGGTGACCAAGTATCCGTTCGCGAGGAAAGATCTAGTCCCGACTTTCAAATTATGATTGCGCAAAATGGGCAGGATTGTAAATCTACACCAATATATCTTTCACCCAGAGTGAAAATTGAGTAGTCCGCCGAGGTGGGAACGGGATGAAACTATACAGCCTTCACCTTACGGCCTATACTGCAGGATTGTGATATCAGTGTGAGAAATATTTTAGTTTGTAAATATTCTTAATACATGAATAATGTTGTTCCAGACCACAAAGTGTTAGTGTTGGGCAATTTACTACACAACAAATCTGTTTTACTTGTTTGTCTGATGCCACCTTTAGCCATGTTAGAAATATATCATAGAACCCTTTGGGTTGTGCACACTTGCACACTGTCTATAATGGTAATAGGAATCGAATTTAGAATAGCATACGAGTGCTGTACGCTGTACTTTCATGTACAGTATTTGTTTAGCGTGTGAACATTGTCGCCACCTGCGGTTCATTGGTAAATGACTGGTACTGAAGTGTGCGCACCACGTCAAATAACCACTCGTGCCTGCATACATTCTTCATACTTTCAAACTCAAGTGTCGATCCATGGGCATTGTTCGACAATGGTGTCATGTTCTATTTTTGTGCAGAGCAAAATATGTCATAGGTCATGTTTCTAGACCAGGGGTCTCAAACTCAATGTACCTGGGGGCCGCTGGAGGTAGAGTCTGGGTGAGGCTGGGCCGCATCAAATATTCCACAAAAAAAGGGTTTCAAGTATTCCAAAAAAAAGTACAACTAATCCAATCTTCTCAATCTTTAGCAATAACATTTCAGAACATGAACAGTTCTTCAGAACATGAACGGTTCTTCAGAACATAGGCTTCTCTTACCTACTCCTTGCTGCCAGAGACTTGGCAGCGCTTCCTCTTGTGTCTTCCCCCCTTGTGTGTCCTCTCAGGTTTGTCAGGCGCAATACATCTTCAACAAACAACCCCTTTGCCTCATCATAAAACCTCAGCATTCTCAGTGGTGTCAGTGGACTCATCCACAGCTATGGAAATACACTGTGCATGTTTTTTTTTTATTCAAATCACCAGCCAGTATTTCAGTTATTCTGGTTGCTGTGCTATCTGAGGGGGATTTGCTTTTCTTTGCCTTCAAACATGGTCTCCATCACTTCAGTCATACATTATTTTATTATGTATGCATCAGAGAATGGCTTCTTGTGTTTAGCCAACACCCATGCCACTGAGTGAGGACTCGGTTGCTTTTTCTTGTTGTGACATAGATTTAACAATAATTCAGCAGCTTGATATGATGATTTCATTCCATTTATTTTTGTGATTCTTAGCACTGAATTTTGAGGAAAAGTTGCATCAAAATATTTGCATCTGTGTTTTGTTTCGTAGTGGCGTTTCAAATATGCCACTCTTCACAAGAGCTACCGTTTCTTGGCATAATTAGGCACATTGGTTTGGTGCTGGGAGGATGCACGCATATATTTCAGTCCATTCACCTTTGAATTGCAGTGATTTTCACTGTCGACTTTTCTTTTACTGGCCATCTTTGAACATGCCACATGTTTCTACTAACTGCCTGCTGGCGAAACTATGCTACTAGCCACAGTACCTGCAGATTAGACTACCTGTAGATGTGCTGTCAACTCTTGCTCTGACTCTGACCCGTTGAAAGAGACAACACACATTCCGTGAAGACCCGCCCTACTCTGCCTCTGATTCGCAGACTGTGGGTGGGGGGAAAAAAACGCTGACGGGACGCTGAATGTGATTGGACCAGAGTAGACAGACACAGACAGTGGAGCAGTGCAGCCGGACAGGTAGAGCACTGCTTGCAGAAGAGATAGCGGAGAATTTCGAGGATGCCTGCCATACGCACTGTGACAGGATATATTTTCCTTCCACTTGGTACAGTATCACTCCGGGATCACGTTTCAACCAAGTCACTACCGTAACGTTGCTGTCATGAGCCTGCGCTATGGTAGCCTACAAGTGATCAAATAAATAAAACATCCAACTTGCGCAACAACGTGGCAAAAAGTTGAGACCCCTGTTCTAGACAGAGACGCTGCATGTCACATGATGATGAAACCAACAAGCAAACAGAAAGGAATGAGAAGAGTCTACACTGAGAAGAGCTGGTCAGACTAGAGGAGGTGGCACAGAAGGGGATGAGAAGGAAGCTGGCTGCTATCCTGGAGAATCCCTCCCACCCCCTCTGTGACAAGCTAGTCAAGATGAGAAGCACGTTCAGTCACAGACTCATACCCCCCCCCCCCCCCCCCCCTCCCAACTAACCGCCTCGGCCAGTCCTTCATACCAGCGGCCATCAGGCTCCACAACAGTGGGCAGGGACTGCTGCCAGACATCCAACTACAACTACTAGGAACCTAAAAGGACAATAATACTACATTATGCATACTGCACCTTATGTGAATATTGAATACTTCAGTTAGTTAGTTAGTTAGTTAGTTAATTATATTGATTTGTTATATTGTTTACACTGCTTGTTTTTACTACCTGTACCTCCCCTCCCCTGTGCTGCTATGATGCCTGAATTTCCCCAAGGGGATCAATAAAGGAATATCTTATCTTATCTTACACTGGAGAGGAGGAGTCTACACTGGAGAGGAGGGTCTACACTGGAGAGGAGAGTCTACACTGGAGAGGAGGAGAGTCTACACTGGAGAGAAGGAGAGTCTACACTGGAGAGGAGGGTCTACACTGGAGAGGAGAGTCTACACTGGAGAGGAGGAGAGTCTACACTGGAGAGAAGGAGAGTCTACACTGGAGAGGAGAGTCTACACTGGAGAGGAGAGTCTACACTGGAGAGGAGAAGCGACTGATTCAAGATTCAAGAGGTTTATTCATCACATATATACACAAGACATAGTGAAATGAAGGTGGCCATGCCCGCTTCGATTGTGCAAAAAAATAAAAATAATAATAGAATAAAATAGAATAGATAATAAAATAGACATGATAAAAGTACTAAGATAAAATACAATACAATGCTAAGCTTAGGTAATGAGTCCTATGTACACTAGCTACTATACAATATACCGTTTTTAAAGTGACCTTTTCTTATGTGTTTAAAGTTACCTGTGGTGTGTTTGTGTGTGAGAGAGTGCAGCATGTGTGGTGTGTGTGTGTGTGTGTGTGTGTGTGTGTGTGTGTCAGGGTTTCCGTTGTCCGGTAATTACCGGTTTTTGACCGGCAAAATCTGTTGAAGTCCGACATATTTAAATCTCTCCGGTCATAATGTCAGGTGAAAATAATTCCCTCTAAGCACAATTTGAATTGTATTAAAATAGTTACATTTGTTTCATTGTTGCTTCACCAAGCAGGTCTAATAATGACAACGATGTGGGTTCTATTATGATATGTGTGTAGTGTTCTGATAACGACTATTGGTGAAGCGATGTCGAGATTCATTTGGTTTGGCAGCAGGAGCTAGATTTGCGAGAAGCATGCAACTGCAGAGCCGCAGAGCTGACAGTTGTGCGCGCACAGTGCAATACTCCAATTCAGCCATTGGCAATTCAGCTGTTTGGTGGGTGGCGCTGCTGAGCGGTCCCCAGACGGGTCTGAGAGCGCCGCTGGCTCTGCGGCTCTGCAGTTGCATACTATTGGGATGTTCTTCGTTGGGACTGGGAGGCGGAGATATAATAGTCATCACGCAACGTTTATATTTCACGATAATGTTGCCGTCTCTCCCTGCCAAATTTCTCAGTTATTCGCTTGATATAATTAATACAAATGTCCAATATAACGGAATTCGTTAGCTCATAAAAATGTGATTATAACACACTGCTGTTTATTAATGTCGGGCCGACTGCCCACAGACACCTATTTGATTTAAAGTCAGCAGCAGCACGGAGTCTCAGGACTTATTTTATTTGGAATAAAGACTGTATACGCAAAAGTAGCCTAGTTTTAAGTTAAAATATTATAAATCTACATGCCTTGAGGATGTCATTCTTTATATAGCCTGCCAATTGTTTTTAAGCTCAATAAACTCTGACCGGAATTGATCCCATTTGTCCGGTAGATTGAAATCTTGCAGGACACGGAGACCGGCAACAATTCTTTCGAACAGAAACCCTGGTGTGTGTGTGTGTGTGTGTTCATGTGTGCTTGTGTGTGGAGAGATCAGTGTTCAATGTTCTGATGGCCTGGGGGAAGAAGCTGAGACTGCATGCGGTCCGTGGGTGGAAGAGTGATGACTTCACTGAAGGACTTTAAAATAAAGTGTCAACGAAGGGTAACTCAGGACAGTCTCTGAGGAAGCCGGGGTTTGTGCTTTACAAGGTGGAAGTTGTTCTTGGCGTACGAAACCTCACATCTCCAGTGAGTCGACTTACACAGGAAGTGTGAACCCCCCCCCCCCCCCCATCTCAGTCCATTTAACTGTTTCAGGTGTAAAATCACACGTGAGACTAGAATTTTGAGGACTGAACATTCTAATGACGATGGAAAGTTATGGAATCCTACAATTCCCAGATACTGTAGGTTCCTGAGAGAACATTCCATCTGGAAAGGTTTAATAGGCACTTTTCACGGCAGCCATTTTGACATGTATGGGTAAACACAGGTGTAATTAATAACATTAATTATGGTCCAGTTATATATATACCGTATATATTTCCACATCTGTCTGTACATACCTGTATATAATCCTTTTTACATATCCCTTACCTACTCTTACTAGTTACGCTGCTGGCCAGTATGACTTACACCATAGTGTCTTTACACCTGTATCACTGTACATATTAATACTACAAGTCTGTACATACATCTGATTAGTACTAATTTATACCCAGTTTAATCACCTGTACATTGTATATTACTATTGCACTTTACTGTTACATGGTTGTGAATGGCTGTGACACACCTAAATGGAACAGGACCATAATGTTATTAATTACACCTGTGTTTACCCTGCGATGACATGTCATAATGGCCGCTGTGGAAAGGGTCTATTGGACATCACACAGTCCTCCTCTCACGACAGCGGAGATAATGCAGCAATTCTCACCTTTGATGACCACCTGTGTTTTGGCCCGCTGAGTGCCATGCTGGTTGGATGCCTCACACTCATAGACGCCAGAGTCTTCCAGACCGGCAGAGGGCAGGATGAAGGAGAGAGAGGAAGAGTTGTTGCTGGACATGAGCTCAGTCTCCTGCTCCTTGCTGACCCTCCTCAGGACCATCCTCCCCACCGGAGCTCCATCTGAGATGCAGGAGACCGTCACGCTCTCCCCTTCCTTCACCTCCCCGCTGGGGCTCACCGACATGGAAGTTCCCCTCGGCGCGTCTGGAAGGTACAAGCACATCATGTCTGATTTAGACCTTTTCTGAATAGAGGATTTGTTTTGGTGGCATTTCTGCTTTATTAGATGGCATAGTATACATTTGCAGGGGTGGAAAGTAAGAAACGTTTACTGTACTACACTGTTCTACTACACACTACTGTTTTACTAAACTGTTTTACTATACACTACTGTTTTACTAAACTGTTTTACTATACTGTTTTACTATACACTACTGTTTTAACAAACTGCTTTACTATACAGCATTGTTATACTAAACTGCTTTACTATACAGTGCTGTTTTACCATACTTTTTTTACAATACACTACTATTTGACTAAGCTGTTTTACTATACAGCATTTTTTTTACCATACTGTTTTAACAAACTGATTTACTATACAGCATTGTTTTACTAAACTGCTTTACTATACAGTGCTGTTTTACAATACTTTTTTTTACTATACACTACTATTTGACTAAGCTGTTTTACTATACAGCATTTAGTTTTTACCATACTGTTTTACCATACTATTTTACTATACACTACTATTTTACTAAACTGTTTTACTATACAGTGCTGTTTTACCATACTATTTTACTATACTGTACTGTATTGATGTACTATACTGTACTGCACTGTTTTACTATACTGTACGACTATACTGTACTATACTGTACAACTATACTGTACTGTTTTACTATACTGTTTTACTATACTATAATACACAGTTACTGTACTTTTAATAAAAGGGTTTTGCATACAAGACATGCAGTCAATTCATAAAAGCATGTACCTTTTCAATTTAAACCAGCCAACTCAGAAAGGCTACCATAACTGGATCTCCATGCCTTTTTAGCTCAAGTAAAAAAGGTGAATGTAAAAATGGAACACTTCTTCATGCCACACTTTGGGGATAAGATGTTGACTATTCCTCAAAGCAGTAAGGTTTGACCAGGGTCTCAACAGGGTTACAGGGATGACTTCGTGGTACGAACTCACAGTGGATCTGCAGCGTGGCGCGGGCCTCCCTTGGATGCTCAGCCATGTCCAGAGTGGCTCTGCAGGTGAACAGCAGCTCGCCCTCATCCTCTGGGCCCAGCCGGTAGGGCAGGACAGACGTGACGTTCACCAGATGGCTGGAGGATGGTCCCGTCTCCGACCGGCGCTCTATGTGTTCGCCCAGCCACTCAATGGTCAGGAGATTGGCGGGGTAGACGTCCGGGACGGTGCAGACCAGCATGGCCTCCTCGCCCTCTAGGAAAGAACCTCTGTTCTCAATGAGCGGGTCTGAGGGGAACGCTGAGAACGGGGAAACAACAAAAGATAATGAAGAAGATGAGTTTTTTTTCTTTTTAAATATATATATCCTATATTGTGGTCGAAAATATTATCATGTTCATAAGCTCTGTTTAAATACATATTCTCTGTACAGCCTTGACTAGTTAATATAGTTAACTAGTATACAGCTCAGACACTAGGGCGACAGTCTGACAGTGTTCCTCTTGAGCTGCAACGTCCCTCATATGGGACGTTTTTCGGACTTTTTGCAACCGGCACTTTGGCGACCCCTAGTAGCTCGGGTGTGCATATTTTGTAATACAATATACAATATATATCGAATTGAAGGCTTATTTGTTGCCTGTGGATAGCCCTTTCAGGTGACAAAATCCATTGAGCGGTTCTTGAGTTACATGCCGGTATTTGAGGCTTGTGCAAAGTACACGGTATTGCACAAAATACCACTCCCGACTCAGGCTGCAGTAGTTCCGTCAATCTAGATCCGATCTCAAAAATTATTGTGGATCGTTGTAGCCAATGAGTGTGGCTTTCCAATGATACCCAAGAACAAAGCGGGGCTTGCAACTCACTTGTAGTTCCAAGGTGATTTTAATAAACAAAAAAGGCAGTAGATGCAAAACGTTTCGACCTTCCTCAAGCTTGAGGAAGACCGGTAAGGTCGAAACGTTTTGCATCTACTGCCTTTTTTGTTTATTAAAATCACCTTGGAACTCCAAGTGAGTTGCGAGCCCCGCTTTGTTCTTATGTATTACTGTTTTTACAGTTTGGCTCAGCACCAACAAACGGAGGATGTGCGTTATTTATTTTTTCTGAATTTCCAATGATACCCCACATGGGGATCTAAATAAAAAAAAATTAAAAACACGAAAAGATACGAAAACAGGAAGAGCAAAACAGCCGAATGAATTGAAGAAAACTGAGTTTTTCTTTGTACACAGTTTACCCAAAATCACTCCTAATCACTCATTTCTGAATGGATCTTTATGAAATTTGGACATGTACTACATAAGGCTTCAGGCTATGGCCCCATTTGTAAGCCATACCACCTTCTGGGGAAATACTACCTCTGGACTACTAACTACTACAGAAAACTTTTACAACTCAAGTTCAGACCTATGTTACTCTATTACGTTAGCACTAAAAGTGAATTTTTTCTGAAATTCAGAATGTCATCTTTCAAAAGAGTCCTTCTTCAGTGGTATGGCTAGCCATACCACTGAAGAAGGACATTGTCCGAAACATGTCTGCTTTTGATACAGGCTGCCATTAAAAAACATTGAACCTGTGAGTGCTGGTCCGGCTACCCTGCTTTGATATACTGAACTTTATGGGATTACAGCACCCAGTGTGAGAACTTGTGAGCGCGGTCTAACTTGACTATATCTTTCAAAAAAGACCAGGCTCATGCATGTGCTATAAGTATAAAGTATGGTGTTTTGGTTTGCAAAAAAAGTATGCAGTCCTCAAAAACGAAAACGAAAATGGCCAGGAGACTCATTGCAGGTTAACAACAACGGCCAAGGCCCAAGACAGCTTGACTTAGATATGACATGTCCAAGTAAATCACATCTTGTTATATTTCTCGTTGTCTTCATATCAGTCTTGTGTGAGACACGATAAACCCCCTAAACCCATCTTTGTTTTCATTTTCTCATCTTTGTTTTCATTTGTCATTCCCAGCTGGTACTTAATTGTAAGTCTGACCAGAGCTGGTCAGACGCTTGTGTGTTCACTTGTCTCTGATTGTAAACTGAAGATGTCTTTTCTGTGGCCACAGAAACAGAAATAAACTATGTTCTATTTTTATATATAATTTGACTCATCTGGATTTCTACAGTTCACTGTCTTGACCCATTTAAAATAATCCACAACAATATATTTTGAGAATTCAATTTGGGAATATTTTTGTAATTTGATTGTAATTCAGAAAGATTGTTTAATAGCATGTCAAATATTAATAGTTATTATTAACACAATGGCGGCCAAGGACATATATATCCGTGTTTCGAATCCAACGGTTGTGGACCGACCACGGACATGTCCGTGGGAAGGTTGTTTTGGCTTTTATTCCATTTTAATAACCTATTTAAAGTCGCCGAGCGGCACTGCAGACGTACCCTACTCTTTGAATTTGAAAAAGTGCATTACCGGCCAGATCCTCTTAGGGGCGCTATCTCGATAATGCAGTGTGCAGAACGGTGCATTTTATTTTTTTTACTTTCAATGGAGTTTCCAGTTAGCTGGATCCTATATGTGCAGCCTGTAGCTTGGAATACCTTTTGGATCGCGGATTTCACTATGCAGTAAAGGAATATATCATCAGCCAATGGACATATCGATCTACCAGATGGCGATCGATAACTGGGAAATGGTCTGGAGGATCCAACCGGCTCACGGTAAGATCTTTTTCACGTAAATTACACGCTGATCAGGCCTTGTTATCATACTCAACCAGCCGATCAATGAATGTGGCTACTGAGGCGAACACGGTTATTGGTAATCAATAGGGATGCTCGATATTGGCCCCCCCCCCCCAAATAATTGAATAATTTCAGGTAATTAACATTACATATCTCTTGTTGTGGAATTAACACAACATTATGCATACTTTTGACAATAAATAAAATCAGAATTTGTTCTTACTTGCTTGCCTGGATAAATAAAGGTTATAGAAATGTATATTTTCCGATATCACATTTTAATGCCGATAACGGCCGATAATATCGGTAGGCCGATAATATCGGACATCCCTAGTAATCAATAATCAGAAATGACGTCGTCGTCCCCCCCCCCCCCCCCCCCCTTTCATGCATTCATGGTTGAGGATCGTACGGATCATATGCACTTTGAGTTTTAACTGTAGCTTCTGTATAACCGAAATGCCATTGGATATAACGTTAGTAGCTATTAGCCCTTTATCCAGCCTTCCAGGAAATATCCTAGCCGGAATCCCTTATAACGCATATATTCAAGACGCTATAAAATGAGAACGTATTGATGAAAAAAGTATTTCTTTAAGCCATTTTGAAGGGACGGTTTATGGTCTCAATTGACAATGAGAATGGACAGATAGCAATACTATAAAGTATAGATTTAGCTCTACAAACAGCCTCACGAACTATGCAAGTCTGTTTTGATATGCTGGCCGTCTAGAGTGATATTAGACGCATCCAAGTGGCCGGGAAAGTGTTAATAATAATACTATTATTGTTATTGTTGTTATTATTATTATTAATAATATTATCGTTGATAATAAAATTATTGTTATTATTGTTATATAATCCCCAATCTCTAAACTACATGGTGGACACTTTCCCTAAAGGTAGTTAGATAACTGACGTGTTTGGCTTGTGAAAGAAGGGCTGTAGAGTAGAACCATGTGAGGCTCATCATATGGAAGGTGTCATGTTTCCCACTTGTGAAACAACCCTGCGGGTCACTGATATATAAGGGGGGAGGGGGTTATGCTGCGTCATAAACCTACAAAACATTCACTCCTCTCAACAGAATGTTGACTTTCTGTTTCAACTTACAGGAAGTCTAATCACTTTAATGACCGAATGACTAGCCTAATTTCCTTTGTCACCCCCCCACCCGGAAGGAATGGACTGTACCTGGCAGTGGGCCTGTGCTTAGCGTGGGACTGGGAACACTGTCTCCCAATGAACTGTTTATTTTCATGGCAGAACAGGGGGGGGGGGGTGACTTGGTCCGTCTATCATTTCCTGAACTCTCTCTCAATCAGGGGAAGTTACCCCTGTTTACAAAGAAAATATAATGACTCATACGGTATGGAATGTAAACTACCGTACATACCAGTAAACACGGTTTTCACTTGTTTTACTTTTACTTGACTCTATGTTGTTTACACAAACCTGCAACTGTCACCCAGCCTGTAATTTGTCTGTTCTGCTTCATGTATTATTTACATACCTTGACATTTCTTATTTTATTTGGTTTACCTCTGTGATGTGTGTATCATCTGTCTCTTAACACATTCGGGACGGGCCACGGATAAATCCGTGGTTCGAATCCACCGCTAGAGGGCCATCCACGGATATCTCCGTGGGAAGGTTGTTTTGGCTTTTATTCCATTTTAATAACCTATTCAAGGTCGCCGAGCTGCACTGCAGATGTACCCTACTCTTTGAATTAGAAAAAGTGTATTACCGGCCAGATCCTCTTAGGGGCGCTGTCTAGATAATGCAGTGTGCCCTGTGGCAGAACGGTGCATTATTTTTTTTTTTACTTTCAATGGAGTTTCCAGTTAGCTGGATTCTGGATGTGCAGCCTGTAGCTTGGAATATGTTTTGGATCGCGGATTTCAGTGTGCAGTAAAGGAATTTATCATCAGCCAATGGACGTATCGATCTACCAGATGGCAATCGATAACTGGGAAATGGTCTGGGGGATCCAACCGGCTCATGGTAAGATCTTTTTCACGTAAATTACACGCTGATCAGGCCTTGCTTTGATACTCAACCAGCCGATCAATGAATGTGGCTACTGAGGCGAACACGGTTATTGGTAATCAATAATCAGAAACGACGTCCCCCCCCCCCCCCCCCCCTTTCATGCATTCATGCTTGAGGATCGTACCGATCATATGCACTTTGAGTTTTAACTGTAGCTTCTGTATAACCGAAATGCCATTGGATATAACGTTAGTAGCTATTAGCCCTTTATCTCGCCTTCCAGGAAATATACTAGACCAAACCCCTTATAACGCTTATATTCAAGACGTTATAAAATGAGAACGTATTGATGAAAAAATTATTTCTTTAAGCCATTTTGAAGGGACGGTTTATGGTCTCAATTGACAATGAGAATGGACAGATAGCAATACTATAAAGTATAGATTTAGCTCTACAAACAGCCCCACGGACTGTGCAAGTCTGTTTACATATGCTGGCCGTCTACAGTGATTTTAGACGGATCCAAATGGCCGTCAATGTGTTAAAGGTCCCATGCATTATAAATGGCCTTTTCCAGTGTTTAGCATTGTTTCCTAGCAATGGGGGATTATATCAATGTGGTCTGTGTCTCTAATTATCATATTGACTCATCAGTCTAGTCTCGAGTTCACGAGATCTTCCCTCACTCAACTAAGCCATTCTGATTTGACTGTTTTGCTGATGTGAATACTACTGGTTGTAGTCACCGCCCACAATTCGCTCAACAACAGAGCAGCGAAATTACTTCCTCAAACAGAGGTTGCGACAGACAGCAGAGAACAAGCGAGCGAGAGAGGGAGAGAGAGAGAGGGAGAGAGAGAGAGAGGGAGAGAGAGAGAGGGAGAGAGAGAGAGAGGGACCGCGGTGCAGGAGTGTGTGTAAATGTGTGTGCGCCGCGGGGATGGGTCTTCTCCCCGCAGTCGGGAGCACTGCATATCACTGTCAAAATATCTTTGTGCACGCTCCCACGCACACGCCCGTATTCCGATCCGTGCAATAATATTCACAGAAGTATATATTGTCATTTGAAACAAGTTACCAATGCATTGTCCCATGGGATTATGCCCCCCCGCGGCTAAATTAATTAGTATCCCCATCAATCTCTCTATTTCTCTCTCTGTCTGCCAGTCGCAGACTGTGTGGGTGACTGTCACTCAAAGCGCTTATGGGCGGAGCCCAGCACAAACAGCATGAAATCCTGAGGTCGAAATGTTTTGCTTGAGTACTTGATTAAAAATATAAAACAATGAATTTTTTAAAAAGAAACTTTACAGATGTGTTCCATAGACTCACAGGAATTGTGTAAAGTTGCCCAAATAGTGCAAGGAATAGCAATGCATGGGACCTTTAAATTTAATTAAATTAAATTTCATTTAATTTGATTAAATGTTTTATTTAATTTAATTTTCGTCCCCTTTCCCTGTCACATTTCAAGATGCCATTTTTTCCTCTTCTGTCTCTTTTTAATTTAATTTGATTTAATTTAATTTCATTCAATTTAATTTAATTTCATTCAATCTCATTTAATTATATACAATTTTATTTAATGTTTTATTTAATATATTTTTTGTCCCCTTTCCCTGTCACCCTTCAAGATGCCCTTTTGTCCTCTCACCAGGCCATAATTTTAAGTAAGAATTTGTTCTTAATTGACCTGCCTGGTTAAATAAAGAAAAAATTTAATTGAATTCCATTTTAAGGAACGTTGTATTTTTCAAATGTTTCTACATTTTCAAATTGACTTACTTTTTACTCCATTTATCTGAACCCTGCAGTTACTAGTTCCTTTGAATGATGAATGATGTTGAAAAGAAAACACCTGATTGGTTGGGAGAAATAATGACCTTTCAAACAGGAAGTAAAGACCAACCACTTCAACCTGACCTTTAGAGACCAACCACTTCAACCTGACCTTTAGAGACGACCACTTCAACCTGACCTTTAGAGACCGACCACTTCAACCTGACCTTTAGAGACCGACCACTTCAACCTGACCTTTAGAGACCGACCACTTCAACCTGACCTTTAGAGACCAACCACTTCAACCTGACCTTTAGAGGCCAACCACTTCAACCTGACCTTTAGAGACCGACCACTTCAACCTGACCTTTAGAGACCGACCACTTCAACCTGACCTTTAGAGACCGACCACTTCAACCTGACCTTTAGAGACCGACCACTTCAACCTGACCTTTAGAGACCGACCACTTCAACCTGACCTTTAGAGACCGACCACTTCAACCTGACCTTTAGAGACCGACCACTTCAACCTGACCTTTAGAGGCCGACCACTTCAACCTGACCTTTAGAGACCGACCACTTCAACCTGACCTTTAGAGACCGACCACTTCAACCTGACCTTTAGAGACCGACCACTTCAACCTGACCTTTAGAGACCAACCACTTCAACCTGACCTTTAAAGGCCAACCACTTCAACCTGACCTTTAGAGGTTGACGCATCTGCGTTAAAATGCGAGAACGTCATTTAATTGTATACTTTTACTTTTGATATTTTAGGTACATTCAATATCAAATATTTTCACAGTATAATATTTAATGGGGTAAGTTAGGGCTAGATCCACAAAGAATGGATTGCACGGTGCTAATTGCACCCTTACTTACAATTCATTATGAATTGTTTACCTTCTTTGCAGGGCTATAACTTTTTAAATATTATAGCTACAGTATATCGACATTACTATGGCCCATTCAACATGTCATATATACCGTCGTGAATATAAGTATGTTTTTAAGGTTTTCTGCAGTAATTCCTAAAACGTGAGTTATAGGCCCCGACGCATATGATAGATTATCGATTGGCATTTCTTTCCTATACACGCTATATTAAAGAATTCAAATGTATATGATCGGTATTCATTATGCTTCATCATGCGTGAAGGAAAGGGGGGGGGGGTCGTTTATAATTCCTTGATCGTCAGTGATGGCTTTATTTAGTATGGGTTGATATGTTGATCAGACTGATGGCAAACAAAGAAATGGACAATCAAGCTGAAAATAACGTTAGATTCCTCTTACCATTCGCCGATGAGACTGGAGGAAAAATATTCCAATTATTTGACGTCGATCTGCTAGATCCATTTCCCGTTTGTATGACGCAATAAACGCTGAAGTCATATTGATTATTGCGTTTCGAAAGCGATCCCAATGCACTCGATTGTGTATCTAGACTCACGTTACAATATATCTCTGGCGGAGGAATTTCCCTGATGCACCGAGCGCCACTTCCGGTTTGGCGTGGAGTGTAACGCCCGAAATCCACCAGGCGGCGGTATTGAGGCGTTGCAATATCAGAACAGGGTCCAGCTGCGTCCCGGAGGCGTGAATACTTTCCCTAAGGGGGTTGCACTTCCGTGTTCGGTTTGCGCGGCCTGATTGGCCACTGACGTTTCTCTCAGCGCCCAATCGCGTTACTCCTAACAATCGCGCCTAGCTTTCAGTTCCACAGCCCAAGTCCTTCAGTTCCACAGCCCAAGTCCTTCAGTTCCACAGCCCAAGTCCTTCAGTTCCACAGCCCAAGTCCTTCAGTTCCACAGCCCAAGTCCTTCAGTTCCACAGCCCAAGTCCGACATCACATCAATATAAATAACGTATTGTTTTCATCTCTCTATATTAACGTAACTAGCTATTCATATCAATCGACATCACATCAATATAAATAACGTATTGTTTTCATCTCTCTATATTAACGTAACTAGCTATTCATATCAATCGACATCACATCAATATAAATAACGTATTGTTTTCATCTCTCTATATTAACGTGCATCAACACAACATAAATGTTCAAAACACTACTTCATTATTGCTTATCTCTGCAAACACGACTTCATTATTGCTTATCTCTGCTCTGTTCAAAACACGACTTCATTATTGCTTATCTCTGCTCTGTTTACGTTGGGTGGACGAGCAGTGAGTTTTAATATTGAGGTAATATGCTCTTGCGTGTGACGCGACTTTGGGCTTCATTATTCAGCCACAGGCAGGAGTTTTTAGATCACAGGCTGGTCATGCATAATCTCGCCCACCAGACTCTTCTACCAAATTTACTAGGTCACGCAATTGGGCGCTGAGAGAAACGTCAGTGGCCAATCAGGCCGCGCAAGCCGAACACGGAAGTGCAACCCCCTTAGGGCCCGCGTCCACCTGGCGCATATTTCTAGCTGAAACATGCTGGCAGTGCGCCCGGTAGAATGGGGCGGGGCGCATGCGGTGAGAAAAAGTTCAGAACGTTTCAACTCTCTAGGCTGTATGCGGCCGCATAGAAAAGCTGAAAGGCGGTAAAAAAAAAAGCCGACCGCAGCGCACTAACTATACGCTCCTATACGCATACGCTCCCTCCCCATTGGAATACATTGAAAAAAGTATATAAATGTGAGGCAGGTGGACGCGAGCCCTTAGGGAAAGTATTCACGCGTCCCGGAGGGAGGCTGAATGAATTATGAATGCCATGGCGGAAAAATTAAATATTGATCCCAAAAACGAGTACCCTCGTTGTTGGCGCACAACGCATGGCGGGCAATAACGAGTATACTTGTTGTTGGCGTCCAAAGTGTTAACAATTGTGTGTGTGTGTGTGTGTGTGTGTGTGTGTGTGTGTGTGTGTGTGTGTGTGTGCGCGCGTTAGGGATGTGCATCTCCTCACTGAGGCCGATGCGATGCGCATCTCTATACGGTGCCAACGATACGATACATTAACGATACATTTGAAGCACCGGGCGATGCGATGCGATACGATTCACCCCCTGTTGAGATACGATACGATTCGATACGATTTGATTCAACATAATGCGATTCGGGGCGATACGATGCGATTCAACACGATGCAAAATAATGATAAAATTTTATGGTATGACAGAGGATTTGGTTGTATTCCTTATATGCAGCTTATATTATTATTAAAAATAAAATAATCTACTGTAAGACAATTTATATAATGTCACACACACTAGATCACTAGGATGCGTCTATACTTTCCGACCGTAGCCGCATTATGTCAACAACACGGAGCCAGGCTGGATGGATGCATGAAGCGATATAATTAAGAAACGAATAACCAATAAATGTGAAGTTATCTTTGAACCCCTGTTGTCAAGCGTCTTCAATATACCCCCCCCTCCTCACTAATGGTACTGGTGTTGCAGAGTCACGTTAGTTAGTTAGTTAGACACTAGTTTAGCGTTAGCTGAACGGCAAACTGGCGTTAGCCAGAGGCTACTAGCGTTAGCATGTTGATCAATTCTATTCATGTCTCCTCGACTTCCACTGTTTGTTGATAACTGTGGCGCGGCTCTCGCCTTATGTAGTAGCGAAGCAATAGTATCTGCTGTGTGTGTATGCAGTCACAGTGCACTGCTGACAAGTGGATGAGAGGAAATTATATGAATGCATCTGTTTTTGACCGATGCAAAGACGCTACAACAAGATGCATCGCAAGTTCAGCCCAGACCAGGCTGCAGAAACAAATTAGTGGGGGGGCATAAAATGTTCTCGGGGGGGCACAATGGTTTTTCAACACAGGTTCCCTTTTATACGTTTCAGCTGGGACAGCGGCGCTGTGGCTTGCTTGGCGCTGCCCACAGTGCTGAACTAAACAGCAGAGAGGCAATTGAAAAATCTAATTTCTCTCTATCTTAAGAACTTTCACTTATACAAAAACAGACTGAACGGATATATATAACAGACCTGCTGGGGCAGCGGACTGAGAGCAGGGGACACAAACAGGCTGGATAAGATGGTCAAGAAGGCCAGTAGCGTGGTTGGGTGGAGCTGGACTCTAGCGAGGGTGGCGGAGAGGAGGAACCTTGCTAAGCTCCAGGCCATCAGGGAAAACCCCTCCCACCCACTATACACAGACTTGGCTGACAGGAGGAGCATGTTATAGGCTCACACTACCTAAATGCAGCACTGAACGGCACAGGAAGTCCTTCATTCCGACAGCCATCAGACTATACAATGCATCACTGTGCCTCACTGCATCACTGAGCACAGAGTGACAATTACCATCTTCCTGGACTCTTACTTTTTAAACAGCACTGTGCATTATTACACCTACTGTAGACTTCAGTATATTTTTACTGTATTTATTTACTGTATCTTTTATTCTATTTTTATTCTATTCTTAGGCCATTTGTTTTGTTATTCTTATTTGTGACTTGTTCTGTCTAAATGTTTAATGTTGAGTGATTTGCAGTGTCAAATTTCCCTCAGGATAATAAATTTCTATTCTATTCTATTCTATATCTTTGAAAAGTCTCCATTTATTCAACACTTCTGAATTCACTGACAAACTGAACTGAACTGACAAAAATAAGGTGCATAAAAAAGCAAACAAAATTCCTCCACAGGCTACTCACCATCATTAGTAGAGCGGCAAGCGGCGTTTGGGGACAGAGTGAAATCCTCTTAAAACACTGCCCCTCCACTCATTTCTGAACTTTTTTGTTAAGTCCTTCTCAAATGCCAACTGAATTAAATTGGCCTTAGTTGCGTCGATGAAGCATACTAAGGCGATGTTCTGTAACGACATTCTTGAGGGTAGAAAACGAATTCTCACAGAGTGCCGTGCTAGCTTCAGTAGTGTTGTTGTTGACATCAGTGCCCACTAGGGCTGTCCCCGACTAAGGATTTGGATAGTTGACTTTGATTGAAAAAAAGAAAAAAAAAAGAAAAAAAAATTACCAGGGTGGGCACAGCTGACTCAGTGGGCGGGCCCGGCCCCCTAATGCCCGCCCATGGCGCCGGGACTGGTTCAGCCTGACATTTTGCCGATGCGCACTTATTCCACCGGTGCACTCGCATTGTGAGCGTGTATGCCGGTGCACCGATGCAAATCGATGAATCGTCACATCACTAGTGTGCGTGTGTGTGCGTGTGTGTGTGTGTGTTAAGGCTGTCCCCGAAGCCTGTTTTTGGGATTCGAACTTCGTCAGGGTTTTTCTAACGAATGTTCGAACCTTCTTTTTTAATAAAAAAAATTATTTAAAATTTGAAATAGTTTTTTTCAAAATAATGAAAAAATAATAATAAAAAATTATATAAATATCCTCAAACTAAATCCTCAATTTGAATAAAGTGATTAATCTGATTAAATGAGTCTTTCTTTTTTATTAAATCCACTTTCTTTAATGAATAATAACTTAGCAGTTTTTTTAATACTATAATATTAGTGTAGCCTAATCTTTATCTGCAACTGTGAAGAAAAACCCCATTGGTTTAAACAGAATGAATAGACACATAAAATAATTTTGATTTAGAATTCGAATGTTAACGTAACGAACGAACGTTCGAACATTAGGGGTCAGCCTTAGTGTGTGTGTGTGTGTGTGTGTGTGTGTGTGTGTGTGTGTGTGTGTGTGTGTGTGTGTGTGTGTGTGTGTGTGTGTGTGTGTGTGTGTGTGTGTGTGTGTGTGTGTGTGTGAGCGCGAGCTCCCGCTGACACTGTCTGGCTCCTTCCTCTCTCGTTCACTCACGCTGTGTTTTCCCCTCAGTCCCCTGATATATATATATATATACACTTACAGAAGACTTGGACCGTGGCGCGCGCGGACTGGACGACGGAGCCGCACTCAGCCTCGCAGACGTAGTCCGCCTCGTCCGAGAGGCCCAGGGGCCCCAGGCGGAGCAGCGAGAGGGGGCCCTGGGTGTGTGTCTGGCCACGCAGTGGCACGTCGCTCCTCCAGGTCAGCAGCGGCTGTGGGCAGCCGGAGGCGCGGCAGGTCAGCTCCACGGAGGAGCCTCTCTCGGCCACCAGCACCCGCGGCGTCAGCTCCAACTCCAGGGGGTGAGCTGAGAGACAGAGGAGGACGTGACGACACGGCCATAAAAAGTCTTAAAAAGCCTTAAATCTGACTGGGCTAAACCTGCAGATACCCTGTTTAAGGTTATGGTTAGTTTAAGGTAACAGTGTGGTTAAGGTTAGGGTTAGGGTCAGGGTAAATATATTACTTATACAATATGTAGGCCTAAATATATTACTTATGGCTATAACATAATGTACATTATGTAAATGTTTCCTGTGGTTGATACATACTTTGTTTACATATTTTATCTCCCTCTCAGAGACACAGAAGTCACACACAGTCGCCCAACTTACGTCACGTACACGCACGCACACGCACGCATGCATAATACTTCATAATGTTTCATGCAATTAAAAATAAATATATATATATTTAATACACATGATGCACACACACCTTTATAGTGTTTTGTTTAACAGTAGGATGTTATAACATTTCTGATAATAAAAATTATAATTATTTTCTCAAAGTAGCGTGTGTGTGTATTTTTGGCTAAAGTGGATAGAAAACACAGTACTGTGCAAAAGTCTTAGGCACCCAAGAGTTTTTATATAAATTATCTTAGATGTTAATAAAAAAGAAATCTGTATTAGTGTGTCAGTAGACTACTCTTTTAGATTTTTAGAAACTTTTAATTAAATTCTTTTTGAAAGCATCTTCATGGTTTAATGCAGACATATGTTGCAAGGACTATTATAATCATCATGTTGGCGTGACTGTATGCATCAAAGGGTTAAATCAAGCATTTTTAAGTGCTTTAGAGGAAATGCCAAAATATCGTGATATATATCGTGTATCGTGACATAGCCAAACAAATATCGTGATATAATTTAGAGGCCATATCGCCCAGCCCTAATTCTTACCTTTCACGTAGAGCGTGGTGATGACTTGCTCCGCACCGTGCTGGTTGGACGCCTCACACTTATATCTGCCGGAGTCTCGCGGCAGGGCGGCAGGGAAGGTGAAGGAGACAGAGGAGGAGTGGCTGCTGGACGCAAGCTCCCGCTCCTTGCCGAGACTACTCAGGACCATCCTCTCCACCGGACCTCCTCCTGCCTGTGAGAGGCAGGAGAACGTCACACTCTCCCCCTCCCACACCTCCCCACCGGGGCTCACCGACATGGAGGTCCTCGTAGGCGGAGCTGCAAAAAAAGAGAGATGACCGATATGATATTGAAACTGGTAGATGGCATTTTGACTGAATCCTATAGTTGCTTCTGAGATAATATTATGTGAATAGTTTGACAGAGTCACAGTGCAATGTGTTTAAAGGGTTCATGAGACATATACAAGGTATTTTAATAAATGCATCCTTTGTATGGTTTGACAAAACACTGACTACTGAACTGCTTAAGGTCCCCAACCTGACTGGCACCCCAGCACTGCTTAAGGTCCCCGACCTGACTGGCACCCCAGCACTGCTTAAGGTCCCCGACCTGACTGGCACCCCAGCACTGCTTAAGGTCCCCGACCTGACTGGCACCCCAGCATTGCTTAAGGTCCCCGACATGACTGGCACCCCAGCACTGCTTAAGGTCCCCGACATGACTGGCACCCCAGCACTGCTTAAGGTCCCCGACATGACTGGCACCCCAGCACTGCTTAAGGTCCCCGACCTGACTGGCACCCCAGCACTGCTTAAGGTCCCCGACCTGACTGGCACCCCAGCACTGCTTAAGGTCCCCGACATGACTGGCACCCCAGCACTGCTTAAGTCAAACCATGTGCTGATAAGATTTCATATGTCATTTCCACTGAAGCCCATGTGAGACTTTGCTTTCACATGTAAAACCCCACGTAGCTTGTGTGAAGTTATCGTGAAATCAAGTAAATCATGCGCAAAATGTTCGTAACACTAGTTGAGAATGTGTGTTATAACATGCACAATAATGCATGTGGAGACTGGAGAGGGGAAAAGTGTAATTCACATGGCTTTTTTGGAGGTGAAATAATTCAACACATGCTGTTACCGCCTGTTACCGTCTTACAACATATGGTGTTACCGCCTGTTACCGCCTTACAACACACGGTGTTACCGCATGTTAGTGTATTAAACAACATATTGAAGGATTTGGGGTGCTTTTTCAATGTATGTGATGTATAGATTGGGGGGAGATGATCACAGCTAAAACGGTGAGATCGAAATGTGCATGGAAGCAGGAGACGGTGGTTCAGTAGAGCAGGGTGATTGTTGTGAGGCACACTGCCAGCGAGAGAATGTTTTGAATTCCTTGTAAGAACAAACTGATAGCGAGAGTGAGGGAGAGGGGTTCATCTTAATGAAACAGTAGAAAACTGCATTTTAATGTGTGAAAGGTTATCAGCACGTCGCATGACAACCAGAAAGGCGGGGCCGTCGTTGTTACGACGAAGATCTATAAGTCGAACAGTGTTTCCGGGTGTGAGGCAGACCAAAGAAACGAATCCCACAGGAGGGAAGGGACCAAGAGACTCTCTCCTCTTATCACAGAGGGGGAGGGGGGGGGGGAGAATGCCACATCATCATTAGCTTCGGCTACCACGAGGATGGTCTTGGCTAACGAACAGGCCTGACCACTGTTGGACTGAGAGACAGAGGGACAATAGACTGGACTGAAAGATCATTAGATAGACTGAACACACCGAAAGGTCATTAGAATAGACTTTGCAAGGACAATACAATCTGTTAACATCTGAGCTGAGGTTTCTGTTTATAGAAATAAACACGCTTTTCCTTGTAAGGTATTTCACGTTGTCGAAGTGTCGAATTCTTACGGAGGTGGAGAATTATTATGGTTTGCGGATTGTACTAACGGGGAGAGATAAGGATCTTATCAGCCGGTATCGGAGACGTCAGGACCATTAAAATGACACAACGCAGAGGAATTGGATGGAGAGCCAAACAGACGAAGACGTGATACTGGCCAGTTTGATCAGGATCTAACAATATGGTGTTACTGCGTTACCGTGTTACAACACATGGTGTTACCGCCTGTTACGTATTAAACAACACATGGTGTTACCGCCTGTTACTGTATTAAACAACACATGGTGTTACTGCCTGTTACAACACATGGTGTTACCGCCTGTTACCATCTTACAACACATGGTGTTACCGCCTGTTACCATCTTACAACACATGGTGTTACCGCCTGTTACCATCTTACAACACATGGTGTTACCGCCTGTTTACGTATTAAACAACACATGGTGTTACTGCCTGTTACAACACATGGTGTTACCGCCTGTTACGTATTAAACAACACATGGTGTTACCGCCTGTTACTGTATTAAACAACACATGGTGTTACCGCCTGTTACTGTATTAAACAACACATGGTGTTACCGCCTGTTACCATCTTACAACACATGGTGTTACCGCCTGTTACTGTATTAAACAACACATAGTGTTACCACCTGTTACTGTATTAAACAACACATGGTGTTACTGCCTGTTACTGTATTAAACAACACATAGTGTTACCACCTGTTACTGTATTAAACAACACATGGTGTTACTGCCTGTTACCGTATTAAACAACACATGGTGTTACTGCCTGTTACCGTATTAAACAACACATGGTGTTACTGCCTGTTACTGTATTAAACAACACATGGTGTTACAGCCTGTTACCGTATTAAACAACACATAGTGTTACCGCCTGTTACTGTATTAAACAACACATGGTGTTACCGCCTGTTACCGTATTAAACAACACATGGTGTTACAGCCTGTTACCGTATTAAACAACACATGGTGTTACAGCCTGTTACCGTATTAAACAACACATGGTGTTACAGCCTGTTACTGTATTAAACAACACATGGTGTTACAGCCTGTTACCGTATTAAACAACACATGTACATGTCAAAATACTTCCCAAAGGTCAGTGAATACCACGATCACAACACCAGAGGGAGCTCCACAAATCATGTCAAACCCAGATTCGGCTCAAATAAGGGACTAAACACGTTTCGCAATTATGCCACATCAATGTGGAACGCCCTACCCAAAGCTGTAAAGGAATGTGGATCACTACCCACTTTCAAAACCTCTCTCAAGGGACACCTACGGGAGACTGCAATTCAACACTGGCCCCTGTAAATATCCTAACCCAATCATTCCAACCCCCTCCAATGTACAGTCATTTACCTAGTATGGTTTTGTCAATAGTTCAATGTACAATTGTGTTTGTTTGTACAGTGTCTCCTCCCCCCCCCCCCTCAATGTACAGTGTTACTTGTTTATACAGTGTGCCCACCCCCCCCCCCCCCCCCCCCCAACCACCTCCAATGTAAATTACCCAGTATGGTTGTCAATATCCCAATGTACCCAACCCCCCCCACCCAACCTCCAATGTACAGTTTCTACGTCAAATGTATATACTCCCTTTTCTTGACTCCTTCTGTATCACAAACAGTACTGTATTTGCAAATCTGGTATGTCATAAATGTATAGATGTAGCAGTACTGACTATCTGTATGTCATGTATGTCATATATGTCTATATGAATTGAAAATGGGGGACCCTGATGGAAACAAGACAAACGTCTTTCTCAGGTCTGCATCCCCTTAACAATTGTATGTATTGAGCCGTACTGTATTGTACCCATTCTGCAATCTGTTAAATAAAGTTTTCATTCATTCATTCATTCACATGGTGTTACCGCCTGTTACCATATTAAACAACACATGGTGTTACCGCCTGTTACCGTATTAAACAACACATGGTGTTACCGCCTGTTACCGTATTAAACAACACATGGTGTTACAGCCTGTTACCGTATTAAACAACACATGGTGTTACAGCCTGTTACCGTATTAAACAACACATGGTGTTACCGCCTGTTACCGTATTTAACAACACATGGTGTTACCGCCTGTTACCATATTAAACAACACATGGTGTTACCGCCTGTTACCGTATTAAACAACACATAGTATTACCGCCTGGTAACTCACTAGCCTGTTACCAGCCAAATGTTTTTCAGAATGATAAAACCTCTGTAGGATAATTTGCCAAAGTGGCTGAGGCCTGAGCCTGAGGGTAAAGAAAAACCTGGCTAAATGTACTGTACCAGTTTTTGGCTGGTGTGGTGGAAAGTAGCCGACGCTGAATAACTTACTCAGTCAGAGGAGACCCGGTTAATAAAATGTATTAACAAACTCAGTCAAAGTATCAATACAAAAATAGTCAGAGAACGACTGGATGACTCTCAACGAGGTGACTAGCTAGGACACCCGGAATGAGAGAGCCCCCGCCGGATCATCAACATCTTTATACCTTACTAAACTGAAAGGGGTGGGGGCCATAGATAAGGGTGTCATGACATTTTGGGGAAAGGTGGGGGAGGGTTTATTGGGGTGAAGAATGAGGGATGAGGGTAGAAAGGGAAGATGGGTGAGGGAGATCAAAGAGAAGTGGGGGATGTTTTATCGACCACACGGGCTCACCTACAACCGTGACTTTAACCGTAGCTGTCTCGGTTCCCAACATGTTGCTGGCCACGCATTGATATTCGCCAGCCTGCAAGAGCGTCATTTCCGCAATGACAAGCTTCTTGCTGTGAGCTAACGTGACCTCCTGCCCGTCGGCTGTAATGAACTTCCACTCCATGGCTGGCGTGGGGCTGCCCTCGACGGAGCACGACATGGTCAGAGGAGAGCCGTCTGTTACAAGAACTGAAACCGGTATAATCATGTTTTGAGGTGCATCTGCAACAGACAGAGAGAGGAATGGAAGTGTCATAAATCATTGATGATGTTAGCTGGACCCTGGAGAGGCCCAGCGTGCTCAGACATAAGGGTACAAGCTGTTTCACAAACGCAGTCCTGAAATCAGAATCAGAAAGGTCTTTATAGTTTATATAGTTTCTTTAAGTAGTTTTCACAGACAAGGAATTTGATTTGGTCATTTTCAGTGCGACATTAACGGACAGACAATAACGGACAGATAATAAAATAACAAGGTGGAATAAAATGTAATTAAATATGAACTAAATTAAGATAGAAGCACAATAGGGCGGTTAGGTGGCCGAGCGGAGATTGCGTTCGTCACCAGCCCCGGAGCTGAGCTGGATTTGCCTGTTCGAATCCAGCTCACAGCTCCGGGGTTGTCACCAGCTTGGCTGGCCGTCTGCACTGATACAATTGGCTGTATCAGAGGGTGGGAGAAGCTGGCGGGGTGGGTCCGGGTCGTTGTAAACAGCGACTCCTACAGTTCGGTCGGGGCGCCTGCTAAGCGCGGATTGGACGTGAGGGGGATAGTGTGGTCCTCCCACACGCTACGCCCTCTCAATGAGAATCCGCGCTGCCAGGTGAAAAGAAGCGGTGATTGGCTGGACGTGTGTCGGAGGAAGCACGTGGTAGCCTCCACTCTCCCAGATGATCTGACTGTGGGGGGTAAGTGCGCAGCGACCAGGAAGGGACTGGGAATTGGCATACGACTAACATTGGGATGGGAGAAAATCGGAGGAAAATGGAGGGGGAAAAAGACAAAAAAAAAAAAAAAAAGATAGAAGCACAATAGAATAGAATAGAATTATGAAAAAAAAATAGGCCAGGGCTGTACAACTGTAAAATAAAAAGGTGGATATAAACTAAATTTAATTAAAGTCTGCGCTGTGTGTTCATAGTGTTTCACTACACAGGTCACCGCTAGCTTACGTTTGTTTAATCGGGTTCAAGTCTAAACAGCGAGGAATGAACAGTCTGGAACCACTTATGGATAATCAGTATTGCCAATGAGGTTACATAATAGAGATACAGAGTCCAAAGCTCAGTGTGTTTTAGAGTTTTCAACCTTAAAGCCCCAATCTGGGCTGTTTGTGACCATATCAATGTGGATTATATTCACTGTGGTACATCTTCTTAAAGAGTTTGATCTGCAGATGGAAAACTCTCTCAACTCTCTCTTTGTAAACACAACCACTGTAAACAAACATTTAAAGAATGGGAAATACGCTTACCGTCTTCTCCAGAGAAGATAGATACCAATTTCCTCTCTGTGCGTTCAGTAGAAAGCTATCCGGCTGCAAACTAGCCTAGATTAGCACACATGAATGGAAGCGGATACGGGTCAGCTAGCCTAGCTGTTGGCCAAAAACACCTCTCCCAGAGTTTTAAGCTAGGCTAGCTGATCCGTATGCTTTCATTCATTTGTGCTAAGCTAGGCTAGCTTGCAGCCGGATAGCTTCCTACTGAACACACAGAGAGGAAATCCGTATCTTCTATCTTCTTGTCTGCCTGAGAAGACGGTAAGCACATTTCCCATGCATTTGGTGTGTTCCATTATCAGACACAAAATATAGCAAATACAATTAAAAACTCATATCTACCTGTTGTCTAGTGTTAGTTCTTATTTTCAGTGTTGGGGCTACACATTTTTTGTTTTGGATCAATGATCTGCCTTTAATGGCGGTTTCACCACCATTTTTATTAACCAAATCCTGGGGTATTTTGCTTGAGGCTGGTAAATTTGCCTATTCTACACTCAGGTAATCAACGGTCCATTTGGCTGGTCAAATATAAAATTTTGGAGGAATAAAAAAAAAACACTTTGAAGAACAAAGTTCAAGTCTACCCAGTTTAAAAGGAAGTGATAAAAGTCTAGGTTAAAGGCGCTATAGGTAACATTTAGTAATCTTTAAAAAATAAATAAAAATCGAATTATAATAATAATAAATACATCCACATAACTTTTAGAAAGGAAATAAAAGTAAGAAAAAAAATTGATTAACACTTTGATTGCCTAAGGTTAAATTCATGATATACCATCCGTTGCCAGCTCTATTTAACATGGAGAAGTTCCCCTTCTTTGCAGGGCTATAATTTTTTTAATTCTATTGCTAGATTGCCATTATTAGGGCCCATTCAAGGTCCTATATGTATTGTTCATGGTGTAGCAACGTTAAACTTTTTCATTCACATATTCATACTAAAATATGGTCTAAAGTATGGGGAGCTCCAGTAGCTCACCGCGTACCTCGAGCGCCATTTCGGCGCCGGGGACAACCGTGCTCGTCACGGATCTGGGGTTTAGCGAGTTCGAATCCCGGACTGCAGCCGTGCCTTTCCCAGAGTGTCTTCCCCCCCATCTGTACCCATTCAGCCTGTTTCTGTCGGTCATTCTTGACCAGAGTAAATGCGATAAACGCAAAAAAAAGAGCCAGCGGAATGGCCAAAGTAAAAAAAAAAAAAATACGGTCTAAAGTATAAGTATGTTTTCATCTCTTTCTGCAGCTTTCTCCAGAACGTGATTTATAGCCCCAAATGCATTATATTGATGATGAAATACAGTTTGGTAGGAATCTGTGCGAAATCAAAAATTTCAATTGGACGTACTTCTAGAAGTTTCTACGTATCATCTGATGATGACCGGATGGGCGGGGGATCGTTTATAATTCCGTGGGCAGCGTTAGATGATTCATCCAGAGTGGGTCATATGTTCATCAGAGCAGTTAGTAAAGAACACGTTAGAATATAACGCTGAATCTTACTGTGGCTTCCTCACGCCGCTGGCAGATGAGCGTGGAACAGATTTGTTCTATTATGGGATGTAGAAATGCCCGATCTATTTCCAGGTTGTATAATAGTATATACGTCCAAATCATGTTGTTTTTTCGAGTTATTTCCACCGATCGATGTTCACTGTGTGAAGACGGAGTCTCTCTAGCATTAGCGAGTGCCCGGACCCCATATGGAGTGAGTCCTACCGGGTTAAAGGTTGACATCCGGTTTCGATCTGCCGATCGGCCACCAGATGGCGCTCTTGAACCGCTAGAGGATTGAGAGGAGATCAGAACTGTGTGTCAAGGGCTCCGGATGGAAAATATGATTCCGATCACAGATTTTTGAAATATTGATATCAAAGACGAGTTCCGGCGTCCGCGGCAACTTGAGCATGGCGGGGAATGACGAGTTCCGGCGTTTTCGGCAGTTAAAGTGTTAAGGAATTTATCATTTCTAAAATGTTGGCGGGTCCAAAATGAATGTTGTTGTTTACATGTTGCATGCATGTATCCCCTCCTTACTTCCCATTACCCCACGTGGAATGCACCAGATTGGATAAATGACATGCTGGTTCTCTAGTAGCACCTTTAACACTTTAGACGCCAACAACGAGTATACTCGTTATTGCCCGCCATGCGTTGTGCGCCAACAACGAGGGAACTCGTTTTTTGGGATCAATATTTCATTTTTTCGCCATGGCATTCATAATTCATCCAGCCTCCCTCCGGGAAGCAGCTGGACCCTGTTCTGATATTGCAACGCCTCAATACCGCCGCCTGGTGGATTTTGGGCGAGTTACACTCCACGCCAAACCGGAAGTGGCGCTCTGTGCATCAGGGAAATTCCTCCGCAGAGATACAGAGATATATTGTAACGTGGGTCTAGATACACAATCGAGTGCATTGGGATCGCTTTCGAAATGCAATAATCAATATGACTTCTGCGTTTATTGCGTCATACAAACGGGAAATGGATCTAGCAGATCGACGTCAAATAATTGGAATATTTTTCCTCCAGTCTCATCGGCGAACGGTAAGAGGAATCTAACGTTATTTTCAGCTTGATTGTCCATTTCTTTGTTTGCTGATCAACATATCAACCCATACTAAATAAAGCCGTCACTGACGATCAAGGAATTATAAACGACCCACCCCCCCCCCCCTTTCCTTCATGCATGATGAAGCATAATGTATACCGATCATATACATTTGAATTTTTTAATATAGCGTGTATAGGAAAGAAACGCCAATCGATAATCTATCATATGCGTCGGGGCCTATAACTCGCGTTTTAGGAATTACTGCAGAAAACCGTAAAAACATACTTATATTCACGACGGTATTAACACAACAATGTATGAATGAAAAAATATAACGTTCCCACATCCGGAACGATAGATACCCGATGTTGAATGGGCCATAGTAATGTCAATATAGCAATACAATTAAAAAAGTTATAGCCCTGCAAAGAAGGTAAACATCTCCATAGGCTTACAGCGCTGGCAGACTGGGCACAAAGATGGGCATACTGTGTGGCAGACAATGTGTTAAGGATCTGATACTTACAGTGCACCGTCAGCACCGCCGTGGTCTCCCTCACCGCCTCCTCTGCAGGCAGGCCCGGGAGGTCGAGGGTCGCCCTGCAAGTGATGTCCATTCCTGCTTGCTTTCTGACCGGGATCAACGTGAGCGTGGAGAGCACGGACCCCGCGCTCATGGCCTCCGTGTGGCCATGCAGGACCTTCTCTCCGTGGAGCCAGTCGATGGTCAAGCGTTCGGCAGGGTGGACGTGCGTCACCATGCAGTGCAGGGAGCTCGGCAGACCCGACGCGAGGTGGTCGTGACCCGAGATCACTGGGTCCTTTGGAAAGGCTGAGATATTCACAAACAGCTTTGCTTTAATTATCCATAACACGCGACGTTACACAAAAGTTCATGATGAATGAGTCTAGAAACAAGACGATATTATATCTTTATCAATATTAGAGCGGTAAATAGGGGTACATTTCTTAAATTCTAAACAATAGCTTGTTTCAGAGATGAGATTAGCATTTTACAACATATTGTGTTTATCCAACAGCCTTTTCAACAAAAGGTTTGATCTGGCATACATATGAACGTCTGCCAGACATTCCATGTGCCAAATAAATCACATACAGTACCATGTGGATATTTGAGAACAGGAATGAAGAGGGACTAGAATCTGCTGCTGGGCATACTGTATATAGGTCACCAAGCAAATGACCCCTCTCAAATTACCTTTGGTTAAGACAACAAGAGTTTACTTCCAATTAAGTCACCCACTCTTAAAAAATGTTTGCTGGAAGGTAAAGCTCACTATTGTGTTAGTTGTTGTCTTTTTTGTGTGTTATTAAATTTACTGTGTAAAAGATACAGAATAGGATAATTTAAGATATAGGCCAAATTGTTTTTGTCCACAAATGATAGGGCTTTTTGGAATGCAATTTCAGTTTCAATCTACATTCACAGACATGTTTATTTTTAAGGAGGCACAGTTCAGTAATATGAAGGGGAAATGTGTATACAGGCTATAACTCACAATATACTTTAACAACCGCGTGCGGCTCTTTCTTTTGACTTCCGCAGCTGACTTTGCATATAAGCGCTCCCTCGTGTTCTGTCAGCACTGGTTCAAAGATCGCCAGTGATTCCTGGCCGTTGTTGCGTATTCGCGCCGGCATGGGCATGTCTTCCAGCAGACCCCAAGTGATCGTCAACTTGTCCGCGCAGTCCGTCACGCTGCAGCGGAGTTGCTGAGTGTCGCCCGCTCGGAAGAGCGCCTTCTTTGGCTGCAGATCCACTCGGAACGCGAGGACCTCTGAGTCTGAAACGAACAATTGTGTCATTATAATTAACCAGAATTAATTCCTACGACCAATACGACCGCGGGGATTAAATTAATAGAGGCTATACAAAATTATTATACGTTTTTGATAATAAATAAAATAAAAATGCTGTCGAATGAAGATGTCTTATTATTATTATTATTATTATTATTATTATTATTATTATTATTATTATTATTATTATTATTATTATTATTATTATTATTATTATTATTATTATTATTATTATTATTTTGTCATAGCTTACCTGTACCAAGCTGCATAAATATCCAAAACAAAGGCAACGCGGGTGTTTTACTCAGAAACATTGTTCGAGAAGTTATTACAAAATATATATATATAGTGATGATAATGTTGAATTGGTTTTCCTTTCTTCTACAGTAAACGACTGGCTGACCAGCCCAGGAGACATGCAGTGAATTGATATGCTTGGAAGAGGGGGATACCAAGCCAGAGGAATAAACTTAACGCACACCCCCCGAAAATCCCAACAGTCTCTTGAATGAATTCCCCCAACTCCCCCTCTCTCTCTCTCTCTCTCTCTCTCTCTCTCTCTCTCTCTCTCTCTCTCTCTCTCTCTCTCTCTCTCTCTCTCTCTCTCTCTCTCTCTCTCTCTCTCTCTCTCTCTCTCTCTCTCTCTCTCTCTCTCTCTCTCTCTCTCTCTCTCTCTCTCTCTCTCTCTCTCTCTCTCTCTCTCTCTCTCTCTCTCTCTCTCTCATCGCCCCCTGCAGGAACAGATATTGGACAGAACACTTTGAATCTCACACCCTCCATCTATTGTTCTCATGATAATGTGACTGCGTCTGAATGTGATTTTAAAATGCTCACATTGACCAATTGTATTGATCAGATTGATCAATCAAAAAATATTCACCCTAATTTATCCATGAACACATGTTAACCATTATGCAATTTCTCAGCGACCCTGCTACACACACTCACACTGCCATACATGGGTACCTGAGTACAACCAGTCCCTGAGGACTAAATATCTTGCTCAAGGGTACTTTGACCTTTACCTCTAAAGGTTATGTTACAGTCAGTGGTATGTGGTCCAGTTCTGCTGCTCTGATTAAAGGTTATGTTACAGTGGTGGTCCAGTTCTGCTGCTCTGATTTAAAGGTTATGTTACAGTGGTGGTCCAGTTCTGCTGCTCTGGTTTAAAGGTTATGTTACAGTGGTGGTCCAGTTCTGCTGCTCTGATTTAAAGGTTATGTTACAGTGGTGGTCCAGTTCTGCTGCTCTGATTTAAAGGTTATGTTACAGTGGTATGTGGGCCAGTTATGCTGCTCTGATTAAAGGTTATGTTACAGTGGTATGTGGGCCAGTTATGCTGCTCTGATTAAAGGTTATGTTACAGTGGTATGTGGGCCAGTTATGCTGCTCTGATTAAAGGTTATGTTACAGTGGTATGTGGTCCAGTTCTGCTGCTCTGATTAAAGGTTATGTTACAGTGGTATATGTGGTCCAGTTATGCTGCTCTGATTAAAGGTTATGTTACAGTGGTATGTGGTACAGTTAGGCTGCTATGTTACAGTGGTATATGTGGTCCAGTTATGCTGCTCTGATCAAAGGTTATGTTACAGTGGTATGTGGTCCAGTTATGCTGCTCTGATGAAAGGTTATGTTACAGTGGTATCTATGTGGTCCAGTTCTGCTGCTCTGATTAAAGGTTATGTTACAGTGGTATGTGGTGCAGTTATGCTGCTCTGATTAAAGGTTATGTTACAGTGGTATGTGGTCCAGTTATGCTGCTCTGATTAAAGGTTATGTTACAGTGGTATATGTGGTCCAGTTATATTATCATACTGGCCAATCGCGTCTTGCTCTTCGCCATTATGAGATATCTCTTATCTCCTAGCACATAATGTGCTCACGAAACAACAAATGCACTCACATGCACATGACCAGGACACGCCCCTGCGTCCCACTATATGACGCCGGACATGGTCACACTCTACCTTCCTCTTTTTGTTTCCAATACGGAAGTAGCAGTGCACTCCGTGAACTAGCTGTTATGAAACGCAGGGAGAAATTACACAATGTTGGGTATTCGCCAGAGGTTCACCAGCCCCTGGAATCTTCTCGGCACATCCTAACAGCGCATCGGGCCTGTCCTGGGGTTTCCTCGTCTTGTGACAGCGGATCGAGGGACTTCGCGCGACGGTTAGCAGTCGAGCTACGTCGTGCACAGGTAGGGCCTGCGCTAACAGGCATTGATACTAGCATGAGTGATACTGCTCGTTGTCCCGTGAGACGGCCGAGTTATGTATTGGCGCAAGGGGCAGGATATTTGGGTAAACATGGTCGTCATGACTGTGAGGATTGGTCCGTTGCCGCCGCACGCTTCAAGGTCAAGGTACCAATTACCGTCGCGCACCTGATGTGTGTTGTAATCAGCTCACTGGAGGTCTTCATATACTCTGGGTTTCCTAACGTTCATTGTCGGGTCGTTTTGGATTTCCACTGGCTGCTGCTTGTTTTCCCCGTGTTGTACCTTGCCTTTTTCTCTTCGGGACGTCTGTTGGAAGTCGCCGCTGTTGCTTGCTTGCCATTCTTTGGACCCCTGCCTCGTAGACCGCTTTGCGCAATTGCGCCTTGGTGAGTTTTTGGAACGTTCTTTTTTGGATACTGTTTTTCTCGTAAATTCCGGGACTCGGGACCTTTCTGTTTTTGTGTGTTTGTTAAACACTGAAGAGGAGCCGCTTGTTGTTATCACGGACTCAGCTAGTTAAACACTGAATAGGAACCGCTTGTTGTTATCACGGACTCAGCTAAGACAATACTGGACTGCTTGTAATCCCGTTTGCTCGTCTAGTGACATTTTCTCTCTCTCTGTTTCCCGAGTTGGATCGAGGAGTAGCTGCAGAGCAGCAGAGGCAGAGGCGCAACGCCACGGTGCCTCTCTGCCCAGAAGACGTGCTGCAGAGCCGCGGACAACTCTGCCAAGAATATTCTACCTTGTGTTTTGTTGTTTATTTGCTCATTCCAATTTCAGAAATAAATACGCCCTAGTTTTTGGCTAACTCTGAACTACCTGTCTGTGCCGTGCTGTTGGGGTCGGTTTCAAACCATAACATTACGACCCGACCATGACGACCCCAGCCGACACAGACAGAGTTAGGGCAGCGTTGGCGGTCCAGATCGAGTTGACCAACGACCACAGCCTACAGTTAGGTGCGGCTGCGGCTGCTGTGCAGGACCTCCGGGCCCAGGTCCAGTTTATTCTGGATTCCCTTGACACTCTGGCCACCCAGCAGACTACCCAGGGTAATCAGCAGGCTGTTATTCTGCACCAGCTACAGGCTCTCAGTGCAGCATTTAACACCCTGCTTTTAACCCCACCTGTCCCAGGAGTCTCAGCCAGATCACCACCCGCAGCCGCGGCAGACCCCGCGCCTCCCGACCTCGCACCTCGGGAGCCCCGTCTCTCCGAACCACGTTTGTTCGAGGGTAACTTCGAGGATTGTGCCACATTCATCATGCAATGTGAGTTGGTTTTCCTTCATCAACCCAGCCGATTTTCGTCAGAGGGAGCCCGAGTAGCTTACATGACTAACCTGCTCACAGGCCGAGCAGCACAGTGGGTCACTGCTTCCTGGTCTATGAGGGCCGATTTTTGTTTCTCCTACCCAGACTTCGTGGCAGAGCTCCAAAGGGTTTTCCACCACCCAGCTCGTGGCCAGGACCCGGGAGCTCGGCTGGGCACCTTCCGGCAGGGCAGTGGCAGTGTCACCGACTACGCGCTGGAGTTCAGACTGGCCGCAACCGAGAGCGGTTGGAATGATCGGGCGCTTCATCTCACCTTCCTGAAGGGGCTCAACGACACTGTAAGGGACCAGCTCGCGACCCAAGAGGAGCCCGATTCTCTCGAGGGCCTAATCAGCCTCGCTATCCGCATCGACGGACGCCTCCGGGAGAGAAGGCGTGAGAGAGCACGACTGGGAAACCCAGACGTTCCCCAGACCCCCCGTCCTCGTGACCGTTCTGCTGACCGTCCTGCCCCCTCCGTGACTGGTGGTTTTTTTCCCTCCCGAGCTGTGACCGAGGTGGAACCCATGCAGCTGGGACGCACCCGCCTTAGCCCGGCCGAACGGGAGTCCAGGCTCTGGTCCGGCCTTTGTCTCTACTGCGGCCGGGATGGACACCGTATCTCCAATTGCCCTACCCGGCCAAGAGGACCAGGCTCGCCAGGACCCCGGGAGATCCTGGTGAGCCGTTTTTCCTGTTCCCACACCCGTGCACCACCTAACCGTCTGACGAGCGTCACCCTAGCCTGGGCGGACCAGCGGGCGACGGTGGGTGCACTCATTGACTCTGGTGCTGATGGGAGTTTCCTGGACGTTGAGTTTGCCACCCGGGCCAACATTCCACTTGAGGACCTCGAGAGGCCCTTGGAGGTTTTCGCGCTGGATCATCACCGCCTGGCTGACATCACTCAACGCACCTGTCCTGTCCTCCTCACCGTTGCTGGTAACCACGTTGAGAGACTCCAGTTTTTTATTACCAGATCCCCTCTTGTCCCAGTAGTCCTGGGTCGGCCCTGGCTCGCGCTGCATGAGCCCCACATCGCCTGGTCCTCCGGCACCATCAGGGGGTGGAGCTCCTCCTGTCATGCCCAGTGTCTTCAGGCGGCGTCCAGTCCTTTGCCCCGGGGTTCCCCTTGTGTCCCTGTCTCCAGCCCCCTCACCGGGCCCCTGTCTCCATCTCCGGCCCCCCTCGCCGGTTCCCTGTCCCTGTCTCCAGCCCCCCTCACCGGGTCCCTGTCCCCATCTCCAGCCCCCCTCACCGGGTCCCTGTCCCCGTCTCCAGCCTCCCTCACCGGTCCTCTGTCCCCGTCTCCGGTCCCCCTCTCCGGGCCTCTGTCCCTGTCTCTAGCCCGCCTTTCCGGGCCTCTGTCTCTGTCCCCCTCTCCAGTGCCCCTGATCACCGGCTTCCTTCGGTCCCATCCGGGCAAGCCGAGGCCGGGTGGGTCGCCGAGTGGCTCCCGTGGAGGGGGGGGGGGTACTGTGAGGATTGGCCCGTTGCCGCCGCACGCTTCAAGGTCAAGGTACCAATTACTGTTGCGCACCTGATGTGTGTTGTAATCAGCTCACTGGAGGTCTTCATATACTCTGGGTTTCCTAACGTTCATTGTCGGGTCGTTTTGGATATCCACTGGCTGCTGCTTGTTTTCCCCATGTTGTACCTCGCCTTTTTCTCTTCAGGACGTCTGTTGGAAGTCGCCGCTGTTGCTTGCTTGCCACTCTTTGGACCCTTGCCTCGTAGACCGCTTTGCGCAATTGCGCCTTGGTGAGTTTTTGGAACGTTCTTTTTTGGATACTGTTTTTCTCGTAAAGTCCGGGACTCTGGACCTTTCTGTTTTTGTGTGTTATGTTAAACACTGAAGAGGAGCCGCTTGTTGTTATCACGGACTCAGCTAGTTAAACACTGAAGAGGAACCGCTTGTTGTTATCACGGACTCAGCTAAGACAATACTGGACTGCTTGTAATCCCGTTTGCTCGTCTAGTGACATTCTCTCTCTCTCTGTTTCCCGAGTGGATCGACGTGTAGCTGCAGAGCAGCAGAGGCAGTGGCGCAACGCCACAGTGCCTCTCAGCCCAGAAGACGTGCTGCAGAGCCGCGGACAACTCTGCCCAGAACATTCTCCCTTTGTGTTTTGTTGTTTATTTGCTCATTCCTATTTATAAATAAATACGCCCTAGTTTTTGGCTAACTCTGAACTACCTGTCTGTGCCGTGCTGTTTCAAACCATAACAATGACTCCGTTTTGGATGTTTTCCCAGCTATCCTGGAGCGCGCGGCTAATGCTAATGCTACAATGCTGGGACGCCGTTCCTTTGTTCCCCGCCGTGGGCTGTCGCCACTCTTCCCTCCTCTTAACCGTTTCATTGCTGAAGGTCAATCTGTGTCTAATGTGGGGGGTTTTGCTGAGGCTTATTTACCCTTTATACGGGTGGAAGGGCTGACACCAGGGCTCAAGGCAGGTGTGCCGTGGCTAGAGAGCCAGGTAGCATCGGTCCTTTGCCCTGGCATAGTTGAACGGTGTCCCACCTGGAAGCCGACACCAGAGGGCGAGTCGGCCCGGCAGGTGGCTGTATGGGCTGATGAAGTTTATACCGCCACAGGACGGAATTTAGCGGCGACCAGTGTCATCTTGCTTTTGACCTCTAATTCTGTCGGTGTTATTTTATTTTGTCATGTATTATTTTTGTTCTGTTTTGTTCTGTTTTTTGTTTTGCCATAGTTTGTCTCTCCTGCCCATGTAAAGCGTCTTTGAGCACCTGGAAAAGCGCTATATAAAATAGATGTATTATTATTATTATTGCTCAGTTGGCTGCTTTTCTGTCCACAATGGTGTCGGGTAGTGGGGCCTTAAGGCCAGCCGACGTCGAAAACATTGCGCGTGTTTTTGAGGTTATACAGCTTTTATCCCAGTCGCAAGCTATAACCGCAGGGAGGACTAGGATGCTGTCAACGCTTGTTCACAGACATCTTTGGTTGGAGCAGTCTTCCTTTGAGGAGGAGAAAAGGCTTCTCCTCCTCAGGGTTCCCCTCTCCGCAGAGGGACTCTTTGGTCTTTCGGCAGGAGCGCAGGCGGTATTTGACCTAGGCCCCACACCGCCTCGCACCACGCAGCCAGAGGTGAGGGCCCGGCCTCGCCAGCGACTGTGGCGAGGCCCCCGACCAGCGGCCATGTTTCCCCCGCCTGAGGTACCCTGGACACAAAGACAACAGGTGATCACAAGGCCGACAACCTTGGCGGCCGAGGGATCGGCTACATTAGATGAGCATGCCCTAAAAAACCATCGCCATCTAGCTGTGTCTAGCTCGCTCTCCGGTCACTCCCCCCCCCCCCCCCCCAACACCAGCGGGATACGGGCTCTGATTTGTCCCCTTTGGCTGCAGGCCGCATGCCTTCACCAAGGCGCAAGCGGCCCCACGTTTCGCTTCTCATGGGGACAGGGGCTGACAACCAGTTGCTGGTTAGGCCTGGGTCTGCCTATGAGAATGCTGTGCTGTCAAGCGGCTCCCACGCCACACATTCTGCGTCTGTGTTTGGTGAGCCTGGTGTTGTGTCTGTCAACGACGAAGGTTGTCAGCGGGGGAACTCGAGGCCCAGGGGGTCGCAGCGTGAGTTCCCCCAGCCCCGCCCTCGCCAGGCCGGGAATCACGTTAGTGCCTCCCACGGCCAGAAGACCGGCGGTGGTCAGTCAGGCATGCGTGATTTGGGTGGTAGTAATATCACTGCAGGGCTACGGTGTGTAGGAACCCACCCTATCGGGCAGTGAGGGGACCACCCGCCTTGCATGTCCAGCTGTAGAACAGATCCTCAGCAGTCCATGCCGGGGAGATGTTCAGTGGGGGAGCTTATGTCACCCAGTGTGATGTCAGCTTCCCCCGTATCAAACCGGCCCTTTCTGTCGGGGTCCCCCCTTGGGTGCGATTGCCTCGTTGGTAGTGTCAGGGTGCGATATCCCGGCTCCGCGAGACGCCCTGCTCGCGCGGTTGGTGAGTCCAGGGTTGGCAACGCACAGCTGGTGGGACCGGGCCAGCGCCAAGTGGTGGCGGGTGCGCTTTGCGATTATCATCACATATGGCTACAACAGTGCCATATGTCGAGGTGGATGGAGAGAACGCTGAGGCGGGGACTTGTGTTGCAGTTTGCACAACCCCACCCTCCGTTTTCAGGTTTGGTAATAATAATAATAATAATAATAATACATCTATTTTATATAGCGCTTTTCCAGGTGCTCAAAGACGCTTCACATGGGCAGGAGAGACAAACTATGGCAAAACAAAAAAACAGAACAAAACAGAACAAAAATAATACATGACAAAATAAAATAAAACCGACAGAATTAGAGGTCAAAAGCAAGATTGAAAAGGTGGGTTTTGAGGGCTGATTTAAAAGATGTCAGGGTGTTTGCATCACGGATATGGCTGGGGAGGGCATTCCAGAGGGAGGGGGCAGCAGCAGCAAAGGCCCTGTCGTGGTACAGACCCTATTGTCAGGGTCAGCAGCAGTGACAGCTCTGGCAGACAAGATCCAATCTCTGTTGGCGAAGCAAGCCATTGTCGTGGCGGAAAGGAGGACGCGATGCGTGGCGTTTACTCCCGGTATTTTCTGGTGCCCAAGAAATCGGGAGGTGTCAGACCTATTCTGGATCTGTCTGCGTTCAATCGGCTGATTGTGGCGAGGCGGTTCAGGATGTTGACCGTAAAACACCTGATAAGCTCTGTGAATGAATGAATGAATGAAAACTTTATTTAACAGATTGCAGAATGGGTACAATACAGTACGGCTCAATACACACAATTGTTAAGGGGATGCAGACCTGAGAAAGACGTTTGTCTTGTTTCCATCAGGGTCCCCCATTTTCAATTCATATAGACATTTATGACATACACAACATACATGACATTTATGGCATAGGGACATATAGGTATTTAGTACTGATACATTTGTGACATAAACGGTATTCAAATATACAGTACTGTTACCCCTAGATCCTGACAGAGTATAATCATATGATGGGGAGGGGACTGTACATTAGGAGGGGGTGGGTGGGTGGGAGAGAAATATACATACGGCGGGGAGGGAATATATACATATATATATATATATATATATATATATATATATATATATATATATATATTAGTGCTGTCAGGCGATTAAAATTTTTAATCTAATTAATTACAGGTTTTGTAATTAATTAATCGAATTAATCGCATTTTAATCGCATATTTATATTTCATATTCATATAAATATTTAAAATTCAAGGACATTACATTATTGTAGCAGGTGACTGATCAATTAAATACACCAAGAAGAATGCTTTAGAAATCAATTTTATTAAATAAATAAAATAAATAAAATGAAAACATACCTCTCAATAAGGTAACATTTGTTGCTGATACAGCTAACAGTTTACACTAAGCTACAGTATCCTCAAATCAGGGTCTACTGCAGGGTCTACTGCAGGATCTAGTGCAGGGTCTACTACAGGGTCTACTGTATGCATGACATCTATTCCTCAGCTTGTTTACATTGTCTGAGTGTAAGGCTGCCCTCTTCTTTTGGACTATGTGACCTGCAAGTGAAGAATGCTTTAGAAATCAATTCTATTAAATTGAATAAATAAATAAATAAAATGAATGAAAACATACCTCTCAATAAGGTAACATTTGTTGCCGATACAGCCAATAACAGTTTACACTAAGCTACAGTATCCTCAAAAATCAGGGTCTAGTGCAGGGTTTACTACAGGGTCTACTGTATGCATGACATCTATTCCTTGAGCCAATTGCTAAGACAAACAAGCTTCAGCTTGTTTACATTGTCTGTGTGTAAGGCTGCCCTCTTCTTTTGGACTATGTGACCTGCAAGTGAAGAATGCTTTAGAAATCAATTTTATTAAATTGAATAAAATAAAATGAATGAAAACATACCTCTCAATAAGGTAACATTTGTTGCTGATACAGCCAATAACAGTTTACACTAAGCTACAGTATCCTCAAAAATCAAAACAGCCCACAGCAAGCTAGTGTCTGGGGGCATGACTACAGGGTCTAGTACAGTGTCTACTACAGTGTCTGGGGGCATGACTACAGGGTCTAGTACAGTGTCTACTACAGTGTCTGGGGGCATGACTACAGGGTCTAGTACAGTGTCTACTACAGTGTCTGGGGGCATGACTACAGTGTCGGGGGTCTTTATCCATGGAATAATCAAAGTATACAAAGCATAATCCGTGCCTGGGAAGGCGGGCTGTCGTCGGCAGAATAATCCGGTATACAGGTCCACTCGCTCGTCGGCTCTGGGGCTCCTCGGGTGCAGCTTCACGTGGGGTCAACCACCCTGGATAAGCAGCCAGTTCTCTGCCCGAAACGATGGGGTACTGACTACGGTAGTATTCTCACCGCACGAAGCACTATATATTAACAGACTATTATTAGCTTAATAGACTACGTCCAACTCGACGATATAGTGCCAAATATGACTATTCAAATATTAATATACTGACTACAGGGTCTAGTACAGTGTCTACTACAGTGTCTGGGGGCATGACTACAGGGTCTACTACAGTGTCTGGGGGCATGACTACAGGGTCTAGTACAGTGTCTGGGGGCATGACTACAGGGTCTAGTACAGTGTCTGGGGGCATGACTACAGGGTCTAGGGGCATGACTACAGGGTCTAGTACAGTGTCTACTACAGTGTCTGGGGGCATGACTACAGGGTCTAGTACAGTGTCTACTACAGTGTCTGGGGGCATGACTACAGGGTCTAGTACAGTGTCTACTACAGTGTCTGGGGGCATGACTACAGGGTCTAGTACAGTGTCTACTACAGTGTCTGGGGGCATGACTACAGGGTCTAGTACAGTGTCTGGGGGCATGACTACAGGGTCTACTACAGTGTATGGGGGCATGACTACAGGGTCTAGTACAGTGTCTGGGGGCATGACTACAGGGTCTAGTACAGTGTCTGGGGGCATGACTACAGGGTCTAGTACAGTGTCTGGGGGCATGACTACAGGGTCTAGTACAGTGTCTGGGGGCATGACTACAGGGTCTAGTACAGTGTCTGGGGGCATGACTACAGGGTCTACTACAGTGTCTGGGGGCATGACTACAGTGTCTACTACAGTGTCTGGGGGCATGACTACAGTGTCTACTACAGTGTCTGGGGGCATGACTACAGTGTCTACTACAGTGTCTGGGGGCATGACTACAGGGTCTAGTACAGTGTCTGGGGGCATGGTCTACTACAGTGTCTGGGGGCATGACTACAGGGTCTGGGGGCATGACTACAGGGTCTAGTACAGTGTCTGGGGGCATGGTCTACTACAGTGTCTGGGGGCATGACTACAGGGTCTACTACAGTGTCTGGGGGCATGACTACAGGGTCTAGTACAGTGTCTGGGGGCATGGTCTACTACAGTGTCTGGGGGCATGACTACAGGGTCTGGGGGCATGACTACAGGGTCTAGTACAGTGTCTGGGGGCATGACTACAGGGTCTAGTACAGTGTCTGGGGGCATGACTACAGGGTCTAGTACAGTGTCTGGGGGCATGACTACAGGGTCTACTACAGTGTCTGGGGGCATGACTACAGTGTCTACTACAGTGTCTGGGGGCATGACTACAGTGTCTACTACAGTGTCTGGGGGCATGACTACAGTGTCTACTACAGTGTCTGGGGGCATGACTACAGGGTCTAGTACAGTGTCTGGGGGCATGGTCTACTACAGTGTCTGGGGGCATGACTACAGGGTCTGGGGGCATGACTACAGGGTCTAGTACAGTGTCTGGGGGCATGGTCTACTACAGTGTCTGGGGGCATGACTACAGGGTCTACTACAGTGTCTGGGGGCATGACTACAGGGTCTAGTACAGTGTCTGGGGGCATGGTCTACTACAGTGTCTGGGGGCATGACTACAGGGTCTGGGGGCATGACTACAGGGTCTAGTACAGTGTCTGGGGGCATGACTACAGGGTCTAGTACAGTGTCTGGGGGCATGGTCTACTACAGTGTCTGGGGGCATGACTACAGGGTCTACTACAGTGTCTGGGGGCATGACTACAGGGTCTACTACAGTGTCTGGGGGCATGACTACAGGGTCTACTACAGTTTCTGGGGGCATGACTACAGGGTCTACTACAGGGTCTGGGGCATGACTGCAGGGTCTAGTGCAGGGTCTAGTGCAGGGTCTACTGTATGCATGACAAATCTATTCCTTGAGCCAATTGCTAAGACAAACAAGCTTGTTTACATTGTCTGAGAGTAAGGCTGCCCTCTTCTTTTGGACTATGTGACCTGCAAGTGAAAATAGCCTCTCACATGGCACAGAGGTAGCAGGAGTAGCCAGATATTTGCGAGCAAGAGGAGACAGCTGTCCATAGGCTTTTGCGTGAGCTGCCCACCACTCCAGTGGACAGTCATTCATTCCGATGCTGGGCTCAGCTTTGTAGAGGTCTAATTGTCCTGACAGTACCCTGACTTCATCTGAATCAGAGTCTGAAGACAGCAGGAGGAGGGTCCTCTTCGCTGGTGGCTCGTCCTCTGTGGCTTGTGGAGCAGCTTTGTCTGCTTCTGGTCCTGGCAGCATCTCTTTAAGCCAGGTCCACACCTAATAAGAGGGACAATTAATTAGTTGCATAGGACTTTTCATGACAGCCTAAGGACTTAACACTGGTCTTCTCATTCACACACACACCTCATCCCTCTCGTCCTTTGGTACGCTCTTCAAGTCCTTGAATCGCGGGTCGAGGGCTGTAGCCAGCTTCAGCCATCTGTTGTTGAGGGTCGCTTTGCGTGCGTCCAGGTCCTTCGTGAAGCTGGCCTTGAACTTTACCATGTAGCCCGGATCCTCCTCGTTGAGGTCCATGATGCGGTTTAGGTGGCAGAGTGCGGGGAGCACCACAGAGCATGAGACGTAGGTTTCCCCTCCAAGGAGCTCAGTCACATACCTGCAGTGAAACAAGAGAGCGAGAGAGAAAGAGGTGAAGGTGTGTGTATGAGAGGGAGATAGGTGTGTGTATGGGGGAGAGAGGGGGGGTGAGGTGTGTGTATGGGAGAGAGATAGGTGTGTGTATGGGGGAGAGAGGGGGGGGGGTGAGGTGTGTGTATGGGAGAGAGAGGGGTGAGGTGTGTGTATGGGGGAGAGAGGGGGGGGGTGAGGTGTGTGTATGGGAGAGAGATATGTGTGTGTATGGGGGAGAGAGGGGGGGGTGAGGTGTGTGTATGGGAGAGATAGGTGTGTGTATGGGGGAGAGAGGGGGGGGGTGAGGTGTGTGTATGGGAGAGAGATAGGTGTGTGTATGGGGGAGAGAGGGGGGGTGAGGTGTGTGTATGGGAGAGATAGGTGTGTGTATGGGGGAGAGAGGGGGGGGTGAGGTGTGTGTATGGGAGAGAGATAGGTGTGTGTATGGGGGAGATTGGGGGGTGAGGTGTGTGTATGGGAGAGAGAGAGTGGGGTGTGAGGTGTGTGTATGGGGGAGAGAGAGAGAGGAGGGGGGTGTATGGGGGAGAGAGAGAGGGAGAGACACTTACCTGCAGGGCTCAAGTACAAGCTCCAGCTTCTTCAGTTTGTCACACTCTGTGGGGGTCAGCATGGACAGCTTGTGGTTCTGTTGGGCCAAAGTGGCAGTCACAGCCTCCTGGTTCCTCAGGTACCGTGAGATCATGGCCAGTGTCGAATTCCACCTTCCAATTCAATAAAATAACTATTAGTCCCACTGGGGGTTGTTAATGCAGCATGATGCAATTGTACAGAATACAAAGAAATAAACACACACACACACTAAATTTACCCTAAGCATACAACAGGTAGTTAAACAGTCTCACCTTGTGGATACATCTTGTATCATGGGCTCTTTTGCTTGTCCGAGGGCAGTCTGCTGCTGCTGCAGTTCTTCTGTACTGGCAGGGCTGTGCTTGAAGTGGCCTACAATCTTGCGGCACTTTGCCAGGGTGGTGTCAAGGCTTCTGTCCTCAAGGGAGACTGTGATGGTTCTTTGCAGCACGTGTGCAGCACATGGCATGTGCTGGAACGGCATATAGCGCGCTGCTGCTATCATATTACGGGCGGAATCAGTCCCAATAGATGTGACTTTATCTTTTATATTCCACTCCTCTATTACGGTGTTGAACTGTTCAGCACACGCATCGGCGAAATGGCGGCCCACAGTTTTGGTCACCGTTAATGCAAATGATTGCAGTTTCCACTCAGTATCGATCAAGTGCACTGTGACACCCAAATAATTATGATTGCCCACCGACGTCCAGTGATCACCCGTTAGGGCCATTGGGCCAGCCCGTGCCAACACTTCTTCCCTCGCCTCCCTCTCTGTGTCATACATGTTGTGGATCCTTTTCATCACTGTAGCTCTCGAGGGTAGCTTGTAATTTGGGTCAGACGACGCTATTCGAAATGACTCCGCTAAACCCTTATCTTCCACTATAGCTATTGGCCTACAATATTTTGCTATCCACTTCGCGACGCTGTTGGTTAGTTTGTCTGTGGTGGATTTACTCAACCGTTTGCCTAACGGTAATTCTCCAAGAGTGGTTTGACGAAGCGTGCGAGTTGCTCTGGAGCTAACGTTAGCTACACTGGAGCTGCTCGAACAACTTGCCTGGACATGTTTAGCGTTCATGTGATACGTTAGACTAGAGCAGCTTCGGTGATACGCAAATTCTTTTTGACATAAGCTACATATTACAATGGTCTTGTTTACTGTCCCATCTATATTCTTTTTGAAATTGAACTTGCCGTTCATAGGTCCCAGGAGTATCGCCTCGGGTGATGCTGACATCTTGTTCCAGCTGAGCTAATTCCTTTGTGTGTTTGTTTTGTTTGATAGACGACGCATGTGTGAAGTGACGATCAAGTAGGCTACAGGTCATTCAATGGGCCAAGTTTAATACGCCCAACTCAAGCGTGGATTTCAAAATAAAAGCGCACCGATTTGCCACTTGTCTAAAGTAAATATAGGTCGGCTGTAATTAATTTTGCGTCAATTTTCATAACGCGATAATTTGCTGTGTAATTAATTAATCTAATTAACGCGATAAACTGACAGCCCTAATATATATATATATATATATATATATATATATATATATATATATATATATATATATATATATATATATATATATATATATATGTGGTGGGGAGGAGACTGTCTATTAGGAGGTGGTGGGGGTTTTGGGCATTTACGTGGCGGTTTTCGAATTGCAGCCTCCCGTAGGTGCTCTTTAAGAGCGGTTTTGAATGTGGGTAGGGATTCACATTCCTTTACAGCTTTGGGTAGGGCGTTCCACATTGATGTGGCATAATTGCGAAGCGTGTTTAGTCCCTTGTTTGAGCCGAATCTGGGTTTAACATGATTTGTTGAGCTTCCTCTGGTGTAGTGGTTGTGGTATTCACTGACCTTTGGGAAGTATTTTGACATGTACATGGGTACCTTAGTCGTATAGTGTATCTTGTAGACCAGGCCCATTGCAAGTTGCTGTACTCTGTCGTCTACTCTAAGCCATCCTAGGTTGTCAAAGTGGGCAGGGGTGAGGTGGGTTCTGGGGGTAAGGTCAAGTAGTAGTCTGACCAGTTTGTTTTGTGATGTTTGTAATTTTGTTTTAAGCGCCTTTGAGGTGCTTTGGTAGCATGAGGTGCACGCATAGTCGTAGTACCCTTGAATGAGTGCTCCTGCCAGAGTCTTCAGGGTATTCTTGTTTACCAGAGAGGAGATCCGGTACAAGAATCTAGTTCGTTGGTTGACTTTCTTTATTACATTGGATGCCATTTTGTCACAGGAAAGATTTGCCTCTAGGATGGAACCCAGGTAGGTAATTTCGTCTTTCCTTGTGACAATATTGTCACCCACTGCAACTGAGAAGCCGTCGGTCTTGCTGAGTTTGTTATTTGAACCGAAGAGAATGGACTCTGTTTTGCCCATGCGTAATGATAGTTTGTTATCAGCGAGCCATATGCAGATTTTGCCTAGTTCCGAGCTGAGGGTTTTTTCAACCTGCAACTTGTTCTTGTCAGAGACCAGCAGGGCTGAGTCGTCCGCAAACAGGAACAAGTTGCAGTCACAGGCTGACGACATGTCATTTGCATAAATTAGGAAGAGTAGCGGTCCTAGTATGCTTCCTTGTGGAACACCACAGCTCACTGTGAGGGGGGGGGATAGAGTACCGTTTACCTCTACCATCTGTTCTCTCCCCTCCAGGTAGGATTGCATCCAGCTCACTGATAGTGGGAGTGGGAGACTGGTTCACCTCCATAGACCTGAAGGATGCATACTTTCACATCCCGATCTTCCCCCCTCACATGAAATTCCTTCGCTTCCTTTTTCAGGGTGTAGCGTACGAATACCAGAGGCTGCCGTTCGGCTATTCTCTGTCCCCTCGCATATTCACCAAGTGCGTGGAGACCGCGCTGGAGCCTCTACGTCGTCAGGGGATACGAGTTATTTTCTATCTCGACGACATTCTGCTCCTCAGGGAGGAGGAGGTTGCCAGGTCTCATACCAGGCTGGTGGTGGAATTTCTCACCAGTCTGGGTTTTTCTGTGAACTGGAAGAAGAGTACTCCTCTTCCCAGTCAACAGGTGGAGTACTTGGGCTTGGTTCTAAGCTCAAGGCCCATGAGGGCAACCCTCTCAGAGCGACGGCGAGAGGATATTCTCGGCGCGCTCAGGGGGTTCCGTCCTGGCAGGACGGTTACGGTGCTGTCCGTGATGCGCCTGCTCGGTATGATGGCGTCTGCTCACTATGTGGTGTTACGACCCTGGCTCAAAGGCACGCAACCTATGTGCAAACCAACACCAAAACCCCGTGCTCTAACTCAAAATGCTACTATATCAAGGAACTATTAGTGTAAACCAAAGGACAAGGACTGGAAGAACGTGACAGCTCTTCCTCTAAGCACAGACACTGCATGTGTGTTACCAGGGCTGGTTTTAAAGCTCCCAGCAGGTAACCAATCAGCACTAATTAGCTAATTGGCAGCCCTCAACCTGCATGCACAGTGACACAGGAGTGATCAGGCTCCTGGTACATAACACCTCCCACACCAAACTGGTTGCCCCAGAGGCAACCACCACACAACAACCCATAAACAAAAACAACAAAAACAACTGTGACTCATTAATTGTCAGGGCCACTACCACAACAGCGATAGCGGGTCGGCCCCTGTCGAACACGACCACCAACCGTGTTGTATGCTCCCTTTCAACAGGCCGCTCCACCGATACCGACCTGTCAAAAATAGACTGAGAACTAATCTCACTGCGCTCAACAGAACAGAACACAGCCAAACAAAAACCATAGATCACTGATACCACCACCGCGCCCATATCCATCCCACCTGGCACTGGCAGTTCAGGATACTGCAAACCGTGAACATCCAGAGTAGGATGTACCGCCTCAGGTACAACCCCACCGTCCCTGGAACATGGCAGTACGACAGTCACAAAAACGTCTGGAACACCATCTAAAATGGCGTCACCCAAAGTAACATTGTCCTGATCAAAATCAAAATGGCTGCCACTCAACAGACCAGGTCGCGAAGGCGGCTCCTGCTCCACAGGACACAGGTAACTAGGTTGACCATCACACCTAGTGCATGGCAGAGAATCAGTGTGGACATGTGGATCAATGTCAGAATCATCAACTGACATACTGGGACCATCCCTGCCCACAAGTGAAACATTAGGGACAATAGAGCTACTGTGGGAAGGCTGGCAGCCTAAGTCAGGCTTAGTAGCCTCTCCAACTAGAACGGTGTCACATGAAACAACAGCACCTCTCATAGCATCCTTCCCACACTCATCCTCCAATTCGTTCGTGGCCTCAGCCACCGTACAGGCTGGGAAGACCTTGAGACACTGCGCTGCCATATCATCTCCTGCCACATGCTTCTCCGGCACGCATGTCAACTCTGGTTTCACCACCGGGCCTAACACAAAGCCACAATCAAGAGAATCATTATGCAGAGGTACATCCACAGTGTGCTTTCCAAAATTCTCACCAGGTACACATTTTAATTCAACAAAGAATGTGTCACTAAGTGTAATGTCCCAAGTCGAAGTATCAACAACATCACTTTTGTCCTTTGACATTTCCCGTGCCACAGCACACACAGGGAACACTTCTGGATGTTTCTGTGCCAGCTCATTAGGGACCTCAGAAACCACAGGAATGGGAGTTACAACTGGAGTAGCCAACACTTTGTCACCAGCCAAATCATTCCCTAGAATGAAGGACACCCCCTTTATGGGAATGTGAGAACATACCCCCACAACAACATTGCCTGATACTAAGGGAGAATTGAGCGTGACCTCATGCAAAGGTGCATCCACAAATCCACCCCCAAAGCCCCGAACAACGACACCGGAATGCAAAGAAGAGTTTTCTGAAAACGGCAAAACCCCCTCCAGAATGAGGGACTGAAAAGCACCGGTATCTCTCCAAATTGTTATAGCCTGTTTGGACTCTAGTGCATTAGTCAGGGAAACAAATCCATCCATCATAAACCTTGAGGAACCCTCGAGCTCTTTGTCCACACGTTTGATACTTCCCCCATCACCCTCTAACGTTGGCATAGGCGTCCTGCATATGGTTTCTACCAGAGCCACGGTTCTGAAATTTTTCTGCTCAAGCACCGGGCACCCAGCAACGATATGACCAGGTTCTTTACAGTAGAAACAGATAATCCCTTCTGGGAATGCACTAGCAGAACCACTAGGAGGTGAAGTTAACTGACCAGCAGACACAGGTTTTGGGAAACGGCCCCCCTGAACAGGACACCTATCCCCGGTAGTGTTAGGACTAACACGGTAGTCCTCCAAAACCACGGACTTGTGTGTCAACACAAACTTATCAGCGAAGACAGCGGCGTCGCCTATCTTCGATACCTTACGCTCATTTAGATGTGTGGAAACGGTATCAGGAACACATCTTTTAAATTCCTCTAGGAGAATCAACTGCCTAAGCTGCTCTCTTGACTCTGCCTTCTGAGAAGTGCACCACCTGTCAAACAGGTTCTCCTTCTCCCTTCCAAATTCAACATAAGACTGTCCCTCCGACCTGCGATAACCTCTAAAACGCTGACGATAGGCCTCGGGGACCAACTCATAAGCCCTCAATATGGAAGCTTTAACAAGCTCATAATCAGCGCTTTGTTCAAGGGACAGAGCAGTATAGGCTTCTTGTGCCCTACCAACTAAAACACATTGCAGCAGCAGTGTCCAGGCGGCATCAGGCCACTTCAATGTGGTTGCCACCCGTTCAAAAAGGGGAAAATATTTCTCCACGTCTTTCTCAAAAAATGGAGGCACCATCCTAATATTCCTGCCTACATCAAAACCGGAACGTGACTCTGAATGCAGAGCACCCGCCTGTAAGGCAGCATGCTTAAACTCAAGCTCCTTCTGCGCACGCTCGTGCACCAGCAACATTTGTCTCTCCTCCAGCAACATTTGTCTCTCCTTAAGCTCCCGCTCCTCTTTCCTCTCTTTAAGCTCACGCTCCTCTCTCCTCTCTCTCTCCTTAAGCTCACGCTCCTCTCTCCTCTCCTCACGCTCCTGCTCTAGCTGCCTTTCCTTAAACTCCAACTCCCTAATCCTCCACTCACCCTCTGCACCAGGTAATAGCGGAGACGCGTCAGACAAAGGAGGCTCATCCACCCTCTCCTCAAGCACCTGCTCTCCAATGAGTAACACCCTTAAAGCACTCAAGGCAGTCGGCTTCAAACGTTTCTCACTTGCAGTAAGCTCTACCCTGTAGTGCACAGCAAGTTCTAGAAGTTGTTCCTTGGAAAACTTCCCCAACATATCATGAGACGGGTGATCAACAAAGTCCTTGATGGAAGCCATCGTTACTGTACCAGTCACCACAAGCTACTCACTATACTTTACAGTCACGAAGAACCACTAACGAACCACGAAGAACCACTAAAGAACCACTGAAAAACCACTAAAGACCCACCAAGGAACCACTGAAGACCCCCTAACGAACCACTGAAGAACCACGAAGAACCACTGAAGAACCATGAAGAACCACTGAAGAACCACTGAAGAACCACTGAAGAATGCTAATGCCAATAAAAACAATAAAGGGACGCGGTGGAAATGTGTGCTCTACTAATGTGAGCGCACCTTTCTAATTTGCAAAAACAAATAAAAAAAAAAACAACCACCCTGAAATAAATAGACGTGTCATACACGCAGGGTGTCAGGTGCTAACAGGTATGTTAACCAAACACTCAAAACAAACAAAACAAATACAACAAACAAATTCAAACAGGTGGCCCTTCTAACCTGATATGACTACTTATGCTTCCACATCTAAACTGCAGTCACAACCGGCCCACCACATGTCTACCCTAAGAAACACTAAATCAGGCCCTACCACACTACCTGTGTTTTCTGGCCCCCTAATCTACCTACCCTTAAACTAATGCCCTGTAGACCTAACCATCTTCAACCACACCTGCTACCAGTCAAAGATCATACTTGACCATCCACCCGTCCAGTACATGATACAGTACCAGACAAGTAGATGGTGCCAATCCCTTCCCTGACTGCCCCAGGAGTATGTGGTGCACAGGAAGCTAACCAACAACCAGAAAATAATGTCCCTATCTACATGTGGTGCCCACTAAACTATATATTTTAACAGCATAAGTAGTCACATCAAATTACAAACAAATAAGGCATACTCACCTGTTTGACGAAAACGGCTCAAGCCCCCACGTTACACAATATGTAACGAACACCTCCCAAACCATAATACCATGACACCCTGTGTAACACAAAAAAAAACCACCAAACAAATTTCTAGGGGTAAAATATCCCGGACGAGCGCCCAACCTTCTCTCTCTCTCTCTCTCTCTCTCTCTCTCTCTCTCTCTCTCTCTCTCTCTCTCTCTCTCTCTCTCTCTCTCTCTCTCTCTCTCTCTCTCTCTCTCTCTCTCTCTCTCTCTCTCTCTCTCTCTCTCTCTCTCTCTCTCTCTCCCCTCTCTCTCCCCCTCTCTCTCCTCTCTCTCTCTCTCTCTCTCTCTCTCTCTCTCTCTCTCTCTCTCTCTCTCTCTCTCTCTCTATCTATCTCTCTATCTCTCTCTCTCTCTCTTTCTCTCTGTTACTGTGTTTTAGGGGTTTATGCAGGATGTGTACTAGTGGTCTTTTGACCTGTGTGTACGTGCTGTATATGTGTGTGTACATGAGTGTGTGCTGTGTGTGTGTGTGTGTGTGTGTGTGTGTGTGTGTGTGTGTGTGTGTGTGTGTGTGTGTGTGTGTGTGTGTGTGTGTGTGTGTGTGTGTGTGTGTGTGTGTGTGTGTGTGTGTGTGTGTGTGTGTGTGTGTGTGTGTCGGGCCACGCGTCGGGCCACGCGTCTGCTCTGCCCCATATCTCATAATGGCCAGTATGATAATATAACGAAAGGTTATCCTATAACCTAGTTATATGAATACTGGCTGAGCGTCTCGCTCTTAGCGCCCTGAGGTCCCTTGGTTGGGTTTTCAGTGTTGGAAATCTTTCTGAGGAAGGTAGAGTGTGACCATGTCCGGCGTCATATAGTGGGACGCAGGGGCGTGCATGTGAGTGCATTTGTTGTTTCGTGAGCACATTATGTGCTAGGAGATAAGAGATATCTCATAATGGCGAAGAACGAGACGCTCAGCCAGTATTCATATAACTAGGTTATAGGATAACCTTTCGTTATGCTGCTCTGATTAAAGGTTATGTTACAGTGGTATGTGGTTCAGTTATGCTGCTCTGATTAAAGGTTATGTTACAGTGGTATGTGGTACAGTTAGGCTGCTATGTTACAGTGGTATGTGGTCCAGTTATGCTGCTCTGATTAAAGGTTATGTTAAAGTGGTATGTGGTCCAGTTATGGCCAATTATTTAAAGCCCCAATCCGAGATCATTTTCTGGAAGAGTATATATATATATATATATCCACATCTGTCTGTACATACCTGCATTAAAAAAAATCCTTTTTACATGTAGATACTATAACTATATCTGTACATATCCCTTACCTACTTAGTTACGCTGCTGGCCAGTACGACTACTATCATAGTGTCTTTATACCTGTATCACTGTGCATATTAATACTACTGTAAACTCTGTACATACCGCTGGTGTGGTGATGAGATCATGTGGTGATGAGATCGTGTGGTGATGAGATCATGTGGTGATGAGATCATGTGATGATGAGATCATGTGGTGGGATTGCGTGGTGATGAGATCATGTGGTGATGAGATCATGTGGTGATGAGATGTGGTGATGAGATCATGTGGTGATGAGATGTGGTGATGAGATCTGGTGATGAGATCATGTGGTGATGAGATCATGTGGTGATGAGATCATGTGGTGATGAGATGTGGTGATGAGATCATGTGGTGATGAGATCATGTGGTGGTGAGGTTTATTTAGCAATTTTCTCATCTACATCATAGAGCTGTAATTAACACAACACGTGGATACAATGTCCCCGATGACATCACTGGTGGCTTTAAGGTATTGTGGCATTATGTTGTGTCTCTTTGGATCTGGTGGGGTGTGTGCGTGTAGGTTAATCTGGTGCACACAACCTAGTGTTTACTGAAATGTAGGGGACTAATGGATGACGACTTCGTCCCTACCTTCTACTGTTTCTTATTGTGTCTCAATCCAACTCACAATGTTTCGCTTTCAAACCAAAAGCTGATTTCAACAAAAGTATGAAAACAAGTACAAAGTACAATCATTCATTCAGATGACGCTTTTATCCAAAGAGACTTACAAATTCTCTACAACAAGTCAGCAGGAAGGTTACAACTCTGGCAGCTAAGGGTAAGTAAGATTGTTCATCAAATAATGTCGAACTTCAAGTTTAAGTTCAAGTTTCTTTATTAGTTGTCATACAGAAGTACTGAATACTTTATTCAAAATGCTTCTTTCTGTTTCGCTCCAGAGACTGTGCTAGGCAAAAATAGATAATAAAATAAGTATAGCAAGTATAAAATAGAAGTCAAGTACGTAGAGTAGACAAAAATGTTCAGTATATACATATATACAATGCTCTATGTAGAGTAGAAGTAACTGAGTTACCATACAATATACTATACAGTGCAAAGCAGAAGTGGGATGAGGTACAATTTAGGTACAATATAATTTACAGTAAGGTGTAATGAGGTATGGGTTGTAGTGCAAATTCTTTACCGATAAATATAAAGTGTGCTTAGGTGTACTAAAGTGGTTAAAGTGGGTGCTGCAGTGAGTTGTATGTTTAAAATGAGTGTGTGCGTGTGGATGTGTGTGCTGTGAGTGCATTTGATGGTTGTTACATAGTGTTATTGTTCGTTGAGCAACCTGATGGCCTGGGGATAGAAGCTTCTTCTGAGTCTCTCTGTGCTTGCCATGAGACTCCGGTATCGCTTGCCTGACCGCAGCAGTTCAAAGAGGCAGTTGTTTGGGTGGCTCGAGTCTTTGATAATTCTCTTAGCCTTGCCCATGCACCGCTTGTTGTAAATGCCCTGGAGAGTGGGAAGCCCCCCTCCAATTGTGCGTTCGGCTGAGTGGGCCACTCTCTGTAGTCTGCTACGGTCTTGTGCGGTGCTATTCCCAAACCAGGAGGTGATATTGCCAGTCAGGATGCTCTCTATTGTGCATGAGTAGAAGTTCTTAAGGATCTTCTGACTGACTTGGAACTTCCTTAGGTGTCTGAGGAAGTAGAGGTGTTGCTGTGCCTTCTTCACAACACTGTCAATGTGTGAGGTCCATGTCAAGACCTCGGATATGTGGACTCCGAGGTACTTAAAACTGTTCACTCTCTCAACCGGAGCCCCGTTGATGCTGAGGGGGCTGTAGTCCCTGACCCCCGACCTCCTAAAGTCCACAATCATCTCCTTTGTTTTGCTGACGTTCAGGGAGAGGCTGTTCTCTTGACACCATCCCGCTAGAACCTTGACCTCCTCCAGGTAGGCCCTCTCGTCGTTTGCAGAGATCAGGCCCACCACTACTGTGTCGTCAGCAAATTTGATGATTGTGTTGTTGTTCCGCTGTGCCACACAGTCATGTGTGTACAGGGATGGATGAGGAGGTGCAGTTGCCTGCTCTCACCACCTGGGGTCTGCCCATCAGGAAGTCCAAGACCCACTGGCAGAGGTCATAGTTCAAGCCCAGGTCCCTGAGCTTGGCTATGAGTTTGGAGGGGACTATGGTATTGAATGCTGAGCTGTAGTCAATGAACAGCATTCTCACATAGTTCCCCTGCCTCTTGTCCAGGTGTGATGCTGCTGTGTGCAGCACATGGGCTATGGCGTCCTCCGTGGACCTGTTGTGGCGGTATGCAAATTGCAGGGGGTCCAGGTTGATGGGGAGGGAGGAGCAGATGTAGCCCTTTACTAGCTTCTCAAAGCACTTCATGGCTATGGAGTGTTGAGTGCATATCCCTTACCTATACTCTTACTAGTTACGCTGCTGGCCAGTACGACTACTAGCATAGTGTCTTTATACCTGTATCACTGTACATATTAATACTACAACTTTGTAGGGCGGCTACGTGGCGTAGTGGGCAAGGCACTCACCACGAAATCTGGAGACGCTGGGCTTGCCTGTTCGAGCCCAGCGCTCCACATTTGCTTTCAGTTTAGCTGGTCGTCCGTACTAATACACATTGGCCGTATTAGGGGGTGGGAAACTGATGGGTGGGGATCGGGCGTTGTGGACAGCGACTCCTACAGGTCGGTTGGTGCGCCTGCGCAGTAGAATCAGGAAGTGTCGGGGGCAGCGTGAGCCTCCCACGCGTTACTCCTCGCCACTGAGAGATCGAGCTGCGCAGGTGAAAAGATGCGACTGCTGTTACCTCAAGTACCGGAGGGGACTTGTGCTATGTATGACTTAGTCCACATTGCAGCCGGCTTGTGGGAGGCAAGAAACAGCGTTCGTGACAGGGGAGGGTTGAATTGGATGATACGAAATTGGGATGGGAGAAAATATAGAAAATGGGAGAAAAAGTGGATAAAAAAAATAAAAAATACTACTGTACAACTTTGTACATACATCGGATTAGTACTATACTCAGTAGTACTAATTCATATATTTTATACACAATTTAATCACCTGTACATTGTATATTACTGTTGCACGTTACTGTTACATTTGTACTCTGGTTGGATGCCAAACGTATTTTCGTACTGTATGATGACAATACATTTGAATTAATGTAACGGAGTAAAAAGTACACCGTTTCCTTTGAAATGTAGTGAAGTAAAAGTACAACGTTTCCTAAAATGATAATACTCAAGTACCTTGAAATTTGACTTAAGTAAAGTACTTCAGTAGAAAATACTTACCACTTTCCACCATGGCAGCAGAATGCATAATGTTCCATGACATCATCATCGCAATCCAGCCTCGTCATTAACCCTTTCACTACCACACTACAGACGGTTGAGGAGCACTTCAGAATAAATTCATCAGGAGTAGTCAGGAGTAGTAGAAGATTATGCAACAACAGAGGAACGTATGACCTACTGTCCCCCCCCACAACACACACACAAAGTACTCAATTCCTGGAAATGTTCTTATCAACTCAGGCAATGACGTTATGGTGTTTCTATACTTGTAAGTATAGTGGCTCATTACTTCCTATTGTGCAACAAACAAAAACCTTTTACTTCAAAGTAAAAGTTTACTCAGACGAAAAGTAGGATATCCTTTGGGATTTAAGTGCAGTAAAAGTAGCCTACAAAAGATCCCTAAAATGGAAATACTCAAAGTGAATTGTGAAGTACCTCAAAACTACTGGAGTGAAAACACTTGTTTTCCCACCGCTTGGTGTGGTGATGAGATCATGTGGTGGTGAGATGATGTGGTGATGAGATGGTGTGGTGGTGAGATAGTGTGGTAAGATTGTGTGGTGATGAGATCGTGTGGTGAGATTGTGTGGTAAGATTGTGTGGTGATGAGATCGTGTGGTGGTGAGATTGTGTGGTAAAATTGTGTGGTGATGAGATTGTGTGGTGATGAGATTGTGTGGTGGTGAGATCGTGTGGTGATGAGATCATGTGTTAAGATTGTGTGGTGATGAGATTGTGTGTTAAGATTGTGTGGTGATGAGATTGTGTGGTGATGAGATTGTGTGGTGGTGAAATTTTGTGGTGATGAGATCATGTGGTGGTGAGATTGTGTCGGTGATGAGATTGTGTGGTGGTGAGATTGTGTGGTGAAATCGTGTGGTGATGAGATTGAGAAAGTCAGGTTAACTCGCCAACCGTTCAGAACCAGACCTGAGTATAGTCGGGTTTTCATCGTTATTTCTTGTATTCGATATTTCCATTCATTACAGGCACACAGACTCAGGGTTAACATGGGGAATCATCCTGAGAATGCCAAAGTGCAATACAGGCCGCATCCACTCAGGTGGCAGTATCGAGCACCCTTTGAAACATTATATCTTGGCCTGTGCGTCGATCAAAAGTCTCCGGTCAGACTTTTCTTTGTCACGCAAGTGGAGCGGTTGTCCCGATCGGATTGAGAAGCGCGAAATGCTCCCGGTGCATGATGTGTGGCGGATTATCTTGGCGACACAATCGACACCAATACTGGGACTCGCAATCAGATAATTGGAATATTCTTTTTGCGGTACATCCTAGTGAAGGTAAGGCCTATATGGTATCAATCCTGCTGTGATCCAACCATGACTTCACTTCGATCACAACATATGTCTGTAACGTTACTCCACAACGTGTGCCGTTGGTGACGATCAAAGCATAAAAAACGACCCCCCCACCCTTTCATGCATTCATGATGAAACATAATACCGATAATATAGATTTGATTTCGAAATAGTAGCGTGTACAGGCGAGAAACGGCAACGTTTTTTGTGAAATGCACGTATTGCTGCATAGCGTCGTTTTCTGGGATTAGACAGGATTACTCTAAAACTATACTCATATTCACCACGGTATAAACGGGAATGTATGGATGAAAAAAGTTTTAATGTTTTTATTATTATCTTTTTGTCCCCTCCTTTTTCTCCCATCCCACTGTTAGTCGTTATGCCAATTCCCAACCCCCTTCCTGGTTGTTGCGCACTTTCCCCTACTGTTGGTCCGAGAGGCCGGAGACTGTCACATGCTTTCCTCCGACGCATGTGCAGCCAGCCGGCAGCCAGCCTGGCCGCGCAGATTCTCACTGGGAGAGTGTAACGTGTGGGAGGCCGCACTACCTCTCTCCAGATCCTACCCTCGCTGAGCAGGCGCCCCGACCGAACTGTAGGGGTCGCTGTCCACAACGCCCAGGACCCACCCGCCAGCTTTCCCCACCCCTAATACTTCCAATTGTATTAGTGTGAACGGCCAGCCAAGCTGGTGACAACGGCGGGAGCTGGATTCGACGAACGCAATCTCCGCTACGCCACCTGACCGCCCAAAAAAGTTTTTCTTTAACACATATTGAACGATAGATAGTCGATGTCAAATGTGCCATAGTATTGTATCCATAGCTATAATATAGAATAATAGTTATAGCCCTGCAAACACCGCCATTTATTCCTATCTTTTAGAGCGTCGGCGTGGTAAGTACGAACGATGCTCAACTGCGTGGCGTCCAAAGAGTTAATCACCTGTACATCCTATATTACTATTACACTTTACTCTTACATTTGCACTCTGCTTAGATGCCCAGACTTCTTTTCATTGTGCTGTATGATGATGACAATACATTTTAATCTAATCTAATCTAATAAACACGTGTCACTTTTGAAGAATGGCGTGTTGAGGAGTGAGGAGGACTCTCTGCCTAAATGAGTCTCTGAGTGTTTGTCTCCCACTCAATCTTCTGCCTCCCCGGTGGGAAAAAGAACGGACTGCCAGTGTTCTGTTCAAAGAAAATGTTATATTGAGTGTTACGTTGAGAGATTATTTTACGCTCTTCACTCTAGTAGAAGATTGATTATCTGAAGACATGGCTGCAGGTAGCGTGGAACCGTACACCTGGTCAGGCTGCAATCCACACGCGTTTATGAGTTGTCCAGACAAAGACGGATCATTGGAATCGTTCGTAGGCAACATGAACAGTGAACAGAATCAATATGGCCAAACACCATATTTAAAGCCCCAATCCGGAATTCTTTTCTGGAAGAGTTTCAATCCATGTCAATTGGAAGGCCGTATGCACCAGACCCTCTCCTCTGGCAGGCGATGGAAGGCCGTACGCACCAGAACCTCTCCTCTGGCAGGCGATGGAAGGCCGTAGGCACCAGAACCTCTCCGCTGGCAGGCGATGGAAGGCCGTAGGCACCAAAACCTCTCCTCTGGCAGGCGATGGAAGGCCGTAGGTAGGTAGTAGTCTCTATAAGACATGGTGTTGCTATTTTCTCGTCTACATAATAATAATAATAATAATAATAATAATAATAATAATAATAATAATAATAATAATTATATCTTATATTTATATAGTGCCTTTCAGGAGACCCAAGGCGCTTAATAGGAGGGGGCAGCTAAGGGAAGGGGATCAGGGAACAACAAAAACAAAAGGAAAGAAAAGAAAGAAAAGAAAAGAGGGAAATCAGGCAGAGTCATTTACAAATTTGGCGAAGAGGTGGGTTTTGAGTTGGGATTTGAAGGAGTGCAGGGATGTAGCACTAAGGATGTTTGGAGGGAGTGAGTTCCAGAGGGTGGGTGCAGCAACAGAGAAGGCTCTGGGACCAACAGTCCGCATGTTGGTGGTGGGGATGTAGTGGAGAGTGGAGTCAGAGGACCGCAGCCTCCGGGGCGGGATGTAGGGATGGAGGAGGTCAGCTAGGTACCGGGGGGAAAGGGAGTGAAGTTTGTAGGTGATGAGGAGGATCTTGAAATTGATGCGGGACTTGACTGGAAGCCAGTGGAGGTGGATGAGGGTGGGGGTGATGTGGTGCCAGGACTTGGTGCGGGTGAGAACCCTAGCAGCAGAATCTTGTACGTATTGAAGCCTGTTCGGGGCATTGCTAGGTAGCCCTACGAGGACAGAGTTTGTGTAGTCGGGAGGTGACGAAGGTGTGAATGAGAGTCTCTGCTACAGAGTCGGGGAGAGGTGGCCGGAGTCTGGGAATGTTCCCGAGATGGAAAAGCTGATACATCATTTCATAGAGCTGTAATTAACACAACACGTGGATACAATGTCCCCGATGACACCACTTTCAAACCAAAAGCTGATTTCAACAAAAGTATAAAAACAAGTACAAAGTACAATCATTCATTCAGATGACGCTTTTATCCAAAGAGACTTACACATTCTGTACAAAAAGTCAGCAGGAAGGGTACAACTCTGGCAGTTAAGGGTAAGTAAGATTGTTCGTCAAATAATGTCGAACTTGAGTGTTGAGTGCATAGTTGTGTATACATATTAGTAGGTAGTAGTATAAGGATAGTAACATAGTAGTACATAGTGGTAAGGTACATAATAGTAAAAGAGAGTTAAAAAGGTTAGTATTTTTTATTAAATTCAATTAAATGTATTGATTTATTTTAATGCCAGATATTGATTGACTCATTGTGTCATTATGTCAAGTTGTTACATCAAAGCATTACAGTGGCAAAGGAGATTTCTTTTTTCTTTTCTTATATTAATAAATGTTTTACTTATATTGAAGGTTTACATGGTCGGTCCTATCACTGTCACAACTCGGGACTTGAGAACGACAGGTTATGTATATAACCTAGTTATACGAGTACTGGCTAAGCGTCCCGCTCTTAAGCCATACCGAGATATACCTCATCTCATGTACCTATTGTACTCCATCAACGAATAAAACCAAAATACACCCCTCACCTGCCAGGCCCCGCCCCTAGTGGCATGCTACATAGTACTGGGCATGGCCACCACTCACTCTTCCTCGGAAAAAATCGTTTCCAAAGAAAAGTTTCCCCAAGGGAACTCAGGGCACGCTAAGAGCGGGACGCTTAGCCAGTACTCATATAACTAGGTTATATACATAACCTGTCATTGTATTTCGTACTTGCATCGCGTCCCGCTCTTAAGCCATACCGAGATATGGGGTAGAGCGGACGCGAGGCCCGACAGATGCACCCCCTGAGGACCCGTAAGTCCACATCAAGGGGGAAGGGGAGTCCCGTCACCCCATCCTTCCTAATGAAGAGGGGGCGCAGTCAACTCCACCCGAGTGCGAACAAGAGGGAACTAGAACCCCTTGAACACACAGCACAGGCGGAACCATGTGTGACACAACACACTGTGGCCCATACCCACACACCCCTGCTACCCCACCAAAGGACGGGAAGCAGGAGAGGCCACAGACCTCAGATACGCCTGGGAGACAAAACCCCTGGTCATGTCCATGAGGTAAAACCTTACGAAGGGACCCGGGGAGGACCATGAAGCTGCAGCACAGATGTCCTCCACCGAGGCCCCACCCAGCAGAGTGGAACGAAAAGACAGGCAATCTGGTCGTACCGAGAGAGCACAAAGCACACCCACGCGTTTCGCGGAGGTGACGGCCAGCAAGAACGCGGTCTTGTACGACAGCTGTTCCAACGGCGCTTGCACAAGAGGCTCAAACGGGGCCAAGGACAACCGACCGAGGACCAATTGAAGATCCCAACTCGGAGCCAAAGTGCGTTTTACCGGCTTAACGCGTCGGGCGCCAAGCAGGAAATGCTTCACAAGAGGGTGGCTGAACAAAACATCACCCTCAAATCCCTCATGATAAGAGGATATAGCTGCTGCATATACCCTCACCGTCGAAGCCGACAGTCTATCAAGGAGAGACTGGAGGTAACAAGGACAGCATCCAGGGGGCAGGACACCGGGTCCCTGCCCCCCCGCCTTACACCACTCTTGGAACATACGCCATCTGCCCGCGTAAAGCGCGACAGTGGAGGGAGCATGCGCATTCCGGATGGTATCAACCACAGAAGGGTCCATCCTCTCCAGACTTACCCTCTCACCAGCCAAACCATCAGATGTTGGCACAACACCGGGTGCTGAAACAGCGACCCGTGTGCTTGAGAGAGGGCCCGCGATGACCAAGGAACAGGCCATGACGGGATACCAAGAACTGGATCAGGACCGGGAACCACACAGCTGCGCCCCAGTCCGGCGCAATCAGGATCAAGGACCTGCGCTCCTCAATGTACCCGGCCCAACAACTGACCTAACAGATGTATGGGGAAAGAATCCCAGGCGGCACGGCATCGGTCCCAGACCTGCCTGACTATGTCCGGACGTAATCCCCACCCGTCAGGGTGAGGACCGCCCCGCGACATTACACCTGTACCCACATTCACCCTGCCGGGGATGTGGGGAGCCCTCAGGCCGCGCAGATGGAGAACGCCCATAGCCAGCCGCCTGCCGCCCGGTGCAGTCTGTCGATTCCAGAGCGTGTCGCAACACGCTCTGAGACGGATGCCCATAGCACTCCACCCGTTGACTGGAAAGAGGAGTACTCTACTTCCAGTCTACAGCAACCCCAGGCTGGTAGGAACCCTGCCTGCCATGAGACCTGACGATCCACCTTGACCGCCAAGGACCAGAACGTCGGCAGGGCAGAATACACTTCGTAACCCCTGACGACGCAGAGGCCCCAGTGCGGCCTCCACACACTTGGTGAAGATGCGGGGAGCCAGAGAAAAGCCGAACGGCAGCCCCTGGTACTTATACGCTAACCCTGTAAGGAAGCGTATGTAAGCCCTAGGACGGAAGATCGGGGATGCGAACACGCATCCTACAGGTCTATGGAGGAGAACCAGAACCAGTTCAACAGGTAGGAGATGATCCAAAAAATACTGAACCTTCCCATGGTCCAACATGGGTCTGACACCCCCCCCCCCTCTCCCAATTTCTCAGGCACCAGAGAACACCGGGAGGAAAACGCCACGATGATGGCTTTCTTCGTCCACAGAGATCAGATCTCGTCGACCAGAGCTGTCACTGCTGGTGACCCTGACAATAGGGTCTGTACCAAACCCGAAAACGGGTGGGGTTGTGTAAATACAAGTCCCCGCCTCAGCGTTCTCTCCATCCACCTCGACATATGGTACTGCCGTAGCCATATGTGATGACACTCCCAACGCACCCGCCGCTATGTGGCGCAGGTCCGCAAGGAACTGTAGATAGGTGGCCCGGTCCCACCCGCTGTGCGTAGCCAACCCTGGACCCGTGCGAGCAGAGCGTTCCGTGGAGTCGGGTCGGAACCTGACACTACCCACGAGGCAATCGCACCCAAGGGGGGACCCCGACAGAAAGGGCCGGTTTGATACGGGGGAAGCTGACATCAATCTAGGTGACAAAAGCCCCCCCACTGAACACCCCTCCAGAACATGCTGAGGAGTTGTTCTGCAGCCGGACATGCAAGGCGTGAGGACCCCATGGGTTCCTACACACCGTAGCCCTGCAGTGATATTACTACCACCTAAATCACACGCACCTCTTCTTTTCAGACCACTGCCGATCTCGCGGGAGTGGGAGGCACCAACATGATACCGGGCCTGGCGAAGGCGAGGCCGGGGAAGCCCGCACTGTGTGCCTCAAAAGGTTTCGAGCCCCCCTGCTGACAACACTTATAGTTGACAGACGTAACACCAGGCTCAACCAACACAGCTTATGGTGTGGGAGCCGCTTGACAGCACAACATTCTCACGGACAGACCCAGGCTCAGCCATCAACTGGGTGTCAGCCCGTCCCCATGAGAAGCGAAAAGTGGGGCCGCCCGCGCTTCAACGAAGGCACGCGGCCCGCAGCCAAAGGAAACAATCAGAGCCCCCTTTTTCCGCTGGTGTTGGGGGAGGGAGTGATCGGAGAGCGGGCTGCTCGCGGCAGGACGGCGACGGCTTGTATATTCCAAGCCGAGCCCATCCAACATGGCCGATCCCTCGCCGCCAAGGCTGTCAGCCTTGTGGACACCTGTCGATTCAACGCCCAGGATACCTCTGGCGGGGGAAAACATGGCCGCCTGTCGAGGGCCTCGTCATCGCCGCTGACGAGGCCGTGCTCTCTTCTTCTGGCTGCGCGGTGTGAGGCGGTGTGGGGCCTAGGACAAATACCGCCCGCGCTCCAGCGGAAGACCAAAATCCTCTGCGGAGAGGGGAGCCCTGAGCAGTTATAGCTTGCGGCTGGGTCAAAGCTAATAACGTCAACAACCTCGCGCGATGTGTCGACGTCGGCTGGCCCTCAAGGCCCCGCCACCAGACACAATTTTTCGATAGAAAAAACAGCAATTCGAACACAGTTACTAATCGCTGCAAATTCCATACCGTGGCGGTACAGGCTTTAGCAGCCCACCAGCCACTTGCCGGGCCGACCCACCTCATGGCATCGGCCAGGCGGGGCACTGTTTCAACATGTCAAAAGCAAAGGACTGATGCTAACACGGAGCACCAGTGGTGGTTGCAAACAGCAACCTCCACTGTGGTGTGCACCATGAAGGGGTTAATGAATAAATGAACTAACACCACAAACATACTGTAGAATGGGCAAGCCCATGTACACAACGTTAAGGGGAGGCGAACCAGAGAGAACCAGTCCCGCATTCATTCATAATATTCACAACAGCACACCAGCCCTAGACCTCAGCCCATTTACCCAAGAAAGTAAACAAAGCCCCCCCCCCACACTACTCCCCCAGTAGACACCGATTGACCGTCAGCATGAATGGTTGAGAGGAGGGAAGACTGTAGCATGACAGACATTCCCGTAGCAGAGAGACAGAACAAAAACAGTAGCCCCACTATAGCATAGTGTTCGACGCTAATGTGGACAGAAAACAGTCAGCTGAGCCACAACACTGGCCGCCGCTAAATTCCATCCTGCAGCAGTATAGCTCTACTGCCACCCGCTGGGCCGACTCGCTCTCAAGCATCGGCTTCCGGGTGGGACACCGTCCAAACCCCGCCGAGGCACAGGATCGATGCTACCTAGCCACGGCACACCCGCCCTGCACCCTGTTGTCAACCCATTTACCCGTAAAAGGGTAAAATAGGACTCAGCAAAACCCCCCACATTAGCTACCGACTGACCTTCATCAATGAACCGGTTTAAGAGGAGGGAAAAGCGGCAACATCCCACGGCGGGGAACATTAGAACAGTGCCCAGCATTTCAGCAGTAGTGTTAGCATTTAGCGTTAGCATTAGTGTTTAGCAGCACGCTCCAGGATCGCTTGGAACAGTCCACTTCAGGGGAACGTTCACCAAACCATCCCGCCCCTGGCGCCAACACACAACTTGGTTGTGTAACAAAACAAACCAGCATTACTAACACTAGCATCAATGCCTGATGACACAGGGCTAACCTGTGTGCGAGCCGGCTCGATAGCCAACCTCGCACGCTGTTCCTCGATCTGCTGCCACAAGACGAGGGAACATCAGAATAGACCCGACGTGTCATTGGAACATACCCCGAAGATTCCAGGGGTAAGCAAATCTCTGTAAGCACTCAATATTATCTAAACTTTTCGAACAACTAGTTGCATAGGGCGTCTTGCATCCGCTATGATGGAAACGAAAATAGAGGAAGAGTGAGTGGTGGCCATGCCCAGTACTATGTAGCACGCCACTAGGGGCGGGGCCTGGCAGGTGAGGGGTGTATTTTGGTTTTATTCGTTGATGGAGTACAATAGGTACATGAGATGAGGTATATCTCGGTATGGCTTAAGAGCGGGACGCGATGCAAGTACGAAATATAACTAGAGACTCGTATCACTGGACTATCGTGTGTTTGTACTTTTTATATTATTATATTGTATTTGTATCTATACCTTAAGTGTATCTATAGTGTATATAGATACTGGACTGTATAGGACTGTGAAGCTATGCATCCCCCACCCTGTACCAAATTTCCCCAAGGGGATCAATAAAAGATCATCTTGTCTTATCTTACTTTAATTTGACAGTTGCATGGTTGGGGAGAAACCCATGACACTTCAGCAGGATTTAATTGTAATCTGATTACAAAAAATTATAACTGTAATCTGATACAAACACAGTAATCATGCTACAGAAACCTTTGAAAAAGAGGCGATTGCTTCAGGATTTGAAGGGGGAAAGAGGATTCCAAATAGGAGATTTGAAGCACAAACCTAATTTTGCACAGAAGATAATGGTTATTGTTCCAGATGATGATAATAAAATTATTCATAATATCTGTATATTGAAAAACATTTTGGAGGCAAATTAATCCAAAAGTATTTGAAGGTAATCTGATTTCTTTATTGGGTTTGAGTATTCCAGTGGATTATCTTATTGATTACAATTTGAGCAGATCATCTTAAATGGATTAGTTTGAAAGTAATCTCTGTGACCCTGGAGAGAAACAATATGGTTTCACTTCAGTCACTGCTAAAGATGCAATCTGTAATCCAAATGTAAACAAACGGTTCACCTCACAAATATATTCTTCCTTTACCTTTTTTACTGTATGAAGCACATTCTCAGGGGCTCATACAGAACAAAGCATTTCACTGTGAAGTACATGTTTATATGTGACAAATAAAAACAAACTTGACACTTTGATACTAAAAGAAGTAGGATGAAAGGGGCACAGTATACACACGTAGAGTACTACACTACTGACCAAGATGCTACAGAAATACTGTGTTCAAACTGCTGGGACTTACCGTACATATTTCATACCAGTCTGTTTATTATGATGAATAGCGCAAGTTTGTTTGCTGTGAGTGATGGAGGCAGTGCGAACACAGAGTGGGCGTGAGAGCATGCGCGTGGGCAGAGGAAGCACAAGCACAAAACACTTTGTCTTTATTGATTTATGCATTCAAAATGGCTTTCATATCACAAATTGTACTATCAAACAAGAGGCTAGACAAACATGAATTCTATCAATTATTTACATTCATTAGTAACACATTTGTTCAGGCTGGTTCGAGTCTCGTACCTCGTTACCATCAGCGTTTCCACTCCAACGTCCAATTAACTGAAGACCGTGAGAGGCTGCACCACAGAACCAGGTGCAACAATCACACATCAAGTGCTTTGGATTGATTATACAACAGCAAGTGCGATTTACTTTTAAAAATATATATATGATAAAAACAAGCTTTACGCAGCCATTCTGACAGTCACAGTACAGCGACAACTATAGACCGAAGAAAAAAAACGGTCAAACCTTGCTGTGTAAAGTATCAGACAAATGTTGCGTGTGTTTGATTTCCTTCAAATACAATGGAGGTTAAAGGTGCTATAGACAACATTCAGCCACTAGATGTCGCACTAGCATGGCATTTATCCAATCAGATGCATTCCACGTGGGGAAACGGGAAGTAGGGAGGGGATACAGGCACAACATGTAAACAACATTTTTGACATGCAAAGAAATTTCAAATGTTAAATTCATTAATCAATACCTTTCTAAAAGCTCTGTGGGTGTATTTCTTTTTTTTGGAAAAAGGATTACTCTACATAACATTTGTATCTATAGCACCTTTAACTAAGTACATCCAGGTAGTGTTTAACATAACACACCAAATTATTTGGGACCGTAAGACTGCAAGTTTGCTGGAAGATAAAAACAATTCAAAATGTACTGAACTGAGCTCATCACAAACTGACAGCGACCTGCTTATTTGAGCATTTGCACAACAATCAATAACATTCACATTATATACTAGAATCCGCAACATGATGTCACAACTGAAATGTGATATCACAACTGCAACGCAAAACAACATTTACCCAGCCTTTTTTTCCTTTGATACAAAGAGTGACACTACGTAACCACTTAAAGGTACTGTATTGTTTAACTGTTTAAATACATGTTAAAATAATAGCTCTACACTCTTAACAGCCATCACTGATATAAAGTGTTTGGTCAGTAACCAAAGTCTCCCTCCACTCTGCAGTACACAGAAAATACATTTAACACAAATATGTGTATGAAATAAGTAATATAATCTACCAATCCAATAAGATAATTTGGCTTGGTAAGATTCCATGAAATAAGTAAAAATATTTAGGGTTCTCTCTTCTGATTGGATACAGTGGGAAGGGATACCAGGAAATGTATTTTGTGCTTATTGCAGAGCAGAGGGACTGGGAGACCCAGGTTACTGACCAGACACTCTATATATATCAGTGATGGCCGTTGGAATGTAGATCTATTTAACACTTATTTTAACAAGACAATACCACTTACAGCATCTTTAAGATGAGATTAACATGACATTTGAGGCTGTGAAGGGTTTAGCCCTCACAAAAAAGTATCATGGTGTAGTTTGATGGTAATCAGTTGTACCATGGTACTAGCCATTGTATAAATAATTAAATTAAATGGTTCAGCCATAGTACAACTCATGTATCACTACTATGATACTTTTTTGGGGGAAATACTAAGATACATTTTTGTAAGGGAGATTGTAAACACTGACGCTGTATATTTCGTGCTATGTATGATCTTGGAATGTTCTAGAAAGATGTTTCCATCTGTAAGTCAATCTCTTTCAAGAACCTTAGGCCTATGTGGCAAATATATCCAAAGTTTAGATCACTCAGATGAATACAGCATAATAAGAGCTTGATTATTTCTGTGATAAGTGAAATGAGATGCAGATAAACGGTGGTCAGAGCTTCTCAGAATTACAGTACATGTCCTTCTCAGAACTGTTGGTGCTAATTATGAAATACAAGCTCAAACCGAGTCAAACTGCCCCACGTGTACAAGGGGCAGCTCCAGTCTCCAAGACTGTGTCCAGACGGTCTGTATCCAGGCCGTCTGTCTCCAAGACTGTGTCCAGAGTCTCCAGACGGTCTGTATCCAGGCCGTCTGTCTCCAAGACTGTGTCCAGGCTGTCGTGTCTCCAGGCTGTAGGTTCACACTGCAGGCAAAATCGTTTCAATTCTGATTTGAGGCACTTTCATATGTATAGTATAGCTAGGATAGTTGTTATATAAAGTACAACTGTATATTGTAGAGTAGTGTATATAGGACTCATTTCATTACCTTTTAATTCGTAAGCTTAGCATTGTATTGTATTTTATCTTAGTACTTTTTATCATGTCTATTTTATTATCTATTCTATTATTTGTATTTTTGCACAATCAAGGCGGGCATGGCCACCTTCATTTCACTATATGTCTTGTGTATGCATGTGTGACGAATAAACCTCTTGAATCTAATTCAAACAAATCAGACCTGTATCAGATTCAGGACCACATATGAAAGTGGCCCAAACCAAGTCAAAAGATCAGATTCCACGTGATTTTGTGCGGTTCACACTTTAGCCTGCAGTCTGAACCTAGCCGTAGTTTCTATACTGCTTTTAGAAGTAATGTGTTGTTCATGGGCCCGGCTGTGTGAACTCAGTAGAGGCAAACTACTTCTATTGAGGTCCGTTAGTGAGGGGACCGTCTCATCACCACTGACGTTATACTTATGTTGAAGTGAGAGTAGTGAGCTATAGCATAACCTTCTTCCAGTGTGTGTCACGTAGGTTTCTCAGCAGAGGTTTTGAAAGCATAGACCAGTAAAAAGAAATGTAAAAAGAAATGTTAATCTAGAAGTGAAGAAAAAGTTGCATAAATGTCAGTTCAGACTGAGGTGAGGTCACACTGCAAAAGAACAGACCTGTATCTGATTTGGGACCACATGTGGCCCAACAAGTCAGATTCAGATCAGATTCCATGCGATTTGTGCCGTTCACACTGTCGTGAAAGAAACAGTTCTCAGTCACATAATATGAGCAAAGAAATCAGATTTGGGCCACTTCCGTATAATGCAGTCTGAACGTAGCGTCTACATATCCAGAAAGAAAGCGGTAGGTATATGAAGCAAACCCACCTTTTAACCCATAGGACGCCAACTAATGAGGGGGTCATGTCCCAAGTGCCAGAACGCTCATAAAATACCCCTGGAAATGATTGAATAATAAACACCTCAACTGCATGTCCCCGTGCTGCTGTTTGAAAGCAAAGGCAGGGTAGATGAACTGTGTAGGTAGGTAGATGAAGGGTGAACTGTGTAAGCTTGGGATACATGACCAATTATAAGAGAACCACAGGGGGCCCTGCCCTGCCTCTAGCGCCTTGGATTAAAGCAGTGTGGGCTCTATCGACTCCCGGGAGGGGCCTCTGACAGTTGCACCCCTGACGAGAACAAGTATTGCAGTCTATTGTGTTCGTCTCAGTTCATCTCACTGATAACTGCCCTTCTACTGTTTTGCCTGGGGAGAAGGTGAGATATGGTGTTGATGGGCTCCACGCCAACGGTAGAACCCCCCCTCCAGAACTCCCCCCTGAGCACAGACCTGAAGGACTTCCTGAACTCCTCGTTCTTCCAGGTGTACAGGAAAGGGTTGGTCACGAAGAGGGTGCAGAACACCACCCAGGAGCACGTCGCGGGAACACGGGGCACCGTGGTAAAAAGTCCCGCTAGTAAAACCCAGAAGAAGGGCTGCGTGGTGAGCAGGAACGCGACACACACCGCCCAGACATAGAGGCCTAGGCGCCGGTCCTTTCTGGGAAAGGTGTAGGGGGGGAGGTGGTTGTTGTTGCCCACTGGGAAATTCAATATGCTGACCCTCTTCACGCTAATCTGCACCCTTCGGAAGATTTTGAAGTAACAATAAAGAACCACCATGGTCTGACCGAGAATGGTTAACGCGAGGGTCCCGCCCGCGAACGGCTCTGAGAGCATCGTCGTCCCCGGGTTCCAGCATCCTCCCGTCTGCGTCCTGCGCGCCGAGGAGGAGAGCCCGGGGAGCAGGGAGCCCAGCGCGGCGAGCCACGACACGCCGATCATCCACTCCGCGTTCCTCTTCTGGTAGACGGACAGGTAGGTCGCCGGTGTTTTGGTGATCAGCACGTACCTGTTGACCGCGATGAGGGAATGGGAGAGCAGGGACACGGTGACGCCGAGGATCAGGAGCGCGTCCTTGAAGCGGTGGTACCCGCCGCCGGTCGCGAACGCAACTCCGCCGGACAGCAGCACCACTTCGTGCGGCATCCAGAAGGCGCACACCAGCAGGTCGGACACGCAGCCGTTGACGATGAAGGCGTTGCTGGCGGTTCGGAGTTTTTTAAACGAGACGACCAAGTACACAATCAAAATGTTTAATGTGGTGCCGAGGACGCTCATCACGCCATACAGTGCCGCGAAGGTGGTGCTGCTGGCGGCGTTTCCAACAACATCGCAGCCCGACTGTGCAGACATGTTAGACATATTGGAAAATAAAAACATGTCCTATAGGCGAAAACGCGATGAAAAAACATTTGCTTCTAATCTCTGCTACTGTTTTTGTTCCATCATGCCTGGCGCTCTTCTGGCTCAGCCTTGCGGTCCTCGTCAGGTGGGATGGACCCTGCTGCCAGTGCTGCCAGCTGTTTACTGGGAGGATGCAGCGAGCTTGCAGACAGTAGGTTGGCTACTTGCTCCTTTATGATGTACAGCCACAAATAGAAAACTTGTGCCTCTGACACGCAGCCCATAATAGGTCTCTCATTGGAGGCGGCAGATGCGGGCTCACATTCAATACATGTTATATTATATTCAATACATATCTGGCCTCTAGAGCAAGCATGCACCTGTAACACAATACATATCTGGCCTCTATAGAGCGAGCATGCACCTGTAACACACAATACATATCTGGCCTCTATAGAGCGAGCATGCACCTGTAACACACAATACATATCTGGCCTCTATAGAGCGAGCATGCACCTGTAACACACAATACATATCAGGGCCCTCATTCATCAACGTGTTCTACGCACAGATTTGTGCTTACCCTGTGCGTACGATCATTTCTAAGCAAAGAGTGGGATTCATCAATTTCAACTTGAACTTGACTCCGTGCTTACGTCTACGCACAGGTCAGAGCACACTTAGCTGACGCCCAGTGGTAGAATATCGTTACTACGCATAAGCACTCCTCAGTTCTGCATTAGTTTCAAGGCGGAAATAAGCTTCCGTGCATTAGTGTTCAACTTCTGTATGACCCGTAATTCATTATAGTTCATTGTAAAATAGCGACAGTAGTGTAATTATAACAGGCTCACACGCGAACAAGAGGTTGGCCTGCTTGTTTGGCACGGGGGGGGGCAGACGCAAAACACCAACCTCCAAACGCGATTAGATATTGTTTCAAATAAAAAGCAAATTATTTTGTGTGTCATGTTTCCAAATAAGATTGGTCACAAAATACTTTCTACTTCAATTTGTTGGTTAGAATAGATGACCTCCGTTGAAACTTCACTGAGACTAACAGTCTATTTGTGAGCTCCCGCACAGATGTGATGATAATAATAATAATAATAGCTTCATTTTATATAGCGCCTTTCAAGAGACCCAAGGTCGCTTTACATAGATAGGGGGGGGGGGGGGGGATAACAAAGTAACAAACATAGTGGACAGACACACAACATATATATATGATGATGGAATTCATTCAAGATCCTCTCCACCCTCGGGTCTTTGCCACCGGCACGGTCCATCGTGATATTGGAGATGGATCGAGCAATAGACTGTTACTGTAGCTGTCAAAGCTCCATCACAAATGCAGTTATGTGAATAGAAAGGGATTCCACTCAGTCAATGTTGCGATGCGCATTTGCCTGATACATGTTATTGCTGGATGCCGGGAGGAAGGCGATGCTGAATGTTTTCAATTCATTAAATAAAACGGATACTTTTTGCAAGGGTTTACTGACTGTCATACAAATAATCAACCAACTACATACTGTAACTTTTCAGTGCACGTTCTTATTTACATTGTGACAACAGCCTTGTGAGTTCCCGCAGTGACCCGCACACAGACATGATGGAATTCAAGTTCATGTTTGTATTGATCACATATAGGCAGGCTATGGCGTATCTGCTACATCATACATGGCAGTAAGATTCATTGTTCTTGTATATGCTCTCGTATTATTGTTTATATAGGCTACCCAATACTGACATCAAAATAGATTGTAGCATGCCTCTAGAAATCATATGCAGCAGGTAGAGAATTGACGGGAGATCCATCGCGATTTGGAATAAAATTGAGGAGAACTTTAATCCCTGGGTATTAATCAAACCACACGGGAAAAGGCAGTCATATTCCAGCGCGGTATTTATTAGTGTTTGCGCTGCCCAGGCAGCAATGGTTAATAGATATCATATCCGACATCACCGTAAGTGTACACGTCTGTCAGCCTGTCTCATGACACGCTTCCCTCGGCTTAGTCCATTTCTCCACATTTCATGGGTGTATTCCATTACCGTATATGGTTAATCGGGGCGTTTCTGGTATGCAAATACTTAAAACAGTGCACAAGCTCAAACGTAGGATCAAAGTTATATTCATCATGACAGGTGTGCGTAGAACCTGCGTACGCACGTGTGATGAATCCCGACTTCCCTGTGCGTACACTCATTCTAAATTCTGTGCTTACGTGTGGAAATAGAACATGTTCTACGCACACGTTGATGAATGAGGGCCCTGGCCTCTATAGAGCGAGCATGCACCTGTAACCAGGGGTGTAAAGTACTTGAGTGATTGTACTTCGTTACAATACTTAAGTACTGTTTTGGGGGATTTGTACTTTACTCAAGTATTATTAGGTTTGTATACTTTGTACTTTTACTCCATTACATTTCAGAGAAAAAAAAACACGTTTTACTCGTTACATTTAAAATGCAGACCTACAAAGTACAAATCTCACAGGTCCAACCATTTTAATTAGTATATTTTAATTGTTTATCTGGCCGAACTAACGTTAACGTTATTAATCCTACGACCGCAGGTAAACAGCCAATCAAATCCCCATCAATGGAAAATGAACCCGCCCATGCCATACCCATGCTGATTGTTCCTTGTGCAACACTAGAAAGCGGGGATCTTTGATTAAACACCTGCTATCAGAAGAATAGACAGTCAGATCCGCATTATGCTGTGGTTAATATTGTGATATTATTCAGGGTACTCCAGTATTCTGTCTTTAATATTGTGATATTATTCAGGGTACTCCAGTATTGTCTTTAATATTGTGATATTAGTCAGGGTACTCCAGTATTCTGCCTTTAATGTGATATTATTCAGGATAATCCAGTATGCTGTGGTTAATATTGTGATATTATTCAGGATACACCATTCTGTTTTTAATATTGTGATATTATTCATGCTGTGATGTGAACCATGACGACCATCTCGACGCGGGATGTAAACATCTCGACGCCCGATAGCCGGCTAGCTAGCAGAGCTAACAACAAAAACAACCAGGAACGAGTCCTTTGTTGTCCCAGCACGGCGCGGGACCCGACACCCCCCTCCCCCCTTCTTTGTTGTTCCAACACGGCGCGGGACCCGACGCCCCCCTCCCCCCTTCCCACCCACAACAACACAGAGGAACAGATTACAAACGGACAATACTTCGAACCTGCCAACATAAATGAAATAACCAACGCCAATGGACTGAACATTTTTCACATTAACATTAACAGCTTAAAAAACAAATTGGATGAAATCAAGCAAATATTCATAAATGGTAAGGCAAACATACTGTGCTTCTCAGAAACTAAGCTCGACGATTCTGTAAAAGATCCAGAGATAGAGATTGAGAACTACTCAATAATCAGGAATGATAGGAACAAACATGGAGGTGGTGTCTGTATGTACATACACAAGGACACCAAATTCATCAACAGAAATGACCTGAATCATAAATCAATTGAAACTGTATGGGTGGAAATCCTATTCGAAAGGGCGAAATCCCTACTGGTTGGCACAGTCTACAGGCCGCCAGATCATAGTGGCTTTTATGATACAATGGATGGGTGTTTAGCTGGAGTTGAGGATGTAGACAAAATTCTTATTGGAGACTGGAACACGGATATGCAACGAAAAGATGCACCCGTCTTCAAGGCCTTCAGTAGGTTTTGTGATCTGCATGGCCTCAGCCAGCTAATCACCCAACCCACACGTGTATGTGAATCAACTCAGACTACCATTGACCTCATTCTGACCTCCGACAAGTCCAAGATCTCAAATAAAGGGGTTATAGCATGTGGGTTAAGTGATCATTATATGATATTCTGTACCCGAAAAAAACTAAAACAAAAGGCTGGCTGCCACAAAACAGTCACATCTAGAGACCTCAAAACCTACTCTAGCGAGGCCTTCAACCTTGAACTGGAGAGTCTGGACTGGTCAGATGAACTCAATGGTACACTGGTTGACGAAACATGGCTTGGTTTCAAAACCAAATTCTCAGCAATACTAAACGACATGGCCCCCCTAAGAACCACCAGGGTAAAAAATCGCGCTGAGCCGTGGATGCACTCCGAAATACTGGCCGCTATGAAAACCAGAGACAAAAAATGCTCTGAGTTTCGTAAAAGTCAGTCAAAGCTTACTAAAAGCACGAGCAGTGAACTCCAAGCCCACGTGACTGAACTCAAACTAGAAAGAAACAGACTAAGAAACGACGTAAACTCCATGATCAAAACTGCAAAAAAGAATTTCATCAATGACAAAACTGAGGAAAACAAAAACAAACCACGTGAACTTTGGAAATTACTCAATAATCAACTAGGATGCAGTAAAAAACTTAAAACCAGATTCTCAAACATAAACATAAAAACTGACAACACGCTCATCACAGACAAGCTGGATGTAGCCAATTACTTAAACATTTTCTTCACAAACATAGCCACAACACTGGTAAACAAACTACCCTCCCACTCAGGGCTTTATGGGGTAGAACACATAGTAGCTTTCTACAAAAACCTAGGGGTCCGCAAGGACGACTTCAAGCTGGAAACGGTAACAACAGATGAGGTACTCAATAAACTGAGCGCCCTCCAACCTAACAAGGCCACTGGCCATGACAACATCCCCTCCAAATTCCTCAGAGACTCAGCAGCCGCCATCACACCAATCATCACACACATAATAAACCTCTCCATAAAACAGGGACACGTCCCCAAGGACTTCAAAATTGCGAGGGTGACCCCTCTGCACAAAAAGGGCAGCAAATTAGACCCAGGCAACTACCGCCCTGTTTCTATTCTCACCTCCATCTCGAAAGTCATGGAAAAAATAGTCTACGAACAGGTCGAAAAGTACCTAGCGGAAAAAAATCTAATCTACGAATTCCAATCTGGCTTCAGAACATCCCACTCCACTGACACATGCCTTCTCTATTTGAATGACCACATCAAACAAGAGGTGGACGCAGGCAAATACTGCGGCATGGTCATGCTGGACCTACAAAAGGCCTTTGACACGGTCAATCACTCCATTCTGATTGACAAGCTAAAAGCAATTGGTTTTGATAGTCTATCAGTGAGCTGGATGCAATCCTACCTTGAGGGGAGGGAACAGATGGTGGAGGTAAACGGTACCCTATCCCCCCCCCTCACAGTGAGCTGTGGTGTTCCACAAGGAAGCATACTAGGACCGCTACTGTTCCTAATTTATGCAAATGACATGTCGTCAGCTTGTGACTGCAACTTGTTCCTGTTTGCGGACGACTCAGCCCTGCTGGTCTCTGACAAGAACAAGTTACAGGTTGAAAAAACCCTCAGCTCGGAACTAGGCAGAATCTGCATATGGCTCGCTGATAACAAACTATCATTACACATGGGCAAAACAGAGTCCATTCTCTTCGGTTCAAATAACAAACTCAGCAAGACCGACGGCTTCTCAGTTACAGTGGGTGACAATATTGTCACAAGGAAAGATGAAATTACCTACCTGGGGTCCATCCTAGAGGCTAATCTCTCCTGTGACAAAATGGCATCCAATGTAATAAAAAAAGTCAACCAACGAACTCGATTCTTGTACCGGATCTCCTCTCTGGTAAACAAGAACACCCTGAAGACTCTGGCAGGAGCACTCATTCAGGGGTACTACGACTATGCTTGCACCTCATGGTACCAAAGCACCTCAAAGGCGCTAAAAACAAAATTACAAACATCTCAAAACAAACTGGTCAGACTACTGCTTGACCTTACTCCTAGAACCCACCTCACCCCTGCCCACTTCGACAACCTAGGATGGCTTAGAGTAGACGACAGAGTACAACAACTTGCAATGGGCCTGGTCTACAAGATACACTACACGACCAAGGTACCCATGTACATGTCAAAATACTTCCCAAAGGTCAGTGAATACCACGATCACAACACCAGAGGGAGCTCCACAAATCATGTCAAACCCAGATTCGGCTCAAATAAGGGACTAAACACGTTTCGCAATTATGCCACATCAATGTGGAACGCCCTACCCAAAGCTGTAAAGGAATGTGGATCACTACCCACTTTCAAAACCTCTCTCAAGGGACACCTACGGGAGACTGCAATTCAACACTGGCCCCTGTAAATATCCTAACCCAATCATTCCAACCCCCTCCAATGTACAGTCATTTACCTAGTATGGTTTTGTCAATAGTTCAATGTACAATTGTGTTTGTTTGTACAGTGTCTCCTCCCCCCCCCCCTCAATGTACAGTGTTACTTGTTTATACAGTATGCCCCCCGCCCCCCCCCCCCCCCCCCAACCACCTCCAATGTAAATTACCCAGTATGGTTGTCAATATCCCAATGTACCCAACCCCCCCCACCCAACCTCCAATGTACAGTTTCTACGTCAAATGTATATACTCCCTTTTCTTGACTCCTTCTGTATCACAAACAGTACTGTATTTGCAAATCTGGTATGTCATAAATGTATAGATGTAGCAGTACTGACTATCTGTATGTCATGTATGTCATATATGTCTATATGAATTGAAAATGGGGGACCCTGATGGAAACAAGACAAACGTCTTTCTCAGGTCTGCATCCCCTTAACAATTGTATGTATTGAGCCGTACTGTATTGTACCCATTCTGCAATCTGTTAAATAAAGTTTTCATTCATTCATTCATTCAATGCCGTCCATGTTAGTTTCCTTCAATGGAGAAGTGCATTAAATCATTTTAATGCAAAAAAAAGTGTCCTCTGTCCTTTAATTTCAGCATCGTCTATCACAGAACACATTCCATTGTGGGCAGAGTGTATGCTTGGTTTCATTCCAGCCTTGCCTAAACACCAGCTGATGATTTCACTAATTGGCTCACATCTTCAACTAACTCACCTGGTGCAATGTGTAGTTAAAATGAAAACTTGGCCCACGATGGAATGAGTTTGAGACCCCTGGTCTATCCATTTAAAAAAAAATTACTTTTACTTTTTAGTACTTAAGTACATTTAAAAGTAGGACTTTTTGACTTTTACACAAGTGTGTTTTTAGCCAGATACCTTGACTTTTACTTGAGTCAGATTTTGAGACAGTACCCATACTTTCACTTAAGTATAATTTCTGGGTACTTTTTACACCCCTGCCTGTAACACACAATACATATCTGGCCTCTATAGAGCGAGCATGCACCTGTAACACACAATACATATCTGGCCTCTATAGAGCGAGCATGCACCTGTAACACAATACATATCTGGCCTCTATAGAGCGAGCATGCACCTGTAACACACAATACATATCTGGCCTCTATAGAGCGAGCATGCACCTGTAACACACAATACATATCTGGCCTCTATAGAGCGAGCATGCACCTGTAACACACAATACATATCTGGCCTCTATAGAGCGAGCATGCACCTGTAACACACAATACATATCTGGCCTCTATAGAGCGAGCATGCACCTGTAACACACAATACATATCTGGCCTCTATAGAGCGAGCATTAGGGATGGGTACCTTTCACATTTGAACCGATACCGGTACCTGTGAATCGATACCGGTACCCAACGGTACCTTTTTTCGGTACTTTAGTCTCAAGAAATTTAATTCATAAAAAAAAAATCCAAACTTCAAATAACTACAATTTCGACAGTTTTCGGCTTGTCATTGCTCCGACTGCTTTGTTGTTGAATCAAGTCAAATCCTAGGTAAGCATATATTGTGCGTGTGAACGTTGACATGAAAAGAAAAAAGTAAAAAAGTAAAAAAAAAATTAATAATTTTTTTTTCTCGGTTTCTCACTTGATTCGATACTCGGTAGTACCGACGTGTTTCGGTTCGGTACCTCAAAAGTATTCGGTACCCATCCCTAGCGAGCATGCACCTGTAACACACAATACATATCTGGCCTCTATAGAGCGAGCATGCACCTGTAACACACAATACATAGCTGTCCTCTATAGAGCGAGCATGCACCTGTAACACACAATACATATCTGGCCTCTATAGAGCGAGCATGCACCTGTAACACACAATACATATCTGGCCTCTATAGAGCGAGCATGCACCTGTAACACAATACATATCTGGCCTCTATAGAGCGAGCATGCACCTGTAACACAATACATATCTGGCCTCTATAGAGCGAGCATGCACCTGTAACACAATACATATCTGGCCTCTATAGAGCGAGCATGCACCTGTAACACACAATACATATCTGGCCTAAGCCTCTAGTCTAGTCAGAGCACGCACCTGTAACACAACTCTGACAGAACAGAGCAGGATTTAGTGCCAAGACTTTCCTCTAAAAGGATAGAAGTGGTGGATTCAGACATGACTCCTAAAAATATTTGCGCTGTTACTGTTCGGCCTAAAACATAGGATTCCAAGTAAACAGTTATATTGGGTTCTGTAACCAATCCAATCATTTTCCTAGAGGTTATTAATTTGGCAGGCAAAATGATGCTTTCTAAACAGTGATTATAGCAATAAAGAAATAGCCAAAATGGGGAATAAAATGACTGTTGTGATAAGAAAAAAGAAAACTGAATAAGAAGAATAAGAATTTTATTTAGCTTCTTGTGTGAAGTCTACAGGACGTGTACAGGTTTTGCTGCCCATAAGCAAAAATAATGATATAATAGCAGGTAACAATTTCTTTGTAAAATATTTGCATGTTATGTTAACAGGATCATGACACAATCACAACCAAGCAGCATTACATTTTCACAGCTTCATGCAACAAACATGATTACACGGCAACAATTAAAAACAAAAGACCCATGGATCTATGTTAATGTGCAGTCAAACCTGCAGTCTGTATAGTTTGACCAGTGGTTTCCCCCTCCATCCTTCAGCACATATCAATCAATTTGAGCGACAACTGCTACAAAAGTAAGTTTAAAGAGAGAAATAAATGAACAGGGAGTGATTATTATTATAATTTTTATTTCCCCTCAAAATTCTATTTTATAATTTGACCACTCTATAGACTGTTTTGCTGCAATTCTGTTGCTAGGGAACAGTTTGGACCCAAGTGTATTTCCTGTCAACTATAAACCACTGCACTTCCACGTTACATTGAGCTCATGGAGGAGAGAGCGGGGGGAGAAAATGAAAGAATGTGGATGAGAGCCTCGACATAAAGTGGTTGTAGCTACGGCTGTGGGGGTGCTGGAGTCACCTTTACGCACCTACGTGCAAGATAATCCACTCAGAGGGGTCTGCTGAGCAAACTAAGACCCTCCACTTTGCCCTGCATGATTTATTTGCCTCCTTCAACCGTTAAAAACGCGTTGTGTAAGCCATTTCTTAACAGGCAAACTCAACCATTTACAAAGGTGTTTGTAGAGTTGTTTTTGTTGTATAACAAAGGACCAGTTTTTATGCAGATGGTGACTGTAAAATGAAAAAGGCTATTTGGAAACACTATTTATAATTGGTCCTTGACGCTTGAAAAAGTGGACTTATTTCACATTGGCACCTTTGTAGAATAAAGGGGACGGCCATTAAAGGGATTGTCCTAATTTTTGGATTAGGATCCTTACAGATCTACATCCTTAGAGATCCTTACAGCACAATCCATGCCGTTCCGTATGCTAGCTCCGGATAGTTAGCCACAAACCAGGGCTATAGGGAACTATCTCTTTAGGATGAGAGCAATGTGCTGAACAGGCACATTGAAAACCATCTTGGTTTGTGGGGGACTTTTGTTTGGACATTTGCCATGTAAACATGTTACAAAATGAAGCTGATAAATAATAGCTTATTCATGACTCACATCATGAGCCTTTTATGAATCCGATAGGCAAACCCATACAAAGAAAATGCTCCCCGATCTTCATACATACTACTTGAAAAAATATATGCAGTAAGAATCTCACAGTGACCCACTGTGCTTTACATGTAGAGGAGGTCGAATACTTGTATTAAGATTCTCCCATTTCAAAAACAAAAAAAGGAAAGCATTTCCTCTGCCTGGAATGGCCAAGGAGCGTAGGAAAGGTTACAAAAACTATTCTCGCAGAAACTAAATGTGGGTTTCTGATAGAACATTTTAAAGCAACTCGGAATGATAAACAAACAAGACTTTTTTTTCCTTTTTCTTTTTTAAGACATTCAAAACACAGAGAATCCCTTGATTACTTACATGTCAAATAGAAAACGTACTTCTAGACGGACAAAAAAAATCAGTTAGTAAGAAAACTAGCTCTTGTATATCAGTGACATCCAGCTTAAGTGCATGTAAAATCTAAGACCGCGGTTCCCAACCTTTTCTTGTCTGGATCTCGTCTTTCTTGAGGCATCTTCTAACTCTTCTTTTAGGTCGTTATGACTAATTGTTGGGCGAAATCATTTGGAATGCAAACGACACGAACGATGATCGTTTACATTGCCCCTTATAGACCTGTTCGCTGTCCACGTCAGACTCGGTGTGCGCGTGCATCAAGGGGGGAAAAGGAACGTAAGAACAACGGGGTAGACTACAATATATTTGCATTCGTTAGCCATGCTAGCTAGCGATCTAAACAATCAATCCATGCCAAAGCTAGATATGTAAAAGGTGAAAGACTCGCACTCACAGCCATGCCGATTTGGCAAAATGACATCCAGCCGTTTTCTTTGAAACAACTTTTAGTCAGGGGAGTGTCATGATTTCTCCATAGAGCCCCGTCATAGCAGCAGCAGCTCGTGCAGGTAGGGGGCAACTTAAGTCACGTGACTCAGTTGGTATTGCTGATTGGCTCGAACACGGTATGTTTGTATACAGCGAACAGGTCTATTACAGGCGTGTGGCGCTGCGGATCACACGACATGCCGTGGTTGGGAACCACCGCTCTTAGGAATACCAGACAGTTGTGCTTTTCAATAAGAAACCACCCCCCCTCCTCTATTTAAGTGTTACATTCTTCAAGCGAAAACAGTCACACATTTTGGTCGCACTTCATTTCGCACTAAATAAATGACAAGGCTTTTATGTGGATACAGTAAAGAAAAGAAAAGAAAAGTCCTCGTATGAGTGTGTGAAATAAGACTAATCTGAGCTCATTTTGGTTCAGTACTCGACTACAAGCCGGAGTTACAGCTTTAGAACCACATAATGTTCCCGACAAACACGCTTGACCCTTTCACTACCACACTACAGAAGGTTAACCCTTTCACTACCACACTACAGACGGTAACCGTCGTCTGTAGTGTGGTCATGAAAGGGTTATCCTTCTGTAGTGTGGTAGTGAAAGGGTTAACCAGCTGTAGTGTGGTAGTGAAAGCATTAACCCTTTGTAGTGCGGTAGTGAAAGGGTTAAAAACTACAACATAAAGCGTGGGGGAGCGCTGGGGAAACAAGACGCTACCATGGGTTTTAAAACAGCAATGGCACATGGGGTACAATCAGCTGCCATTGCACTTAAATTAAAAAACACAATTAGTCGTACAGTACAGCGAGTTAAAACACACTAGGCTGCTAAAGGTACAGTCCGTGATCTACACGTGTCGTGGTGTAGTGCAAGTAGAGAAATGTTCACACATTTTCCCTTAATTATTGCCGGCGATCCGTTTGAAAGGAGGCTCTCTACTCTTAGTTAACGGTGGTGTTAAAACACCGCTCACCAGACACGCCAGCAAAAGGCTTTTACATGAAAGTACATTAAATCATTTTGATTGTAACCATACCGTAAAATACACTATACATGACCTGGTATAGCAGACATTTGTTAGATCAACTAGGATGAAAGAAGCTCGAGACTGAAGTAACTTGTGTGCCGTTGTCTTGACGTGGTCGTATGAGTCTCGGCCAGAACAGAAAGCGTCCGTTAAAGAATTAGTGGCCGCTAAAAAAAAAAGATTCTCACACTTATGTAGTTAACATATAGGTGACATCTAAAGACTACGTTTACACTGCAGGCAAAAGAGGCTTGAATCTGATTTTCTTTTTGCTCATTATTGCGAGTCAGATCTGGGGGCTTTTCATGACATTGTGAACAGCACAAATCACGTGAAATCTGATCTTTTCAATTCTGATTTGGGCCACATTCATAATGTGGTCCTAAATCAGATGCCGGTCTGAATCTTTTGCAATGTGACCTCAGTATGAAAAGTCATGCGACTTTCATGCAACTTTTACGTCACTAGATTGTCAGTAAAAAAAATGCACGTAACAATAACTTCTTTAATATTGTTCATTTGCACATGCGGGTCGGTTCAGGAGTGTGACCAGTTCACACTGGAATCTGATCTTGGTCACATTTACCGGTATATAAAATCTTTTTTTCTTTCTTCTTTTTTTATTATGTGAACAGCCAAACAAAAACTAAAAATGTGATCCGAGCAACAAATCAGAATCGAGCACTAACGCTTGCAGTGTGAACACAGCCTAAGAGTGTAAAATGTAAAATAGCTTTGGACTCGTCTCTTCTCTTTACATCATTCTATCCCGACAGGATCATCCTCACACACCCTGGTTGAAATAAGCCACTGCACTCTCACACTGAACGAACGCTCCGAGAGCTGGTTCCCCCTGAGCTTGGATGCTGGAAATACTTGATATTATTGGTAGGGGGCTAAGGCCATAGCCCCCCCCCCCCCCCCCGTCCACACACACACACTGTAAGCCACTAATATCTTTGTCATATAAAGATACACTATGCTGTTAAAAGCAACACGTAAAACAAGTTACAGCGTATGAACGCCCGCTTCGTGACACAGACGTCAGCCCAGATTCTCTTCCTCCTAGTTTCCCTGTCAATCTGGTTCTCAGTCAAGAAGAGACATTTGACAGCTTAAAAAATAGATACCATTTTCAGTCAAGGTGCCTATGAATCCACCTTCAAGAAGGATGCCACTATTATAATTTATTTTAATAACCCATAATTATTTTAAGTGACAAATTCAAGGCCTAATGAAGAGATACTCAAGTGAAGTGAACCACGGGGATCGTGGCAAAGTGCATGGCTCGCAAGGCTAACAAACGGTGGCCCTGGACACGTTTAAGGCAGGTTCCTTTGGGCTGGCCGGCGATTCTGAAGCCAGTTGGAAATGTTACTACAGTTTGTTGTGATAATAAACATGGGGGGCTGACAAGTCCATTAGCTTTCCAATAGGCAAGCACCCCAGAAAGACCAGCACTAATGGAATGCCTGTTTGACCAATCAGAGCTCAGACATGCCTGCCCTCTAGTTCTCTAGGAACGGTCTCTATGGCCCCAGCCTCTGGCTAGCGTTAAAGGTGCTTTAAGTGGTTTTCTTTTGTTAAAACAATTGTTAAATAGCTTTACATTCCAACAGCCATCACTGATATAGCGTGTCTGTCAGTAACATGGGTCTCCCAGTCCCTCCGCTCTGCAATAAGCATAAGATACATTTCCTGCTATCCCTTCCCACTTTATCCAATCAGGAGAGAGAACCCTAGATCTTTTTTTTTTCTTATTTCAAGGAATCTTACCAAGCCAAATTGACTTTTTTTGACAGATTTTTACTTATTTCAAGCACATATTTGCTTTTAAAACAAAGTTTTCAGACCATTTCTGCATGATTGGATAACGTGGGAACGGGATACCAGCAAATGTATTGTGTGCTTAGAGTAGAGGGACTGGGAGACCCATGTTACTGACCAGACACTCTGTATCAGTGATGGCTGTCGGAATGTAGAGCTATTATTTGAACTTAATTTAAATAATACCACTTACAGCACCTTTAAGATTAGAAGAAGCAGATGAGGCGCTTGTTCTAGGAGATGTTGACCTGAAGGCAGCGCCTCGTCTCTGGCTGCTGGAACACAATCTGCTCAACTTTCCTAACATTAAGATTAGCCACAATCATTTTACTATGCGACATAGATACTCGTGTTTCTCTGGTATACTATTATCCATAGAATATACTGACATTTTATTATTATGTTCTATTATATTATATCATATTATCATTTAATTTTATATTATTATTTCTATAATTTCTTCTCCTGCCTGTACCTCCCGTCCCCCATGCTGCTATGACGCTTGCATTTCCCCAAGGTGATTAATAAAGGAACACTTGACTTGATACAACAGTTACATTAATCAACACTGGTTATTAGGGTTTCAATGTTGTACTTAATTGTTATAGCAGCTAATATTAATTGTTATAGCAGCTAATCATAATTGTTATAGCAGCTAATATTAATTGTTATAGCAGCTAATCTTAATTGTTATAGCAGCTAATCTTAATTGTTATAGCAGCTAATCTGAATTGTTATAGCAGATAATCATAATTGTTATAGCAGCTAATATTAATTGTTATAGCAGCTAATCTTAATTGTTATAGCAGCTAATCTTAATTGTTATAGCAGATAATCTTAATTGTTATAGCAGATCATCTTAATTGTTATAGCAGATCATCTTAATTGTTATAGCAGATCATCTTAATTGTTATAGCAGATCATCTTAATTGTTATAGCAGATAATCGTAATTGTTATAGCAGATAATCTTAATGCCAGAGGCTACGGCGACAGAAAGCTCTTCAGCGGGAAGACGCCACTTAGCAGAAACACTGCAGCTACACAGCTCCTTTCATAATGTGATATTTATCTGATCCCTGATCAGGTTGAGGGCTTCAGCGCAGCGACTCCTCCACAATCCCTGCAGGTCCCACTCAGATCTCTGTGGCTAGAAAATAGTCGAGTTAAAATGTCTGAGTTAATTCAGACAAACACCAAAATATGATCTCTTGTAAATATAAACACTCTTTCTTATCCAGGCAATAAAATAATGTTATCCTTCATATAAGTACAGAAGTATAAAATCATTTATTTTAATCTAATATATATAAGCTCTTTTTTCTCAGCAAAAGTAATGTATGTGTAGACTACATCATATTTACATACAGCACATTTACATTGTGTAAAAACAAAAACAAAACAAAAAAAAGGAAAGAATGTGTGAACAGCCAAGCTGCTTTATATGTAGCTACATAGAACATACTAGCTGCTTTATAGTGCTTATGTAGCTACATAGCACATACATGATTAGCTTAGAGAGCACTAAGAGCTTTAACACAGTTAGTGTGCAGTCCAAGCTGTTATAGTGTCTATGTAGCTACATAGAACATACTAGCTTAAAGAGCACTAAGCCTTTGAACAGTCACTGTGCAGTCCAAGCGTACGTCCCCACGACATCGGATAACAGCAGACCATATTTAAATATATATATTTACATATATATTTACATTTACATATATATATATATATATATATATGTAAACCATGGCTTTTTGTTACCATACAGTGAAGTGCTCCCTGGTTTATTTGAGGCTGTGGGGAAACTGTCACTCATATGTTGCTAGTGAGCCCATGGGAGCTTCTAGATATTATTACTGCAGTCTGGATGCAAAGTCAGCAAGTGAACTCTGTGTGTGTGTCTGTGTGTGTGTGTGTGTGTGTGTGTGTGTGTGTGTGTGTGTGTGTGTGTGTGTGTGTGTGTGTGTGTGTGTGTGTGTGTGTGTGTGTGTGTGTGTGTGTGTGTGTGTGTGTGTGTGTGTGTGTGTGTGTGTGTGTGTGTGTGTGTGTGTGTGTGTGTGTGTGTGTGTGTGTGTGTGTGTGTGTGTGTGTAAAAGCATGCGTTTCAGCACACAAACGGAGCAATATTTTGGTTTATTTGTTCCCTTTTAGCCGTGGAAGACACCAGAGACTGAAGAGGGCCTGGGTGCCTGGGTGGGTGGCAGACGAGGCCACGAGGCTCAAGCTGTGGATGGCCGATGCTCTCACCCACGCAGGTCGGCGTGAAGGACGTGCGACCGCCCGCCGTCCAGCCAGGTCAACGTAGCTCTGACGGTTTAGTATTGAATATACTCAGATTGAAGGGACTGGAGGAGAGAGAGAAGAAACACGTCAGTATGTCATGAGTCATTCATTGAAAAGGTCAACATGACATCTCTGATGAGGATGAAAGCAAAGAGCACTCTGGTGTTAACCGATTCTTCAACAGAGCCCTTCGCTCCCGTGTCTTTAGTTTGTTAGGATGTGTGCTTGTTAACCCTTTCACTACCACGCTACAAAGGGTTAACCCTCTCACTACCACACTACAAAGGGTTAACGCTTTCACTACCACACTACAAAGAGTTAACGCTTTCACTACCACACTACAAAGGGTTAACGCTTTCACTGCCACACTAAAGGGTTAAAGCTTTCACTACCACACTACAAAGGGTTAATGCTTTCATTGCCACACTACAAAGGGTTAACGCTTTCACTGCCACACTACAGAAGGTTAACACTTTCACTACCACACTACAAAAGGTTAACGCTTTCACTGCCACACTACAAAGGGTTAACGCTTTCACTACCACACTACAGAAGGTTAACACTTTCACTACCACACTACAAAGGGTTAACCGTGTGGGGGTGAAAGGGTTAACCTTCTATAGTGTGGTAGTGAAAGGGTTAATACATAATTTCACGAGACCTAAACAGCTTTTGGGGACACTGGGTCATTGTTCAATTAGTTCCACTCGAAGGCAGCATTCAACCGGGCATTTTTTCATTAGTAAGGCTTTAGTGAAAATGCATGCGTTTGTGAAGTACGGAGTTGGCTAAATGAGACTTTGATTGTACTGCACGAGCTGTCAGAGTTTGTAAACGGATGTGTATAGTTTTGTTGTTAAAACAAAAAACTTCAATTCATCAAGTATTTCAAAAATAATAATTTGTGGATTCTACGTGATCCAACTTCCATCACAGGGCGAGTAATTGATGATAATGTTTTTTGGCTTTGGGAAACTGCGACTAGAACATGTATTTCCGTCTCCGCAAGCGGCTCCTGTGCCCCCCCCCCCCCCCCCCGAAAAAATAACACAAATTACTTAAGAATTCAAACACTACCATTAGGATTAGCACAAGCTGACATACAGTAGGTAGGCAAAAAGCAAGCAAGCAAGCAAGGAAAAAGCAAAGTCATCTAAATATAGAGAGAAAGAAATATAGAGAGAAAGAGATGGAGAGAGAGAAAGAAAAAGATGGAGAGAGAGAAAGAAAGAGATGGAGAGAGAAAGAGAGACAGAGAAAGAGCTTCATACCACACATACATAATATGACCCGCCAACTGTCATTGAAAATAACTGTGTCCTTAATCAAACTAAAATGTAAGGAACCTCCGCCCATCTGTCCGTTCAGCCGGTGGACTTGACCGTGGCGGGTGCTGAGGATCTGAGGTGCTTGTTACACTAGTGTTTTTGTCGTCGTTTTTTGAATACGTTTGATGTCCCTTTTACACAGAAATGCGTTTTTTGGCGTTTTTTGGCGGATACGTTGTGGCCCTAGCTGAAACGCTAAATTGTGTTTCCGTTTTGGAGTAGCGCTAAAAAACTCGCTGACAACAGTCGTGTAGTCTGCACGGAGCCGTTGTTGCGAAAACGCCCATGCGCAGTAGATACCATCTGCGTGCCCTTCCGGTGACAGCAGAGCTGTCCCAAATAGCTGCAGCTACTATGTGTTGTCAAGTTATTGTTATAAGGACCCCAGTCCAAGCTACAACAGTCTGCATTCCCTTAACAATTGTTTGTATTGAGCCGTATTGTATTGTACCCATATGCAATATGTTAAATAAAGTTTACATCCATTCATTCTGCTAGCATTACCGATTGGCACTGCCACTGGCTAACATGCGCTAGTGTTAGCTATCAGACCCTGTTAGCTCAAAGCTCCTCTTTCAACTTAACAAGCATTAAACAAAATGGCCCAGTCATCTATTCACCTTTGTTTAATACACACAGCGTTGTCTCTAATGTTATCTAACTACTGATAGCTCCTGATATCATCAGTTTGGTGCTGGCTAACTAGCGTGAGCTAACGTTAGCTTCTAGCCACAATGCTATACTGTTATAATGGCAGATTCCATTGACGTTAGCATGCAGCTAACAATGTAGCTACCGATCTTTTTTTAGACTAAACTATCCGCTCTTGGTGGTCACTTGTGTTGATGTTAGTTTTGTTTCATCAACAAATGACAGGCAGAACACACAGTGAATGTATCCGTTTTGTTTATTGCACTTTTATTAGACTTTGCTGAAAAAGAATTGCTGCATTGGGTAAATAGGCAAAAGATGGTGGCGCCCATAGGCGCCCGCCTTGTTGACATTTTCTTTTGCAGGTTTTGCAGGAAGTGTATTGGCACATTCAAGTTCTGATTGGTTGAAATTGCCTTCATGTTCGCCACCTACTGCCACCTACTGCTTTGGCAGTGTACTACATCACTGTGCTCAGGTGACAAAAACGAAAGTGTGACTCGAGGCTGCTACGTTGCGGCGAAACTCATCTGACAATGAAACGAAAATGAAACGAAAGGTGTAACCGGCGCCTGAGGGACTGCAGTGTTGAGTGCGAGAGGTTGATTGGGTGCACGGTTCTCGAGAAACGTTGCAAGCTGCAATTACCGGGGGCCAAGCGACCGACGCGCTCTGAACGGGCACGTTCTGAACGGGCACTGCACTAGTTCTGAACGGGCACGCTTTGAACGGGCACTGCACTAGTTCTGAACAGGCACGTTCTGAACGGGCACTGCACTAGTTCTGAACAGGCACGTTCTGAACGGGCACTGCACTAGTTCTGAACAGGCACGCTTTGAACGGGCACTGCACTAGTTCTGAACAGGCACGCTTTGAACGGGCACTGCACTAGTTCTGAACAGGCACGTTCTGAATGGGCACTGCACTAGTTCTGAACAGGCACGTTCTGAACGGGCACTGCACTAGTTCTGAACAGGCACGCTTTGAACGGGCACTGCACTAGTTCTGAACAGGCACGCTTTGAACGGGCACTGCACTAGTTCTGAACAGGCACGTTCTGAATGGGCACTGCACTAGTTCTGAACAGGCACGTTCTGAACGGGCACTGCACTACTTCTGAACAGGCACGTTCTGAACGGGCACTGCACTAGTTCTGAACAGGCACGTTCTGAACGGGCACTGCACTAGTTCTGAACAGGCACGCTTTGAACGGGCACTGCACTAGTTCTGAACTGGCACGTTCTGAACGGGCACTGCACTAGTTCTGAACAGGCACGTTCTGAACGGGCACTGCACTAGTTCTGAACAGGCACGTTCTGAACGGGCACTGCACTAGTTCTGAACAGGCACGTTCTGAACGGGCACTGCACTAGTTCTGAACAGGCACGTTCTGAACGGGCACTGCACTAGTTCGGTAACGTTAAAATCTGTTAAGCAGTCAAACAGTGACCTCTAGAGTTCCACTTGGTGTTCCACTTTGTTAACATGTTTTGTGTGGGTTGGAGTTCCACTTGGTGTTACACTTTGTTACAACTCACCAAAATTGGCTATTGCACAACTGATTTAAAAAATATATAATATATAATAAAAAACTCGCACCTCACAGGATTTCAGAGTAAGATTTCAAAGAGTTATCCCTGTCAGTGGCACAAACAGGCACTTTGGACGTTCCTTGACGTTGCGCGCAAGTCACGGCATCTTGCGAGCGTCTAGCGGCTTGGGGCTACATTTTCTGCTGAACATATAATATACCGTTCGAAAGATCCATTTGTTGCCGTTAGAACGCCACCTCACTCGACCAAATCCGTGCCTCGGTTACATGACGATATGTCAGGCGAGGGTCTTTTTACACGCCGCACATCAGATGACCACCCTGGACTCCAGACGCTCCAGGACTGCCAATCATCCGCTGATGGCGAAAATTATTGGTCAGCGTTGTAGCCAACGAGTGTACCTTTCCAACGATAACCCACGTGGGGGGTGCAAATAAGGTTACTAGGTGAAAGTTGACTATCGAAAACCAGAAGTGATTCAGACTTCAGAACACATGGCGGTGGATGAGGAAATGGATTTTGGAAAGCTTTTTTTTTGTTGTCTGTCTGTAGTGTGGTAGTGAAAGGTTAACCTTCTGTAGTGTGGTAGTAAAAGGGTTAAAGAGTACATTTGTTTTAAGTATGCACACTTTAGGTTGTAAGAGGGCCTGAAAGGTCCAGGGTTCTTCCCCAGCGCTCAGGCTGCCGCCGCTGCTCGCATCATGTATGAACTATAAGCTGAGTGAAGCAGGTCATGTGACCGGGCCTTGTTCCAACTGTGTGGTACGTTGGGGGGCAGGCAGGCTCGCACCTGTCTCCACACGTCACTAGAACACACGGTCTACTCCACACAAATTCCTATGTGACAGAGGAACCCCCCCCCTTCAGATCCAAAAACCCTGCATTGTTCGGGTCACATAGGAGTAAAGGGAGTTGTGTTTTGATTCAAAGTCGGGTTAAAAGGTTCGAGACGTCTGGCACCGAGTCGTGTTGCACGCGAGTGGGACGCGTCTGAATCCAGCTCTGTGCGCGGCGGACGAATTCAGTTACATGTGCGGGGAGCTAGGGCCTTCCTTCGAAGTGACTAAATTAGGTCATAACAGAGAGGGAGGATTACTCCTCATCCGAAAAGGGGATAGGAGTGTAAGTCTTGTAATAAATGTGGTATTTAAAAAAGGTATCCAATGAACGTTTCTTGACCACTAGTTGATTAAATTGGTGCTACAGCACAATAGGAGAAAGGGGGTACAGCGAAAATCGTGTATTGCGCGTTCTTCCAGCACAAGCACGCCATGAGCACGGGGGTGACAAAGAAAGTGCACCGGATTCATTTGGGGGGGGGGGGGGGGGGGAATATTTATTATTATTATTATAATTATTTTATTCTGCACCTTTCTAAATGCTCTGTGGATGTATTATATATATATACAAATTAAAAATAAAAGATTACTCTACATAAAAACGTAATCTATAGCACCTTTAAGTTGACTTGGCAGAGGTTATGTGAGGTAGGACATGTAGCTTGTAGACTAGAACAATAGAAGACTGAAAATGGGAATATAAGCAAACGGCAGCAGTTTACATGAAAATCGCCATTGGATACCTAAAGAAAAAAGGCAAAGCTGGCACTCACTGAAAAAACTGCAGACGCTTTTATACCACAAAAGGGAATTTGGACTAAGACGTGAAAACTTGCGAAGTCTACGGTCAGCAAAACAATGAGCTCAACGCGAAGGACAAAAGACGCAGAGACAAAGTGTTCTTTGTTTCGTTCCTCAGTTCTCAAGCTCCAGGGAAACCGATTGAGCTCAAACGTTCTCTTCAGCCCCGCGGGCATCTGATGCTTCACTGGTCATCTGTCAGGAGCAGCATGTTAATGTGTGTTAGTCGATGTTAGCGTTCAGAGTTAGCTGGTAGGGAAAATGTAGTGAAAATGAACCCAAGAAGTGTGCAGTCTTCCCCTTTCTGTTAAACCAACTGACTGCAGCTTCAAATACCATCTAATCACCATCGCCCGATAATCGTTTAGGAAACCAATTTAGTTGCATGAAACTCACAGAACTCTCTCCACTTCCTCCTTTGACCTGGTTGTATTTAGTTTAGGTGGTTGAGTGACTTCTGGAGTTGCAGTCTGATATAGGAGCAGGAGATACATTTAAATAGTTTAAAGCATTAAAATAAATGTATCTAGATTAATCTATGGAGTGAAAAATCTTCAACGTTCTGAACTTTCAGCAGTATATTCGCTGTGGATATAAGAAAGAGGTCTAGCTGAGTCAATGTTGATGGTTTTGTTGAACATTTGTATTTCACAGGAGAGAAACTGTATTCAAAGAAAGCTATTAAAATAGTCTTTGAATCTAAATATACTTTTTGTGTTGATTTTACATTAATTCCATGATTTTACTCAAGTAAATATCTGTTACAAGCTTCGGTCTTAAGTAGAAAAATAATATTTTTAATCTAGATTAATCTAGATTAATTACAGAAAATTGTGAGATTAATTAGTTAATTTCTTTTATTTATCTATTGACAGCACTAGTAATAACATTACCGGATAAGGTAGAGGTTATTATATTTCCCAGAGTTATTACATTTTAAAGTCCTTCTAAAGGAAAAAGCTATTACATTTAGAAGAATTATTACATTTCCCGGTGTTACAGGGTGGGAAATGAACACGTTTTCTACTCTATCGGCCACTTTGGCAGGTAGACAACCGTCACTCTGTGGTCCTGTTCTACTCTGAAATCTGAAAGTGGCTGGTGAATTTGGGAATCTAGCATACACGTTTCTGGCCTTGATCCCAAAAAATTGGAAAACAGATAGGAAGTTGTTGGTTATATCAACATTCACAGTCTTTCAAGTGTAATCTGTACAGCTCTTCATCACTACTCTGAACTAAACTAAGGCTACCATAATTTACACAGCATTACAGCTCTACCCAGACGGTTGTCATGGTATCAAATTATGGCTGGTGCATATAGTCCCATTTACAAGAGGCCAATGCAAACATCCATTTGTTCTCATAGGTTAGGACAAAGTGATACAGTGTTCTACTTAAGCGAGGTGAGAACAGCGTCTGTGTAATTAAGTTGCCACTTCAGCACGACGGGAGAGGCGCTGTACGTCACGATCCTTCTGGTAAACAAGGAGGCAAATGATGTCAATCAAAGCCTGAAGAGGCCATGCAGGTTTTAAAGGGACAGCTGAGCAGATTTAGAGGCTGGTATTGATGACCCACCCAGAGCAGAAACCATTTAGATTGGGAAGCCGTTAAAAGAGTGGTTAGCGTTTAGATACGGCCATGGACTCAAAAGATTGGAGTTTAATTTCAGAGGAAGCCATCGGCCTCAGGTATGAAGAGCTCTAGAGAGCAGAAGCAGCAAGGAGCAGAAGCACTGCTTTCAGTTCAGAAATAAGAACAAAACTAAAAACCCGTTCCCAAAGAAGAACAAAACAAAAAACCTGTTCCCAAAGAAGAACAAAACTAAAAACCCGTTCCCAAAGAAGAACAAAGGAAAAACATGTTCCCAAAGAAAAACGAACTAAAAGCATGTTCCCAAACAACAATTAATGAGAAAAGGAAGGAGTTTGTTGAAAGATGCTGCTGCTACAGACCTAGTGTTGGGTGGGTGGGTGGGGTGGGAGGTCAGAGGGACTTACGGGGATGGAACGACTGAGGTAGCGGCTTGAGGGTCCGTTCAGACCAGAGTAAGAGGCCTGGGGTCTGTAGGAGCCAAAGTCCTGGGGCCCCAGCCTGCCCGTGTGGTGGGGGCCGGGGGCACCGGGGTGGTTGAAGGCCGGGCTTTTGCCCGGGCCCATGACGCTACCGGGGCCCCCCGCGGAGCCCATATACGGACCACTGTTGTTGTTGTTGACTTCGTTCTGAGGGCTGCGCAGCCCGTTAGCGTAACCGCCGTGGACGAGGGCCGTCCGGGAGGACAGGGGGACGGCGGCGGGGGAGGGGGAGGACGACAGGGACGAGGAGGGGGCAAACGGCGGCTTCCTGTTGTCTTCGCCGTCTGCGGCGTAGAGGTTACCGAGGGAACTGGCTAGCCTGGAGTTGATGGCGGTGCTGAGATGGGGAGGTGACACAGACACAGAGGCAAAGGCATGTGGGACGGAGGGGGAGGTTCGTCAACACAAGACACACACTGCAAAGACACAAACATCATGACGAGGGGAACCACTGCTGCTCTCCATCTTTAAAAAGGAACACTTTGTCATTTGGAATTTTATCTATTTATTTCTTCCTTCACCACACACTCATCACATGGGAGAAAAGATGAAAAAGTGTCCTTGAGTTTGCGTAGAATGCAAGTCAGAATTGTTAGCATTCCCAGTTTAAACTGTGGGACACAGCTAGTTGCTAGCTTGCAGTCGCAGTGCCCCTTGGTTTCAACGTGGATTGCGAATAATACAAAACTGAAGGACAAACAAAACACCCGTTTGCTCCAATTTAACAAGTGTCTGGCGAAGAAAAACATCCAATTAAAGTTCAAAATATTCCTTTTAATCTCATTACACAACAACTCTTACATGAGAAAAGGTGAAATGGAATGTGTTCAGACCAAAACGCTGATCCTTTACAGCAAGATGACGATCTAATCTAGATTAATTAGAAAGCCTGTTGCTTTATAACTGCATCCTGAGGGAAGGACGTTCACAATCCACACAGGAAGACCAGCAGCTCAGGCATCGATTGGGAAACTTTCTCCTACACCATCAGCTGCTGCAGACTGTCTTCAAAAAAGGAGTCTGCGTTTCTACACCTCCCTGCTCTTATCAGTCTGTTTCTACACAGATCAGTCTAGTCTGTTTCTACACAGATCAGTGTGTTTCTACACAGATCAGTCTGTTTCTACACAGATCAGTCTGTTTCTACACAGATCAGTCCGTTTCCACACAGACCAGTCTGTTTCTACACAGATCAGTCTGTTTCTACACAGATCAGTCTGTTTATACACAGATCAGTTTGTTTCTACACAGATCAGTCTGTTTCTACACAGATCAGTTTGTTTCTACACAGATCCGTTTGTTTCTACACCTCCCTGTTCTTATCAGTCCATTTCTACGCAGATCAGTCTGTTTCTACACGGATCAGTCTGTTTCTACACAGATCAGTCTGTTTCTACAGATCTCCCTGCTCTGATCAGTCTGTTTTACACAGATCAGTCTGTTTTAGGGCTGTCTTAAATACTTCGAAGCTTTGTTCGATGGGCACGGGATTCGAATCGGAAAATAAAATTTGAATATATTAACACTTTGAGTGCCAACGACGAGATTAGTCGTCTTAACTCGCCATGCGTTGAGTGCCAATGACGAGTTTTCTAGTTTTTTTCTCGTTATTTCTTTTATTAGCAATATCCGTTCATTTTTCATCCATCCAGCCTGACGTTATCATTTGGAATGGCTCTAAGCTCGAAAAGGGCAAATACCGCCGCCTATCGTCTCCCGGATGGTATTGCACATCATTGGATTGGCTGAAAAAGTGCATCGAAATAACTCCGGTCCACGTTTTACTTCGGGGGCATGCATCTGGATACTATTGCATTGACTGAGGGGACTGGAAGAAGCATCGATTATCTGTTTCGGAGTATAACGTTGGATCCATAAACGTGATCGATATTTGGAATGGCGATCAGGAATTGGATTAATCTTTTTGCAGAACATCTGATGTGAGGTAAGGACTCTATGTTACCAGTTTTGGGTTAATCAGATGTTTTTTTCACAGCGATCACAACGTGTGTGTGTGTGCGCGCGTAACGTTAACGCTAAGCACGGCATAGATAATCGATTTTTCAGCCCGCTTCTCTAGCGTGCATAAGTACACATATACTATCGATAATCTAGCGTTTATTTGAAAACGATTCATAAATCAGCTGAAAAATGACAATGTGTTTTGTGTATTCCACTAAAGAGCTATTATGGCGGAATTTCTCTGAAATTACTAGAACTCTCCGAAACTATACTCGTATTCAAAGCGGTATAAAATGGAAATGTACCAATGAAAAAACTATCCGTTTCGTACATGTTGACTGCAAGCAAGTCATTGATAATAAGCGAGGGGTGTTTTAGACCCATAGCCATAATTTAAGATATAGTTTAAGCTTTCGCAAATATTATACCTCCCATTGACTAAAGCGCTGGCACGGAAGGGGTTATCTGGGCATAGGGGCGTGGCGCTCAATGTGTTAATACAAAGAAAATATTTAAAAAAAATATTTTTTCTTTTTTCTTCATCCCCCCTCCCACCTGCAAAATCTTGCGCCTCCAATGCAACGAACGTCATACGCCTCAACTCTGCCTCTCTTTGTTAACTACAACAAGCAATGCCATTTGTTATTTAAGATGAGGTCGGACTCGGCACTGACAGATTTGTGTTAATTGTGCTGCTTTTATAAAGCCTCAAATGACGGCTTACAATATTTCATAAAAGCAAAGCGTTTAGTTTGTCTAAGATTTAAAAAGGTTTAAACTTTACAGCACTGACAATTCTCGATAGTACTTTTTATAGTGTCCCGACCCATATAAAAACATGTCTTAGTAAAAAATTAAGTTGAATTCTGCCTTTGTCTTTATTAACTACATATAAATATTTATATAATTGTTTGCTTTATAGATGAAGGTTGCAACATAATTATGTAATGTAATGTTGTTGGCTGTGTAACGGAGAGCAGCCGCCCAGGCAGCGCAGCTCCCAACTCATTAATTAAATTAATTAATCCAATCCACTTTATTTATAGAGCACATTTTAAAACATATATATAATATATAATTTTTTCTTTTTTTTTTTATCTTGAAGCTTCGAATTAAAATAGAATCTCGGCCCCGAAGCTTCGACGGCCAAAAAAAGCTTCGAAGGTCAGCCCTAGTCTGTTTCTACACAGATCAGCCTGTTTCTACACCTCACTGTTCTTATCAGCCTGTTTCTACACAGATCAGCCTGTTTCTACACCTCCCTGTTCTTATCAGTCTGTTTCTACACAGATCAGCCTGTTTCTACACAGATCAGTTTGTTTCTACACCTCCCTGTTTCTACACAGATCAGTCTGTTTCTACACAGATCAGTCTGTTTCCACACAGATCAGTCTGTTTCCACACAGATCAGTCTGTTTCCACACAGATCAGTCTGTTTATACACAGATCAGTTTGTTTCTACACCTCCCTGTTTCTACACAGATCAGTCTGTTTCTACACAGATCAGTCTGTTTCCACACAGATCAGTCTGTTTCCACACAGATCAGTCTGTTTATACACAGATCAGTTTGTTTCTACACCTCCCCGTTTCTACACAGATCAGTCTGTTTCCACACAGATCAGTCTGTTTCTACACACAGATCAGTCTGTTTCTACACAGATCAGTTTGTTTCTACACCTCCCATCAGTCAGCCTCTCCCTGTGTGTCCATCTGCACTAGCGCTAGCTCTCAAACCATAGGGTAATAATCACAGATGGGCAGAAACACAGCCAGGGAACTGGAAGACAGCCAAGCAAGACAAGACAGTGAAAGAGAAGGAAAGAAGAAAGTTAAGCTGGATATGAGGGCTGTCCCGACTCCCAAGTTTCAGTAGAAGTTGAATAACTGATGCTTCAACTCTTCCTGCATACAAAGCTTTAACGTGAGTGAGTAAATGAGAGCTACGTACTGTATGTGGTAGATAACGTTTTCTCAAAGTGTAAAAACAGAAATCTATTAAACATTTTTGTAATAGGTTTGAATGCCAATTCTCTGCTCATTTTATGCCTGTCTATAATTAGGCAAATTTTAAGCTCATTTCTTGCCTATGTCTATTTTGTGTCTACATTACTGCTGTGAAGCATTTTGGGCTGTAATTCTTGTATGAAAGGTGCTATACAAATAATGTTTATTATTATTATTAATAATAAATGTCCTCGTCTGAGAAAGACTGATTTTCTTAATGAATGCTCGATTGTGAACGATTGTTGAATGATTATGAATCATAAACTACTTATTTCTAGAAGCTAATTTGTTATGCTGATGTAGGCACATTTTTAGAATTGTAAAAAATTCAATAAAAAAAAGATTTAATCACAAAAAAAAAACATCAACATCAAAACAAAACTGAGCATTCAAATTGTGATTTGGGTATCGATTACCATGATTTAAGCTTTGAAGCATCCGGGTCAGCCCTACTGGATATAATAAAGGGTAATGTCAACCATTTTAAGAACTGATATGTTATTCCTATGCCCCAGGACAGTTCAGACAATATTTGTGAACATGTATAGCTACCGTATATAAATCTTCAAATTGTCACATGGATTTAAAATCTGGGGCTGCTGTTGCATAGACAATCAATGGAGATGAGAATAGAACCTTTCACTACCACACTACCGACGGTTGGTTAACCCTTTCTAGTGTGGTAGTGAAAGGGTTAAGGAGTAGATATAACAGACTTAACATCCGGGTGACATCACATATTTGAGGCCTCTCCCGACAGGACAAGTTCACAAACGTTGAGCGAACTGTCCTGGGAGACGGGAATAAAACATGTTCTTACAATGGGTAACATTTCCCTTCAACTGCGGGACTCAAAGTAGGTCACATCTAGAATAAGGGAATGAGTCTATAGAGTAGTACATGAAGACGGAAGAGGAAAAATAAGTGTGTAGATGAGGAGAAGAAGAAGAAGAAGAAGAAGAAGAAGAAGGCAGAGAAGGAGTTGAGGTTGATGTTCACCTCTTGAGGTTGGAGGCCATGGACGAAGGGGTGCGGCTGATCCTCTTGGCCGCTGCGGACGCAGAGGACGCTGGGACTTTGGAGGACTTGAGGGGTGAGATGGGGCCCTGGGTTCCCCCCACGTGCATTCTAGAGAGAGAGAGAGAGAGAGCAGACGTCATTTTCATCCATTGGAAGTATTTTTGTGCACCTTAAAAAACACACAACCTGCAATTGCTAGAGCAGTGACAATATCACACAAGACACACCTTTTAATTATCATTAATTCATGAATTATCATTATTATTAATTATTTAAAAATCCTGTATGTTAGCTGCTCAGGTGGTGCTGCATGTTAGCTGTCAGGTGGTGCTGCATGTTAGCTGTCACATTCCAACAGCCATCACTGATATAAAGTGTTTGGTCAATAACATGAGTAAAAAATATCTAGGGTTCTCGCTCCTGATTAGATAAGTATGGGAACGGGATACCAGAAAAATTATTTTGTGTTTACTGCAGAGGACTGGGAGACCCATGTTACTGACTAAACACTCTCCATCAGTGATGGCTGTTGGACTGTAGAGCAATTATTGTAACAAAAAGTGAGACAGGTTAGTTTTACCCTACTGATGATGTGTTGCAATAGTAATCCTGCTCAGTACGACAGGAACCGCAGGTTCAGACATTTGGTGTATGTGCTTGGCTGAGAAGCCACTGGTGCGAAGCTACCATCTGTGGGATTCTGACTGCTGTTTTGTAACTTTTCCCCACGTATAGTCTACAACAGCGATTCTCAAGCTACGGGTCGCGACCCAAAGTGGGGTCGTGGGTAGGTGACAGTGCATTGGCAAGTAAAACATTTTAAATAATATTTATTTTAATTTAATTTTGATATTCCATGTTGAAACTACGCGATAAAACGCCACAAAAAAAATCCTAAACAAAATGGGGTCGTGGTATAAAAAAGTTGGAGTCTGGTCTACAATAATCTATGCACACACATTTTAAACTGTGCAAAATCTTTAAGAAACTGAACTGAAAACGTTTCATCTGTTGTATGAAATTTCTGTCTGAATACTAAATTGAGCCCAAGAAGTGACTCTACGACTGATCTGCACTAGCAGCACTTTGTATCGGACCACAGATGTAACACGCGCCAACAACAGCCTGAGTGGGTGTGTACTGTGCAGAGTGAGGATCATGGAGTGGGAGGAGAGAGAGCAGCTCGAGAGACCTCTTCTCGCACTCCTCTTCCAGAGAAGTTAATTAAGGTTGGCGCTCCTCGCACACAAAAGGAGAGGCTCGTCTGAAATAAAGAGCTCTCTCTCTCTCTCTCTCTCTCTCTCTCTCTCTCTCTCTCTCTCTCTCTCTCTCTCTCTCTCTCTCTCTCTCTGCTACGGAGCCTCTCTTTCCCATAAAGAGCTCTCTCTCTCTCTCGCTCTGCTACGGAGCCTCTCATTGCCTTCTCTCTCCAGGCGCTGTAGTGTCCTCAAGTCGCCTGGAGTGAGTGAGGAGTAGGCTTAGCATGTGCTTGAATTAATCTTCAGCATGAATTATGGATGCGTATGAAGCTACTGCCCCGCCCCCCCCTGTTGAGGTGAAGAAGACGTATTTCCCTGCAGCTCAAGAAGACTGTGTGTCACACAGATCATACTCAGTGGCTCAGGAGATAGAGCCTGATAATTGGAAGGTTCCCGGTACGATTCCTGCTACCCCCGGCAGTGTGTCAAAGTGTCCTTGAGCAAGACACTTAAGCCCCAACTGCTCCCGATGAGCAGGTTGGCACCTTGCATGGTCGCCTCCGCCATCGGTGTGTGAATGTGTGAGTGAATGAGTGAATGTGAGGCATAAGTAGTAAAGCGCTTTGGATAAAAGCTCTATATAAATGCAGTCCATTTACCATTCATACATGTCACACAATAGATCTGCAGGTACAGGATACCTTCTACAGATAATACAGCTACACACCACTCACACCTGGGAGAAGCCCAGTACAACCAGCTGCTCTACGACTCGGAGAAGCCCAGTACAACCAGCCCCTCTACGACTGGGAGCTGCCCAGTACAACCAGCTGCTCTACGACTGGGAGCTGCCCAGTACAACCAGCTGCTCTACGACTCGGAGAAGCCCAGTACAACCAGCCCCTCTACGACTCGGAGAAGCCCAGTACAACCAGCCCCTCTACGACTGGGAGCTGCCCAGTACAACCAGCTGCTCTACGACTCGGAGAAGCCCAGTACAACCAGCCCCTCTACGACTCGAGAAGCCCAGTACAACCAGCTCCTCTACGACTCGAGAAGCCCAGTACAACCAGCCCCTCTACGACTCGGAGAAGCCCAGTACAACCAGCCCCTCTACGACTCGAGAAGCCCAGTACAACCAGCCCCTCTACGACTCGAGAAGCCCAGTACAACCAGCTCCTCTACGACTCGAGAAGCCCAGTACAACCAGCCCCTCTACGACTCGAGAAGCCCAGTACAACCAGCTCCTCTACGACTCGAGAAGCCCAGTACAACCAGCCCCTCTACGACTCGGAGAAGCCCAGTACAACCAGCCCCTCTACGACTGGGAGCTGCCCAGTACAACCAGCCCCTCTACGACTGGGAGCTGCCCAGTACAACCAGCCCCTCTACGACTGGGAGCTGCCCAGTACAACCAGCTCCTCTATGACTGGGAGCTGCCCAGTACAACCAGCTGCTCAAGGGCACCTCTAACAGTAATATCCTTACCTGAAAGGTTGGGACGGTGACCTGGTGTGCACTTTCATTTCTTCAAGTCTGAAACAAGATGAAAAGATAATAAATTAAGGTGAAATTAATAAATTAATGTCACGTTATTTTGAAACCACAAAAGAGAAGTGGCAACTGTAATAAGGAGAGCTGATTGAGGAAGAGTCCTCCGCAGACTCAGAACCAACTGCAGTGAGTCCTCTCCTGACTCAGAACCAACTGCAGTGAGGAAGAGTCCTCTCCAGACTCAGAACCAACTGCAGTGAGTCCTCTCCTGACTCAGAACCAACTGCAGTGAGGAAGAGTCCTCTCCAGACTCAGAACCAACTGCAGTGAGTCCTCTCCTGACTCAGAACCAACTGCAGTGAGGAAGAGTCCTCTCCAGACTCAGAACCAACTGCAGTGAGTCCTCTCCTGACTCAGAACCAACTGCAGTGAGGAAGAGTCCTCTCCAGACTCAGAACCAACTGCAGTGAGTCCTCTCCTGACTCAGAACCAACTGCAGTGAGGAAGAGTCCTCTCCAGACTCAGAACCAACTGCAGTGAGTCCTCTCCTGACTCAGAACCAACTGCAGTGAGGAAGAGTCCTCTCCAGACTCAGAACCAACTGCAGTGAGTCCTCTCCTGACTCAGAACCAACTGCAGTGAGGAAGAGTCCTCTCCAGACTCAGAACCAACTGCAGTGAGTCCTCTCCTGACTCAGAACCAACTGCAGTGAGGAAGAGTCCTCTCCAGACTCAGAACCAACTGCAGTGAGTCCTCTCCTGACTCAGAACCAACTGCAGTGAGGAAGAGTCCTCTCCAGACTCAGAACCAACTGCAGTGAGTCCTCTCCTGACTCAGAACCAACTGCAGTGAGGAAGAGTCCTCTCCAGACTCAGAACCAACTGCAGTGAGTCCTCCCCTGACTCAGAACCAACTGCAGTGAGTCCTCCCCTGACTCAGAACCAACTGCAGTGAGTCCTCCCCTGACTCAGAACCAACTGCAGTGAGTCCTCCCCTGACTCAGAACCAACTGCAGTGAGTCCTCCCCTGACTCAGAACCAACTGCAGTGAGTCCTGCCCTGACTCAGAACCAACTGCAGTGAGTCCTGCCCTGACTGTGTTCAGCTCAGCTCCGACAGCCCTTGCTCACTTAGAGTACAGGTAATGTCTACATCTTTTCTGGACAAGATGGGGTGGGGAGCTCCTACCTCAGGGCTCCTGTGGTGGCCGCGCGAGGCTGCCGCCGGCTCTTTAAGGCTCGCAGTTTATCTCCCTGGGTCATAGACGGCACGTTCTCTCCGAACTCATTCTGTGGAGGAGGGTAAAATGCATCTTTTTATTCATTAGGGCTTGGCTTGCAGTTTTCCATAGTATTTACTAGGGATGTCCCGATCCGATCACGTGATCGGGGCCGATCACGTGATTTTCCGAAGATCGGCATCGGCAAAAATAAATAAATAAAAAATCTGGAATTATTATTTTTTTTATTTTTATTTTTTATTTCTTTTTTTTATTCAACAAACATGACCATGTTCACGTCTTAAACTCATACTGAGGCCTTAGTTTTGGTTTTAAATTGCATATCATCATTCATTTATTTATTGTCACACAGAGCAGAAGAATTTTGCCAAAACAAACCAATAGTATCTAGCTGCAGAACGGCAGACCAGACCAAAATAAAAAAAAATATATATATATATATATTTTCTTTTTAATCCCAATTTCTCACATTACATTCACCCTGAATGTTGACGTTATCCAGGTGAAAAGTTAACTTCATTTAAGCGAGGCATTGCAATCCTTGACATAAATTCATCCCTAGTATTTACCTGTCACCTAATAGCAAATGGGTGATGAGTGTGCCAAGGCCAATATCCATAACACAAGGTCAAAAGGACTATTGTTTTCTGTAAATAATATGCCCCAATAGACCAGTGAACTAAATTTAAAGGCCCAATCCAAAATATATGTGAATATACCCCACTTTATATGGTCAAGAATATTTAACAAGTCAACTGTATTTAGTGACCAACACGCTCCGTCTGACTCTTAACCACCAAAACCTGCACTGACTATATCATGCCAGTTAGGGTATATAGACCATGACCTGCACCTTGTGTATATCGTTTTACTATTGTACTCATATTTCTATATTCAGAGTTAATCATATTGTTTACACTGTTTCATATCTTTATATTCAGATACATTTTGTATTCATGTCTTTCTACTATTACCCTGACCATACCTGCACTTCCCCTCCCCCATGCTGCTATGACGCCTGAATTTCCCCCAAGGGGATCAGGTATATCTTATCTTATTTTAACAGCCCAGATTGGCTGAATGGAAATAAGTGTACTGTAGAAGAAAATACTACACCAGTACTAAAATAAGATATTGGACCTCATTCTCGAACGCAGTTTAAAAAATGCTCTTATAAGGAGCTAGTGATATTTAAGAAGACACTTAAGAAAATGTTTGAGAATGAGGTCCATTATTACTCGAGAATTTCCACAAAAGCTTTATTCCGACACAGAGAGCCACATGTAATATCTAATCAAAAATGTTCTCCCCGACTTTGACGCATAGAAGTTTGAATGGTCTGGATCCCACCGCGTCCAGTAACCTGAATGGTCTGGATCTCACCGCGTCCAGTAACCTGAATGGTCTGGATCCCACAGCGCTCAGTAACCTGAATGGTCTGGATCTCACCGCGTCCAGTAACCTGAATGGTCTGGATCCCACCGCGTCCAGTAATCTGAATGGTCTGGATCTCACAGCGCTCAGTAACCTGAATGGTCTGGATCTCACAGCGCTCAGTAACCTGAATGGTCTGGATCTCACCGCGTCCAGTAACCTGAATGGTCTGGATCTCACAGCGCTCAGTAACCTGAATGGTCTGGATCTCACAGCGCTCAGTAACCTGAATGGTCTGGATCTCACCGTGTCCAGTAACCTGAATGGTCTGGATCTCACAGCGCTCAGTAACCTGAATGGTCTGGATCCCACCGCGCCCAGTAACCTGAATGGTCTGGATCCCACCGCACCCAGTAACCGTCACGGCTTGGATCGGTGCTCCGCTTCAGCCAATACGTTTACCCCGCGTGCCATGTGTGGACCCACCTCTTGCAGGTGGTCAGAGCTGGGGGACCTGCAGATGGTGGTGGTGGGGGCAGGGTTGAGGCCGAGGTCATCCATACTGGAGATGAGGTGGGACACGCCTCTGTCCTCCAGCAGCTTGGGCTTCTGCTGGGAGCGCTGCACGTCACCCTGCATCCATAGAGACGCCAGCTTCCTGAAACACACACAGGGCAAGGAGTCATGAGAAAGATGCGAGGAGTCAGAGCATGAGAAAGAGCAAGGAGTCATGAGAAAGATGCGAGGAGTCAGAGCATGAGAAAGAGCAAGGAGTCATGAGAAAGATGTGAGGAGTCAGAGCACGAGAAAGAGCAAGGAGTCATGAGAAAGATGCGAGGAGTCAGAGCATGAGAAAGAGCAAGGAGTCATGAGAAAGATGCGAGGAGTCAGAGCATGAGAAAGAGCAAGATAAAGAGCAAGGAGTCATGAGAAAGAGCGAGGAATCAGAGCATGAGAAAGAGCAAGGAGTCATGAGAAAGATGCGAGGAGTCAGAGCATGAGAAAGAGCAAGATAAAGAGCAAGGAGTCAGAGCATGAGAAAGAGTGAGGAGTCAGAGCATGAGAAAGAGTGAGGAGTCAGAGCATGAGAAAGAGTGAGGAGTCAGAGCATGAGAAAGAGTGAGGAGTCAGAGCATGAGAAAGAGTGAGGAGTCAGAGCATGAGAATGAGTGAGGAGTCAGAGCATGAGAAAGAGCAAGGAGTCAGAGCATGAGAAAGAGCAAGGAGTCAGAGCATGAGAAAGAGCAAGGAGTCAGAGCATGAGAAAGAGTGAGGAGTCAGAGCATGAGAAAGAGCAAGGAGTCAGAGCATGAGAAAGAGCACAGAGTCAGAGCATGAGAAAGAGTGAGGAGTCAGAGCATGAGAAAGAGCAAGGAGTCAGAGCATGAGAAAGAGTGAGGAGTCAGAGCACGAGAGCGAGGACCAACCTGCTCTGTGAGTAAGCATTTTAAATGACAATAGTTTGTATAGGACTTTCTGCAGAAGGCACATAAACACATCATGTATGCTCAATGGCTGGTGCAATACTGGCATTTAGCGCAAAAGGGCAATGTGCAATTAACGTGCAATCTATTCCAGCACTGTAAAATTCAAGGGCAATAAAATGAGCACATTAGCACAGGCACCAGTCACTTTAACACTTGGTACCTAAAGCACATTAAAATTGTTTGTCTCACATCACACATATTATATCGTCATTGTCAGTTTCATCTATTGTCTATTTCTTATGGTTGTGAAGTTTATGTAATTTAGTAACTTGTCTGTTCTTGTGATTTAGAAGTTTATGTACATTTGTAATTGCTCTGTTAACATCAACCTGCAAAGGGATATTAGCCTTTGGCTATAATCTGGCATATTTACATGAAAATATCTCGTCCATTAACACCACGTATATACGTTATTGGGAGCCAGCGGTTAACGGCCATACGTTTTTAGATCGTTTTCCCTTTTATTCAATGTTAATAACCTATTCAATGTCAGGGAGCTGGATGTTGCCTGTAAAATGCATACTGGGACTCCGAAGGTGCAGTAACGGCCAGATCCTGCTAGTAGCGCTGTATCGAGAATGCAGTAACCCCTGTTCCAGACCGGGTGCCACGCTGTAAACGCTCCGGGCGCTCTTTTCTACTAACCTGAACCTAGGGCTTCACCCGATCGCATTGAATCGTTTTCGGGACCCCCGAACCATTAGGCCTAAAAAAAAATGTTGGTTCCTGTTGGTTGTCAGTTAAGGCCATGGGTAGGTAGGGAATTAATTTAATTAAATGTTTTATTTTATTCTTTCCCACGGCGACTATGGATAGGGAATTTCTTTATTTAATTAAAATGTTCACGACAACATGGATGCATGTACTCTGCCAGCATGTTTAATATCCATAATACTAAAGGTTTGACTAAGATTTTTATGAAACTGCATTCTCGAAGTCAACTTCCTGCCTGTTGTTGCTACGCAACTGCAGCATGGGGGAAAACTGCCCAGCCTGGTACATTGTGTACGGTTCATTTAGTGCAGAAACGGATCGTTAAAGCGGCAAATGAAAGACAATCAAGCGGAATTTTCTTCAGTCCTTCACAATGCCAAAGAGCTGCTGTGTTACGCGCTGTACTAATGACAAAAACAGAAATCCAAATCGCAAGTTTTATACCATCACGGAGGAAAAAGTGGCTGTGGCTAACGTTCGGCTAACTCGCTCTGCTGTTGTGGTCGTGGTAGCTACATGCTAAGCTAACGTTAATCACATCATATCGAACCGATAGGAGCTTATCTTATCTAATCTTACGTGGATGTTTGATCGGGTAGTGGCACACGTGGTACCACCACGTAAGATTAGATAAGATAAGCTCCTATCGGTTCGATATGATGCGATTACCGTTAGCTTAGCATGTAGCTACCACGACCACAACACCAGAGCTAGTTAGCCGAACGTTAGCCGCCAGACACTTTTTCCTCCGTGATGGTATAAAACTTGCGATTTGGATTTCTGTGTTTGTTTTGTTATTAGTACAAAACGTAACATAGCAGCTTCAATTTGGGTATTCGAGAGATGGCCATGTCTGTATGTGTTTTGTATGGACATTATGTCAAGTCAATCAGGGGGAGCTTCTTTGAATCATATCTCGCCTTAGAATCACCAGAAAGGCTTTCGAAATAGTGAAATGCCATGTTGGCCTCAATATTTTCAAAACAAATCGTATGAAAATGTTATGAAATGAACAAGAATGTGATAAAACATGTAATAAAAACGGACCTCAACGCATGCATTTGATGGTAGAAATCCGTATGGCCCCCCTATACCAAGATGGCGGCGCCGGTGACCAGGTGTCCCCCTTTTGGTTGAACTGTCCCACCATTTGAGACCGCGTCCCACATATTGAGAGGATGTCCCTCTTTTCGAAGCAAAAAATTAAAATCGAACACAAGACATTACTGTCAAGTGATAAAGTTTGAATATTTAAAACAATAAATAACAGTACAAAAAGGGGGACACCTGGTCACCCTCTCGTGACATCAGAGTGTCTTCGAGATTTTTTTTTTTTTACTTTTTTTTTATTTCTTTTTTACAATGCAGTTTCATAAAAATCTTAGTCAAACCTTTAGTATTATGGATATTAAACATGCTGGCAGAGTACATGCATCAGCAGTCAAACTCGGGCAAGCAGTATCGTGTTACCACATTGACTGAGGACACTCAGAGCAGCGTCGATTATGTGTTTTGGACTATAACGTTGGATCAATAAACGCGATCGATATTTGGAATGGCGATCAGGAATTGGATTAATCTTTTTGCAGAACATCTGATGTGAGGTAAGGAATTTATGTTACGAATCTTGGGTTAATCAGATGTTCCTATCACCGCCATCGGAGTGTGTGTGTGTGTGTGACGTTAGCACTGAGCAAGTCACGAATAAGCGATTTTTCAGCCCGCTTTTGTATCGTGCATAAGGACACATATACTCTCGATAATCTAGCGTTTATTTGAAAACGATTCATAAATCAGCCGAAAAATGACAACGTGTTTTGTGTATTCCACTAAAGGGCGATTATCGCGTATTTCTCTGGAATTACTAGAAATCTCCAAAACTATACTCATATTCAAAACGGTATCAAACGGAAATGTACCGATGAAAAAACAATCCGTTTCGTACATCTTGACTGCAAGCAAGTCATTGATAAGCGACGGGTGTATTCGACCCATAGCCATAATTTAAGATATAGTTTAAGCGTTCGCAAATATCCTCGTCCTCCCATTGAGTAAAGTGCTGGCATAGAAGCCCTAATTTGATCATATGGGCATGGCTCTGAATGAGTAAATCGTGCGCAAATAATAACCATATTCCAATTGAATATGTTTTACTGCAAAACAACGATACATGCTTCATAAAGAAACAAAAACAAAAGGTATGTTTAAGTCGCACAATTGTGATTGGCTCATTCCCTGTGGGAGTGCGTTATCATCTCCACGCCAGATTGTGATTGGCTCATTCCCTGTGGGAGTGCGTTATGATCGCCATGCCACATTGGTGGTTTTACAACTCAGACACTAGAGCCATATGAAATCCGTTTTATTATTTTCCAAATTAAATTTAATTTTTTCCCAAATTCCATTTTTTTCGTTTTAATATTTCAGAATTCTGTATTTTGCCTTTTATGCTCATTTTACCATCAGAAATAGTGTCTAATAAGTGGGAATGAATAAATGTCCACAATTGAATAAGATATAACAGTCCATTTAATGTTTTTAAGTGCTGCAACTCAGAAATACAGTTCAATTTTACACAATATTTTTCAATTAATATTGTGACAAAATAAAAATACATATTTCAAGTGTAAACAATAGATACAGCTAGCTATTACTGACATTATCACAATGACAATGTCAGTAACCTAGCTATATCTATTATATTGTGATGAAATTTAGTAATGCATAATTTAGGCACCTTTAGTTTAGTTTATTTCGTTTATAAAGGACAGTGTATAATGGCAATCGTTTGCATTAAACAAATGGATGGGTGCACTAGATTTAGCAAGAAGCTATCATTTCCATCTATAGTCCTATGTACTGTAACGTTTCATAGCTATTTAAGTTTATTTAGATTATAAAGGGCAGTGTATAATGACAATCGTTTGCATTAAACAAATATGGGTGCACCAGATTTAGCTAGAACTTCTAGAAGCTATCATTTCCATAGATAGTCCTATAACGTTACATAGCTATTTAAGTGTATTTAGTTTATAAAGGGCAGTGTATAATGAAATGGATGGGTGCACTAGATTTAGCTAGACGCTAAACGTCCTAACGTTATAGCTATTTAATCACAATAGTGTCGCAAGTGTTTTTGCGGGTCCAGTCCACGGAATGTTGACAGAATTAGCAAAACACCTTATCACCGGAGGCATAAAAGTCATTAGGATACTGTTCTGCTCTGAATTGAGGGCTTATTGGGGAATAGTTTAGCTTCTTGACGATGTTAACACTGAAGCAGCCAGACGCTTGAGCACCGCGGCTGTGTTGTGTGTAACACGCTGTAGCGTCCCCGCCTCCCCGGTCGCGTGTGCACCAAACGTTCCACCCAAAAACGAAATTTCAGTCCAGATTAGGCCAAATTCTGCAATATTCCACGTTTTGCAGTTGATTCCATTTTTATTGGTTAATTCCGCGATTCCGTCCGCGATTCCGTGAACGCGGATTTCATATGGCTCTATCAGACACTGGATTTGGAAAGAGTTGCCATGTAGCAATAACAGTATGATGATGGGCTTTTCATTAATGATCAATCCATGAGAACATTTTCCAAAGGTTTTAAAATAAACACAAATAAATAAAAGGATGCCGCCCTAAAATGTTACCCATTTTTGGATGCAAATGTCTTAAGATTGTTAATTAAAATTATACTCAAGAAAGAGTTGTACTTTAATGCTAGCAATCATTTTGCCTGCGTGAGTGTTTTTTTTCTCTCTCCTTCAAAGCAGTAGACTTTTTTGGAACGAATTTGTATTTCAGAGCCGAGGCGGTGTTAGGCCTGGACAGTGTTGGCAGAGGAATGAACTTGCACATAGCATGGACCGTGTTCCGGTGTGGAAACTATGCCGGGAGAGATAAGACCAAGGTGACAGGCACAACACAGTCCAGGGGGAAGCCGTTTTAATCTCTGCCACCCCACCAGAACACAACAACAACATTGAAGGACCTACAGGTCTGTTCAGCTTCAGCCATGATGACAGACTTGCTTTCATACCGTGCCCCAAACACAGTCTGGGAAACCTGCACTCGTCAGCAAAGTTAAGAAAGGTTCCCACAGTTTGACACGTGACACGTCCCAGCACACGTGCATAGTGCATACAGATTAAAGTTTAGAATTTTAAGATTAAAAGATTTAAAAACAAGATGTTCTCTTTCTGATTCAAGACATCAGGACACTTGGCCATTAATCAGGTTGTGACCTTGGACCTCTCTTCATCCAGCTTGCTATGGCAGCCCTACTGAATAATCCATCACCTACTCTCATTTCAACTCCTACTCGAGCGGGCCTCTCTGTGCACACGTCACACGGCTGTCGAAAACAAGGGTGCATGATATGCATGAACCCCTCATCGTGTGTGAGATACAGCAGAAGCATGTTGAGAGCACAAGTGCATTGGGTGTAATTAATCATATTGGAAAAAAATCCTCCCTCGCATCACAGAGCGAAAGCAATTTGACGTGATTAAACGACTAAACCCTCTTTTTTCTTTTTTTTGAGAATATGCGTTTGCCGGATGTTTACAGTGGGGTTAACTCCTTGCAAGCTAAAATAATTATTATAATAATTATAACAATAATAACTATTAAATATTGAACTTGAGAACCACAATCTGCCAACAGTCACACTTCATATTACATTACAAGCACTATATCAACTTTTGATGTAATGCACCCACACAGGTTTCCCACTCTTTGAGAAATAATCTTCCAGGATTTTCTGGGAATGTTTCTCGACAATCCAGTGACACATTTAATCCCAGTTTTAGTCTCTTTATAAATGATGCCGGGTTCATGATGAAGTGTCTCAGGTTTGTTACAGGTGACTGCTACACCCATCACTGCTATCTGTACAATAAGGTCATCTGGCCTCCTCTTGTAGTCATTACGGGTACGATTTCACAGCACTTAATAAGCATGAGCTTGTCAAATGCCATGGCGGCCAAAACAAAGGGAGCGTGGGCCACATATTAGGCAGTGCTGCTATAGTCCTCCTACCACAAGTTTCAAACCAAATACAGACTTAGGTTTACATAGGTGATCTGAGTGAGGGGCTAAAATACAAGTACAAGTTCCCAGGACAACATAGGTTATTTTCCAGGATATTTGGTTGATTTTAAGTACATTTTCCATGTTTTGACTGGAAATCTAGTCTGAGTTTTCCAGGAGTGAGAACCCTGCCATAACACACGTGTGCATATGTTGTCCCTCAGTGCCCTGGAGACACACAGCAGCTGACTGCAGACTAAATTAACCCATGTATCTCATCTGCTCTGGTGTGTAAAATCTCCATCCAAACACTTGGTTACTCAATAACGCTTAACTGTTTTCAAAAGTGCTCGCCCAATCGCTAATTGCATTTTGGTTAAACTGATATTTGAAGACAGCGTGTGCTCAGATTTCCAGCAGTCATTTGGCAACATTTAAAAGCCACACGTGACTCTCGTTAAACACCATGCTCTCGTACAATCTTTAGTGCTGTTGCTAGGTTACAGTGCTGAGATGTTGCTTGCTAAGTGGCCGAGAGACCATGTGATGATGACTCTGTATGGTAGGACTAAAGCCAGAGCTTCATACACTGAGAGACCATGTGAGGATGACTCTGTATGGTAGGACTAAAGCCAGAGCTTCATACACTGAGAGACCATGTGAGGATGACTCTGTATGGGAGGACTAAAGCCAGAGCTTCATACACTGAGAGACCATGTGATGATGACTCTGTATGGTAGGACTAAAGCCAGAGCTTCATACACTGAGAGACCATGTGAGGATGACTCTGTATGGGAGGAGGACTAAAGCCAGAGCTTCATACACTGAGAGACCATGTGAGGATGACTCTGTATGGGAGGAGGACTAAAGCCAGAGCTTCATACACTCAGTTTCCATGTTCGGTGAAAGGGAGCTTGGGCTCACGTGGACCGCGTCGTCCTGTGACGACGTGGCCGGTTCTGGAGGACTCACTCTTCCAGGAAGTGCTGCTGGGGTCCGATGACCGAGCCGGGTCGGCAGATTCTGATCCAGGCGATGGTCTCCCCTACGGTGAAGCGGTAGTGCTTCATCAGGTAACAGCCGATCAGCGTGCCGGTCCGGCCCAGGCCCGCTGAGGTGACACAAGAGCCAGAGGGCAAAACCGTGAAAACAGAGACATGGGGAAAAGAGCGAGTGGGTTGTCACTAAACGGCCAAGCTGCAAAATAAATGGCAGCATTTATATAACCCTTTGATCCAAAGCGCTTTACAACTTATACCTCACATTCACTCACACCAATGGCGGAGGCAACCATGCAAGACACTTAACCCCCTAACTGCTCCTGATGAGTAGGTCGGCACCTTGCAGGGTCACCTCCGCCGTCTGTGTGCGAATGTACGAGTGAAGTGAACATGAGGCATGAGATGCAAAGCGCTTTGGATAAAAGCCGTTATATAAATGCAGTCCATTTACCATTACAGCTTGGCCAACAAGAGATGACTACGCAAGAGAAACACATTTAGAGAAAGAGGGAGCAAGAATACAGGCAGTATTTGAAGGACGTATTCAGCAAAGCTCATTAGGATATTACATTACAATAAAGCATGCACTATTGGGATGTCCCATTAAATACACAAGGACTAGGCTCTGCCACTGTGGACTGTATTATCAAGCCTTCCTGGAAGGCGTAGTCTTAAGAACAGGTCCCCATGGGTTTTCATTCAGGCCTTATCCAACACACTTAATTAACACCAGCTTTAATAACACCAGCGAGTCTCAATGGACCGAGACTGCCATCGGCTGGCCAAACGTATATCCACAGCTGCAAATCACACAGAGGGAACTGGGCAACCTACGTACAGACATAGTACCAGTATCGGCTCATTTAAGAGCATTTAGGTCTGGGATAAGCCATACTGTTCATAATTCATCAAATATGTTTCTTATCGTCAACAAAAAGACCAAACCCTAACAATGCATTTATTCTACTCCCAATGCTCTCCCTACTCTCTCCTACACTTAGCTCTCAACCAGGATGCCATAGTTTGCTGAAATCATTAATACAGCTCACAAACACATTATTTCCAACGCGTTTTTAAATAGCGTAGTGTATTATCATGAAACACAGGGCTGTTGTAGTTATTACAAAGTGTACTTTAAAAGGGCAACAAGCTCCATCTCTGTACAGTTGTAAACAGAACAGAGTCCCAGAGCGTGTGCAATGCACATTACACTCCAGTCGAGGGTGAACAATGTGCTCGTTTGTGCCACTGACACAGAAATATCGCTCTGAAATCCTGCGAGGTGCGAGTTGTTGCATGAAGACAACACTGTGGAGCATGAGAGTGCACCATGAAAACATTGTTGCATTGAAAGCTAGTTTAGAGTCATCTAAAAGATAAAAACAGTGGTTCATGTTTGTGCATTTCCAAACTGTGCCAACAACATATCGCCCATTTTGCGTGGCGTTCATAGACTAGTATTGATACGGACATGAGTGGAAAGAACTGTTGAAGACTATGCAGGTATTGTTAATTATTACAAATGGCACCTGACTGTTACACATTGGGTATATTGCTGTACATCGTTATGTCCGCGGAGCGAGACATAATCAAATCGGTAGTGTGTGACTCCGTGGAATATCTCGTTATTGCTGCAGTCATGCGCTTTAAGATGCATTTTAAACATGTATTTGCCTAAACAATTATTTGAGTACTACTAAGTAATCCATGAGAGTATTCAATCTGGGAGAACATTACTTGAGTACTACTAAGTAATCCATGAGAGTATTCAATCTGGGAGAACATTACTTGAGTACTACTAAGTAATTAATGCGAGTACTCAATCTGGGAAAACCTTACTCCCTAGATGGACCATACATACACAGAAATACATTATTAGGTTTTGGTATTTTTCATAGGCTGTGTTGACAAGAAGAAACAAATCAAATGACACTGGCCTTGTGCTTTAAGTGGCGTGGAGCCTGAGGACAAGGACAGGCTGGGCTCTGGCTGGGCTCACCCTTGCAGTGGACAGCCACCGCGCCGCCTGTACTCTCGCAGATGTGCAGGAAGCGGCGAGTGATGATGTCGCTGGGCGTGCTTCCGTCTACGAAGAACAGGTCACAGTGGTCGAAGCCGGCGTCCACAAAGCGCTGGGCGTCGTAGATCTTCTTGTTGAGACGCACAACGGTGGTGACGTTGTGCTTCCTGAAGTAGGGGAAGTAGGCCTCTGGCGCATGGAGTGGGTAGCCTGGACAGGACAAGGAGCAGAGGGGAAGAGAGGAGCTGAGAATGTGAGCTCTTTTTACCTGTTTTCTAGGAAGTCTACCACTCTTAACAGGTTCTCTATTGAGACAGTAGGAAAGTTGAGAGGAGGACCAGTACGAGTAGAGGAGGTTCTGGTGGGAATCGAGAAGGTTCTCTACCCATTGACTGGGCCCTTTTAACTCACCGTTTTCTATTTTACTCTTGGGGTGTGGGCCGCTGAAGGCGAGGAACTTGCCCGGCACGATCCAGTTGAAGTCTCCGTTTTCCACCCGCTGCAACAGAAAAGAGGTCGGCCAGCATGTTACCATTCATCAAATCATCCACCAGAACATCTAGAGGTTAGGATGAGACAAGTACTTACCATCAGAGTGGTTCCATTCACAAGTAGAATCATCAACAGCACAGAAATGAAAGAACGTGTGATATAGACCTGTAGCTCATTAACTAAGGTGTAGAAAGGCCTTGAATGTGCCTTTATCGTGTAGTTCATCAGTTCTCAAAAGGAAGAAATATGACATGGTGGCAGTGTTTTAAGTTATCTGTGATGGTGGCAGACAGAGGATGTACATGGAATGAGTAGTTGAAAGGGGATGGACTTGAACGTGTGGCGTCTGTACTGACCTCGTAGTGCTCATACTCGTCCACGTCAAAGGTCTCGAAGTCGAAGAAGCCGTGCTGCAAGGCCTGCAATCACAAACACGTCATTAAGCCTCCATGCACTGAACACCGCATCCCGATGGCGGTATCTGGTGTAGGGCTGATAACGGGCATGGAGTATCGGTTACCCCAAATCAGGAACCGTGTGTGACACAGGGCTTTCCCTAAACCAGCGGTTCTCAAACTACGGGTCACAACACAAAGTTGGGTCGTGGGTAGGCGAATTTTCTGGCAACATATTTTGGCTAAATATGCCTAATTTTATAAATGTGTATTGATAACATAGTGCTGTAATAAATATGCATGATCAAGTCTGCATGATGAGTCCATGTCACAACAGAAGCAGATTGTTTTTACCTATTCAGGTCTTTTCCTGTATTTCATTGGAACCCTGTAGCGTTGTATTCTGAATACAGGACATGTATTTAACTATAGACTTCTCAAACAGCATTTGGAGACAGGGATGCTCCCTCCACGGCGTACGACGTTATTGAGATCATATTTCATATTTTTTTGCCATGGTATTCATATTTCCCTCACGGAGCCTGGTCTGATGCTGTGTGAGCCGACACAACTCTGCAACGCTTCAATACTGCCCCCTGGTGGATGATCAGCGAGTTGCCAAACCGGAAATGGCCGGTTGGATATCGGTGCGTCTTCTAAATGCGTCCGGCCACTCGCATATCGTCGCAGGACTCTAGCCACACACTGTGGATATGGATCGCTGCCATAACTCAATAATCGACATGATTTGGGCGTGTATTAGTATTATACAAACCGGAAATGGATCGACTCGATCCCCATCAAATAACTGGGATCTTTTTGCTCCAGTCTCATCGCCCAACGGTAAGAGGAGGCTGACGTTACTTTCAGCCTGTTTGTTTATTATTATCCATACAAACTGCTCTGATCTATATATCACCCATACTACATAAAGCATTTAACGACGATCACGGAATTATAAATGACCCCCCCCCCCCCCCTCCGTTCATCCGTGAATGATCAGTCATAACGTTTAGGACCATGTACAGTTGAAATTTTTAATATATCGTGGATCGGCAACAAACGGCATTTGATAATCTATATATGCATTTATGCCTATATCTCACGTTCTAGGAATTACTGCAGAAAACGATAAAAACATATTTATATTCTAGACGGTATTTTCGTATGAATGTGTGAATGAAAAAGTAAAACGTTCCTACATCCTGAACGATAGATAATCGATGTTGAATGGGCCATAGTAATGTCAATTTAGCAATACAATTTAAAAAGTTATAGCCCTGCAAAGAAGGTGAACATCTCCATAGACTTACAGTACTGGCAGAGAATGGTATAAGATGCTGAAAGTGCGTGGCAGGGAATGTGTTAAGGCTTGTCCTATTGTCCTGGACAAGTAAAAAAAAAATTTGGACAAGCATAATACAATTTAACTTGTCCGACTGGACAAGTAGAAAAATATATATATATATTCCCCAAACGAATAGTAACGTTATTCCATCTGATCAGAAAGTGCCTGTCTCACAGTGTCACACTGGAAACTCTCAATCTCTGTACGTCAATATTACTTGTCCCGGACAAACGGCGAGCGTCTTCTGAGTGCTCGCTTAGTTGACACTGACCGTGGCACGAGACCCACAAAAATATCAGAATGTTTAATACTAGAATGTTTAATAAAAGTTGGTTGTTTTGTTCTAGGATCTAATGTGCCTATTGTTAAAAGAAATTATTTCAAATAAAAATACAATTATTTATTTGAATGGTGTTATTTATGGCAATAACAACTATACCGTAATAACAACTATACAACTATAGGCGTAGACCAGGGTCTAACCCCTGGTCGTCAAGAGAGAGGGGAGATGAGAAAGATGAGCTGGTGCTGATGGAGAGTGAAGATGAGCTGGAGGACTGATCATACAGTATATACCCAAATCTCTTGTCGGTTTTATTAATAGGCCTTTATTTTCACAAGTACATTTCGGACAAGTAAGTTTAGCTTTCGGACAAGTAAAATATTTCAAAAAGTGAATGTCAAGCCCTGCTCTCTATCACAGCATGATGAAATACCATCACTACCCTCCGTCCGACCCCAAACACAGTCTGCACACAAAGTACGAGTCGATGTTGGATCCTAGTGCATACAGAATTCACATGGACATTCCAAGACAGATTAGTCAATAATAGTAAAACACCCAAGTATTGGAGTAGTGGAGAATGATCCGCCAGATGTCCTGGATCAAAAAATAATGTCTTCTGTTTTCTTAGTGTTTACAATGAGATGGATCGTCACACCACCATACAAACTGTTTAACCTCCAAAACCAAAGCCAGAAATGTCGGTGTCTGTATCCAGAAGTCCCAAGATGGCAGTGTCATCAGAAAATAAAATAAAACTGCTGGGGTGACTGCTGGTACAATCGTATTTATATAATGTCATAGAGGGTTAAACAGAGGAAGCAGCAAGAAACGAGTGACATTAAAATGCTAACTATTCATAACTATAACAACGCACCAGCACCACCATGTTCATCTTGGGTTAGGGAACAGCCCTGTAATTCAACAGCTCCTTTGCAACGACAGAAACGTTACTGCATCCACAATGTAGCAACAGGGTGGATTATCCCCACTCATAGCCCTCTGCCACCACTAGAGGGCATGCCTGGCCTACTCATCACCTCAGAGACAACAGTCTCACAATACACTAGGGGTGACCCCTATTAGTCGATTAGTCGACTAATCGGTCGAAAGGAGCCGTAGTCGACTGCCAACCTCTTAGTCGAATACAAAACAAACAAAAAATATTATTTTTATAAAAGAATATTTAAAAAAAATAATAATTATCATTATTTCCAAAAGAAAAGAGGCCTAGAAGCGTGGCTAACGCTAATGGCACGCATACCAGAGGCTAAGAATTGTTCTTTGATAGGGAGGGGGGTTATAATCTGAGGGGAGAACACAATTTAAAGGTGCTAAACGTACGCACTACCATGAGAAAACACTGCATCTCGATATGTGGAGTGAAACTGTGGAACAGTCTAAATGTGGTGCTAAAGCAATGTCCAAACATGAGACAATTCAAACTGATGTATAAGGAAATTATGTTCACAAGGTACAGGGATGAGGAAGGGACTTGATATTCACGGGTGTTTACATTTTTATTTTGTTTTCTATTTTATTTTATTTTATACATATATAGTTTTTGTTTTTTGTTTTGCATATATATATATATATATATATATATATTTTTTTTTTTTATGTTTAAAATAGTACACTCATTTGAGTAGTGGAAAAGGGGTAGGATTAAATAAGTGTATACTTCTTCCTACTCCTTTTCGAACATGCAGATTGAGTTGTTTTGCTTTTTGTTATTGTTTGTTGTATTCATTGCATGTTCGAAATAAAGACTTCAAAAAATAAAAAATAACTGCCTACGAAAACAGGCACAGAGGCACTGAAAGAGGATTTCACCCATCTAATGAACACACAGACTAGACAAATATCAAGATGTATCCATCAGTGGACCAATTGCATGCTTTTGCAGAGGACAAGAAGCCTTCAGTCGACTCCTTCAGACATTAAGCACCCCCCACAGCCAAAATGGAATAAAAAAAAAGTACTTAAAAAAAATATATATTATACTAAAGAAAAATTAAAAAAAAATGTATTAGCAAATATTCTGCAAATTTTGGCCTATCATAGTCGACCATCCAAATCCTTAGTCGGGGACAGCCCTACAATACACCACAGAGTGTCAAAACACTCTACAACATTGGGAGTGAAGGACAGCTGGGGACAGGGTTTATGATGACTCAGGACAAAGAGCCTGATTTAACTCTTACATCTTAATCAGCTGGAGCGTGTGTGTGGTCATATAACATCCATAGCACTATTTGGCTAAAGTCATTTTCATCTGGGCCAGTTGTCACTGTGTGATAGGAAGGAAGGCACTAGTCTGGGAGCCTCTTCACTGTGTCGTGTGGCATGTGTGGTAGAGGTGTCACCTCATCAGGAGTCAGGCTCTGATTAAAAGCGGCGAGTATGGAGGACTCTTGGCTCTAGCGCACGTTACAAGGCCTGAAGTCTGATTAAAAGGGGTGCGAGTATGGAGGACTCTGGCTTCAGCGCACGTTACAAGGCCTGAAGTCTGATTAACCTCTTAACTCATTCCCCACCAACAACGAATTTACTCGTCTGAATGAGTCTGAGATCGCCAAAGTGCAATACCGGCCGCATCCAGCTAGACGGCGGTATCGAGCACCCTTTGAAACCTCGCATCTTGGCCTGTGCAACGGTCAAATGTAACCAGGCTCACTTTTCTTTGTCGGGCCAGTCTAGCGGTTCTCCCGGTTGCATTGAAGCGCGTCAAATATCCCCGATCCATATGTTGTGGTGGGTTGTCGTGGATCAAATGGACATCGGATGTACCAGATGGCGATCAAACAATTGGAATATAATTTTTGGAATACTCCCGATCACAGGTAAGGACTATCTGAGGTCAATTTTTGCTTGATCGTGCAATGCTTTTATACCTATCAGGCTGATAGTTTCAAGTTTCTTTAATAGTTGTCATACAGAAGTACAGAATACTTTTATACAAAATGCTTCTTTCTGTTACGCTCCAGAGACTGTGCTAGACAAAAGATAAGTATGAAATAAAATAAAATAGTATAGCATGTAAAAATAGAAGTAAAAATAGAAGTCACGTACGTAGACAGTGTTCAGTATATACATATGTAAAATGTTCGATGCAGAATAGAGTAACTGAGTTACCATACAATATACAATATACTATGCAATATACTAATATACAATACTATATAGTGCAAAGCAGAAATGGGATGAGGTACAATTTAGGTACAATTTACAGTAAGGTGTACTGAGGTATGGGTTGTAGTGCAAATCCTTTACCAATAAATATAAAGTGTGTTTAGGTGTTCTAAAGTGTGGAGAGTGGGTGCTGCAGTGTGTTGTTTGTTTAAAGTGAGTGTGTGCGTGTGGATGTGTGTGTTGTGAGTGCATTTGATGGTTGTTGCATATGCATAGTGTTATTGTTCGTTGAGCAACCTGATGGCCTGGGGATAGAAGCTTCTTCTGAGTCTTTCTGTGCTTGCCATGAGACTCCGGTATCGCTTGCCTGACCGCAGCAGTTCAAAGAGGCAGTTGTTTGGGTGGCTGGAGTCCTTAATAATTCTCTTAGCCTTACCCCTGCACCGCTTGTTGTAAATGTTCTGGAAAGTGGGAAGCCCCCCTCCAATTGCGTTCGGCTGAAAGTGCCACTCTCTGTAGTCTGCTTCGGTCTTGTGCGGTACTATTCCCAAACCAGGAGGTGATATTGCCAGTCAGGATGCTCTCTATTGTACATGAGTAGAAGTTCTTAATAATTGATAATTGATAAGCGTTTTTAGTGTTCAATACGAGTGCCGTTACTGGTAATCAAATAATCAGAAACGACCCCCCATTTCATGCATTCATGATGAAACATAATACCTATGATATAGATTTGATTTGGGAATAATGTACAGGGAAGAAACGGCAACATTTATAGTAGAATTGACGTATAAGGCTATTACTCAGCGCTTCAGGAATTACCCCAGACCACGCTATAACCACACTTATATTCACCACGGTATAACACGGGAACGTATGGATGAAGAAATTAATTATTTTTCACATATTGAATGATAGATGTGCCATTAGGGTAGGGTACATACTACATACTGTATCATTAGGGTAGGGTACATATCATTAGGGTAGGGTACATGCCATTAGGGTAGGGCATAGGGCTGCACGATTCATCGGGGGAAAAACTGCGATCTCGATTCATAGACCTATGCGATCTCATTTCTAAATTATGACGATTTTCTTTTTCAAATTCTTTTTTTTTATTTTATTATTTTTTTAACTTTTTACTTTACTTTTTTTTTTTAATTATGATGATTCTGACTTGAGTTATTTTGTATGTTACAAGAGACTTTTAAGTTTAAGTCAAGCACTTTCATATATGTTATGTTGTTTTGTCTGTTTAACTCAATCAGCGCCTGACCCGAGTAACGTCGGGTTAACTCGCCAACCGTTCAGCGCCAGACCTGAGTATAGTCGGGTTTTCATCGTTATTTATTTTATTTGATATTTCCATTCATTACAGGCACACAGACTCGGGGTTAACATGGGGAATCATCCTGAGAATGCCAAAGTGCAATGCCGGTCGCATCCACCCAGGTGGCAGTATTGAGCACCCTTTGAAACATTATATCTTGGCCTGTGCGTCGATCAAAAGTCTCCGGTCGGACTTTTCTTTGTCGGGCAAGTGGAGCGGTTGTCCCGATCGGATTGAGAAGCGTGAAATGCTCCCGATGCATGTGTGGCGGATTATGTTGGCGACACGATGGACACCAATACTGGGACTTGCAATCAGATAATTGGAATATTCTTTTTGGGGTACATCCTAGTGAAGGTAAGGCCTATATGGTATCAATCCTGCTGTGATCCGACCATGATTTCACCTCGATCACAACATGTGTGTAACGTTACTCCACAACGTGTGCCGTTGGTGACGATCAAAGCATCCAAAAATGACCCCCCCCCCTCCCCCCTCACCCTTTCATGCATTCATGATGAAACATAATACCGATAATATAGATTTGATTTAGAAATAGCGTGTACAGGCGAGAAACGGCAACGTTTTTAGTGAAATGCACATATTGCTGCATAGCGTCGTTTTCTGGGATTAGACAAGATTACTCTAAAACTATACTCATATTCACCACGGTCTAAAACGGGAATGTATGGATGACATTTTTATATATATTTTTTTAATATATTGAACGATTGATAGTCGATGTCAAATGGGCCATAGTATTGTATCCATAGCTATAATATAGAATATAGAATAGCCCTGCAAACACTGCCACTTATTCCTATCTCTTAGAGCTTGGCGTGGTAAGTACAAACTATGCTCAACTGCGTGGCATCCATTGAGTTAAGAAAGAGTGCAATAAGTTATTTTATTGGAAAAAATAAGAATCATGTGAGAGAATCGTGATCTCAATTCTTAGAGAAAAATCGTGATTCACATTTTAGCAAGAATCGTGCAGCCCTAGTAGGGCACGTGCCATTAGGGTAGGGCACCGGGCACGTGCCATTAGGGTAGGGCACCGGGAATGTGCCATTAGGGTAGGGTACAGGCCATTAGGGTAGGGCACATGCCATTAGGGTAGGGTACATAATCATTGGGATACTGGGCTCTATATACAGCTCTCCTCTAAAAATGGCAACAAAACCACCGCCCATTTATCAACACGTTCTTTTCAGGCAAAGTATCTCATCATAGGAGGCACAGAGGATCTGGTGGGATCACCTCGTCCAGAGGATCTGGTGGGATCACCTCGTCCAGAGGATCTGGTGGGATCACCTCGCCCAGAGGAGCTGGATAAACCGCCCAGGCCGGCTCCCCCGCCACGGGTAACATCAGCATAACATGACTCCACACCCTCGCATTGCATCGACATGAGGCAATTATCGCCTCATGTGGGTGGTTTCAGTCCGCAGAGGACACCATAAATCCTTGTCCCAGACTATGAAAAACAACAGTCTCTAAGAACGTGTGATGGGCGTACACAAAACAACATTCTCTCTAAGAACGTGTGATGAGCGTAGTCAGCGTACACAAAACAACAGTCTCTCTAAGAACGTGTGATGGGCGTACACAAAACAACTCTAAGAACGTGTGATGGGCGTACACAAAACAACAGTCTCTCTAAGAACGTGTGATGGGCGTACACAAAACAAAGTCTCTCTAAGAACGTGTGATGGGCGTACAAGTTCAAGTTCAAGTTCTTTAATAGTTGTCATACAGAAGTACAGAATACTTTCATACAAAATGCTTCTTACTGTTACGCTCCAGAGACTGTGCTAGACAAGATAGTATCAAATAACATAATAACATAATATAGCATGAATTTAGAAGAAGAAAATGAGGTCACAGTGTTCGGTATAGACATATGTACAATGTTCTGAGTTACCATATAATATACAATACACAATACTATGCAGTGTACTAATGTACAGTACTATCTAGTGCAGAGCAGAAATGGGATGAGGTACAATTTTAGGTACAATTTACAGTAAGGTGTACGAGTTGTAGTGCAATCCTTCATCCATAAATATAAAGTGTGGGGAGTGGGTGCTACAGTGTGTTTGTTTAAAGTGGGTGTGTGCTATAAGTGTGTGGAGTGGGTGCTACAGTGTGTTTGTTTAAAGTGAGTGTGTGCGTGTGGATGTGTGTGCTATGTGCGTTTGGTGGTTGTTGTTGTGTAGTGTTCATTCATTGTTCGTTTAGCAGCCTGATGGCCTGGGGATAGAAGCTTCTTCTGAGTCTTTCTGTGCTCGCCTTGAGACTCCTGTATCGCTTGCCTGACCGCAGCAGTTCAAAGAGGCAGTTGTTCGGGTGACTGGAGTCTTTAATGATTCTCTTAGCCTTGCCCTTGCAACGCTTGTAGTAAATGTTCTGGAGGGTGGGGAGCCCCCCTCCAATTGTGCGTTCGGCTGAACGTGTCACTCTTTGTAGTCTGCTTTGGTCTTGTGCAGTGCTATTCCCAAACCAGGAGGTGATGTTGCCGGTCAAGATGCTCTCTATTGTACATGAGTAGAAGTTCTTAAGGATCTTCTGGCTGACTTGGAACTTCCTTAGGCGCCTGAGGAAGTAGAGGCGTTGTCGTGCCTTCTTCACAACACTGTTAATGTGTGTGGTCCATGTCAAGTCCTCGGATATGTAGGCTCCGAGGTACTTAAAGCTGTTGACTCTCTCAACCGGTGCCCCGTCGATGCTGAGGGGGCTGTAGTCCTTGACCCCCGACCTCCTGAAGTCCACAATCATCTCCTTTGTTTTGCTGACGTTCAGGGAGAGGCTGTTTTCCTGGCACCATCCCGCCAGGACCTTGACCTCTTCCAGGTAGGCCCTCTCGTCGTTGGCAGAGATCAGGCCCACCACCACTGTGTCGTCAGCAAATTTGACGATTGTATTGCTACTCCGCTGAGCCACACAGTCGTGTGTGTACAGGGAGTAGAGGAGGGGACTCAGAACACAGCCCTGGGGGGCCCCTATGTTGAGGGTGATGGATGAGGAGGTGCAGTTGCCTGCTCTCACCACCTGGGGTCTGCCAGTCAGGAAGTCCAAGACCCACTGGCAGAGGTCATAGCCCAAGCCCAGGTCCCTGAGCTTGGCTATGAGTATGGAGGGGACTATGGTATTGAATGCCGAGCTGTAGTCGATGAATAGCATTCTCACATAGTTCCCCTGCCTCTTGTCCAGGTGTGATGCTGCTGTGTGCAGCACATGGGATATGGCGTCCTCCGTGGACCTGTTGGGGCGGTATGCAAATTGCAGGGGGTCCATGTTGATGGGGAGGGAGGAGCAGATGTAGCCCTTTACTAGCTTCTCGAAGCACTTCATGGCTATGGAGGTGAGAGCTACAGGGCGGTAGTCGTTGAGGCAAGCAGGCTTGGATTTTTTGGGTACAGGGATAATAGTGGACTTCTTCAGGCAGGTGGGGATGACAGCCTGTTCTAAGGACAGGTTAAATATGTCAGTGAATACTGGGGCCAGTTGGTCGGCACAGACTTTTAGGACGCGGCCGGGGATGCCGTCTGGACCTGCTGCCTTCCTGATATTCACTTTTTTAAAGGTCCGCCTCACCTCATGCTCTGTTACCCTGAACACTGCGCCTCCATCAGCAGCCGACCCCCCCCCGCCCCCATTGCCGAGGCTTGTGAGCTGGTGTTGTTATTACCAGCATCAAACCTCGCATAGAAGACACAAAACAACAGTCTCTCTAAGGACGTGTGATGGGCGTACACAAAACAACTCTAAGAACGTGTGATGGGCGTACACAAAACAACTCTAAGAACGTGTGATGGGCGTACACAAAACAACAGTCTCTCTAAGAACGTGTGATGGGCGTACACAAAACAACTCTAAGCACGTGTGATGGGCGTACACAAAACAACAGTCTCTCTAAGAACGTGTGATGGGCGTACACAAAACAACTCTAAGAACGTGTGATGGGCGTACACAAAACAAAGTCTCTCTAAGAACGTGTGATGGGCGTACACAAAACAACAGTCTCTCTAAGGACGTGTGATGGGCGTACACAAAACAAGTCTCTCTAAGGACGTGTGATGGGCGTACACAAAACAACAGTCTCTCTAAGGACGTGTGATGGGCGTACACAAAACAGTCTCTAAGAACGTGTCATGGGCGTACACAAAACAGTCTCTCTAAAGACGCGTGATGGGCGTACACCAGGGGTCTCAAACTCGCGGCTCGCGGGCCAATTGCGGCCCGCTGGATGATATTTTGCGGCCCCCCAGATGATTTCCAAAAAATTTAAAATAAATAAAAAGATTTTCCAGATTTTTTTTATTTTTTTATTTTTTAGTCATGTCATCACAAACACTGGCATTTAAAGGGTACAAATAAAACAATTCCTGCACCAGAATGCAGGAAATTAAGTCTTTGTAACACAAAATCTCCTGGTGGGGGACCCCCCGCTTAAAAAGTGGCCTGACTGGGGCTATATTTCGCACTATATTTCCTGGCCTGAATGATTTCCCTACTCTGGCCCTGGTTAAAAGCCTCCAATGCTTATTAGTGTGTGTGCGTTTGAACGTTTGCATGTTTCAACCATACATTTCCATAAACATTTAAAAAAAATACTTGAAACCCTTTTTGTGTGGAATATTTGATGCGGCCCAGCCTCACCCAGACTCTACCTCCAGCGGCCCCCAGGTAAATTGAGTTTGAGACCCCTGGCGTACACAAAACAACAGTCTCTAAGAACGTGTGATGGGCGTACACAAAACAACAAAGCAGTGGATATTTAGTGTTTCCCACAGGTTCTCAGGTTATTAGTGGTGGTAGATGCTCACTCAGCAGTGGTAATGACATGTTGTGTACATGCAACACAAGATGCGCTGACATCATGTTATTGCCAGTCTGTTTGAAGATACATGTGACCACAATAAATAAGTCTACTGTATGCATAGGGGTTGGGGTGGAATGCCTCTCTAACCACCTTGTTCACTAACAAACTGAACAGGCTGGTGAGGAAGGCTAGCTCCGTAGTGGGAGTCGAGCTGGTCAAACTAGAGGTGGTGGCAGAGAGGAGGATGAGGAAAAAGCTGGATGCTATACTGGAGAACCCCTCCCGCCTCTATGAGGAGCTAGCCGGGATGAGGAGCACGTTCAGCCATAGACTTATCCCCCCGCGGCACAAACCGCCTCGGCCAGTCCTTCATGTCAGTAGACATCAGGCTCCACAACCGTGGGCACGGACTGCTGCCAATTTCTGGAGAACTAACGGCTGGTGAACTTGAGAACTGTTAGGACTATCCGACACTTAATAATAAACACTGCACGGACTCTGGTGCAGTGTCTTACTACGGTTTGTATACCATCATCACTATTACTATCCTGCCACCCACTACTGTTCACTACTACTGTTGTCACTATTGACATTATTACTTGCACTTTGTTCTATGTTCCATTACCTATCCTACCTGTACCCCACCCCCACCCCATGCTGCTATGCACACTTGAATTTCCCCCAAAGAGATTAATGTGGAAGTGCCCATTAACTTAAACGTCACGTCAAGAACCGATAAACAAAACAGGTCGAACACACCGTTGCACAAACTGGTGATTACCAGACCACCTGACTTTTTCACGACCATAGGCTTTGTGTTTTGAAATATATGCACATGAATTGAGTCATCCACTCATTGAAATGTGTTCATAGGGATCAAAGAAAATAAAGATGGCGGCAAAGTGAACGAGGAGAATATGGAGGGTCTAATTAAATCTGCTGCGATCAGCCCGATGTGCCGCAGAAGCTGTAGCAGCTGGTACCAGTACCAGACCCGGTTCACTCTGGAAACCACTGAAAGTAAGAAAGAAAACTAGGGATGCTCGATATTGGCTTTTTTACCGATACCGATATACCGATATTGTCCAACTCTTAATTTCCGATACCGATATCAACCGATACCGATATATGCAGGGTCTCCCCCCCAAAAAACAGAATAATTTCAGGTAATTAACATTACATATATCTTGTTGTGGAATTAACACAACATTATGCAAAAAAAAAAGAAAAAAGAAAATTTGAAAACAGAGATATTTTCCGATATCACATTTTAATGCCGATATCGGCCGATAATATCGGTAGGCCGATAATATCGGACATCCCTAAAGAAAACCTATTATAAACCAAGGTATTTCGGTCATCCTCTATACACACACGCATGTATATCATTATATACACAAGTCACATGCTGTGGTACAACTGAGGACTCGCTGTCTCCTCTCTCACTGATCCGCTCAACAACACCTTCGACGGCAAAGACACACCAACACAGACACATGAGGACGCACATGTCCGGCAGCGTGGCTACATGAGTAGAGCTCCGGACTCATGATCAGAAGATCACCGGTTCGAGCACCGGTCAAGGCTGTTATGTCGGAAAGTGGTGTTGTTGTCCAGCAGGGGGCACTCTGTCCTCTGGACTAGTCAGTAGTAACAATGCCCCTGTTACGGTGATAGGGACACCGTATAGCTGCGAGTGCCGTCCTTCGGATGAGACGCTAAACCGAGGTCCTGACGAATCTCGGTCGTTAAAGAACCCAGGACGCCTATCGCAAAGAGTAGGGGGTTCCCCGACGTTCCTGGCCAAATTCCCAATCAGGTCTCTGACATCAAGGCCACCTAATCATCCCTTCGCTTTAATTGGTTGATATCAATCCCTGTCTGGTGAGCCGTTCGCCTGTTATTTTTCTACAATGGAGTTCGGCGATTTGCGAATCTGATTGGCCAGTGTCATTTCTGGTCATGTGACATGTACGCCCAATCGTGGGACCTCAAGTTTCTACACTGGTTAGGCTTAGGCGCTCGTTCGAAGTCGGTTAAGGTCAGAGTTTGTCTTAGAGCATGGCGATAGAACGCCTGCCCTGATTCCGACGGTTAAGTTTAGGCACTCTTTCGAAGTTGGTTAAGGTTAGAGTTTGAGTAGAGTAGAACGCCAGGTGCTTTGCAGGCTGTTCGACGCGGAAATGGGCAAATACACAGCTCGTCACGCTATTGGGCGCACATGTCACATGACCAGAAATGACACTGGCCAATCAGATTCGCAAATCGCCGAACTCCGTTGTGTAGTGTGATGCGTGCCTGGTGCCAGTGTATGGCAGCCATTGAGCCTGCATAGCCCAAGGTTGGGTGCTACCAGTGGTGGTGAAGGAGGCCATTTCCACCCGACATTATGGGGAGCGCTTTGAGCGTCTAGAAAAGCGCTATATAAATGTAATGAATTATTATTATTATGTGCACACATATAGTGCACACACACACACATACAGCACACACACACATACAGCACACACAGTGTCCACACACACACACACAACACACACACATACAGCGCACACACACACCACACACACATACAGTGCACATGCATGCACACACACACATATAGAGCGCACACGCATGCACACACACAGACAGTGCATACGTGCATACACACACACACACACACACACACACACACACACACACACACACACACACACACACACACACAGATTCTTTGCCTGGGTGTCTGTCTCCCTCACCGGTGCCGACAGCTGTCCCTGAACGCTCTCCCCCAGGTCGCAGTTATATAACCGGCTGCTTCTCCTGGCAGATTTTAATCCGGTTAACCCTTTACCCCCTTTACCCCGACATCCCCGGTGAAATGTGGGCTGTACGTCCCGGGGTTGTGTCTGAGCAGGGGGGTGGGGGGGGCAGGGGTCCCAGGGGTCCTTGAGTCCTCACCTCACAAATGGGTCGTGGCATTTCAAACTTCATCAAAAAGTGGATGCGTTTCTTCTCCATGTTGCAACATCAGGGCAGACGTGTGGGGGACTGTGTGTGTGTGCGTGTGCGTGGGGGACTGTGTGTGTGTGCGTGTGTGCATGTGCGTGTGTGTGGGGGACTGTGTGTGTGTGTGTGTGTGTGTGTGACGAGGGATATGAGACTCATTTCAATTGCCTGGTTGTGAAAACTGACAATAAATGCAATGCCCTGTGCAGTGTTCTTTCACCTTGCAGAGTTTATTGTGTTTACTCAAGTCACTTACACTTAAAGCTGCAGTAGGTAACTTCTGAGAAATTTGCAAAATAGAGAGAGTTCTACATCACTTTTCAAGCACATGCAACGCAGCTTTTCCACAGACTCCCAGAGGCACCAGCACTTTTAAGCTGAATCTTTCAACAGAAATAATCAAATATATACTCTGCTCGTCAGGTGGGTTTGCACATCATGTGTACCGTTTGACGAGGGACGGTGGTCTTAGTTTTCCGATGCACCCTTGGGAACACCACTTCTGGAAGTCTGTGGAAAACTTTTGTTGCACGTGCACAGGCTTGAAAAGTGCTTCCTCGATGTGACGGGATTCATCAGAGTTCTAAGTACACCAGCCTGCCTTGGGCTTCATCTCTCACATCTGCCTTTTATGAATTAAACTTGTTATATTGCTTGGTTTGGGCCCAATTCTGCATGTGACTAGCATTAATGAGCCTGGCTGTAAAGAGGAGTCTTGTGTAATTCTATTGAGCCCATTTTCATTCAAATATCTTGAGGTGAGAAGTCATGGGACCTCTTGGCAAAATGCCTTGGTCATGGCATTTTCCTCCCATCAAATTTTTGCTTAAAGTAGCTTAACTTTGGAGCAAAGTCGACCACTTCGCCAGTAAGCTAGCATGCCCTGGCTGGTACCTTTGGATTCCTCAAGATGTCTAGTTTCATATGATACCAACATCTTCACGCTATCTTAAAAACCCACTAGAGCCCTTTAGAGGCAATAAAATGGCAGGAAATCTAACATAAACAAGGCAGGCTGGGGGCTCAACATTCCGGAAGCCTCAGAGCTGTGGATTCCCGAAGGTTGAGGCAGTAAGTGAGTTAAAGGTGCTGTAAGTGGTATATTATTTGTGTTTAAATAAGTGTTAAATAGTTTTACATTCCAACAGCCATCACTGAAGTATCTGGTTAGTAACATAGGGTTGAGTCCCATTTTCTGGTATCCCTTCCCACTTTATACAATCACAGGAGAGAGAACCCTAGATATTTTCACTTATTTCAAGAAATCTTGACAAACCAAATTTGCTTACTGCACTGGTAGATTATTTTACTTGTTTCAAGGACACATTTGCTTAAAACTAGTTTTTTATTTCTTATTTTTGACAATTTTTGCAGTGTGTAGTTCTCTCTCCTGATTGAATAAATACCAGAAAATGTATTTTCCTTTTACTGCAGAGCGGAGGGACTGGGAGACCCATGTTACTGACCATTCAAATCAGTGATGGCTGTCAGAGTGTAGAGCTATTATTTGAACATTTAGACCACAAACAAAATAAATGCCACTTGCAGCACCTTTAAGGAAAGCCTTGCACAACTACACTACAACATGTGAACACCACCCTTGTATTGCTTTGTTATGTCACACTACTGCATTGAAAACAAAGCCAAGCCCAGGGGCGTGGTCTCTTAATATGGGCTGACCAAAACCCATTCACCTTTCAAGTCGAGCGAGGTAGGAACTGTGTTGCAATGCTGGTCTTGACCTGGGGTCATAGTCCCTGGGGTCAGTCCCTGGTCAACCAACACTGGATGCCCGGTCTATACCGACAGCTGACTCTAGTTATTCCCAGGATAATCGCTTCTAATCGAGTGGTTATTCGTCCCTGCATGGTCCATTAAAAATCTATTATAAACGATAATCGGTAATAAACACCTTGTGTATTACTTCACGTATCACTTAATGATGAGGCTAACTTAGTGCTCTTGGTGCTGAAGGGATAGGGAGTCAGTCAATCACAAGGATCTATCTGTATGATTCTCTGTAAACCAGCCTCCTCCCATTCCACCAGTGTTGTCCGAGTCACAGGACGACTGGGGACCTGTCTGGGGATCTGAACAGACCACAGATTATACTATAGTTTATGTACATTTCAAGAGGAAACACTGCAACATGGAGAGTAATTCAACCGAGGCAGAACCCCACAACACAGCGGCAGGTCGGTCAAACCCGCTCCGAGGGGGAAACACAGCAGATCCTACGGGTGGAGGTTTGGATCTCAGCCGGGCCCATCAGGCCCCTAAGTTCAACTCATCCTATGGGTGGAGGTTTGGATCTCAGCCGGGCCCATCAGGCCCCTAAGTTCAACTCATCCTACGGGTGGAGGCTTGGGTCTCAGCCGGGCCCATCAGACCTCTAAGTTCAACTCATCCTACGGGTGGAGGCTTGGGTCTCAGCCGGGCCCATCAGGCCTCAAAGTTAAACTCCCATTCTCAATGATAGCGGCGAGCGAGCATTGAACGCTCCAGGGCTTCAGGGGGAAGGTTGTCACGGAGGGACTGTGCTGTGGAATGTCAAATACTCCGGGTGGCAGCCAGACAAGTCTTTCTGGAACATCACGTTTAGGCAGAGAGAAGGGAGTACAAGTGTTTTGCTTATTAAAACAAGGACACGTGGCCTTTGACACCTCACTGTAGTAAACTCTAAAAATAAAGGGAGAGCACCAGGGACATTATATGTAGTGGTGCACAGGCGTTATCTCTAGCTGAGAAGGTGCACTGAAATACCCGTCCCTCCGCTTTGACAGTTGTGATGTGCTATGTAACCTGCTTTTGTGTAGATGACGTGGGTGCTGGGGAAGTCAAGGGTTCTCAGTTCAAGCCAAGCCAGGTCAAGAGCAAGAACTGAACCGGTTAAGTGCCTCCCGGTGACCTACATTTCAGGTGCTGGAGGATATCGAGCAGAGTCCCAATAACTCATTGTTCATCTCGTATTAAAAACTAGTACCTGTAGAGGCCAAAGGGTAGCAGATTGTTCAGAACATCCTTATTGTTCAGCTTATTCTGTTTTAGTAGTAGAACTTAGGCCTCAAAATAATCAGAATCTACAAATGAGATCTATGGTATGTGACTGCTTATCACAGACCATGTATAAGAGAATCAGAATCTACAAATGAGATCTATGGTATATGACTGCTCATCATAGACCACGTATAAGGTCGCTTAAGCTCTTTGGTCCGCTTTATTTGAACCCCGGTTAGTTTGCCAAATAATGTTTATGTGATACTAAACAAATATCGCATATTCATAATTCAGAGTAGCCTAGACAGTGAATTAGAAAATGTATAACACAACAGGCCAGGGTGGAGATCACATTGTATTTTGTCCACATGCAGCTGGATTCGGGAGATTCTGTATAACAAACCATCTGGTGCATCAGGTAATAAAATCTCCCGTTTACTAAAAAACGTTTTTAATTAAGTTGTATAGTGACATGAATGAAATATGTCTTTGTATGGGGGATATGTGTGGCCAGATTAGATTGAGAAACTGTCTCATCCCCTTCATACACTATGTTTAATTATTCCTGCACATCCTGGCAACCCAGAGTAAATGTCCTCAGTGCCTGTGCGCAGTCAGCCTCAGATGAAAAGGTTTGAGGACAAAACTACCAAAATGAAAGAAATATTCCTGCAAGTTTGAAGCCCCCTTTTCACAGCATAATGTTGGCAGATACGAGATCCTAAGTTATGTCCAATAAAAGGTTGACCTGCGTGATCACATGGCTTTGTTTAGAAGGTTGAAAGCGCTGCATGAAAGCGAATACAACTTAATTAGTCTAGGTGTGAAAAAAGCGAAAGATATGAAAGTCTCCGTCTCTCTCTCTCTCTGAAGTTGCTAATGAGGAGGACTTGCCATGAGTACGTCCACGTGAGGAGGGCCCACCCAGCCACCTGCACGGTTACATAACTCCCCTCCCACATAGTGACCAAGTGAAAGCCCCACAAAGGACAGAGGGAACACTAGACACCCCCCCCAACCCAGAACATCAGCACACACCAACCTGTCTGGCTTGGGTTACAGCCCGCGACGGGCCAGACTCCGGAGGGACAAAATAAAATGTGGGACTGTGTTTACGAGCGCGCCCTGTGAGCACGCCTGCGCCGATGTATTGCGGCAATACGCAGAGTCGCCTGTAAAAACTAAATTACTTTCCTTGTTACGTTCTGCAGTCTCGTGTTTAACAAACCTATAAAAAGGCAGACCGTACATACATTTTTTTTTTTTAAATCAGAACTGGATACACAGTTCCCGGAAAGACAAAACCAGAAACTCACCTTTCGGATTCCTTGCAAGCAGTCCAGGATGGTGAGGCTGTATGTGCAGTTTCCAAAAGAGGCATCCCTGAGGAGAGAGACGTATTTCAGGTTAATGCCATGGGAACACAACTGAGAAATTGGTAAAATGCGACATGGACCTCTGGGCTCCCTTCTACCGCCACCATTCACCAGTAAAAATATGCCAAACAAATAATCTTAAAACAAAAAAGGGTGCTTTTTGATTGAACCATCATCAGACTGGTTCCAAAAATACCACGATTCTTGAAACTGACGACCAAGCGAAACTTGAATCAATTCAAAGGCATCATACTATACCGGTTCTGTTGGCGTTTCAACCCTTTCTTTTGTTTTTGTACGAGACTGTTATACCTTCAAGGCACGAGTAATTTAATCTGAGCTCATCTAACCGTAGTGATCATGGAAGACAGCCATGGTGCACTTCTTCATGCGATTTAAAAAAAGGCATCCGCCGGGGCGGCTAAGTGGCGCAGTGGGCAAGGCGCTCGCCACTAACGCAGGAGATGCTGGGTTCGAGCCCAGCTCTCGCCGTTGCTTCCGGCTTGGCTGGTCGTTCATACTAATACAATTGGCAGTATTAGGGGGTGGGAAAACCGGTGGGTGGGGATCGGACGTTGTGGACAGCGACTCCTACAGGTCGGTTGGTGTGCCTGTACAGCAGAATCAGGAAGTATCGGGGGCAGCGTGAGCCTCCCACGCGTTACTCCTCGCCACTGAGAGATTGCGCTGTACAGGTGAAAAGATGCAACGGCTGCCTCCTCGTGTACCGGAGGGGACATGTGATGCAAGGCTTCGTCCACATTGCAGCCGACCAGTGGGAGGCATGGTCTAGCAACGTTAGAGACAGGGGAGCGAAGAATTGGATAATACGAAAATTGGGATGGGAGAAAAATTGAAAATGGGGAGAAAACGTAGATAAAAAAAATTAAAAAAGGCATCCACCATTCAGCCAGTTCTCTTGTCTCGTTCCCCGTCAAGATTAAGGAGGAAGCGAGCAGGCTGGGTGGACCTGCTAATGACAGGAGCACAAAGAGGTTCCCACGGAACCTCAAGATGCCACATACACAAAGCAGCATACAAGCTAGGAGGTCAATGAGACCCATACACCATTAACGACTTTTCAATAAAACAGCACAAATGATGAACAAGTACTCAGGCAAGCCGACTCAGGAACAGCTCATTTCCCTCAGCTGTCATCTTGCTGAACTACCCGATACTGTACATACATCTGATAAGCACTATTACTCAGTAGTATTTCATACCCAGTTTAATCACCTCTACCTTGTATATTACTATTGCACTTTACCGTTACATTTGCACTCTGGTTGGATGCCAAACTTCTTTTCGTTATACTGTACTTGTGCTCTACGATGACAATACACTTGAATCTAATCTAATCTTATTACAAACTAATAGTGATAGCCTTGGGACGAGCAGTCAAAATGTGAATGTCAAAAACGGGTTGGGATTATGATGATGTACAAGTATAATCTATAAACTTCTCAGATGTTAGGGCTCTCAATCTCCCTATGGATTGCTAAAAAAAATGTAATATCAAATATCAAAATCACAAAACATGCTTTAAGAAACTTTGCTGCAAGGTGAAAGAAGTACTAGAACGGCTTGAAAGGACTTAAAGGTCCCATGCATTATAAATGGCCTTTTCCAGTGTTTAGCATTGTTTCCTAGCAATGGGGGATTATATCAATGTGGTCTGTGTCTCTAATTATCATATTGACTCATCAGTCTAGTCGCGAGTTCACAAGATCTTCCCATTCTGATTTGACTGTTTTGCTGACGTGAATACTACTGGTTGTAGTCACCGCCCACAATTCGCTCAACAACAGAGCAGTGTAATTACTTCCTCAAACAGAGGGTGCGACAGACAACGAGCGAGCGAGAGAGGGAGAGAGAGAGAGATAGAGAGGGAGAGAGAGGGGGAGAGAGAGAGAGAGAGGGACCACAGCGCAGGAGTGTATGTAAATGTGTGTGCGCCGCGGGGATGGGTCTTCTCCCCGCAGTCGGGAGCACTACATATCACTGTCAAAATATCTTTGCGCAAGCTCCCACGCCCGTATTCCGATGCGTGCAATAATATTCACAGAAGTATATATTGTCATTTGAAACAAGTTTCCAATGCATTGTCCCATGGGATTATGCCCCCCGCGGCGAAATTAATTAGTATCCCCATCAATCTCTCTATCTCTCTCCCTGTTTGCCAGTCACAGACTGTGTGGGTGACTGTCACTCAAAGCGCTTATGGGCGGAGCCCAGCACAAACAGCATGAAAACCTGAGGTCGAAAAAATTTGCTTTTGAGTACTTGATTAAAAATATAAAACAAACAAACAAACAAACAAACTTTACAGATGTGTTCCATAGACTCACAGGAATTGATTTGATTTTTTTTTTTTTTTGAAATCTTTATTTCGAACATGCAATGAATATAAACAAACAATAACAAAAGCAAAACACAACTCAATCTACATGTTCGAAAAGGAGTAGGAAGAAGTATACACTTATTTAATCCTACCCATTTTCCACTACTCAAATGAGTGTACTATTTTAAAACATAAAAAAAAGATATATATATATATATATATATATATATATATATATATATATATATATATATATATATATAATATATAATATATATATGCAAAAAAAAACGATATATGTAAAACATGAAAGAAATAAAATAAAATGTAAACACCGGTGAATATCAAGTCTCTTCCTCATCCCTGTACCTCGTGAACATCATTTCCTTATACATCAGTTTGAATTGTCTCATGTTTGGACATTGCTTTAGCACCACATTTAGACTCATACCCCACTGACCGGCAGCAGCATCGCTAACCAACCCTAACAAGAGGCTAGTGCACTGCCAATACCTCCAGGGGGGGGGGGGGGGTTCCACAGAGAGGTCATGGTTTGTGATCAATAAGAGGGCCCTTGTGCACAATAAGCATCGCTGACGTCATTAAACCCTACAGATCTAAGTGATGTCCCGCTACGGACAACACCACATGAGTGGAACCAATGGAAATGAAACCTGGTGTCACATGGCGCCGCTGTAACCGGGTAAACAAAGACTTAGGTTTGAGGGGTGGCGGGAAAAAGGCCAAACCACCACAATTCTCAGGCCTCTCCGATATCACTAGAGCAGAGCTCAGCGGCTTCACGGATACAGAAGTCAACATTGTAATCATACTGCCGATTATTTTCCCTATATATATATTGTTTACACTGTCTATTTCTCTCATATTTTTATATTCAGAATATATATATATATATATATATATGTGTGTCTTTCTTTCCACTATTACTAGTTTCTGACAGGTGCTACAGGTCCATCAGAGCGCACACTTCCAGACTTGCCAACAGTTTCTGGTCCATGAGAACTCGAAACACCAGCAAACAGTAATCATCTCACTACCGATAGACATCATACCTGTGCAATAATCATCACTCTATATTCATAGATTTATTTACGTGCGTGTGTGTGTATATATATATATATATATATATATATATATATATATATACATACCTGCACGTTTAATTACTTTTACCAATAAATTAACATGTGTATTGTGAGGAACTATGGGTACTGTGTGAGTGATACGTTTTGTATGGAAGGATGAATATGTATTGTAGTTGTCCTGTTTACCTCGTGGCTAACTGCACTGATCAGGACTAGCACTCCTAATTTTATTGCATTGGTACAATGACAATAAAGCTTTCTATTCTACCTGTACCTCCCCTCCCCCATGCTGCTATGATGCCTGAATTGGGATCAATAAAGGAATATCCCATCATGTCTTATCGATAAGACAAGTACAATCAGGGGTACACGTATAAAGTGATGCACCGTTTATAAATACATCGTTAATCGTCTCGCTTTTCCCCCACCTTCATTCCACAGATCATCGTTTTGAACAGGTGTTGTCTGTGAGCTTTAGATTTCAAGTGTTGGACGGGTTTCACAGCGGTGGAAAGTAACTGTAAGTACTTTTACTCAAGTACAATTTCGAGCTACTTACATTTTATGGAACTTTATACTTTTACTCCACTACATTTCAACGGAAATATTTATCTACATTTATCTGAACCCATCAGTTACTAGTTAGTTTGAAGAAAAATATTTTGCATAGAAAACATGGCAAACATATATGAAGATTATATGCTTTCATATTTGAAGCCTATCAATTTCAAGAGGACGTAATCAGGGCAGCATAACTGGACCATGTACCAAGCACTGGAATACAAACGTTATGTAGAATGCATACTTTTACTTTAGATATATTCAATAGAAAATACTTATCTACTTTTACTGAAGTAGAATTTGAATGGAGGACTTTTACCAGAGTACTTGTTTATCTGGGTGTTTCTACTTTTACTTAAGTAAAGGAACCATTACTGGAGTTTGATCTGCCGGACGCGCTGCACCAAATCGGGGGCCGTGCCACGGCGAGTCTAATCAACCGCCTGGAGTATCACCGCCGTGCTTATTGCTTTCCTCAGAGAAGTGCTACCGCCTGCCTACGTGATACATACCTCCTCTCTAACGCGGGGATCTTCCCGTGTAGAGAACGCTAAGGTGGTCATCTTGACCTATTCTCATGACTGACCTCAGACATACTGCAGGAATAGGGCTGGGGGGGGGGGTATGGAAGAAATTAATAATGTCACGATAATCAGGAGGATTTATTTTCTCACAATATCTGCTTATGAATCAAGTTGGAAAACTGGTCAAAAACCTGTCATATTGAAATTAAATTCCCTCACAAATATTTATTTATTACTGGTTTGTCATCATTCATTTCAGCAGAGTTGGTGCACAACAACTAGGGATGGGTACAAGTCCATTACTCAGTTTCAACTGGAGTGGTTGAGGGTGCTCAATTTATTATAAATTTTTTATATTTGGTTACCACCAAATACGTCCACCAAAAGTGCCCGTTTGTGCCAATGAAACGGAAAACTTGCTTTGAGATCTCGCTCTGAAATGCCACGGGCATGAGTTTGTTGCTGGAAGCTGTGGAGCATGGATAGTACACACGTTACCGCAAAAGGTTTGTTAGCTTAGCGTTATCCAAAACATAAACAGTAGTTTGTGTATTTCCAAATTGTGCCAACAACATGTCGCCCACTTTGAGTAGCGATTATAGACTATTGATATATGGACATGCCGTTCCATGAGCGGAGAGACCTGCTACAGACCGAGTGGAGGTTATTATTACAAATGGTAACTGGACTGTTTTGACTGACAATACGCATTAAGCATCAGGTATATTGCTGTGCATCATTATGTCCGTGGAGTAGGGCTGCACGATTAATCGTAAAAAAAATAATCGCGATCTCATTTCTAAATGTCTTTTGTATGACTTATTGCACAAGCTGACACACAAGCCAAAACACAAACCTTCCTTCTAAATGCTAATACATAATTATGCAAGTGTATGTATATATGTCAATCCAAATGTTTTTGTCTTTATGCAGGAAGGGGTAAATCTGTATGTATAGCTAATATGATGTGACCCTATGTAAATAAGGGAAACAAGGAAAAACGATATTACAGTCACTGGGTTGCTTATGATATACATAGAATGCTGACATCCTACTCACAATTATTATTATTTTACTTCATTCTATGCGTTCACTTTGGTGAGAAAGGGGAAGCTTTAGCAGCAACGCTAGCCCTCTTTTACTAATTGATGTGAGGTCAGGCATGCATAAAATCCAAGACCTCTGGTGTAAAAGCCTCGACCTTAATTGATTCAAGCCCCTTTATCTCCTTTAAGTCCAAAACTCCAAAGTGTCAACGTTTTGCCTTTGAACTCAACAAGCCTCATTAACTACCATGGCAACCAAGGCCACAGGGGCCAGTAGAGAAATGTTGTTTGGATGCGTTAGCAGGGTGGCCATAGAAATCGCTCCACGGTCAGGCATGCATAACGACAGGTATTTCGGGGCCTGAGAGAGGCTTTGGGGGTACTATATGAATGACAATCATATTGGAACAAAGCTGTTGGACAAATGTCATAACAGTTATGTTGATTATGTTTTGTTGATGAATAAGGTTAACCAGCATTCACTACATTTATTACATTCAAATACAGTTAACTTGGAGGCGGCTAAGTGGCGCAGTGGGCAAGGCGCTCGCCACTAACGCAGGAGATGCTGGGTTCGAGCCCAGCTCTCTGCGTTGCTTCCGGCTTGGCTGGTCGTTCATACTAATACAATTGGCAGTATTAGGGGGTGGGAAAGCCGGTGGGTGGGGATCGGACGTTGTGGACAGCGACTCCTACAGGTCGGTTGGTGCGCCTGCGCAGCAGAATCAGGAAGCGACGGGGGCGGCGTGTCCCTCCCACGCGTTACTCCTCGTCGCTGAGAGATCGCGCTGTTCAGGTGAAAAGATGAGACGGCTGCCTCCTCGTGTACCGGAGGGGACGCGTGATGCAAGGCTTGGTCCACATTGCAGCCGACCAGTGGGAGGCATGGTCTAACAACGTTCGAGACAGGGGAGGGTAGAATTGGATAATACAAAATTGGGATGGGAGAAAAATTGAAAATGGGGAGAAAAAGTAGATAAAAAAAAATACAGTTAACTTGGGGGCGACAGTGGCTCAGGATGTAGAGCAGTCGTCTGGTAATCGGAAGGTTCCCGGTTAGTTTCCAGCTCCTCTCGGCAGCGTGTCGAAGTGTCCTTGACCAAGACACTTAACCCCCTACCTGCTCCCGGTGAGCAGGTTGGCACCTTGCATGAGTGAATGGGTGAATGTGAGGCATAAGTTGTAAAACGCTTTGGATAAAAGCTGTTATATAGGGGCGGCCGGGTAGCGCAGCGGACTAAGCGTCTGTCTACCACCGCAGAGACAGTGGGATCGAATCCAGCTGCGGTGCCTCCGGCTTGGTCGGCCGTCCATACTGACACAATTGGCAGTGTCAGCGGGTGGGAAAGCCAGTGGGGTGGGTCCTGGTCGTTGAACAGCGACTCCTACAGTTCGGTCGGGGCACCTGCACACCGAGGGAAGGATCTGGGAGAGGTAGTGTGACACTTCCACACGTTACACTCCCCCAGTGAGAGTCAGCGCTGCCAGGTGAAAAGAAGCGGTGGGCTGGCTACACATGTGTCGGAGGAAGCATGTGATAGTCTCCGCCCTCCCAGACCGACGGTAGGGGGTAGAGTGCGCAACGACCAAGAAGGGGATTTGGAATTGGCATAACGACTAACATTGGGATAAAAAAGAAAAAAAGGTGTTATATAAAAGCAGTCCATTTACCATTTGTTAACACTTACAACAACTAACCTGAAACCTCAAATTAACTAAAGATGTGTTTGTTTTGGTTACCAGTTCAAGCCATTGAAAGAGGTTGAAGGGACAGGCTATAAATTATATGAAATACACTTGAAACTACTGATTCAACAAAGGCACTTGGAGAGAAACTCATCCGGATCTTGTGTCAGTATTTGGCACCATGACAGAAATAAGAGATTAGATTAAGAGGTGAGAATTTAATCGCCAGACGGTAATTGTGTTGTCGTCGAGACGCCACTATTCAGCACAGCTGGAGGAGAACACACAGATACTTAAAAGGGTAATGCTACCACATTTTAAGAATTCACACGTTCTTCCTGTGCCCCAGGACAGGTACGGTGGCATTTGTGAACACGCACCACTCTCTCCCAGAGCTAGAAATCAGGGAGAACTCTCCGGGAGTTTTAGGAGAGAGTGGTGCATGGTCACAAATATTGACTGAACTGTCCTGGGGCACAGGAAGAACATAATGTGAATTAATTATAATAATGGATGGAATTCACCTTTTAGAAGATATGCAATACATATTGGGGGGGGGGGGCGACAGTGGCCAAAAGAAATCTGGAGAAATACGAAGGAATAGTAAGTTACTTGTAGTAGTTAATTGGCATGCCCTTACAATAAAGATATCATGGTATCTCCAAGAAGAACATATCTTGGTACCACTACCACGGTGGAAGTACCATCGGTAGCATGGTTTAAACTGGATTATAGGCCTACTGTGGTATTATTTATGTACAAAAGTAGTACCATGCATTGCAGATACATAACTTTTACCACACCAGCATCATGGACAGTTATTTATACAATGGTCAATTAAATGAGATTGTAAAACAAACAAATTTCTTTCTGTATGGAAATGCTCACGAGGTAGAGCAGTCGTCTGGTAATGCAGAGGTTCCCGGTTCGATTCCCGCTCCTCCCCGGCAGCGCGTCGAAGTGTCCTTGAGCAAGACACTTAACCCCTAATTGCTTTTGATGAGCAGGTTGGCACCTTGCATGGTTGCCTCCACCGTCGATGTGTGAATGTGTGAGTGAATGAGTAAAATGTGAGGAACAAATTGTAAAGCGCTTTGGATAAAAGAGTTATATAAATGCAGCCCTTTACCATTTTAGCCCAGGTCTACGAGACAGCTTTGGTCCAACACCCTGAGCAGTGCTGTCCTCAACTAAAGACAACTTTAGTTGAGACTTTTGCCAACTAATCCATTAGGCCGACCTGCTCATCGGGAGCAGTTAGGGGTTAAGTGTCTTGCTCAAGGACACTTCGACACGCTGCCCAGGAGGAGCTGGAATCGAACCGGGAACCTTCTAATTACCAGACGACTGCTCTACCTCCTGATCCACTGTTGCCCTAACAGAGATGTGCTTATCATGACTCATTCAAAAGAGGGGAAAAAAAGCAGATTTTTTTTTTTTTTTTCAAAAAGACTAATACAAATAAGTGATTATTTGAGGCAGATAACGCGAGATCTATTCTTTTAGGTTCAGATCACATCACAACACACAGTTCCCCTCATAGCCAATCTACAGTAAGGTGCATGTACCACTGCACAGGAAATCACAAGGGGACCTATATCACAAGGGGACCTATAGAATGTTAAAGTATCAGTTAAAATTAGAGCTTCTAAAAACGCTCGCCCCTCTTCATCACATCCTATTCCAAATGTGGATACATACTGTACTGAAACCGTGAATGTTCTACTCAAGGAACCATTTGACCTGACAAACACCCATAGTGGACCAAAATATTGTCCAATAAAAGGTTCATGCGTGGAGTTTGTAGCGTGCGCCGTGCGGGCCCAACTCTGGTCTATACGCAAGAAATCCCAAACGTATTGTCATACATAAAATGTCAACGTGGCACAAAGTTCAGAGAGATGACAGCTGAGGGATAGAAGCTGTTCCTGAGTCTAATCGTCTTGGAGCAGAGGTTCCCGTAGCGGGCAAACAGTCCATGATTGGGATGCAATTGAAATAGAATATTCATGATGTTATTCATGATGTTTTTCCATGCCCAAGACCGCTCTGTCCGTTTCGCTTGACAGCCTACATTCTGTCAAATCCTATACATGTTCTTAGCTCATTGTTCTTACATGTTTTTAAATGTTTTATGTACCTTATACACTACTGCTACCATGTATGAATATTAGGCCTGTCCCAGACTAAGGATTTGTATAGTCAACTTTGATTGGCCAAAATGTGCAGATAGTCGACTGGTAGTAGACTACCCCCCACCCGAATGCAAATATATATATATATATTTTTTTATCATTCCATTTGGGCTGTGGGGGGTGCTTAATGTCTGAAGGAGTCGACTGGAGGCTTATTGTCCTCAGCGAAAGCATGCAATTGGTCCACTGATGGATACATCTTGATATTTGTCTACTCTAGTGTGTTCATTAGATGGGTGAAATCCTCTTTCAGTGCCTCTGTGCCCGTTTTCTTAGGCAGTTAGCCTCACTGGTATGCACACCATTAGCGTTAACCACGCTTCTAGGCCTCTTTGCTTTTGGAAAGAATGACCCCAAAAAAATAAATATACATACATACATTATAGTTTTTTATTTTTATTTTGTGCATTCGACTAAGAGGTTGGTAGTCGACTACGGCTCCTTTCGATTGATTCAACCCTAATGCATATACATGCGTTTCATTACATGTATATATACATTCATACCAATTATTCACCTGTTCTATTCTCCATCCATCCATCATCCATTGCAACACTATTATCATCGACATCCAGTTGAGGGATCTCCTTTGAAGAGCCCATCTGAGGTTTCTCTCTTGTTTTTAGTAAGTCGTTCCTGATCTTCATTGGGGAAAGGGAGCGTTGCATATTTGGATTCTATGCTGGTTTTTGTTTTTGATCTATTGTTATGTTTCTTCTCGACTTGTACAAGAATACTTGTATAGCCCATGGGGGCTATTCCATGTGATCTCAGGGTCTACAAAAATGTTTGTTGATTTAAATTTGATATTTGATGTTGTGAAATTGGAAGTGACAGTTGAAAACAAGCAAACCATTCACTGAATGGTGGATCAGAGGACCCACAACAAGCTATGAGTAGGTGAAGCGGAGATGGGCTTCAGGGGCGCAGCGCTGCAGAGAGCACATGCATGTGAAGAACAGCTTTCAATTAACTCGATGAATGCATGTACGGTGGTTCGGACACCTTCAAGTGTTCATAATAATTAGTGTCTGTATTGATCATCTGCTGTGAGAAAGCCCACTTTGCTTTCCGTCTCCGACCGCGTGCTGTCCCTCGTTTTCCATTAATTACGACTTATGTAAGTCTTGTTCCATTCTACATGGGCCCGGCAAAGCTGGCTCAGCAGTAGGGGTGTGTGGACAGGGGGGGGGGGGGGGGGGGGGGGGGGGGCGTACAAAAGCTCCATTATGCCCCTTCACGCAGACCGAAGAAGGCCACGCTTGTCAAACATGGGCTCTCATTTCCTACAATGGTTCCAAGAATTCCACTCCTAATGTCACCAGGATGAACAACAACAATATTCAGCTGTCCTGGAAGATTATCGTAGCATTGTTAAGATGTATGTCCCTGTTGCCTGTTCGGATGAGGTTCCCAAAAGGGCCATTATTACTCAGGGTTACACATGGTTCTTTGATTGCACATATTGTTAAGTGTATTGTTTATTTCATTAAACCTGCAATAAAGTATTAATTTTGCACACCGACCGAGGTCGTAAGATAAGTCTGCAGATTGAACATATAAATAATATACCGTAATTCCTCTAATAGTAACCCCGGCTTGTATTTGTTTCAACTGTAGCGGGTACCAGGCTTGTATTAGGAGGAGGCCTGTATAAGAGGGAGGCCTATATTTCAAATTTTCAAACGGATCATAATGAATAAATCAACATTTTGTGTCAGTTTGAACCCAGTAAAATGTACTGGGTTCATTTGAAACCAAGTACTGTATGAAATAGTAAACAGTGCAATTACAGGTGGTCACTGGTCATTTCAACGTTTTCAAAGTGAAATCAAGTAACTAGCTCAGTATGCAGCTCAGTATATTAGTAACCCGGCTTGTATTAGGAGGCCGGCTTATAATTGCTTAGCTCAAGAGCGCACCCGGCCATTAATAGAGACCCGGCTTGTATTTGAGACCCGGTTACTATTAGAGGAATTACGGTAATTCAAATAAGCAATGGAAAGGCTACACAAGTACACTATTGTCATAAATATTAGTGTAGCTAACAAAAGATATGAATGAGGCCTGCAGCCTGTGTGGTCTTGAGGGGCCCTGGAGTAACTCTGCTCTTCATCCAATGCACAACATGTAGCTTCAGTCACCAATAACCTGACTCTTAAAAAGGACCATATCAGCATTGTGATAAAAAAAAAATACCTTCAATTTATCTCCTTATCTCGTGGACGCATTTCCTTGCATTTCATTAAATTCTCAATAAAACTGTTGAAATCGTAATGAGTCTAACTTTCGTATTGCCGTACTTGGTGAGCATTTTAATAAAAGTGGCCGTGGGTAACAACCAGGCATGCGTTGTTCATGGGACGGGGTCCCACGGTGTGGGACCTCACTCGCTATTTGCATATCAATAGCGCCGGTCGTCAGGTGTGTTAAATACGTTCTCAGACACATTCACACCTACCTTGTTGTGAAGATGTGTTACATTCCATTCGTAGAGGCAATTAGGCACTGTCTTTAGTCTGTGCCCAAGCGAGGGGACATTAAATGCGCATTCGCGGGAGCGCGCGCACGCGCAGAGAGCGCGCGTGCACGTGGTGCGTGTCACCCCAGATGATTTCAATAACGCACCACTGGTAACAACTTGGGCTGTAAAGTACACTTAAGTGAAAGTAAACAACTTAATGTTTACTTATGTGGCCCGAGTGAAAGACGCACTGTAATTAGGGCTGCACGAGTTTGGGAAATAATCTACCGTAATTGCGATTTTTCTGACAGATATTGCGATTGCGATTACATTTGCAATTATAATTAAAAAAAATGTAAGCAGCCCCACAGAGGTTTATTGTAAAATGCGGCTTTCATCTGGCCTACGCGTGGGTCTGTTCGGGACACCGAGCCTGAACATTTTTCTTTTCACCTGGGAATCGATACCGGTACCCAACAACGGTACCTTTTTTTCTGTACTTTACTCTCCCTCTCTGAAGTCTAAACTTCACAACACACAATCTAAAACCCCTTACCTCCCTCTCCCAAACCGTTCCTACAACAATAACAACAACTTGCAAAGGAGATCTTGTATCTACTTCCTGGTTAAACATTTTTTTTAAAGAAATATTTGCGATTTTCTTTTTCTTTTTGTGATTTGATAATTGCATCATTTCAAATCGCGATTTCGATTTAAAATCTATTAATCGGGCGCCCCAGTGGCGAACCACATAGCGCGCTCAGCCGCGACACGGCCGACCCGGGTTCGATTCCCGAACCCGTTGTTATTTGCCGAATGTCTTCCCCCCACTCTGTCTCCCATTCCTCCTCTGTTTCTCTCTACTGGATTGCCCAGTAGCAATAAAGCGATAAAACGCCAAAAAATTAATCTTACAAAAAAAAAAAAATCGATTAATCGTTCAGCCCTAACTGTAATGACTAATTATGATGCAGGCCTTGGAAAATAACTGAAGTAAGTAAGTGCCAACAACCTACCCAGAATGCAATGCACCATCACGTGGTTGCCCATTCTCTCTTAGTGAATGGTAGGGATGGGTACCGAATCCGGTACTTTTAAGGGTACCGACCGAATCACGTCGGTACTACAGAGTACCGATTCACGTGAGATCCGCCGGTGCCACATTTCTGTACTTTTTTTTTAAAGTCCAATGACGTCAACGTTTCGTTTACCGTGAAACAAAACCTATGAAGTGTGCAGCACAGCACGTTCACGTTTGACTTGATTCAACAACAAAGCAGTCGGGGCAATGGCCAGTGAAAACGGTCGCAAGTGTTGTTACACTTTACAAAGCTAGATGCAGACAACGCTTGCTGCAATATTATATATATATATTAACAAATTGTTCTAAATAAATAATAATAAATAATTAGAAGTTTTTATTATATTTTTATTTTTTACAACTGAGGTAGGTAGATTACATTTTTAGAGACTAAAGTACTGAAAAAAGGTACCGTTGGGTACCGGTATCGGTTCAAATGTGAACGGTAGCCAACCCTAGTGAATGGGCTAAAACTCATATTTAGACCAGTGTGGTCCTTTGAGAATCAGAATCCATGTTGCTTTAAGCCAGAGAAGGAAATTAACTCTAGCCATCAGCCAAATGCAGCTACATTTTGGCTGTGGTGTTGGAGGTTTGTCAGTTATGTAGCTAACTCTGTTTAATATATAAATGAATATAAGTGTCTTATATTCTAAAAACTAAACTTTGCTGCTAAGAAACAAAGTTTGGCTGGTGACATTCTGAATCCACCAGCCAATGGCTGAACACATTAGAGATCCAATATATATATATATATATATATTAGGGTTGTAACGATGCATCGAAAATGCATCGATCCTAATGTGATGATTCAACTGCATCGATTTGAAAATGTTAGATTATAATAATAAAAAATTTAATTATGTTTTCTTTTTTTGTGTGTGTATTGTTTTTATTGACCTATAGTCCATGCATGCTGAGTGAATCAGTTCCCCCAGCCACATTTGTGTATTCAAAATCTTTTGGGGAATTAATTGATAGAAAATTAATCAAATCGTGGTCAAATGAAGAGATTTCATGATGCATTGAATCGTTGCCTGAAGAATCGTAATCGAATTTAATCGCTGTGCGGTCGCATCGTTACACCCTGTCATGGGGCTATCCCATGCCCTGTAAGTAGGGATGCACATGGGCCTTAAGTGGTTTGACCTGTTCCCACATGTGGTCATGCGGCCAAACATTTAGTTTAGGCTTTCGGCCTAGTTTGTTTTGTTATGTTGTTTTGTAATACAGACACATTGGTTTAAAGCATAACATGTGATGTAGAATTAAAGTAGTACATGCATTTGTTGATAAATACCATTTGTCTGTGCTCCCACTTGGTTCCTTGTAGGATCTCTGGCTGCCCAACCAGAACTGGGAGAGGCCAGGGCCTTTTCTGGAGGGGAGATTTGGAAGGAACCAAGTGTGGTAGAGTACAGGGGGGGGGATTTTCATTAACGAGAGGGGAATAGGTTTATGAAGCGCCCTAAACACTGTTTAGTGTTTGGTTATGATAGATCATGATGGAGTAATGTATCCATGTTGTCCAGAGTTATTGGATGTGTAAATTGATGTCTGTATTGATTAATTGATTGTTTGTTTTTGGTTTGTCCCTGTAGGAGGAGCTTCCAGCATAAAGCCAGGGATGGAGGCTCCTCTCAGGGAGAAGTAATGACAGGCTTGGAAGCGAGACACAGCCGAACTAAGACCTAGGTCCCTTAGCCAAGGGCCTAGTTGTTTATATTTGTTAAAAGAATGTTTAATCATTTTGTATTATTTTTGTATTTATGTTAAAATATGTTTTTTCCCGTTTTTCCCACTGGGGAGCAAAAGAACAAATAGAATAAAAAACCAACCACTGGGTGATGGCAACCTGACTCGGACTGCATTTTTCCTTCGCTTGGCCGCCTCCTCACAATTGGTGTCAGAAGTAAAGAGGACTACAAGCTTCAGGGATGCCTCCCAAAAAGCAACAGCAACAGCAAGAGCCTGCAGAGGAGGGTGCCACAGGGGGAGCCTTCGAGGATGGCTTTCAATCGGAAAGTGGCCCCACTGCAGGTCCGGAGGCCAGCTTCGCCAGGTTGGCACGGATGTTTGAGATGCATATGCAGTACCAGATGGATCGGGATAAAAGGCAGGATAAAGAAGCAGAAATAAAAGAACGGGAGTTCAGTGCTATCAGCGACAAGGTCACCGAGCTTCAGTTGGACCTGGAGGCAACCAGGTCTGGTCCACCAACGGGACGAGCCAGTGGGGTCCCAGGTGGAGAACCCAGGATGGTGAGGTTAGAGGAATCTGATGACGTTGAACATTTTTTGACCACTTTCGAGAGACTGGCAGCAGTGTATGGCTGGCCACGACAAGAGTGGGCTGTCCGCCTCATTCCTCTGCTGACTGGTAAGGCCAGGTGTGCCTTTGTAGCTATGGACCCAGCTCATACCAGAGACTATGACATTTTGAAAGCAGCAGTTTTGAGGAAGTATGAGATAAACAGTGACACTTATTACCAATGGTTCCGCTCCGACGACACACCACCAGATGAGGCCCCCCATGAGCTCTACACCCGCCTCAAGGACTTGTTCTGTAGATGGGTGGGTTATGGCACCTCCACCAAAGAGGAGATCATGGAGAAGCTGGTCCTCGAGCAGTACATCAAGGTGTTGTATCCAGAGGTTAAGACCTGGGTGAGGGAGCGCAACCCAGAAACGGCGGCGGAGGCTGCAGAGCTTGTGGAAACATATGTGACGGCACATGGAGGTCCAAGGGGCCACCGCTACGCTGGCGCACTACACCAGGCCAGAGGTAAGTCTGAGGGTGTTGGGATGGGTGGTTCAGGTAGTTACTCTCCTAGGCAGCCCGGTTTCAACCAGCCCAGTTCGAGCCAGACTAGGCCAAAGCCATTTGTAAGAGGATATGCCAGGAATAGGTCAGAGGTTGTATGTTACAACTGTGGTGAGGCAGGCCATATCATTCCAGTTTGTCCCGTTAGAAAGCCAGAGATAGCAAGTCTCTGCTATGTACCTAGGCCAGCTCTAGGCGCCTCCCCTAAGGACAGTTCTGAGTCACCAGTCATGTCTGTCATGTTGAATGGCAGGCCCCTGTCAGCCTTATTAGACACAGGTTGCACACAGTCTCTGGTACAGGCCAAGTATGTCCCCAGGGAGTTGTGGAGTGAGGAAAGAGTTAAAATTGTCTGTGTCCATGGGCATGCATCAGAAGTCCCCATAGCGGAGGTATATGTTGAGGTAAACAACCAGGCATATCTGGTGAAGGTTGGAGTGGCCCCCGAACTGCCCTACCCTATTTTGCTGGGGACAGATCTGCCTATTTTGCTAGACCTCATTCATGAGAGTAAAGGGAGATTATGTGGGGTAGTTACTAGGTCCAAGGCGAGAGAGCACACTAATACACCAGTCTCTGTGACACAACCACTGATTCAGCCAGACACAACTGACACAGAAATACCCACCACTATCAGGCCAGACTCCGATACACCAGCTACCAATGCGGACACAGTGCAGCTGATGCCATTTTTTGGGGTAGAGGTAGGTGGAGTGCCAGGAGTCACACAAGAGGAGAGATGTGAGAAACGCAGGGAGCAAGTCAGAGGAATTGTGTTGCAGTCAGCTGACCAGCCAGATCAGGATATGGAGTTTCCAGGGCTGTCGGTAAAGGAGGTTTTTTCTGGGGATCTTGGCAGACAACAGAGAGGGGACCCCACTCTAATAGACTGTTTCAAAGAGGCAGAGAAGGAATCCAGTTCTAGTCCCCTTAGCAAGCGGTTTCTGCTCGACAATGGGTTGCTTTATAAACAGAGTGAATATGACAGGCAGCTCATACTGCCAAAGGCATGCAGGGAGGAAGTGCTGAGGCTAGGCCATACTATTCCTTGGGCGGGTCACCTAGCTTTTGAGAAAACCTTCCAGAGGATTTCAAAAAGGTTTTTCTGGCCAGGGATGTATAGCCAGGTCAAATATTACTGCAAGACATGTCCAGAGTGCCAGCTTACAGCAGGGAAAGCTACAGCCCCTGTACCCCTTATGCCACTCCCTGTGATAGGCACCCCTTTTGAGCGGATAGGGGTGGATATTGTTGGTCCATTAGAGAGAAGCCAGGCAGGCAACCGGTTTATCCTTGTCATTTGTGACTATGCCACCAGATATCCAGAGGCCTTTCCATTGAGAGAAGTGACAGCCAAGCAAGTAGCTACAGCTATGCTGCAGTTTTTTTCTAGGGTAGGGATCGCGAGGGAGGTACTTACGGACCAAGGGACCAATTTCATGAGTCGCACACTCAAACAGGTCTATCAGCTGTTAGGTATCAAGAGAGTAAGGACCACTCCCTACCACCCTCAGACTGATGGCCTTGTTGAGCGTTTCAATCAGACCCTGAAACGTATGCTGAAAAAGTTTGTTTCTGAGTGAGGGAAGGACTGGGATAAATGGCTGCCATTTCTGTTGTTTGCCTACCGTGAGGTTCCCCAGGCCTCAACTGGGTTTTCACCTTTCGAGCTGCTTTATGCCCACCAGGTCAGAGGTCCATTGGATGTGCTGCGAGAAACCTGGGAGGAGTTGGACAAACCACAGAACATGAACGTCATCTCTTTTGTCCTGAAAATGCGAGAGACGCTCATGAGGACCACCACCTTCTGAAGTCCCAAGCCAAGCAGAAGGAGTGGTATGACCGGTCGGCAAGACAGCGGAGTTTGGAACCTGGGGAGGAAGTCTTGTTGCTTTTGCCAACGTCAGAGCACAAACTGTTGGCAAGGTGGCAGGGCCCATACCGGGTCAAGCAGAAGATGGGGCCAGTAACGTATAAGATCCACATGCCAGAGAGGAGGCAGCCACTTCAGATTTTCCATATAAACATGCTCAAGAAATGGCACCCCCGCCCAGTCTCTGTGACACCTGTACCGCACTCGCTCTTCATCCAGGCAGTGGAGGAAGAGGAGGAACCCATGGAGCAGTACCTACCCGGTCGGGAGGAGGGGAAGAAGCTGGACATGGACCACCTTTCAGCAGGAAGGAGAGAAGAGCTCCTTCGGATCTTGCCCCTCCATCTCTTCATGGAGACTCCGGGGCGCACGGACATGGTGCACCACCACATCACTTTGAAGGAGACTAAGCCCTTCGTCAGCCAGTCTATAGGGTGCCAGAACGTCTGTTACCGGTGCTGAGGAAGGAGTTGGAAATGATGAGGGAACTGGGGGTGATTGAGCCCTCCTCCAGTGAGTGGAGCAGCCCAGTCATCTTGGTCCCAAAGAAGGATGGCACCCTGAGGTTTTGTTTGGACTTTCGGAAGATCAATGGGGTGAGTAAATTTGATTTGTACCCCATGCCCAGGATCGATGATCTGGTGGAGAGGCTAGGAGGCGCCAGCTTCATTAGCACTCTTGATCTCTGCAAAGGGTACTGGCAGGTTCCCCTTACAGCAGGGAGCAGAGAGATCACAGCTTTCCGAACCCCCTTTGGTCATTTCCAGTTCACAGTCCTTCCTTTCGGCCTTCATGGAGCGCCGGCGACATTCCAGAGAATGATGGACAAGGTCCTGTCGGGCACAGAGGCCTTTGCCGCTGCTTACCTGGATGATATAGTGATCTACAGCAACAGCTGGGAGGAGCACCTGTGTCATCTCGAGGAGGTCTTGCAGAGGATCAGGAAAGCAGGCCTCACCATCCGCCCTGACAAGTGCTCACTGGCCAAGCAGGAGACCAGGTACCTGGGTTTTGTGTTGGGGAAGGGACTGATCCGACCGCAGGTGGGGAAGGTTGATGCTATCAAGTCCGCTCAGAGGCCCACGACCAAGACTCAGGTCAAGTCCTTCCTGGGTTTGGTTGGCTGGTACAGGCGGTTTATACCTGACTTCTCAACTGTTGCTGTGCCTCTCACGAACCTCACGAGGAAGAACGAGCCCAACAAGGTGCGGTGGACGGACGGGTGTGAGGAGGCCTTCCAGGGTTTGAAGACCTCGTTGTGCGGTGAGCCCCTGCTTAAGAGTCCTGACTTTGAGCAGCCATTCACAGTCCAAACGGATGCATCGGATCTGGGTATTGGAGCCGCCTTGTTGCAAGGGAAACCGGGTAATCTCCAGCCCATTGCTTACATCAGCAGGAAGCTCAACTCTCACGAAGTCAGGTATTCCATCGTGGAAAAGGAGTGCCTTGCCATCAAGTGGGCACTGGACTCTCTCCGATACTACCTGTTGGGCAGGAGATTCAGCCTGGAGACTGACCATCGGGCACTGTCTTGGCTGGGGAGCATGAGGGACACCAACTCCAGAATCACGAGATGGTTCCTTGCCATGCAACCTTTCGACTTCGAGGTACTGTATAGGAAAGGGAAGGAGAACTGTACAGCAGACTACCTCTCCAGAACGCCACAAGTGTCTACTCCAGAAGGGGGGGGTAATGTCATGGGGCTATCCCATGCCCTGTAAGTAGGGATGCACATGGGCCTTAAGTGGTTTGACCTGTTCCCACATGTGGTCATGCGGCCAAACATTTAGTTTAGGCTTTCGGCCTAGTTTGTTTTGTTATGTTGTTTTGTAATACAGACACATTGGTTTAAAGCATAACATGTGATGTAGAATTAAAGTACATGCATTTGTTGATAAATACCATTTGTCTGTGCTCCCACTTGGTTCCTTGTAGGATCTCTGGCTGCCCAACCAGAACTGGGAGAGGCCAGGGCCTTTTCTGGAGGGGAGATTTGGAAGGAACCAAGTGTGGTAGAGTACAGGGGGGGGGATTTTCATTAACGAGAGGGGAATAGGTTTATGAAGCGCCCTAAACACTGTTTAGTGTTTGGTTATGATAGATCATGATGGAGTAATGTATCCATGTTGTCCAGAGTTATTGGATGTGTAAATTGATGTCTGTATTGATTAATTGATTGTTTGTTTTTGGTTTGTCCCTGTAGGAGGAGCTTCCAGCATAAAGCCAGGGATGGAGGCTCCTCTCAGGGAGAAGTAATGACAGGCTTGGAAGCGAGACACAGCCGAACTAAGACCTAGGTCCCTTAGCCAAGGGCCTAGTTGTTTATATTTGTTAAAAGAATGTTTAATCATTTTGTATTATTTTTGTATTTATGTTAAAATATGTTTTTTCCCGTTTTTCCCACTGGGGAGCAAAAGAACAAATAGAATAAAAAACCAACCACTGGGTGATGGCAACCTGACTCGGACTGCATTTTTCCTTCGCTTGGCCGCCTCCTCACACACCCCTAATATATATACTCACGCCCATCCCTAGTGTTTATATATATATTATATATATATAAACACTAGGGATGGGAGTATTCGATTACTCACTGTTTCAACTGAACTCACGTGGGGTTTTTGAGGGTGCTCGATTTCGATCTTAAAAAATATTAGGGCTGTACCGAATGTCATTTTTTAACATTCGAAGCTTCGATTGAAGTATTCGAACGAAGCTTCGAATGTCTAAAAAAAAAAAATCGACTTAAAAAAATGTATAAAATACCTTTTTTTTTTTTTTATAAACTAAATCCTCAATTTGAATAAAGTGATTAATCTGATTAAATTAGTCTCTTTTATTAAATCAACTTTATTTAATGAATATAACTCAGTTTCGTCAACATAAATAATCCAATAAGGGCACGGTTATGAAAGTGATGGTGACGTCTTATAGTATAATATTAGTGTAGCCTAATATTTAACTGCAACTGTGAAGAAAACCCCCATTGGTTTAAACAGATTGAATAGACACAAAAAAATTAAGAATAAAAATTAAAAATATTTATTAAAAATTTGAAATTAGAATGTTGATTTAGAATTCGAATGTCAACATTATGATCAAAGCTTCGAAGCATTCGGTACAGCCCTAAAAAATATATATATAATTATTATTCGGTTACCACAAAATGCATCCACCAAAAGCACCCATTTGTGCCAATGAGACATAAAACTCGCTTTGAAATCTCACTCTGGGAAAACATTACTCGTGCCCATCCCTTATATGTATACACACACACACTCATGTTCTCCACAGATCTGCCTCTGAACATGCACAAATGTCTCCCATCGTTGGAAAACAAGAAAATACGGTTGTCCCTGTCCCTCAATCCGTGATGTCACAGAAATGTTCAGCTCCATAAAGACTGAAGTGGAAAAGGACTGAAACGGTGACTGATAGTATCAAGAAGATCTGCTGTTTTCTGCTTCAGTGCAGAGCTCAACTGGATGGACATGTTCAGAATTCAGATAAATATTGCATAAGCTCACAAAAGTCATCCATTCGTACACCCCCATGGCATCAGATTCATTCTAGATTACAGTTGTGATTCTCTGGTTAAAAGATTTTACAGTGAGCTATTCACATCAGAGTTATGATTCTCTGGTTAATAGATTTGACTGTGCGCTATTCACATCAGTTATGATTATCTGATTAATAGATTTGACAGTGAGCTATTCATAGTTATAATTCTCTGCTTAATAGATAAACTGCTACAAAAAAAGAAAGATTAAAAATAGATCACGCTCACCTGAAGGGGAGGTATGATGCGTTGGAACCGGAAATCAACGCCCTGTAGGCCTCTTCTGGAGTCTTCTTTAGATAGATCACCTGTGAGTGAGTGAGTGAGTGAGTGAGTGAGTGAGTGAGTGAGTGAGTGAGTGAGTGAGAGAGAGAGAGAGAGAGAGAGAGAGAGAGAGAGAGAGAGAGACGTTACGTTAAATATGCTTTGGCCTGTTAACATTTGCGGCACTTTGCCCTCGTCTGTGGGCCTAGCGCTGTATTTTTGCTGATCAACCAATAGATTGTTGGAAAGTTGAATTTGCCGCCTTTCCATGGTCACCACACTCGACCTATTGCATGCATCCATTCTCGAATTACAAGACGAAACATCCGACGAGCGTCATTTGACAAGCCGTTCGGACGAGTGACCACGTCCGGGTCCTGAACTGACCAGTCACCGCTGATGGCGAAAATGATTGACCACCGTTGTAGCCAATAAAATTATGGAGTAAGCACCATCACAGACGAGGGCTGATTGCAAGGAGAAAGGGGCTCGCGTGTCTGAATGAATGGCAGCGGACGGCCATTTTTGATAATCACACTGAATTATTGCGGTACACACATTACAAAAACCTTTGTAAAACAAAACATTTCCGTGAGATTAAAAAAAGACTTTGGACCTGTATGACTATAAGACTTTAGGCTATGGAACTGTTATGTTTTCCAGCTCCTACCTCTCAGCTGGAACCCAAAAACAGGCATCTGGCAACAATTTCAGTGTGTTCAAACCTCTGTTTCTCTATTACGTTAACACTCAATGTGATTTTTTTTTTTGTTATCAAATTTACTCAATGTGATTTTATTGTGTAATAAACTTCAGAATGTTACCTTTCAAAAAGAGACCAGACTCATTCATGTGCACACACAACAGATGAGGAAGTGGACAGATCCGACCAGCATTGCTGGCTCCTCACAATGCAAACGCAAAAATGTACATTACAGATGAACTGCAGAGAAAATTTCCAATTTATCATCCCGGTCGAGACTAATTGGAAGCGGAGTGCAACACGTGCAAAGCTTGACCATATGTGTCTAATAAAGGTGCTGGCGATCTCAAAGCTCACATGGACACAGCAAAACATTACAAACAAAGCAGTGCGAGGCGAGAGTTTGATGGCAAAGTTGACCGAATTGATTGAAGAATGCAGCTATACAGAGAGAAAGAAAATAATTGAAAACTATTTTGATGCCTCAAAATGATGTTTTGGTTTGATAAGATGCTTATGATACAATCATTCTAAGGATTATGTGTGTAATAAATTAGTTTAGTACACTAATTGCAACAAATCTGAAACTGCATAGTGCACTTTTAAATTAGTATCTTTGTGAGGTTACTGTTTTATAATTTACATTACATTGAAAAGATAAAGATATATTTTTTAAAGCTGGATTTTCTAATACAGAAGAGGTATTATTTAGAACATTACATCATATTTTTCTTGTTATTTATTTTGTCCAGTAAGACTTGAAAATATATATTATTTTGTCATAGGTTGATTGTTATTTTCTTGAGATTTGTCAGATAAATTACTTTGGGCATAATACAGCATGTTGAGTAACTTTGGTTATAGAGAGATATTATTTTGTTATATAAAATAATATAAACAATTTTATATCCATACAGAGGTATACTTTAAATATATTATAATGATAAGGCATCTTTGAGTAAACTTTGATTAAGTATCTTGAGGCTGAAGGCAGAGTGTCCTCTTTAAAAAAAATCACAATATGGTCACCCTTGAAGTCGCATTATAATTCACTTAATAAAATAATAACGAGTCAGCCTCCTAAAAAGATAAAAGTTAGTGACACGACTCACACCGCTGCCGCCAACCCAGCCAAAGTAAGGACTATGCTCTGTATCGTCAATCAATGTTCATGGTAATGGACATTGATGGTAATGTCATATTGTCATAGTACAGTAGATAGGCAGGTGTATAAAGATCTGCGTTGTCAAGACAAATACTCAGATGTGAAGGGCATCCGCTCTTTTATTTACAACCTGTAACGTTACAGAAAAATTGGAAAAACACAAACTGGTCAAACTGTGTTCCTTAATACAATAATATAGCTTAATAAAACAGAAATAACAAAAGAAAGGCATTTACATTAGTCAAGCATATAGGCCACAACATAACAATATGCACTTCTTCTTACTGCATAGTAGTAGATAATTACTTGTTTTGGATTGTAAGTCTTCCTGAAACTTCTCACTCAGAAAGTGGCAACCGTGTTCAGAACTCTGAATCCACATCATCAAACTCCTCCCCACTGTCTTCATCTGTTCTCCTAGACCAGTCAGTGTTCAGGTGGGGTATCTCCATGTTCTCTCCAGACCAGTCAGTGTTCAGGTGGGGTATCTCCATGTTCTCTCCAGACCAGTCAGTGTTCAGGTGGGGTATCTCCATGTTCTCTCCAGACCAGTCAGTGTTCAGGTGAGTACAATAACATAGCTTAATAAAACAGAAATAACAAAAGAAAGGTATTTACATTACTCAAGCATATAGGCCACAACATAACAATATGCGCTTCCTCCTACTGCATAGTAGTAGTTAATGACTTGTTTTGGATTGTAAGTCTTCTAACTTCTCACTCAGAAAGTGGCTGCCGTGTTCAGAACTCTGAATCCACATCATCAAACTCCTCCCCACTGTCTTCAGCTTCTACTTTAATGCCATCTTCTTTTTGCCGCGAGTGTGTCAGTGAGTTGCAACATGTGCCGTCATTGCCTTTGCAGAAGCAGTAGTTGGTACAAGCGAGGCCTGCAGCTACGCAGCTGCACTTTGCTTTTAAACATGGCTTCAAACCTGCTTTGCAGTTGCAACTAATCATTTCCAAGAGTGCAGGCGGAGCAACTGGGCTTGCGTCCAGGACAGGCATGATGACTTCCTCTCCCTCCTTTTCACCCTCCTTGTTCCATCCAAACTCTGTGATGTCCACAGCTGGTGGGTCTGAGTGGTCTGCTGCTTCCCAAAGCAGCACCTGTAGATGGGCACGTCGTCCATGGAGAAGAGCGCTACGGTCTGTCGGAGGCAGTGCTGGGGGGATTTTGCGCTTTCGGTAGATTTCATATCTGGCATTGTGTCACTATACCAGGGTTCTATTCAGCACCTGCTCTCCTCTGGCCACTATACCAGGGTTCTATTCAGCACCTGCTCTCCTCTGGCCACTATACCAGGGTTCTATTCAGCACCTGCTCTCCTCTGGCCACTATACCAGGGTTCTATTCAGCACCTGCTCTCCTCTGGCCACTATACCAGGGTTCTATTCAGCACCTGCTCTCCTCTGGCCACTATACCAGGGTTCTATTCAACACCTGCTCTCCTCTCTGGCCACTATACCAGGGTTCTATTCAACACCTGGTCTCCTCTGGCCACTATACCAGGGTTCTATTCAACACCTGGTCTCCTCTGGCCACTATACCAGGGTTCTATTCAGCACCTGCTCTCCTCTGGCCACTATACCAGGGTTCTATTCAGCACCTGGTCTCCTCTGGCCACTATATCAGGGTTCAATTAATTGATTTCAGGCAGCTCTGCATCACTTCTTCAACACCATCTAACGACCACATGATCAGCAAACTCCACCATCTCAACGCCACCCCCCTCACCCACTGGGTGCACAGGTTCCTCAGTAAACTACTATAGGAGGTAGCCTCCCAACCATCATCGACACTGCCATGACAACCTCCCAGCAATCATCGACACTGCCATCAGTACCTCCCAGCAATCATCGACACTGCCATCACAACCTCCCAGCCATCATTGACACTGCCATCACAACCTCCCAGCAATCATCGACACTGCGATCACAACCTCCCAGCCATCATCGACACTGCCATCACAACCTCCCAGCCATCATTGACACTGCCATCACAACCTCCCAGCCATCATCGACACTGCCATCACAACCTCCCAGCCATCATTGACACTGCCATCACAACCTCCCAGCAATCATCGACACTGCGATCACAACCTCCCAGCCATCATTGACACTGCCATCACAACCTCCCAGCAATCATCGACACTGCCATCAGTACCTCCCAGCAATCATCGACACTGCCATCACAACCTCCCAGCCATCATTGACACTGCCATCACAACCTCCCAGCAATCATCGACACTGCCATCACAACCTCCCAGCCATCATTGACACTGTCATCACAACCTCCCAGCAATCATCGACACTGCCATCACAACCTCCCAGCCATCATTGACACTGCCATCACAACCTCCCAGCAATCATCGACACTGCCATCAGTACCTCCCAGTCCCAGCAATCATCGACACTGCCATCAGTACCTCCCAGCAATCATCGACACTGCGATCACAACCTCCCAGCCATCATCGACACTGCCATCACAACCTCCCAGCCAACATTGACACTGCCATCACAACCTCCCAGCAATCATCGACACTGCCATCACAACCTCCCAGCAATCATCGACACTGCCATCACAACCTCCCAGCCATCATTGACACTGCCATCACAACCTCCCAGCCATCATTGACACTGCCATCACAACCTCCCAGCCATCATTGACACTGCCATCACACGCAAAGCAATCGCCACAGCACGCGATCCCAGCCACCCCCTGAACTCGTGCTCCACTCTCCTCCCGTCCGGCTGCAGATACAAGCCGTGGAAACAAATTTCCTTCAAGGAGGATAATAAATTATCTATCCATCCGTCTAAAAGGCCAAAGAGAAGAAACAGTGCATGAAGCCTATAGCTCTCCTCCTTGGTGGAGAGAATGAAGCTTTGTTAGGGCAGCTGCTCCGGGCACATGAAATATTCAGCATCTATCCAGACAACAGGATCCTACTGAAGCACGGAGATTCAGTGCTGCCAGATTACGGTGGGTGTGTGTACCTCATTGTGTTCAGGCAGCACTTGTAAACTGGGAGGCTTCTAAGTAGGTGTCACGATAAATATTTTTGTTGGGAGGATATATTATCCCAGAAATAATTGCGATAAACAATATTATTGTAATTTTATGACCATTTTATGCCACTGATTATGATATCGTAAACGTGAGCATTTCACTTTATTTTGACACAACCAAAGTTGGCATTTCAGGGTATAGATCGCAAGCAAAACGTTCTGTCAGTGGGGGTGAAATCGAACTGTTCATCAAAACAAGGATGCAGTCAAGTAATCTATTTTAAGATTATATTTTGACCATTAGTTGAGCATGTCTAACTACAGTATGTAACATTCCACACCTCCCTGACTGGAATAGGCAACATTGCGTATTATTAAAGAAATACGTTTAGATGAAAATAATCGCCCAATGGAGGAGAATAAAAGGGTAATTCAGTTGACAACGTCCATTTATTCTTCCAAACTTTCTGGCTGGAATTGTGCAGTCATCGGGAAAAACACCTATTAGCCTCGATCAGCACGTTATCTCTCTACACTTCACCTGGCTGGTTCACTGTTGCGTACTGTCCACTCTGTGAATCTGTGCTGGAGGCACTGCCGCTGAGCCCCTCCCCCCACAGAGCGCTCTGAGACCAGGGGGACAGAAGCAGCGTGATTGGCTGAAATGTTGCCGACATTCTATGTAATCAAACACACACGTAAACGGCACTATCGAGGCCAAATATTGTACAATAAGTCGATATAGTAATGATTGCGACAGGGCTACTAAATTTATTAACTCAGGAACGACCCACAGAACTGGTAGGCTACTAAGTTTATGAACTCAGGAACTACCCACAGAACCATTACCACAGAACTTGAATTTAAAGATAATTGTATTTCCTTGGGTTCACATGAGATAACTAAACTACTACAGACTGTTTGGATGGACATGGATGGAATGTTTCTTATCCGAATTGGCTCAAAGTCGAAGATTGACAGCACTGATTAGGGTCAAAGTTTTAGTCGTCGGTGTGTATTGTACTACGGACCAAGACGGCCACAGACAACATGTCAGACTGAAGGACATGGGGGGGGGGGGGGGGGGGGGCGACAGTGGCTCAGGAGGTAGAGCACTCGTCTGGTAATGCAGAGGTTCCTGGTTCGATTCCCGCCCCTCCCGTGCAGCGTGTCGAAGTGTCTTTGAGCAAGACACTTAACCCCTAATTGCTCTTTATGAGCAGGTTGGCATCTTGCATGGTTGCCTCCGCCGTCGGTGTATGAATGTGTGAGTGAATGGGTAAAATGTGAGGAACAAGTTGTAAAGCGCTTTGGATAAAAGTGTTATATAAATGCAGCCCTTTACCATTTACATTGTGTGGGGAAGCCAGTGAAGTTCCACTGAGCTCCAGGGAGAATGAGAACCTTGATGTAAAGTATCGATGTGTATCTAGGCCTCCGTGCGATGGCTGAACAAGACTTGAGGATCTCTGTGTAATTCATGCCCTCAATGCCTCGACACCCTGACATCTCATTAGTCAGCCGTGTAGGACACACTAGGAGTTCAAGATAACAAACTAAGCTAATCCTGGAATGCATTCAAACGCCAGGAGCATTTAAAAAAGGAAATCACCTCCATCAAGATGGGTTATACTTTACTAAGCACATTTTGGCTAATCTTTACTAAAGTAAAATCAAAACTTCAAAACTGTAAGAGACCCGTCACTGGTCCATGCATCAAGTCTGGAAAGACGTTTCCCAGGCACCAGAGAACATCAAGGGAGAACAATTCTGCAACGCTTTGGAGGCCGTTCTAAAACATTATGCTTTTTATTCATACAATTAAAACCAAGGTGTTTCAGCATCATGCCTTAATCAGGGTCACAACGGATGACGGATCTTCAAAGATTTGCTGAATTCTTCTCCCTTGATAGTTTCTTCCCAGTTCATGTACCTTGGTTGAAGGACGAAGTTGCGACAGATCTTTAGTTTCACGAGAGAACACGAAGAAACGGTAGGAAAAACACCCAACAGGATGGACGCTAGATCAAGAAATACCCTGTAGAGCTGAACAGAGACGGAGTCTGACGAAAAGATCCTTGTGCTTGAAACGTCACAACTTCAAATAAATGTCCTTTAAAACGGGAACGGATCCTTCTGTTCAACTCTGCCAGAGAACATCACACTGGTCTTCTCTGCTTTACAGCTGCCTCGGTCCAATTCTGCACTTGACTTCTGCTTAGCTCGGGGCCCCTGTGACACGACGGACGCTCCTTCCACGAGCCCTGTGAGAACACTGTGCTCCCTTTTTTTCCCAGTGGAACGAGATGCAATAACCGTGTCTGGGAGCTTCTAATCTACCATCAAAGCCCTCCAGTCCCCCGGTGGAATGTGACTCGTCGGCAGATCCGCGGAGAAGCACCTTCCCACGTGCAGATGGAACCGACCCGAAGCCGAGAGGGTCAGGCACTATCTATCGAGGTTTTTAAATAAATAAACAAACTGATTAAATAATTAATAAACCGCTTCGACACTTTGGCCCTCAATACTTTGCCTTTTGCGTGCGATTTTAAAAGGCATGATAAATAGCCTAAATAAATCCAACTCAAGATTAGATTCAAATGTATTGCCATTATACAGAACAAGTACAGTATTGTGGTGACCTATATTAAGAGACATTCACCAAGGTGGGCTTGTGCCTTTAAGAGTGTGGGTTGTTGTACTGGTTAGGGGAAAGGTTAAATGCCACTTCCGGTTCCGGGTGACGGGTGGTTGTTATTGTAAATGCTATGTGCAGGATAAGTAAAGTACTCAACTCAACCTACGTCTCTGGCTCACTACTTTCTTATCGCCACATTGGTGACCCTGTGAAGAACATTTGTTAACGTTAAACAACATTAGCATTATGTCTCAAGACAACGGCGTTGCGCAACCGCAAGCACCCACGCCGAATGCTAACGACGCTAATATGTTGCAAGCGAACATTTACGCTGTGACCGTCAAGTTGCCAGACTTTTGGCAGCATAATCCCCGGGCCGTGGTTTCAACACATCGAAGCCCAATTCCAGCTGAGAGGAATAACGCAGGACATAAACAAATACTTCCATGTGGTGGCGGCGTTGGATGCTTCGACGACGGCACGGGCGATGATGCTGTTGGAGGATCCGCCGGCAGCTGACAAGTACAATGCGCTAAAGACATTCCTTCTGAAGCTGTATGAACTGTCAGAGTTGGAGAAAGCAGACCGCATGCTGTCCCTCAACGGCCTCGGTGACGGCAAACCATCAGAGTTGATGGAGAAGATGCTGGCTGTGCTGGGATCAGCAGATCCCTCTTTTCTGTTCACGCACATTTTCCTACGGCAGCTTCCAGTGCCTGTGCGCACGGCACTGGCCAGTTCCCTCCTCTCCTCCACCAAAGACTATCGCGGCCTGGCTGCAGAAGCAGACAGGGTTTTCCTGGCCAACAGGCAGCAGCAGTTTGTCCATGCACTGCTGCCCCACCAGGGCACCTCAGCCCCACCACTGGATGCTTATACAGACACCGCGGCTGCGGTGACAGCCCGACGCCAACCCGACGACGGGCTCTGTTATTACCATGCCAGGTTCAAGTTTCAAGGGGCAGGGAAATGCCAGGGCCGGCGCTCATTAGTGGCTGTGGGTGCCGGCCATGACTGCAAGCTGTTGTTCATCACTGACTCCTTGTCCGGCCGGCGGCTGCTGGTGGACTCGGGCGCACAACACAGCATCCTGCCGGCACAGGGCGTGGACACCATGGACGGCAGACACGGGCCCCAGATGGACGCAGCGAACGGTACGCCCATACGTACTTACGGCACCAGGTATGTGGAGGTGTGTTTTGGGGGGGGCCGTTTCGGCTGGGGTTTTGTGATGGCTGCGGTGTCCACGCCGCTCCTGGGAGCAGACTTCCTCTGTGCCTTCAGTCTGTTGGTAGATGTGAAAAACTGTCGCTTAATCGATGCCCTCTCTTTTTCCTCTTACCCCTGCACACTTGGGGCGGTTGGGGGGGGGGCGGAGCTCTCTGCCTGTTGAACACACTTGCCACCGGGGACTTGTATGAACGCCTGCTCGCCGGGTTCCCTGACCTCACCACACCCACGTTCTCATCTGCAGTGGCCAAACACGGGGTGGAACACCATATTACCACCGAAGGCCCGCCAGTCTATGCCCGGGCTTGGCGTCTCGACTCAGCCAAGCTGGCAATCGCCAGGGGGGAGTTTTCCACCATGGAGCGACTTGGCATTGTGCGCCGCTCGAACAGCCCGTGGGCTTCTCCATTACATATGGTTACAAAAGCTGGCGGGGGTTGGTGCCCCTGCGGCGATTTCCGTCACCTTAATAACGCCACAACCCCCGACCGGTACCCTGTCCCGCACATACAGGACTTCTCTACCCACCTGGCGGGGGCCGTCATCTTCTCCAAGGTGGACCTGGTGCGCGGGTACCACCAGGTGCCGGTCCATCCACGGGACGTGCCCAAAACAGCTGTCATTACACCCTTTGGACTTTGAGTTCCTAAGAATGCCTTTCGGACTCATGGGGGCGGCACAGACGTTTCAGCGGCTGATGGACTCTGTGCTCCAGGACATGCCGTTTTTGTTTGTGTATTTGGATGACATTCTTGTAGCCAGTGCATCCATAGAGGAGCACATGACACACCTCCAGCAGCTGTTTGAGCGGCTCAGTAAACACGGCCTCATCGTCAACCCGACCAAGTGCCAGTTCGGGCAGTCCTCCATCACCTTCCTCGGACACCACGTCGCTCCACAGGGCGCCACCCCACTCCCCGCCAGGGTGGAGGCCGTTGCCAGTTTTCCTCGCCCCCGCACTGTACGGTCTTTACAGGAGTTCCTGGGCATGGTGAACTTTTACAACCGGTTTCTTCCCCATGCTGCCCACCTCATGCGCCCCTTGTACGAGGCCCTGCGGGGCAAGGTGCCCAAGGACGAGTTAGACTGGTCCTCTGGGATGGACAGCGCTTTTGGGGCTGCCAAGACCGCGCTAGCCAACGCTGCTCTGCTGGCGCACCCCTCTCCCACTGCCCCGGTCGCCCTCACGACAGACGCCTCTGACTATGCAGTGGGGGCGGTGTGCGAGCAGTGGGTGGGCGGGGCCTGGCAGCCACTGGCCTTTTTTAGCAAACAGCTCCGCGACAACGAGCGTAAGTACAGTACTTTCGACAGGGAACTGCTGGGTCTGTTCCTCGCCACTAGGCACTTTAGATTCCTGTTGGAAGGCCGCCAGTTCACTGCCATTGTGGACCATAAGCCGCTGACGTTCTCCATGGCCAAGACCTCGGAGCCGTGGTCGGGACGTCAGCAGCAGCAGCTATCGGCGATCTCCGAGTTAACCACGGACATTCAGCACGTGGCGGGCAAGAACAACTTTGTCGCCGACTGCCTCTCTAGGGCGGTCATCGGGTCCGTCCACTTGGGACTCGATTATGCCGCCATGGCGGCAGACCAAGCCACAGACTCAGACATTCAGGCCTACCGGACGGGCCCTACTGCACTGCAGCTGGAGGATGTGGTGTTTGACACAGCTAATGCCACTCTCCTCTGCGACATCTCCACTGGCCAACCGGGCCCTATGGTGCCTACGGCCTGGCGGCGCCGGGTTTTTAACATGATCCACGGCCTTTCCCACCCAGGTGTGAAGGCCTCGACTAAGCTGGTGGGGGTCAAGTTTGTGTGGCCTGGCCGCGTGTAACTGTTCCGCAACAGTAAGTGACTTCCGGGGTAGGCCTGATTGGCCCCGACAGGCACGTGACGCGCAACTTTCTCTGCCGCGCGGCACGCTCCGCGGAGCCGAGCGGCAGAGCTTACGGAATTACGTAACCGTCCAAATACGCCATGACTCTCATTCGGCGCTATAGCTCACCTGGCAGAGCAGCGGTCCTGCGATCCTGCGGTCCGTTGTTGGTGAGTTCGAATCCCATCAAATCTTTATTTTTTTACGTGATTTTTTTTTTAACGTGTATTCTTTCGCCGGTTAAGGTTAGGCATGGTTAAGGTTAAGGTTAAGGTTAGGCATTGTTTCGGAGTTGGTTAAGGTTAGAACGGTTAAGTTTAGGCGCTGTTAAGGAGCTGGTTAAGGTTAGAGTTTGTCTTAGAGAATGGCAATATTCTTTCTATGGTTAAGGTTAGGCATGGTTAAGGTTAAGGTTAAGGTTAGGCATTGTTTCGGAGTTGGTTAAGGTTAGAACGGTTAAGTTTAGGCGCTGTTAAGGAGCTGGTTAAGGTTAGAGTTTGTGTTAGAGAATGGCAATAGACAGCCTATTTCCGCGCGACAGCTCTCAGCAGCCTCGTTGCGCGTCCTGAGTTTGCCGCGTCACGTGCCTGTCGGGGCCAATCAGGCCTACCCCGGAAGTCACTTACTGTTGCGGAACAGGTACACGCGGCCTGGCCTCCGGAAGGATGTTAGGACCTGGGCTGGCTCATGTGTGGCGTGCCAGCGCGCCAAGGTGCACCGCCATACCAAAGCCCCTTTGGCACCGTTTATAGTGCCGGAGAGGCGGTTCGATCACGTGAATGTGGACCTGGTGGGCCCCCTGCCCCCCTCCCGCGGATATACTCACCTCCTCACCATGGTGGACAGGACCACCAGGTGGCCGGAGGCTGTTCCACTGTCCACTACGGCAGCGAAGGTGGCCCGGGCTTTCATCGGCTGCTGGGTGGCCCGTTTTGGCACACCGGGGGACATCACAAGCGACAGGGGCCCCCAGTTCACTTCGGAGCTCTGGACTGCAGTTGCAGAGCACCTGGGGGTGAAGATCCACCGCACTACGGCGTACAACCCGCAGGGCAACGGGCTTTGCGAGCGGTTCCATAGGGACATGAAGGCCACTCTTCGGGCTGCCCTTACGGATGGCAACTGGGTTGACCGCCTCCCGTGGGTTTCTGCTTGGTCTTCGTTCTGCCCCCAAAGAGGACCTCCAGGCCTCGTCCGTCGAGCTGGTGTACGGCCAGCCGCTGCGGGTCCCTGGGGAGTTTCTTCCGGAGGCCACAGCTTCCTGGTCCGTCGCCTCCCATCGAACAGTGTCCCGGGGTGTTGCCGATGCCCTTATTCCCATTCCAACATCCCGCCACTGCCTTCCCCAGTCCTACATCCCCAGGGACCTGTCATTGGCCAAATATGTGTTCATCCAGCACGACAGCCATCGGACCCCGCTGCAGCCCCCTTATGACGGGCCTTTCCGTGTCCTGGAGGCAGGCACTAAAAACTTTGTTGTGGACATGGGGGGCAGGCCGGAGCGGGTCACTATAGACCGTCTTAAGCCTGCCCACTTGGACAAGGACGAACCAGTTCAGTTGGCCCTACCCCCGCGGCGGGGGCGCCCCCCGGTTTCGGCTCAGACCCCTGCCCCGTCCTCTGTTCCGGCCTTGGCCCCTCCCGTGGCCCGGCCGCTGGTCCCACTTCTCTCCCTTAATCCCCCTCTGGTTAAGCGCAGTCGGTTCGGCCGCTTGATCAGTCCCCCTCCACGTTGACTATTTCATGCGGTAATCTGTTCATTGATGGACTGATCACTGGCTATTAATTAGTTGCAGTTTTTGTTTTGGTGAATTCTGGGGGGGCCTGTGTGGTGACCTATATTAAGAGACATTCACCAAGGTGGGCTTGTGCCTTTAAGAGTGTGGGTTGTACTGGTTAGGGGAAAGGTTAAATGCCACTTCCGGTTCCGGGTGACGGGTGGTTGTTATTGTAAATGCTATGTGCAGGATAAGTAAAGTACTCAACTCGACCTACGTCTCTGGCTCACTACTTTCTTATCGCCACAGTATGAAAATAGGTTTGGCTTCCAATTAGAGTGCAAATGTAACAGTAAAGTGCAATAGTAATATACAGGTGATTAAACTGGGTATAAGATATATTAATTATTACTACTGAGTATTTATAGTTTATACTATAAATATTATGCAACAAAAAGTGAGGAGAGTTAAATAAAGTTATGACAGTATAGTATTGCAGTTTAGCATAACAGGATAATATAGCATAGCATTACAGTATAGGCTAGTAGGAGTATAGTAATATAGTATATAGCAGCTTATAGAATAATAAATAATATTATATTAATTAATAACAGTATATAATTAAAATATTGTATAATACTGTATACAAATATAGTGTAGTATACTATAGTATGATAGTAGTATGATTTAGTTATAGATAATATAAAATAATACATGATATAATATAACTGTGTACTATAAATATATAGATAAAGGTGTGTGTGTATAAATGAATGAACATCAGTAAATATGCAATTAACTGAAATATTTATTTATGATAATTTAATTGTGTTGATGTTTTCATTTCTGCTAAATAAGTATGTACATTTTGTTTGGTTTGATAGACATTGCGCTATGAACAGTCTATCAGGATAGATTTTAAGGTTCTCCCATTTGTTTTTAAAGCCCTTAATGGTCAGCCCCCCTCCTACATCTCAGACCTCCTATCCCCCTATTCCAACACCAGGTCCCTCAGGTCAGCCGATCAGAGGCTCCCGACAGTCCAGAGGTCTAACCTCAAGCTCAGGGGGGGCTCAGGGGGGGCCGTGCCTTTGCTGCCGCAGCCCCTGAACTGTGGAACAGCATCCCCACCTCCATTAGGCTTGCCCCCTCGATAGATGCCTTCAAATCTAGGCTCAAAACCCACTTCTACCTACTAGCCTTTCCCGTTCACTGACTCATGCCCCGTTTTCCTGTGTGCTTGCCTGTGTGCCCTCCCATAAAACGGAGTTGTGATTGTTGTCTATATGTATCTATGTATCTACCCTCTGTACAGCACTTTGGTTGACACGTGTCATGTTAAATGTGCTATATAAATAAATCTGATTGATTGATTGATATCAGTGCACACTGTATGTGTGTAGGGGCAGGTACAATAAGAGTTTTCTTCCTGTTCCTTTCGGCCATGGAATTTAGTGGATCATATTAATTGAATTAATTGAAGACACTGTTGGACTGTAACAATTCCATGTATGAATAAATACAAAATTAAAAAAAATGAATATAATAAAAACATGAATGGTGTGCGTGTGTGCATGTGCGTGTGTGCATGTGTGCATGCGTGTGATGTGACATATGATGATATAAAACAGCCAACAGCCAGCTGTTCATCCAACTGCAGTAATCCTCTTGGGAGGAAACCAGGACATTGTATCAAAATGGCACACACAGTCACACACGCACACACATTTACAAAGAGACATAAATCAATCAAGTCCAACTTGTGAGAAAGACAAAATGTGCACACTTTCATGATGGCTTCAGTTTACAACACTGAAGAATCCCAGGGTGGAATCACTGGCAGATTCGTTAGAAAGCATGCTGCGGAATTACGGTCGGTTTTGTCACGTGATGAATGAAGAAATAATTAGATGAGCTGGGGGACGGTTCCTGTCAAAATGTCATCTGTCAGAGATTTTCATTTTAAGCAGGTTACCAGTATCCATCAGTATTATCATCAGTAACATAATCCACTGGAGTACTTCAACTCGGTAGTGTAATCGGACAACTTTCAATTCAAATCAAGCCTTCTAGTGACTGCGCTTACTATACACATAACAGTTAGGGGTGTAACGATGCAACCTCACAACGATTAAATTTGATTACGATTCTTCAGGCAACGATTCAATGCATCATGAAATCTCTTCATTTGACCACGATTTGATTCGATACATTTTCTATCAGTTAATTCCCCAAAGAATTTTGAATACACAAATGTGGCTGGGGGAAGTGGAACTGATCACTCAGCATGAATGGACTATAGGTCAATAAAAACAACACACAAACACTAGGATCGATGCATCGTTACACTCCTAGCGGGTACCAAAGCCTGCCCCAAAAAATGTAATACCGCTAGGTAGGGGTGGACGGTATGGTCTAAAATTTATATCACGGTATAATTTGAAGCATAGACGGTAACGGTATATATCACGGTATCATCGTTTTTGATAAAAAAAAAAAATTATTTTATATATATATATTTTTTTTATAAAATATATATATTATATAATTAGACTTGTACTGGTATTATCTGCGAGACATCGCCACCATGCAACAAGCTCCACTGTCTGTGTGTACTCTAGTAGCCTCCAGCTACGGCCAGAATTCTCCGGAGCTGCACCTGGACCTATACTCGAGTAGCCTCGAGCAGAGCTACGGCCAGGATTCTCCGGCGCTGCACCTGGACCCTATTGTATTGGTATTATAACGTTAGCAAGCCCTCAGCTCGAATACGCATCGAATCAGTGTTATAAGACATTGATATCATGAGCTATCTGTAGCTACTGCATATATAACGTTAATACAACGCCTCAGTGAATTATTTAGTTCAATGGGACATTTCGTTTTGAACGGTGAACTAACTTGTGTTAACGTGAGCTAACAGGTAGCATACACGTCTCTAGTACTAGACTTTGTGGAGCGTTTGTTGATGTCAGGAGCTATCGGTAGCTGGCCGACTAGATACCGTTCGGTTAGACAATGCCCCATCATGTATTAAACTAAAAGTGAATAGTTGACTGGGTCATTTTGTAACGGTAGCTAAGCTAACGTTAGCTCAGGGAGACGCCGACAGCTCCCGTGTCCCGTCCCACTAGACTACTAGACCCGTGTTTACATGCGTGCGGTAGGGGCTGGCACGCCCACTGCGCGAAGCCTCCTAAATAACTTTTTCCAGTTCGCACATATCTATTATCTATGACTAATTCTATCTATTTTTAGGGGCAAATGCCAGTGAAATAGTCGCGCTGTGGTTACATGACGTCATTGCTATTTTAGAGCTGCACTACCGGTTACACGGTATACTCAAAATCCATACTGAGAGAAAACGGTGCTTTTTCAATGTATGTGATGTATAAATTGGGGAGAGATGACCACAGCTAAAACGGTGATTGAAATGTGCATGGAAGACGGTGACGGTGGTGGAACCAGTGATTTCACAGGCACAGGCCGCGTCAGTGAGGGTTTTGTTATGAATTCCTTAGAAGAACATCTGAGATTAGAGTGTACTCTCCCAGAGCAGGAGGGAGAGAGGTTCATCTTAATGCAACAGTGAATGAAACTGCATTTTAATGTGTGAAAGGTTAAACGCAGTTGTCATGACAACACGTCACATGACAACCAGAAGGCGGGGCCGTCGTTGCGACGACGAACATCTATAAGTCGAACGGTGTTTCCGGGTGTTGAGCAGACTAAAATCTGACTGAGACTAAGAGGGAAGAAACCAGAAGAGACTCTCTCCTCTCATTGAGAGAGAGGGGGGGGGGGGGAGAATGGCACATCACCAGTAGCTTCGGCTACCACGAGGATGGTCTTAGGCTAACGACTAGGCCTGACCACTATTGGACTGAATAACAAAAGGACAATCTGAACACACCGAGAGATCATTAGAATAGACTCTTCAAGGACGATACAATTTGATAACATCTGATAACATGAGGTTCTGTTTATAGCAATAAAACAACGCTTCTCCTCATAAGGTATCTCACAGTGTCGAAGTGTCGAATTCTTACGGAAGTGGAGAAGTATTATGGTTTATGGATTGCACTAACGGGGGGGAGATAAGGATCTTATCTACCAGTATCGGAGACGTCAGGACCATTAAAAGTACACAACGCAGAGGAATTGGATGGAGAGCCAAACAGACGAAGACGTGATACTGGCCAGTTTGATCAGAATCTTACAGTTGGTGCCGTGACCCGGATTTGCAAGAGATTAAAACAACGGGAACAGTTGGTTGTTGATGACAGCCAGAAAGCAAGAGATAAGAACAACGGATAAAGACTTTTTCAATAATGGGGCGACAGTGGACAACAGTCATCAATGTGTGGGAGAATCATGATCGAAGCAAGGCCGGTCAGCCCTGGGAGAGAGCGGCGAGTCGAGCGGTCAGGAGGCGAACCAGCGCTGTAGGGGAAACAGCGCTCCGATCAAAAATGTGAGTTCACTGTGCACACAGTTGTTTTGATTTTAAGCCAAATAAAAACGAACAGATAGTGAATCCGTAAACGTAAACATTTCTAGTTCGACAGAGAGAATGCCAGCTGTAATAATATGAGCAGAGAGCCATGGTGAAAATCGAGGGTGTTATCTACAGAGAATGAAAAGCAAATGAGGCAGGCTGCACAGTTTTGGTTTAAGGAGGGTAAATGCGAGATGAGGAAAGGGGGGGGGGGGCGCTTGAATCAGATCGAAAAATTGTTATGGCGGGACTGTTTTCATAACAGAAGGAAAGTCGAAAGGAGATTGTACCAGTGTGTATTATGTCCGATCAGGCAAGAGTATTAGTCTGAGAAAGCGTCCCCTGATAATGGATAGGAAAGAGAGGAAAAACAGCGGTGTTTTCAGGCCTTGGAAGGAAGGGCAGCGGCCGTTTGTTGAGAGAGTAGCCATTTGCACCGAGTCAAAATGGCCGCAGAGCCACGAGGGGTTTAGAATCAGGAAGTGACCTACAATCCTCTAGACTGAGTTTTGGCCGCCATCTAGGGGGGCAGTGGGATAATACAGGCAAATGGAGGAGTAGGTCGCCACCTAGTGGCGGAGGGGGGGGGGGGGTAGTGCTGGGGAGTTTCCATTACCCATAGGGGAATATTTAGAGTTTAATTCAATTAAGGAGTTTAATTGCGGAGGGGGGGGGGGGTAGTGCTGGGGAGTTTCCATTACCCATAGGGGAATATTTAGAGTTTAATTCAATTAAGGAGTTTAATTGCGGAGGGGGGGGGGGGGTAGTGCTGGGGAGTTTCCATTACCCATAGGGGAATATTTAGAGTTTAATTCAATTAAGGAGTTTAATTGCGGAGGGGGGGGGGGGGGGGGTAGTGCTGGGGAGTTTCCATTACCCATAGGAGAATATGTAGAGTTTAAGTTAATTAAGGAGTTGAATTTTTTCAAAATTACCAACTGCTTGTGTGTATACACGGTGGTGTATGTGAGAACTTTGTAAAGGAACTCAAAGTGTGGTATATAGAGCGACGGGACAGCTCCAGGGCGACGGTAGACAGCCCCGTAGGGTATATAGAGCGACGTGACAGCTCCAGGGCGACGGTAGACAGCCCCGTAGGGTATAGAGCGACGGTGACAGCTCCAGGGCGACGGTAGACAGCCCCGTAGGGTATAGAGCGACGGTGACAGCTCCAGGGCGATGGTAGACAGCCCCGTAGGGTATAGAGCGATGGTGACAGCTCCAGGGCGACGGTAGACAGCCCCGTAGGGTATAGGGCGACGGACAGCTCTGTTGTATGTTAGATGATAGTACGAGTACGTATGTGAGTTAGGAGCAGGGAACCAACCTGCTCTGTTGTATGTTAGAGCGATGCTCGGTTGTATGTCATTATCATAATAATAAGATCGATATACAGGTTAATTAAATAAGTTTAATTATGAAATAAGAGGGAGTTCGATCTCCAGTGGGGCCTTCTCACACCTAATAAATAGGCAGAGTCTTGAGGGGACACGTCACCAGAAAGAACTGGCGCGCGCTGGGGGTCAACCGTGGGACAAACGTAGAGCGCCGAGTGGGTATCGTTTAGCTGCTGGTGTCACGCCGGAAGACAACAAAACAGGGAACAGCCCTGTAGGATTAGATATGGGTGTTGAGAAGGTGGGGGACTAATAGAGAACAAATAACGCCATGGGCTGTAGGACACTCACACCGTCCAACAGTCTGAAAGGGCGTGGCCACGGCAGGGGCTTGCAGAGGAAAAAAATATATAGAGAACGAGCTGCAGGCCCAAAGCCACGGTAGACTAATAGAAAACACAGGGTCGAGTGTACAGAAAGACTGCCGGTGTTGTGTTTCTGCTTTCAAGGGGGGAATGACACCGACAGCGATGGAGATGGCCAGGAGACAGACTGGAGGAGGAGGAAGCCGCAGGGGCCAGGCACGGCAGCCTGGTACACAGATCGTCCACGACGAGAGAGAGGGCCGACGGCGGTGGAGATGAGCCTCAACCAAGATGACCGACAGGGCGGATGACCGACGGGGCGGAGATGACCGACGAGGCGGAGTCCAGCGGTCGCAGGCGGTGTTGCCCAGGGGAGAACGAGGCGGACATCGGAGGGGCCTTCCCGGCGGAGACGCTGTTTAGAGAGCGTTTTGAAACAACAGAGCACGGGCGGTGAACCATGAACAAACAGGGACTTCCTTTCAGACTCAATCAGGAGATCGAGAGACGAGACAACAGCGAGAAGTCCTGTGTTCATTGATTAGGAGTATGAGATATAAATGGAGGATTCATATATTATAAGATATATGTATAGAAGGATATATATATATATAGAAGGTAGATAAGAGGGAGAACAGTAGAACAACAGGATATAATTATTGGGAGCAGACAGGGGGGCTCCAATGGTTATGAGTCGTTGGATGTTGTTGGTTTTGGTGGTCGGTTTCGGTTCCCTTTGTGCACGAAGGGGGGCGCAAACAGACATCAGGCAGCAGGATCACTGGGTTGACCGTGGGCCGTCTTCGTTTCTTGTGCACGAGAGACGAGGTTGGTTTGCTTCAACCACAGGCTATTTTTGGCATAATTAATTGAAAAACCAAATAATGATTTATGATTCTGAAGGGGTGATAAGAATCAAGGGGGGATTGAGAGAAAACGGTGCTTTTTCAATGTATGTGATGTATAAATTGGGGAGAGATGACCACAGCTAAAACGGTGATTGAAATGTGCATGGAAGACGGTGACGGTGGTGGAACCAGTGATTTCACAGGCACAGGCCGCGTCAGTGAGGGTTTTGTTATGAATTCCTTAGAAGAACATCTGAGATTAGAGTGTACTCTCCCAGAGCAGGAGGGAGAGAGGTTCATCTTAATGCAACAGTGAATGAAACTGCATTTTAATGTGTGAAAGGTTAAACGCAGTTGTCATGACAACACGTCACATGACAACCAGAAGGCGGGGCCGTCGTTGCGACGACGAACATCTATAAGTCGAACGGTGTTTCCGGGTGTTGAGCAGACTAAAATCTGACTGAGACTAAGAGGGAAGAAACCAGAAGAGACTCTCTCCTCTCATTGAGAGAGAGGGGGGGGGGGGGGGAGAATGGCACATCACCAGTAGCTTCGGCTACCACGAGGATGGTCTTAGGCTAACGACTAGGCCTGACCACTATTGGACTGAATAACAAAAGGACAATCTGAACACACCGAGAGATCATTAGAATAGACTCTTCAAGGACGATACAATTTGATAACATCTGATAACATGAGGTTCTGTTTATAGCAATAAAACAACGCTTCTCCTCATAAGGTATCTCACAGTGTCGAAGTGTCGAATTCTTACGGAAGTGGAGAAGTATTATGGTTTATGGATTGCACTAACGGGGGGGAGATAAGGATCTTATCTACCAGTATCGGAGACGTCAGGACCATTAAAAGTACACAACGCAGAGGAATTGGATGGAGAGCCAAACAGACGAAGACGTGATACTGGCCAGTTTGATCAGAATCTTACAATACCGTAGAGCAAATTCATACCGTTTATACCGTATACCGTTTATACCGTCCACCCCTACCGCTAGGGCTGGGCGATAAAACGATAACGATAATTATCGCGATATATTTTAATAATCAATATCGGAAAAATATATATATCGGGGGAGGGGGGGGGGGGGAATACTTTTTTTTTTTTTTTTTTTTTTGCAACAGGGCAGTTTTAAAACCAGAGACAGTGGACAGACTTGTCTTTCTTGCCACCAACTTAAAGTAATGGCTTTGCTTGTCCAAATGACAATACTGACCAAATTGAGATTTATTTTTCTCTTGTCCATTTATTTTGTTTGCTTTCTAATTTAAAATACAGTTTGAAACCGTCTGTACACAGTAGGCTATGTGTGCTAGCAGAGCTAGTCTCCAGTCGCGAGTCACGGTGCACATGTGCGGTGGTTTGTCCACCAAAAAAGCACCAAAATATAGAAAAGAAACTAGCAGAGCCAGAACTGTTCAACTCCCCTGGAGCCACAGCCAGCAGAGGAGCTTGTTTACTTTCGCTTTCAAACCAGCTGCAGCCTGAGAACTGGAGTGTGAGGGGATGTAACACTAAAGATGGCGGCAATGACAAAGAATTGCTGCAAAATAAACATAAATCTGTTGTTTAAAAATTAAAATTAAAAAAAATATTGCTTATAACAGTATCGATAATTATCGATATCGAGTGATATGATAACATTATCATATCGTTATCGCGATATCATTTTTGGCCATATCGCCCAGCCCTAAATACTGCATGTAGATATATATGTGGGTGACAGCGGTTTCCCTGCTTATGGACTTGACCGTTACCTCCAGAACCTTAGTGGAGATTTATCCAAGTGAGGGGAAGACATGATTCTACAGTTTTCTTGGTCTGTGGTAATGGACAGATATGGGCGAGCGAGCCTCCAGGGAGGTAGAGGGGAAGAGGGAGGAGATACTCACAGCATAGGCGCCGATCAACACGGCCGCGTTGGCCCTCTTCCTCTGGTCAAAGCTGGTGTAGTGGACGATTCTCTTTCTAGTCAGTGTGAAGGACTGCAGAGGAGGGGAAAACACAGACAGCGGTCTGAGAAGGAGAGCGGTTTCATTTAAACAGAGTTAAGCCTCAATGAAAAGAAAAGACAAAATGTGTTCTAATCTAGATAACAGGAAAGGCCTTTGACCAAGTGTGACCATGGAGTAGTAAGACAATATTAAGTTGTTCACCTCTTAATGACACTGGCATATTGGCTCATTCTTTATTTTCTAATAATTACACATTAGAGAGGGTTGACATTGGAAATAAGTCTAACTAACGTTACTTTCACATTGCAAATAAGTCTAGCTAACGCTAAATTCACATTGGAAATAAGTCCCTCTACCGAATACCGATACTACTTTCACATTGGAAATACGGTAAGTCCCTCTACCGAATACCGATACTACTTCCACATTGGAAATAAGTCTCTACTGATGCTACTGCCACATTGGAAATAAGTCTCTACTGATGCTACTTCCACATTGGAAATAAGTCTCTACTGATACTACTTCCACATTGGAAATAAGTCTCTACTGATGCTACTTCCACATTGGAAATAAGTCTCTACTGATGCTACTTCCACATTGGAAATAAGTCTCTACTGATACTACTTCCACATTGGAAATAAGTCTCTACTGATGCTACTGCCACATTGGAAATACGTCTCTGTACTGATGCTACTGCCACATTGGAAATAAGTCTCTCTACTGATGCTACTGCCACATTGGAAATACGTCTCTGTACTGATGCTACTGCCACATTGGAAATACGTCACTGTACTGATGCTACTTTCACATGTTACTCTGGGGTCAGACATGCAAACGCATAGAGATTTCTTCCATTCATGCCACTTTGCCCCCCTTCCCCCCGAAGCTCCATCCAAAGCGCAGGCAGGAACAGCTTAGCGCTTAAGGGTCAGGATTAGCATTCTCACAGTATCTGCCATCATGCTGCACCTTAAGGACTGATGAGTGCAGTGACTTGCAGACACACACCTGGCCTAACCCTTCGCTTCCAGATACAAACCCATTTCATATATCTGGCTGACACATCCAAAGACTGATGTTGAGTAAGACACGTAGCTGCTGATCAGCGACGGCAGGCGATTAGTATTAAGCATGCATGCGGATGGAACAGCCTATTGACAAGGCAGGTAAGCCACAAGGCTATTATACTGTGTGTGTGTGTGTGTGTGTGTGTGTGTGTGTGTGTGTGTGTGTGTGTGTGTGTGTGTGTGTGTGTGTGTGTGTGTGTGTGTGTGTGTGTGTGTGTGACACCTTATAGCCTACATATAGAATTACAAGTCAATAACAGTTGCAAGAGTTGTCTCAACAGAGTTAGGTGTATGGTACATGTAAGTTATTAACAGACCAGGGTATATCAATCAAATGCAGAATTGGCACATTGGCAAATATTGCTTCAAAATGAAACCAAAGGCCTTCCTTAAAAGCAGCAGCCACAGCAGACGGGCCACGCGAGGGACTGGTGAATGAGACAGAGGGGAAAGAAGGTATGCATGTTTGCGCTGTGGGAGTGGAGGGGAGGAAGATATGCTTTTTGGTTTCTGCTCATCATTTTACCCAGAGTTTAGGCTTCGAATACGTCAACTGTAGTAAGTAGGCTACCCATATAACTCCAGGGTTTCCCATTAATTACCTAGACTGTGGCGGTAATTAGTCCCGCCACAGTTGTATAATGAACCAAAAGAAACGTTTTTTTTTTTACAATTTTTTTTTTTAATAAATATAAATATTAAATATAAAGTTTGTCAATAGGGATGTATCAGTAGTATTGGCAGTGGTAGTAGTCGTAATAGTAATCCACTATTTTTTTTATTTTCTAAAAAATAAACCAGTTCAACACAGGTAACCACTTTTGCTTAATTTCTTTGATGGCTCAAATGTATGCTCTAGTCCCGTGGTTCCCAAACCTCTCCTCGAGACAACGCAGCCGTTCCATGTATTTGTTAAATTCCACCACCAGCCCACCTTGATTCAACTAATAAAAGGGCTAGTTAAGTTGAATCAGGTGTGCTGGTGGTGGAATTTAACAAATACATTGAACGGCTGGGGTGCTTCGAGGAGAGGATTGGGAAGCACTAGTCTAGTCGATTTTGTGTTTTGAGCACAAAGTTCATCATAGATCTAGCCTCTTTATTTTGCTCTCAAAGTGCACCAGATTGATGCATTTAACTTTAAAATGTACAAAAAAAATTAAAAAAAGGGTGAACACACCTTCAGAATGGCTTGCAGATCTTCTGAAGAAGGTGTGTTCACACCGAAACGTCATATTATTTCAGGCTGCCAATAAATGTGAAAAACCTGGAGTGCGTGCCTGGACTTGTTTCCCTATTTTTTATGTATAGTATCAGAGGTTACAGCACCCAGTGTCAAGTCTAGTGAGGTGAGCGCGTTCTACTACTTTTTTCACTTAATATTTATATTTACAGCATATACATATATCCATTTTAATATACCTGCATACAATCCTTCAATATACCTACTTATACACCTGCATATTACACATAACTCCGTATGATAGCATACTACAATAAAGCGGTATATACCGTATAATGTATATATATATATATATAACTATATATATCCACGTCTGTCTATATACATAGCTGCATATAATCCATTTTACATCTGTGCATATCCCTTACCTATTCTTACTAGTTACACTGCTAGCCAGTATGACTTACTAGAGTAGCACCATTACTCAGTATTACTAATTTATATGCTTTATACCCAGTTTAATCACCTGTACATTGTATATTACCATTGCACTTTACTGTTACATTTGCACTCTGGTTGGATGCCAAACGTCTTTTCGTTGTACTGTACTTGAGCTGTATAATGACAATAAACTTGAAGCTAATCTTGGCTACGTGAAACTGCAGAGGTTGAAAAGAGACATTTCCATCTCATGTAAAGATATATGATCTATATGGATCTTGTCTGAATGACTCAAGGAAATTGATATTTCATTTGAATCCCATCGCAGCTCATACTGCATGCATATGACTGTCAGTCATAGGGGCAGTATCTTTTATTAAGTTTTACTGTCTTTTTATATCCTTGTGTAGTCCACAGAATAGCCTATATAAACTGCCATCTGTTTGAAGGAATGGAATAGATAACAGATTTGAAGCTAGTAAACCTAAGGGCCTACACTGAACAGACGGAACAGAAGGTATTACTGTCCGTTGGTTCCGTTTATAGATCATCGGCACCGTTGTTGAACCTCGTTGAGAAATGATTAAAAATCTAAATCCGACAGACGGACTCAACGGATCAATGTAGCCGTCGCCAGGCCTGAAAAGCCTAAAGAATCTGTCTAAAACCACCAGATGCGTGATTGTGACCTACATTGACGAGAGGGAAACAGTCCTGCGTTGCATCATCGGAGCACCAGAGCATATCCTACTTGGATGGCCTACCCTACACACACAGCCCTTAGCTGTATGGACAGTAGCTTCCAGTGTAAAGTAAACATGTTGTACGCTCTTATCACCTTGTCTCGTGAAACCCACTTTTACCTAAACTAATATGCTTGCAGGTATACTGAAGGAAAAGCCTGTTAGTTCCACAGGAAATGTTTCCTTTCCAACAAGCCTACTGCAGTATATCAGGCACGCTACGCAAAGAAATGGAAACTGGAGAAATCGTAGTCTTTTTCATAATTGAATAGAATGTTTGTTTGTCAATTTGTTGCCAATCTACTACCTTCACTGTAATAACTACCTACCTCAACCTATAGTCTACCTATATAACACTGTATGATAGCCATGTACAATAATACCGTCTACACACAGTATATATATTTTTTTTTATCTACATCTGTATGAATATATCTGCATAAATTCCAGTTTACATACCTGTATATATATATTTTATTTTAAATAAATAATTACTCATTTTAAGTATGTTTGTGTTTAAAATGCACAATAATGTGTAATATCAAATATAAATCATTGTTTGTGCATCCTGTTCATTCCCTCTCTCTTCTGGGGCTCTAGAAATATCGCCCCACTAACTGGGCGTCAGTGCACAACGCAGCCAATTGAAAAATGCACAGGGCAACATAACTGCACCTAGCAACTAAATTTAGCCAATCAGCGTCTTCAAATATGATGCCTGAAGGGCGCTTTTTCTAGCGTCCCAAGCAGAGTCTGGTGCGTTAGGGGGTGCGCGGACTGATGACGACAACAATGATTGTCGCAGGGACTCAAGACCAGACAGGATTACAGTCGTCGGCGTCGTCGGAAATTGATAATAATCACAAGATACATTCAGACAGTGTTGGATCTAACAAAATGGATTTATATGGACACATTTATGGAAAGTTCAAGCCCGGACCACAAAGCTTCTCAAAGGGTTAGCGCGACACGCGACGGCTCTTCCAATTCGTACGTAATGTTTTACGGCAGCAAAAAAAAGTGAGTCTCTGCCTCAATATATACTGTTCTGTAGTTACTGAAACTGATTGAATATGGCACCACCCCACCTAGAATCATTTTCACCAGCAGTCACTGTTTGTTATATATATTCCATGTAATCACTTGTTACACTGTATATTGTTAACGCACTTTACAGTTACCTTGCACTTAGATACTGAACTTCTTTTCGTTGTACTGACAATAAATTTTAATCTAATCCTTCCAGGAGGAGTGCATGTGTACTATGGATATTACAACCCACTCTGAAATGATATAGATATACAGTTGGGGTTGCCAAGCTTTCGACAACCTGTGGATTCCGTTAATCAGTGGCGCACTGCCTTTCATCACTGTTCTACGGTGCTTACAATAGGACACTAAAGTCACACTTTCCTTTTTTACGATTCAGGTTGTCATGCTGATCCACAACAGGACAGTTAGAGGAATCCCCATCCCTAAGGCAACACGCAAACCACAACACAAGCGTGGAGGGGGGGGGGGGGGGGGGGGGGGCTGTGCACTGGTTGGAGGAGAGATGGCATGGTCGGAGCAAAAGCAATGAAGAAATTTAAAAAAGAAAAAAAAACTTACTAAAACATGCATAACTAAGACTTTACCTTCAACATTTCCAAAGTACATGACATACAGCTCGTCTGCCTCAAACCAACACAAAACACAACACAGACACACAGAGAATTTAAACATCAATGCCACGGCTGACGTTACTTTCCAGAAATGGGACTAAATGAAGATGTGGCAGTCAGGGTCATTACATCGTCAGAGCAGCAGATACGTAAGAGTACCCTTTCAGTGAAAATAGTAATTATGGCTGCTGGGCCATTAGCCATTACATTTACTTGTGGTCAAAGATGACTGGGGCTGAAACGATTCCTCAAAAAATCATTGAGGCAAATTATTTAGCTTCGAGGCCTGATTTAACCCAAGACAATAATTATTGTCTACAACACGCGCTTCCTCTGTGGAATGTGAACGTGAAGAGATTTCAGGCGCAGATTGCAAAATAGACAAAGATAGAGTAAATAGCGATGAGCAAAGAGACAGGCCCTAGAAAATGCCAGAAATTGTCAAAGGTTTGGGATCATTTGAAGCTGAAAGAAAAGGAAAACAGTGTGTCTGTTGTAAAACTGAACTAGCACCACAATAGCACTTTGTCATCGCTTCAGCATCTCGGCAGAAAGCATCCAGTCCACAGAGCGGAGCAGACACAAGGTAACGTTGACATTAGCATTTAACCTAATTCTATGTTATGATTGCTAGTTGAAATTATGGCTAGTGAATATAATGTACGTTAACGTTAATTATGGCTACATGTAATGGCTGGTTAAGAACGTATATCAATATGGTGGCTACTTATTATGTTAAGATATCCAAGTTGCTCAAGAAAAAAAAATAGAAAATAAAATGCTGCAGTCAAAATTATATTTACTATTGCTTAAAGCTATTTCTTATCCGATTACTCGATTCATCGATGGAATAATGGGTAGAATACTTGATTACTAAAATAATCGATAGCTGCAGCCCTAATGATGACCTTTCAATTGACCATTTAGGCTATACATAGGTTTAAGTGTACCCATATAGCCTGACTTCAGATACTGTGGCTTGAGTTGACTCTCATGCTGCTCGCTCCACTTCAGATACTGTGGCTTGACTCTCATGCTGCTCGCTCCACTTCAGATACTCTGGCTTGACTCTCATGCTGCTCGCTCCACTTCAGATACTGTGGCTCGACTCTCATGCTGCTCGCTCCACTTCAGATACTCTGGCTTGACTCTCATGCTGCTCGCTCCACTTCAGATACTGTGGCTTGACTCTCATGCTGCTCGCTCCACTTCAGATACTGTGGCTTGACTCTCATGCTGCTCGCTCCACTTCAGATACTCTGGCTCAACTCTCACGCTACTCGATCCACTTCTCTGACTTGACTTTCATGCCACAAGGATGCGTGTCACTCTGCCCTCCTATATTTCCTGCATGACGCTGGCCCCATAGACATCATTTAAATCACAACCTCTAACCCGATGTCAAGAAATCCTGAAACCTTCTTCTCCCAAAGCATCTCCGCCAAGACTAAACGCTTCACCGTGGAGAAGCTTCAGACGTCACTGCTGCATCAGATATTGTGGTTCCTTCTATTTATGGACAGTTTGATTTTGGGGTTAGACTCTCAAAATACCACAAAATACAGAGCAGTGGCGTGCGTGTCATTCCACTCTCCCGTCATTCAGTCAGTGTGGCCAGATAAACGGCTATGGTTCATGGTGAATAACAAAAAACAACAGCCCTTGTGAACTGGCTCAGTAGGCTACAAGCCAGTTTCATTACCAAACTTGCATGACCGGGGGTCAAACCCGAGTCAATTGCAACACACGTACTTAACCTGAGAGGTAAAGTAATCTAATGCAGACCTGCAGACTTATTGAACCACTTCCAACTTCCCACTCTCCTGAATAATGAAATAGGTGGCAGAACGATGTGGGGCTAACGAACAGGTGCCAAAATCCTTGCCTTTCATAGATTAGCACCGGCTTCAATTCATCCTTCGGTTTCTCACACTTAAGCCCAGACTGCTGGGAAAATATGGGAATTATCTCAAATCTAGGAGACAAAAACAAGTAAGGCCATACGAAGTACAAACTGCATAGCAAAAATTAGTATCACAGGTCAGCTAATCCTGGCTTCTCTGAGGACTCTAGGAGAATGCTTGCTCAGCTTTTGTTGTAGGTGAATCAGTGGCTAAAATAGGAAAGCTGATTACTGCCAAGGCCCTCATTTAATGTTCCGTCCAGTCATTTCTATTTACTTACCATTATTCATATCATAGCAGGTTTTTACATGTTCTTTGCTCAAAAAGAAAAGAAAACAATCGAGACAATAGCACAACTGTGGACAATAGAGGACATGTTGAATAAGCATTCCAAAGGTACACCTTTCTCATCACATACTATACATTGTTGCTGGGGGAGGGAAGGCGGTGTGAAGCAAATCACAACTGAACTTACCTTGAGCTTTTTGTTCAGTTTACAGCAATATCTGTACAGCATAGCCAGATTGAGAGGTCCAAAATCGGCGTAAAAGCTTAAATAAAGTGGGAAGATGGAACAAACACTGCGTGTCAGGCATTCATCCAGCAACACCATGTCAATGTTGTTAAGATTACATGTGATAAATATCAGATCTTCAGAGGACTTACTTTTCATACACAAATTCATCATCTGTGCAGAAGTAGTGCGTGTTTGCTGTACTTTTGGGTTTGCTCCGTAACGTGGCAAAATACAATCGATCTGTTGAAACGGGGAGAGAAACGTTAACATTTTATAGTTGGGACACTCAACGACCTGGGTCCAAATGTGTAGTCTACTAGCTCCCAAGGCATGATGGTATGGTTTTAATTACAGCAACTGGACAGACAGTGGCTGGTGGATTCAGATATTCACAGGGAATTTAAGTAGCTAAAGCACTTTTTGGAATGAGTGCTTCTCAAACTTTTTCTGTCAGGCCCCCCTTTGGCGGACCAAAATATTTTGGGCCCCCCCCCCCCCCCCCCCCCCTCGCCCCAACAAAATAGTCATGAAATGGGCCATGTTTAAATTTATTGAAATAACACCAATATCGTGACCTTTCAAATTGGCCCTATATTTTGTTTTCAGAGCTGTCATGGATGAAAAGCCAGCTTCACACAGATACTGTATGTGGTGCTGAATGGTATCAACACCTTAACTGCTGCATCATGAGATACTTGGTGGGCCATGAGATAAGATACTTGGTACTCAGCACCACACTCTGAAACTAGCTCTCTAAGTGGTATCAGATGAGATTTCAAAGAGTTCTTCCAAGAGTTTGGATGGAGATGTGTCAGGAAGCTTTGTCTCAATGTTGTCTGTAAAGGTTTTTTTTATCCAGAGTAACTTGGTGATCCTTTTCTGTGTTTTATTAAATAATGATTTTCAGATTTTGAGAAATGGTATTTTCATGGAGAACAGTGCAGCTGCAACAGATAGCACTTTAGTGATAATTTTCTGGAATCCAAAAAAAAAAAATTTTTTTTATAAATCTCAAGGCCCCCCCTGTCATGCCTCTGCGCCCCCCCTGGGGGGCGCGCCCCCCACTTTGAGAAACACTGGTTTAACAGATGTCGACTACCTGCCAAATGGGCAAAAAGACAATGAAGGTATTAGCCACAGCAGAAATAAACTAGTATGTGGCTGGCTGCCAGTGTCAACTTCAAGTGCCCTGGTCATATAATTATGCAGATTAGCAATGTTAGCTAATTTGTTGAAAAAACAAGTTTATTTTGCCTCTCTCTCATCCCACTCCAAAGCCATTACAGGTCCACATGCACTCATTTCATTGTTTACATGTATTTTAAAGGCAGGGTAAACAAACCCTCAAACTTCCAGATAGATTTAAAAGCAGCTGTGACATATGACGATTACCATAAACATGATTTTTAGGATTAGGCATTTCAGATTCAGAGTTTTATTTGCCACATGGAAACAATACAATCATAGAGTTTTTCATACAAAATCATAAATACCATACCATGGGCAAAAGGAGCAGGAAGAAGAATAATTCTTATAGTTACCTGCCCCTTATTCCTAAACTAAACAAGTATTACTTGATGGTTGGCGTACAACCTAATTTAAACAAAATAATAATTTATACCATACAAAGAAACAAACAATCCAGAGTTTAAACAATAAAAAATTCAATGATAATAATAAAGAATAAAAGAAAAAATCTCACTATTCAGATCACATTTGACTTTCATACTGACTAAATTTTTTTTTTTATAATTCTTTTTGAATTAACAAACACTTACATTCCTTAAGCTCGCTATGGAGAGAATAACCAATAACTGAAGGACACATCTGTTTAAGTGCGGTACGTGCAAACTGATGTTTAAAATTTAATTTCCTCCTACTAAACTCACTTTCTAAATGAAAAAGATTTTGTAGTTTTTCTGGCAGTGGATTATTTCTTGCCCTAAACATAATTAACATTGTTTGAAACTTAACCATGTCTTCAAGTTTAATTATTCTAGATTTAATAAATAATGTGTTTGTGTTCTCGATAATTCACTTTATGTGTGATTCTTACAGCCCTCTTCTGTAGTATATATAATGGTTTTATATTGGTCCCATAAGTATTCCCCCATACTTCAACACAATAACTGAGATATGGTGAGATGAGTGAACAGTAGATTGTTCTCATTGCCTCATACACATCCACATCCTTTACTTTATTCATAACAAAAATACTCTTGGACATCTTTTTTTTAAGGTGTGCTATGTGAGATTTCCATGTTAATTTATCATCCATAATTACACCAAGAAAACGAAATTCATTAACTCTCTATATCAACTCCATCTATGGTCAGTACTATATTTTCATCTAGTTTTCGATTGCCAAAAATCATACATTTCGTTTTTTTTCTAGATTCAGTGATAGCTTATTTATATCAAACCACTTTTTTTTTTAGCTTTGTCATTTCATACACAATATATTCAGCTAGTTCCTTAAAATTATTTCCAGAACAAAAAAAATGTGTATCATCAGCAAACAAGACAAACTGTAATAGTTTTGAAACATCACAAATATCATTAATATATAAAAGAAAGAGTTTAGGCCCCAAAACCGAACCTTGCGGTACGCCACATTCAATTTTCATGAGCTCAGATTTGACATCTGCCAACTGCACATATTGTTGCCTATATTGTAGAGATAACTACTCAACCATTCTAGAACCATTCCTCTCACACCATATGAACGTAATTTAGAAATTAAAATATTATGATCCAAGGTATCAAATGCCTTTTTTTAATTTCCTTTTATCTGTTGCTGTTGTTATTTCTTCAATAATGTGTATCAATGCAGAGTATGTAACGTTTAGCCTATATTAAATCTTGTAAATAAGCCCCAATACACGATCACCAATGTTGAAACAATGTAAACACTCAAGCTGACAGCAGGTAGGTGGCGCGTCTGTGTGAAGAGACCGAAGGTACTGATCACATGCGGAAGGAAACCTGGGTCAACCAGCCGGGCTTCCAACTGAGAGAAAAGCTGCGCGTCGACACGTTTTTAACCAAACAAAAAGCCCACATACCTTTGATCAACTCCGAGGCTCCTATCAATTCAATCTCGTCTGCCATTTTAAACAAAGTTGAAAGAATAGAGGAATGTTTGAGCCCGCCGAGAGTCATCGGCTCGCAGTTAGGAGGACGAGGGTGTTGTATTGCTGAGGAATCGTGCTGCTCACCCTAGACAGCTAATGTTTTTGCACAAGTTGCGAAACTTGGAAAAAGATAGCTTGACCGGCTAGCCACGCTAGCAAGTGAGCTCGCCGTGCAGCTAGATCAACGTGAGCGAGCTGCCTCTCTTCTGGCTAATACTGATGTTGCATAGCGACGTGACTCGAGGCGAGGCTGCTGCTGCTTCTGGCTGCAACTTGCAGCTATATCCCCGCATCGGACAGTGTCCCCCAAAAAAGAAAAAACACAACGAAAGGAGGCGTCGACAGGCTGGAAATGTAGCTACAAAGCAACCGTGACGTAATTTACCAACATATAAATGTTTGCGATGCTTTCGTATTATTAAGTCGTTAACTTGGAAAACTCTCGGCTAGGTAGAGCTAGCTATGCTGTTCACGTTCCGCATCCACGCATGTCTCACACTGGCTCCTCTGACCCGCCTCTGACTGAGCACTGGATGGGATTTTTTTTCTCCTTCGTGAAACCCTTCCCTCAAAGGACCGTTGCGACCGCCTCCTCCAGGCAAATCTAGCAGCGCTGCTGCATTCAATTCATTTCCAATGCAAAGGAGCGTATGGAGTATCTCGCGTGTAGCTCGTGGATGCGTGCGCTCCTCTCCATCGGAAAATAAGTAGCCGCGCCCAATACACTCGGCTGCTTTGGGTGAGAACGGACCATGTCTCTCAGACACGACTTCCTAAAAGGGACACCACATCATCATAGCAACCAGAGAGACAAACAGAATGGTCCTAGTGATCGACAACAAAGACACTTCATAGTTCAACCAGAGACTTTATCAACCACCGTGATTTATGGTATGTGTTAGTGTATTTTTGTATTGCACATTAAAATGGATTTACGGAGAATCAAACAAAGCAACAGTAACAGTCCAGAGCAGTAACAAGTATAATACACAGCCAATAATAACAACAATTAAACGCTAGTTCAAGAAATACGTTTTAACACTTTGGTCGCCAGGCTTATATTCTTAATATACCATCCTCCGCCAGCTCTATTTGTCTATGGGGATGTTTACCTTCTTTGCAGGGCTATAACTTTTTAAATTGACATTACTATGGCCCATTCAACGTCAAGTATCTATTGTTCAGGGTGTAGCAACATTATACTTTTTCATTCACATATTCATACTAAAATACGGTCTAAAGTATAAGTATGTTTTTATCGTTTTCTGCAGCTTTCTCCAGAACGTGATTTATAGCCCCAAATGCATTATATTGATGATCAAATACAGTTTGATAGGAATCTGCACGAGATAAAACATTTCAAATGGACGTGCTTCTAGAAGTTACTACTGATCATCTGATGTTGACCGGATGGGGGGGGGGGGGGGGGGTCGTTTATAATTCCGTGGCCAATGATCATTAGAGCAGTTAGTATCGAACACGTTAAAAAAGAATGCTGAATCTTACCGTAGCTTCCTCATAGCGTTGGGTGATGAGCGTGGAACAGAAATATTCCTATTATGGGATGTAGAAATATGCGATCCATTTCTAGGTTGTATAATAGTATATACGTCCAAATCATGTTGTTTATCGAGTTATTGGTAACGGATTGCTATCCGTTGTGTCTAGCTCGAGTCCTGGGACTATTACCGAGTGATCGGACCGAATTGGAATGAGCACCAGCTTCCATTTCTTGTTTCCGCTCTGGGCGATCCGCCGATCGGCCACCAGATGGCGCTCTTGAACCGTTGGAGAGTTGAGAGGGGATCAACAGTAGATCTCAAGTCTCCGGGGGAGAAATATGATTTCGATCACAGATTTTAGAAATATTGATATCAAAGACGTGGTACGGCGACTTTGGCAGAATGAGCATGGCGGGGAATGACGTGGTACGGCGTTTTTGGCGACCATAGTGTTAAAAGGGGAATGTTACCCATTTTAAGAATTTATAGTTCTCAAACCTGGGGCTGCTCCATAGACAATGAATAGGGCTCTGACTTTATGATGCCGTACAATGTTTGTGTGAGCTCTTACACCCAAATTAGGTTTATATTCTAGCATTACTAGGTCAGAAGTTGAACCCAGTTCCACCCCAGTTACATCACTGATTGGAGGGTTCTTTTGATTTCTAACTTCAGGAGGGAGTGCTGAGTGTTCATAAATACTGACTGAGACTGGTCAGATGGACAGGAAGAACATAAGTGAATTCTTAAAACGGGTGACATTCCCCTTTAAGCTGTGACTGACTTGACACTGATACACTGAGTTCCTCTGCAGGTTGTTCCAAAGTTTAGGGGCCCTGATGGCAATGGCAATGGGGACAGTAATCACAGCAACCCTAAACATGTGAAAACCTCTGTTATTCACAAATATAGGCTAGCACACGCAAGGCAATTGTAAATGCATACACAGTGGTCCGTGTGACTCGCATGGAAAAGTGGAGATATTTCTTTCAAATAAACGTGATAATATAGAGCTGACCGTCAGTTGCAGCAATGAATTATTGGGTGAGTAAATTAGAAGGAGGTCGGGGTGAATCCCTTCTAGGAATTGCATCCATGGCTGTATAGGCATACATGTAATGTATGGAATGCTGCTTTAAAATCCAGAAATAAATTGTAAATATAATAGGGAGCCAATGTAATATGGCTAGAACAGGAGTGACATGGTTCGTTCTTCTAAAGCCAGTCAGAAGCCTATAGCTGCTGCATTTTGAAATATTTGCAGATGGGAAGAGAGCTTGAGCTACAACTGATGCTGGAGTATAACTTCACCTTAACACTCACTTTAGACACTTTAAACACCTTAACACTACATCATATTTATCTATTTATTAGGAGGTTTGCATTACATCCATACCTCATTTAGCATCTTGCCTTTTTAAAGGTTTTTGTACCTCATTGTCTGCATTTTTACTTCATTGTACTTAGGTTGTAGTTGTATATTGTATATTTGTATAGTGTTGGGACTTATTCCTCTTTTACTTACTTTTTCTACTGTATGAAGCACATTCTCAGGGGCTCATACAGAACCAAGCATTTTACTGTAATGTACATGTACTTTATACGTGACAAATAAAAGCAAACTTGAAACAAACTTAACAAATTAGTAGTTAAGCGCATATGGGTAACTATTTCCAGGTCACTAAAAACTAGTTTTAGATACAGCCTACCTCACAATTGGAAAAAGCAAGACTGGATAGCCTAACCTTTTACTTGCACTTCAAAGTCACAGTTGAAGAAAACACCAACATTTTTGGCATATAGGGCCTTAGACACGAGGACACTTTTGTTCAGTCTGCAAAAACAAGTCCACTGAGCTTTATTGAGTTGAAGAGTATTTGTGTGTTATCCATGTAGCAGTGGAATATGTTAGTATTCTGATAGTATGGCCAAGAGGAATTCTATGGGAAATAGAATTGGCCCTAAAATGTAACCTAAAAAAGTAATGTTGGCGTGAGAGGACGAATCACGAGTGTTTACAGCTATTGATCCATCTTAAGAGATATGATCTAACCAGTCAAGGGCCCAGTGAGGTGCAATGGTTTGTCATCCACTGTGTTGCTGTGATGTCAAGTAGGTTTAGAATAGATCATTTGTGACTTGAGAGTGTAGTCGCTGTACTATTCAGTGATCTGACACCAGAGTGAAAATTCAAAATGATTGTTTTGGGGCATATTCACTTATTGTATCGTATTGCTGTGCGGAAAATCTTAATTTTGTCTAAAATATTAGTCAAATGAGCAACTCTCTCCCAAATCCAAAAACTAGAATGCCAAAACTCAAGTATAAAGTGAGACTGCTTTTGTGGACCCACAGAATGTTTGTTTTGAATTTTTCTTTCTTTTCTAATGTCCAAACTAGCTTTATTCTATAGTCGTGGTCTCAGTTCTGAAACAGAAAATGTGTCCTATGAACTCAGAACATTCCCCTTGGTGCTCTCAGTATCATCTATAAAAGTACTTCCCAACTCATTGTTTATGGAGCAGCAGACTTTATACCTGATGACATCACAAGTTTGATTCTTACTTGGTTTCTGGCTTTGTGAGAGAGTAGGCGAGTAGCTAATTTTCACAAATATTCACTGAACTGTCTTAGGCCATGGAAATAACATTGACATGTTTTATTTCAGTGGTGTTCCCCCTTAAAGCCTATAAAATGATGATAGCATAATGGTAAATATGCAGCCGTAAATTATTTTCAATAGTGTCTTGTTATTGTTCCCGATTTGACTTCATTATTATAACATATATTAATGCTTAGAGATGTTCTCCTAAACACCCGTAAGTGTATTGTTGAAAATGACATGCAATCCCATCTGTGTGCCAGCCACTGAAGACCACTGATTTGCAGCTTTGAAATTATATTTCTGTGCCCATACAGTATGGCCCATCTCCATCATGACACTTGTGGTCTGTTCCTATCATGCTATTGTCAACCGTTTTGTGTCCCCAATATAATTAAACCGAATGCTTACTAGGAGGAACACATAATGGATGCACCATTCTGCATCCCCAATATGATTAAACAGAATGCTTACTATGGAGGAATACAGGATGGCTGCAGAGAGGACTATGACATTCTTGTCCTATGTGATTATTGATGTGTATTCCAGAATAAATCTTACAATCACTGTCGTTTTTTTCCTGTACATCTTTGAATATCTATATTAGTTCATCTTTTGACCCAGAGGCTTGGTTGTGTTATTCACAGAATCTGCTCATTGTCTAGATCGCTGCTGTCGTGCGGCGTACCCACAAGTAATTCTAGCTGATTCCTTGACATTTTGATTAGTCACATGTGAAGCTGATTAGTTATCCGTCTCATTCGGCCTACAAAGATCAGTTCTTTATGTCATAGAAGATAGATACCCTGAAGAAGACGGCAACACTGTTCACACAGTCACACATTTATTCATAATATATCAATAAATGACCAATACTGCGTCAGAGCTGCAGGTGTATGACCAACCCTTTTGCCCTGAGTGTTATGCAGGCTGACTGATGAAATGTCAAGGTTTAACACCCTTGGAAGAATAAGATATGTCTCCTTCCATAAGATTCCTCTTGATGGGACAAAGAAATTGTTTTACCTTACCGCCAGGCCATCAGGATGCTCAACGAACAATAACACTATGTAACAACCATCAAATGCACTTACAGCACACACATCCACACGCACACACTCACTTTAAACATACAACTCACTGCAGCACCCACTTTAACCACTTTAGTACACCTAAGCACACTTTATATTTATCGATAAAGAATTTGCACTACAACCCATACCTCATTACACCTTACTGTAAATTATATTGTACCTAAATTGTACCTCATCCCACTTCTGCTTTGCACTGTATAGTATATTGTATGGTAACTCAGTTACTTCTACTCTACATAGAGCATTATGTATATACTGAACATTTTTGTCTACGTACTTGACTTCTATTTTATACTTGCTATACTTATTTTATTATCTATTTTTGCCTAGCACAGTTTCTGGAGCGAAACAGAAACAAGCATTTTGTATAAAAGTATTCTGTATGACAACTAATAAAGAAACTTGAACTTGAACACTAGTAACAAGTATCAATCTCTTGAGCCAGTGAAATGTTTTTCTTTTCAATGGGGGACCCTGATGGAAACAAGACAAACATCTTTCTCAGGTCTGCATCCCCTTAACAATTGTATGTATTGAGCCGTACTGTATTGTACCCATTCTGCAATCTGTTAAATAAAGTTTTCATTCATTCACTCGTGGTAAATTTACAAAGATATACCAGTACAGTTTCCTTAGTCCTTTCCATTATATTTCTTATTAGTCAAAGCAAGTCTCTGAGCAAAACATCACGGAGAAGGTACAAAGTGGGTGTAAAAATGTGCTTTTATAAACCTTCAGGCTACACTTGACATTTCCCTATTGCATCTTCTCATATGTAAGTGGTGGCAAATTGAAAACAATCCTTTTCTCAAATGTATATGACAAGGATATATCTTCTAAAAGGTAATGGGTGCAAATTTGTTTTAAATGTTGTTTGTGTCCTCGGATGAAAAACAATATACTTTGCTCATCATAATGCAATACTAGATTCATTAGTGGCCCACAGATTTAGCAGTAAATCACCAATCGTTTTTGGTATGGGGGCATACTATCTCGTTGACACTATACCCTAACTAACCTAACACTGACGGTCATCACCATGGTTACTATCATATATCAGGGAAGGAAGGAACTAGATTTACAAATAATAAAAGCACACATCAATGATAATCTATTTTATCAAAGACAAGAAGACAAAAGGAGAGGCTCCGGGTCTCACCTGCTATGAGTGAGATCCAGACCCGTTGAGGTGCTGCAGAGGGCTGGCACCAGTCACTTTGCTCCTGGGCCCTCCAGGACGCAATGTCCGACATGCCTTCATTGGGAGTAGGGCGAACCGGGAGATCAGAAGCACCAGCCGCTGGTGAAGCGACTCTGTGCGGAGAACCGCGCACACTGCCCTCTGGTACCGACCGTGGTGAATCGTGGTGTGCGGTTTAAACAACCTGTACCCGTGGTGTTGCCAGTGGAACACAAGGCAAGGGTACAGCCGGCTCAGGTAACCGCATCAGGTTACCGCAACAATATCAGCTGCTCACGTGGCAGCGCTGTTGTTACACAGAGGCACAAGGTGTGAATTTCAGCCTTGTTTGGGTTAACGTTACCTCTCGCATTCACTACTCACTAATATGTTATTTCCTGTTCCCCTAGACATTGCCCCCCCCCCCCCCCCCCCCTAAACGGAAAATGTAAAAATTCAACCTTCCACCTTCAAAGCTCGTTCTCAATCACGTATTTGTTTCCTTATTCTCTCAGGTGTTGTAGTGGATGTAGGTTAATGGTAAAAACATGATACTTGGAATGTGACATCGTGGAAATGTTTGAATAATCTGATACCCAAAAAAGCTAAACAAAAAAAATCCAGTAATTGCAAGAGGTATACAAGTTTCAAATAACTAGAAAATATACAAGGTTCAAATAACTAGAAAAGGGTACAAATAGTGTGCAACTAGAAAAGTGTACAAATAGTTTGTAATATAACAAAAATAACAAAATAGTTTGCCAATATTTTGTGTAATAGGTTGATTCTGAGTGTTTTATTAAGTGTGTGCTTGCCAATATATTATGTGTAAGAGGTTGATTCTGAGTATTTTATTAAGTGTATGCTTGCCAATATTTTGTGTAAGAGGTTGATTTTTGGTTATAAACATTTATGTAGAGTAATCATAAAAATAAAAGTAGTTTGGTGCAGAATAATAGTATTGCGTTCCTCCCCAATTATTGATTAACGTTATTGTAAAAAAAAAAGAAAAATGTGCAGGTCCAAAATTAATGTTTACATGTTGCAGGCATGTATCCCCTCCCCACTTCCCATTTCCCCATGTGGAATGCACCGGATTGCGGCACGGTGGTGTAGTGGTTAACACTGTCCCCTCACAGCAAAAAGGTCCTGGGTTCGATTCCCGCTTGGGGACCTGGTTGCGTGTATCACTTCCGCAACGGATTTAGTGGGATTTCGGTTTCCGGGTTCGCCTGATTGGCCGTGACGGCCACGTGAAACGCCCCCGCAGCAGCGTTGCCGCTGCGAATCAGTCAGAGCAATATTGTCACGCCATCTTCTGAGTGTTAAATGTTAAATGATTAAATGATACACACTGAAATCTACGCTCTCTCATCCTGCTTTCCACAACGCGACAATATTATTAAACAGCAGCTCTGTCATTGAAGTGGGAAAAGTGAGCATTAAACAGCAGCTCTGTCATTGAAGTGGGAAAAGTGAGCATTAAACAGCAGCTCTGTCATTGAAGTGGGAAAAGTGATTAAACAGCTGCACTCAGAATATGGCGCAACAATATTGCTCTGACTGATTCGCAGCGGCAACGCTCAGTCTACTTAGTCGACCAAGACTTTGTTAGACTTTATTTTAATGCTTTTTTCCATGCTGAATGAGTTATTTATTGTCAAATTACATCTCTGGCAAGCACAACATTTTATGTGAGAAACTCAAATTTTACATATTTGTCCATGAAATCAACTTAACGATCAGTCGACAAAATCTATGACTAAAAGAAGGACTTAAAGGGGAACTATCTTATAAATGGCCTTTTTGAGTGTTTAGCATTGTTTCCTAGCTATGTGAACTTATATTAATATGATCCATGTCTCAAAATTCTCATATTGGCGCATTCTTCCAATTCTCCTCTCACAATATTCACCCTCACTGAACTGAGTCATTTGAAAATGTGCGCAATATGTGATGTCATAAAGACACCGCTGCATGTTAACACTTTGGGTGCCGGGAACCGTCTTTAGACGTCTTTGCTGGCCATGCTAAAGTTGCCGGAGGACGCGTTACGTCGTCCTTATATCAATATTTCAAAAATCTGCGATCGGATTCATATGTCCCCTCCGCTGACCTGAGATCCACCAGAAGGACCCACTGAGCTCTCTGGCGGTTCAGGAGCGCCATCTGGTGGCCGATCGGCGCAATCGCCAAACAGGATGTGGCATAGAGGTTGTGCTAGACGTCCGTAGTACTTCCGGGCGCTCGCTATAGGTCATGGGACTCTGGCTCGTCACGCTACACAGTGATCGATTGGCAATAACTCGATAAACAACATGATTTGGATGTATATACCATTATACAAGCTGGAGATGGACCGGGTAAAAATATATCCCATAATGATAAGATTTCTACTATACGATGATCGCCCAACGGCGCGCGGAGACTGGGGTGAGTTTCAGCGTGTAACGTTACCGTCTTCGATACTAACTGCTATTATCAACATTTGACCCACATTAGATGATTGGTATAACGCTGCCCACGGAATTATAAACGCCCCCTCGCCCATCCGGTCAACATCAGATGACGTGTAGTAACTTCTAGAAGTACGTCTAGTTGGAATTTTTTATATCGCGCTGATTGCCATCAAACTGTATTTCATCATCAATATAATGCATTTGGGGCTATATATCACGTTCTGGAGAAAGCTGCAGAAAGAGATGAAAACATACTTATACATTAGACCATACTTTACTATGAATATGTGAATGAAAAAGTTTAACGTTGCTACACAATGAACAATACATATAGGACTTTGAATGGGCCCTAATAATGGCAATGTAGCAATAGAATTTAAAAAGTTATAGCCCTGCAAAGAAGGGGACTTTCTCCATAGACAAATAGCGCTGGCAATCTATGGTATATCATTAATTTAACCTTAGGCAGCCAAAGTGTTAATGTTCAGGCGAACCAGAACGCGCGCAGTGGTTTAGGAGCCCAGGCTCAAAACAGCTCGAGATCTTGAGGTAGAAAAATGCTGTTTTTGAGGACTTGATTAGAAATACAAAACAATGAATAAAAAAAATATATATATTACAGAGGTGTTCCATAGACTCACAGGAATTGTGTAAAAGTGCCCAAATAGTGAAAGAAATAGTAAAATAGTTCCCCTTTAAGTCAAGGGCAGCCCTACTGTACCCGGACACCTTTGATCAACCCACCAGTCATTTGTGGAGATTATAGTGTTAAAATTGGTACCATTAATAAAAATGGAAGTCAGTAGGACATGTCAGACACATTTGTTTTAATTCCATACTAATTTTAATTTTACAATGTTGATTCATTGTTCAGTTTTACACTTGTGACTTTTTAAAGACTTTAAACAACCGAAGTGCAGTGGTATAAGAGGTATGCAGATATGCAGACTAAGGGGCAGGTGTGAGAAACAGAGCTATAAAATAAGGTACAAATAAATCAAATTAAAAAAAAAATGTAATGAAAAAATTCTAAGTAGAGATGCAATACTGGTATCAAATATAGGTCCAATACCAGTACTAATACCAATACCTAGTACTAGTACCACTACCAGGCTAAAATATCAGTATCTGTTAAATGGTAATCACCATCCACAAAACGTATGCCTAGAAACAGCATTTCTGGGATTAAAAAAATATTACAGAACTTTGCCAGGGGTTGAATATGACAAACAATATCACCGAATAAAGGATGCAACAAAACATCCTATGTACAATTTAATCTTTGAAACACATGTTTTATTACAGCGTCAAGGAGTGACATAAGCTTAGAGGGTAGTGTAGGCAAACGTTTCTTAGGCATGGGTTTTCTGATGCATCCCGTTAACAACAAAAAGACAAGTGAGATCATCCAGCTTGTGTGGCGTCTGAAGCTGGATGCCAGAGCTGGACACCACAGAGCTGGACGCCAGAGAGCTGGACACCAGAGAGCTGAACGCCAGAAAGCTGAACGCCAGAGAGCTGGACGCCAGAGAGCTGGACGCCACAGAGCTGGACGCCACAGCAGCTACAAACAGGGGTTGGTGACACCCACGCCTTGGCATTCAATGATGAAGGTGCCATTGCCGTTGCCACTGGCGTCATCCTCTGCTTTTGTGATGGTAAACTTTGCCTACGAAAGAGAAAAACATAAAATTAATGGATTAATAAAACAATCGATGCACACAGAGAGGCGGAGCTAAGTAGGGGGCCAATCCAAAGCCGGATTTAATATCACATCATAAATAGATCAATACAGTCCGTATTCATTAATGTTGCGTTCTTTTCTCGCCAAATGTAGCCAAGAGTAAATAACGCGTCATGAAAGCGTTGTAGTCCTAAAACAGAGGAGACGCAGGGCTGTTACGGGCGCCTGGTAGTACTAAATCCAGATTGAACTCCATTGGAAAGAGGAGATTTGGCCCAATCCATAGATGTATGACTTGGCCATAATAAGGTAATTTATAGGCCTGGTATTCTATATTCATATTTCAAATTGCATGTGTCCGGATGGCAAAATTCAGTACTGCATCTACAAAACCCCCTGTAAATCATCTGCCCTTTATTCATTTGCTTAGATTTCTTGTACACTTGATTTTTCACGTCTGGTCAATGTTAGCATAGTGTTATTCACCATCAAAGATGGAAAAAGATGTATAATTATCATTTATATTCTCCTTTGGTTCATTACAAATAATTCACTCAAGCATAGTAACAGAATACATTTTCTGAGGTCCATAGATGTCCCTAGATGTCCCTAGATACCAAAAACATGCAAATAGCACTTGTAGAAGTGGAGCAATCTCCCATTAACTCGATCAGCGCCAGAGGGAGCCATGTAATGTGTGGTTAAAAGGCCATCGTTCTAAAGTATAGGAATACGTGGCGGTGTTTGCAGGGCTATAACTATATTATATAGCTATGGATACAATACTATTGCCCATTTGACAGAGTATATCGTTCAATATGTGAAAAAGAAATAATTTCTTCATCCATACATTCCCGTTTTATACCGTGGTGAATATAAGTATGGTTTTAGGGTAATTCATGAGAGGCTGGTAATAGCCCCCAACGTGTATTACGTATACTAAATGTATAATTTAGATTTTTGTATGCTTTGATCGTCGTTATGGACTAGCGTTACACACATACGCTCGGATGACAATGAAGGCATGTTTTGATCAACGCAAGATTTATACTATATAGCCCTTACCTTCGTTCGGATGTGCCCGAAAAAGAATATTCCAATTATCTGATTGAGAGTCCCAGTATTGGTGTCGATCGTGTCGCCAACATAATCCGCCATACATCATCGATCTGGAGCATTTGACGCTCCTCAAGCCAATCGGGACAACCGTTCCCCTTACCCGACATGGAAAAGTCCGCCCGGACGCTTATATATTAAAGGCAGCCCAAGAGTGCTTCCGCGTTTCCTCTGATTGGCCATGACGCCCACGTGACAGCACACCTAGCACACCCCCGCGGCAGAGGCAGAGCGGAGGCGCATAGGTTGCCGCGGCATTATGCATTCGTAATCCCCCCTGTTTTAACATCGACGGTTAGCTCAACTCATTCCTCAGCTTGCTGTGGAGCCTGCGGTCAGTTGGTGACAAGTTCGAATCACTTCAATTTCTCTCTCTTTTTTTTTTTACGTTTAATTAATTTATCGCCTCTCTATATAAACGTAACTAGCGTCCGTCTTTCTTTCGCCGGTTAAGTTTAGGCATTCTTTCGGAGTTGGTTAAGGTTAGGGTTAAGTTTAGGCATTCTTTCGGAGTTGGTTAAGGTTAGGGTTAAGTTTAGGCATTCTTTCGGAGTTGGTTAAGGTTAGAGTTTGTCGCAGAGCATGGCAATAGAATGCCTGTCTTTCTTTCGCCGGAGCAGCAGCCTATTTCCGCTCTGCCGCGGTCACATGGGCGTCGTGGCCAATCAGAGAAACGCGGAAGCACTCTTTGGCTGCCTTTAATATAGACGCCGCCCGGACCAATATAATCGACGCACAGCCCAATACACAGAGTTTCAAAGGATGTGTAATACCGGCCGCATCCTACCAGGCGGCGGTATTGGACTTTTGCGATCTCAGACTCATTCCCCATGATAACACCAGGCTCCCTGGATGGATAATGAATGGAAATATCGAATAAAAGAAATAACGATGAAAACCAGACTTTTCTCGGGTTTGGTGCTCAAGCGTCGGCGAGTTAACCCGACTTTATTTGGGTATGACGTCCATTGAGTTAACTTGCGCATGTACTTTTAGGCACATTTTCTGAAAATATGGCTAGGGCTTAAGAGGTTAAAACATGGTTACAGGCGATATCCCTAGTGATATCCATAATGAAATGTTGATTTCCCTGTGTGTCCCGTGGCATGTCTGCTGGGCCACACCACATTTATTTTATGGTTTAAAAATGTTTTTGTTGCGTTGTTGATGTCATGGTTGTAGTATGTTTTTTATGTTTCATGAAAAGAAAATAGAAAAAGAAAGGCTAAGCAACATTAGCTGTACCCCTTAATTATCTTGACATGTTTGTCTGTCTATCAAAGACTTTTCCAAATGGAAGTTTTAACCATAATATATATACACGTTTTCAAAACATTAGCAACATTCAATCGCTCTCTAGATAGATATATATATCTAGAGAGAGGTGTTTAAATTAATAACGATGGGAATCGCACAGTGAGTGGTTGCCATGGTAACTAAGGACTCCGAGGCAGAAACCACTGGATGGCGCATGTGTAGAAGGGGGTCAGGTCATGTTAAGTTAAGACGTTGCATGCTTGGGAAGTTGGCGACCATGTGCCTAGTGTATCCCATTTCTCCAATAATCAAAAGTGCAGAGTGCCGAGACAAGCTCTGGGGCAGTATTTGGCCCAAGTACACAAACCCACAATGCACCAGGTCTGTGACGTTTATTGTTGACGCCAGCCACGAGATCTCCTGGTACCCATGTGAAATGTCAATGCAAGAAAGATGTTTGCAAAGATGCAAAATGTTTAGGCCTGTCAAAATTAATGCTTTAATTTGAGATTAATTTAAATTATTTAAAGCATTCAAATAAATTAATCTAGATTAATCTATGGAGTGTAGGGCTGCAACGATTAGTCGACATAATGTCGATTATGAAAAATCGTCGACGAGATATTGTTGCGTCGATTAGTGGCTTCTCAGCTCTGGTCCAGCCAGCTGAAGACTTCTTAGCTTAACATAACAGACCGACAGTAAGTTTGGGGGAACTAATGGGATAACTGGGGATGTTGTTTGGTCCTGACAAGAGTCTCAAAGCAACTCTGAGGTCATGCTCAATGTCCAATCTGTTCCTCTGCTCTGTCTTCAGCTGGACCAGAGCTGAGAAGCCACTTTCACAAAGATAGGTAGTGACTAAAATAAAAAAAAAAAAAAAAATATATATATATATATTTTTACATTTTTTTTTAATATAATTGTTTTTCGATTAGTCAACTAATCGAAAAAATAAGACAGATTAGTCGACTACCAAAATAGTCATTAGTTGCAGCCCTAATGGAGTGAAAAATCTTCAATTTTAGCGCTGCGGATATAAGAAAGAGGTCTAGCTGAGTCAATGTTGATGGTTTTGTTGAACATTTGTATTTCACAGGAGAGAAACTGTATTCAAAGAAAGCTATTAAAACAGTCTTTGAATCTAAATATACTTTGTGTTGATTTTACATTAATTCCATGATTTTACTCAAGTAAATATCTGTTACAAGCTTCGGTCTTAAGTAGAGAAATGCTATTTTTAATCTAGATTAACACTTTGACTGCCTAAAAACGATTTACAACGTCTTTGCTGGCGATGCTAAAGTTGCCGGGGGACGCTGTACGTCGTCTTTATATCAATATTTCAAAAATCTGCGATCTGATCCATAATGTCCCTCCGCTGGCCTGAGAACCACCAGCAGGACCCACTGAGCTCTCTGGCGGTTCAGGAGCGCCATCTGGTGGCCGATCGCGCAACCGCTTAACAGGAAGCACAGTGGAGGTTGTGCTAGATGTCCGTATTGCTTCCGGCCACTCGGGATAGGTTCCGGCATTCTAGCTCGTCACTCTACATAGCGATCGATTGCCAATAACTCGATAAACAACATGATTTGGACGTATATACCATTATACAAGCTGGAGATGGACCGGGTAATAATATATCCCATAATGATAAAATTTCTACTCGACGATGATCGCCCAACGGCGCGCGGAGACTGGGGTGAGTTTCAGCGTGTAACGTTACCATCTTCGATACTAACTGCTTTTATCAACATTTGACCCACATTAGATGATTGGTATAACGCTGCCCACGGAATTATAAACGCCCCCTCGCCCATCCGGTCAACATCAGATGACGTGTAGTAACTTCTAGAAGTACGTCTAGTTGGAATTTTTTATATCGCGCTGATTGCCATCAAACTGTATTTCATCATCAATATAATGCATTTGGGGCTATATATCACGTTCTGGAGAAAGTTGCAGAAAGAGATGAAAACATACTTATACATTAGACCATACTTTACTATGAATATGTGAATGAAAAAGTTTAACGTTGCTACACAATGAACAATACATATAGGACTTTGAATGGGCCCTAATAATGGCAATGTAGCAATAGAATTTAAAAAGTTATAGCCCTGCAAAGAAGGGGACTTTCTCCATAGACAAATAGCGCTGGCAATCTATGGTATATCATTAATTTAACCCATGGCAGCCAAAGTGTTAATTACAGAAAATTGTGAGATTAATTAGTTAATTTAGTTTAATCTATTGACAGCACAAACATTTTAGTAATTTGGTATCATATTCATATTGTAACATTAATGTGAATATAACATTAGCAAGCTCTGGTAATTTGTCTGCAGTTAGCAAGCCCACATCAAGCTTTGCACAGCCATTAATGGAGTTGTTGAAATTATTTACCTATAGTCTAAAGACACTGGATGGACAGTAGCTTATTGACTGTAAAATAACTAGGGCTGTCTTAAATACTTTGAAGCTTCGTTCGATGGGCATGGGCTTCGAATATGAAAATATATATATTATATATATATATTATTTTTGCAAAATCAACTCTGCCTCTCTTTGTTAATTGGAATAAGCAATGCTGTTTTGTTATTTAAGATAAGGTCGGACTCGGCACCGATAGATTTGTGTTCATTGTGCTGCTTTTATAAAGCCTCAAATGACGGCTTACAATATTCCATGAAAGCTAAGTGTTTAGTTTGTCTAAGATTTAAAAAGGTTTAAACTTTACAGCACTGACAAAGTTGAACAAAGTGCTGTACAAGTCCAACATAAAAAAATATATATATACATATATTTATTTATAATTTTTTATCTCGAAGCTTCGAATTAAAATCGAATCTCGGCCCGAAGCTTCGAATTCCAAAAAGAAATTCAAAGGTCAGCCCTAAAAATAACATTATTTATTAACAGGAATGATAATATATGAACTTGATCAATGGACTGATTGTCAAGTGATTTGTTTGCAGAAAATGTAACACTTAACTTGAATTTCTTTTAAGGGTTAATTGCAATAAGGGGTAGGACCTGATAAGCATATTGCTTCTTCATATTACTTTTCGGACAAGACTGTTTTGTTTATAATTTTATCTTTCTTTGGGCGGCTACGTGGCGTAGTAGGCAAGGCGATCGCCACGAAATCTGGAGACGCTGGGCTCGCCTGTTCGAGCCCAGCGCTCCACATTTGCTTTCTGTTTAGCTGGTCGTCCACAGTAATACACATTGGCCGTATTACGGGGAGGGAAACTGAAGGGTGGGGATCGGGCGCTGTGGACAGCGACTCCTACAGGTCGGTTGGTGCGCCTGCGCAGTAGTCAGGAAGTGTCTGGGGCAGCGTGAGCCTCCCACGCGTTACTCCTCGACACAGAGATCGAGCTGCGCAGGTGAAAAGATGCGACTGCTGTTACCTCAAGTACCGGAGGGGACTTGTGCCATGTATGACTTAGTCCACATTGCAGCCGGCTTGTGGGAGGCAAGAAACAGCGTTCATGACAGGGGAGGGTTGAATTGGATGATACGAAATTGGGATGGGAGAAAATATAGAAAATAAAAAAAATTTATCTTTCTTTATTATTTTTTCTTTTCACAGCATATTTATATATATTTTACATCGTTATTTCTTTCCAGAGAGTAGTTTCATCCTCTCAGCCTTGTTTCTATTACTTGGTTGTTGGTTATGTATTTAAATAAACAAATAGCCTAAGTTGGAAACAAGAAAGTAGACAAAGTATCCCCATGCACTTATTAATATGTACTTCCATGCACTTAACCTCGAGCCCTAGCCCTATTTTCTGAAAATCCGCATAAAAATACATACCGGTACCTAAGTAAATGTAGGATTGCTCCACTTCTACAAGGCTATTTGCATGTTCTTGGTATCTAAGGACATCTATGGATCTCAGGGAATGTATTCCCAATGTCAGAAATATTGTGTCCGTTACTAGGCTTGAGTCAATTGTAATGAACCAAAGGAGAATATCAATTTTCTTTTATTTTTTCCTTTTCATCTTTGACAGTGAATAACACCATGCTAAAAAGAAAGCCACTGAGCTCATTCAGCACCTTCTTGAGATCACATGTACAAAAAATCTAAGCAAATGAATAAAGGGAAGATGATTAAACAGAACGTTTTGTAGATGCCGTACTGAACTCTGCCATCCGGACACATGCAATTTGAACTATGATTATAGAATATAGAATATCAGGCCTATAAATGACCGTATTATAGCCAAGTACACATCTATGGATCGGGCCAAATCTCCCCTTTCCAATGGCAGAGTTCAATCTGGATTTAGTATCACCAGGCGTGATTCACAAACCGTGAATGAAATCTACTGCAAGTAAAATGTATTTGTAAGGCCCAACAACACATGTTTTTTGTCATTTACATGTTTTACCAACAACACATGTTAATGTCCCCATGGGCCGGACACGTCTTCTTTAACACTTACCCGATGATAGTCGGGTTAACTCGCCGAACGTTCAGCGCCAGACCAGAGTATAGTTGGGTTTTCATCGTTATTTCTTTTATTCAATATTTTTATTCCATTCATTACACGGATCTGGGTTAACATGGGGAATCATTTTGAGAATGCCAATGTGCAATACCGGCTGCATCCACCCAGGTGGCAGTATCGAGCACCCTTTGAAACATGATATCTTGGCCTGTGGGTCGATCAGAGTTCTCCGGTCGGATTTCTATTGGTCGGGCAAGGGGATCGGATTGAGAAGCGTGAATTGCTCCCGGTCCATGATGTGTGGCGGATTATGTTGGCGACACGATCGACACCAATACTGGGACTCGTGATCAGATAATTGGAATATTCTTTTTGGGGTACATCCTAGTGAAGGTAAGGGGTCAGCAACCTTTACTATCAAAAGAGCCACTTTTCCCCCGTCCCACAAAATAAAATGCTCAGGGAGCCGCACAACCTATTTACCCTTAAAATGAAGATAACAGTGTATAACGTTTTATATATCCCCAAGCATAACTCACATTTAGCATAAAACGCCTGACAATTGCATACCCAAAGTAATTTGCGATTTATTATACTTTATACTTATAGCACACAGTTTGTTGCATTAATGGGATTATAAAGCAACAAAAAGAAAAATTTTGACTTTTTAATTGCCGTTTTTACCCGTTATAACAAAGGAAAACCTCAAACTCTTATGAAGAGGAGAAAAAATACTGGCTGTGTAGACCTATTTTTTAATAAAACACAGAAGAGGAGACAAAACACTGGTGACTGTAGACCTACTTTGAAATAAAACCCTGAACTATTCAGGTATATTTGAGTCCTTCCCTTATTTGTGGAACATTTATAAAATAAAAAGTGAATTTTTCATTGTTCGCAAATTTCACACCACATATCAGGCATACAGGTAAGCCTTTTGTTGACTAAATATCTTAGTTGATGAAATATTTTTTCATTTCAGTGTCACAGTATGACATCGATCTCCAAAATAAGAAAAAAAAATAAAAAAGTAAAAAAAAAAAAAAAAAATTGAGGAGCCGCAGCTGATTGGCTAAAGAGCCGCATGCGGCCTCGAGGCCGCAGGTTGCCGACCCCTGGTATGGTATCAATCCTGCTGTGATCCAACCATGATTTCACTTCGATCACAATATATGTGTGTAACGTTACTCCACGTGTGCCGTTGGTGACAATCAAAGCATAAAAAAAACTACCCCCCCCACCACGCTTTCATGCATTGATGAATGATGAAACATAATACCGATAATATAGATGTGATTTCAAAATAGTACCGTGTACAGGCGAGAAATGAAACGTTTTTAGTGAATTGCACGTATTGCTGCATAGCGTTGTTTTCTGGGATTAGACAGAATTATTCTAAAACTTTAGTCATATTCACCACGGTATAAAACGGGAATGTATCGATGAAAAAATTATTTCTTTTTCTCATATTGAACGATGGATAGATGATGTCAAATGGGCCATAGTATTGTATCCATAGCTATAATATAGAATGTAGTTATAGCCCTGCAAACACCGCCACGTATTCCTATACTTTAGAGCGGTGGCCTTTTAACAACACATCACGCATATCGCTCCGGCGTCCAAAGTCAAGAAGAAACATCACAATAAATCAAGAACAAAACAAAAACACCATGAAATCCAAAATAAAATGTAAAATAAACTAGACAATTCCACGCAGGGGAAATTGTGAAAGTGTGGGTGACGCCTGTGCACCGCCAGCCAACGGGAGAGGATCTCTTGCGAGTCTCTATGACAAACGGTTCAAAAGATACAAAAAGGGGGAGGAGCCAAACTATGGGCATGGTCAACATAGACCAATGAAAGAGGACATCCCTACCGAGTACAATGGCACAACCCGCAAGTCTGTACGACAACCTATTACACCATTACACTAGCACACTATTACACTATTACACACTATTACACACTTACACAATTATACACTATTACACACTAGCACACTATTACACACTATTACACTAGCACACTATTACACACACTATTGTACTGAGTACAATGGCACAACCCGCAAGTCTGTACGACAACCTATTACACCATTACACTAGCACACTATTACACTATTACACACTATTACACACTATTACACAATTATACACTATTACACACTAGCACACTATTACACACTATTACACTAGCACACTATTACACACACTATTGTACTGAGTACAATGGCACAACCCGCAAGTCTCTACGACAAACGGTTCAAGAGATACACAAAGGGGTGTGGCCTAAGGGGGCGTGGTCTAAGGATCAGGGGAGTGGTCAACATAGACCAATGAAAGAGGACATCCCTACTGAGTACAATGACACAACCCGCAAGACAGAGGGCGCTGTCAATCAATTCAGTACTGCTACACAGAGGGGCGATGAAGGGTTAACTCCATGAGAGGTCATTGCCAGGTCAGCTGTACTGAGTTGATTGACAGCTTCCTTTGAGCTATGAGCCACACACACACCTGCTGACCACTGATTAGGGTGATGCAATCAGCAATGACTATGCACTTTCACTGTATTTCAATGAGGGCAGATGCATGACTTCATTCTCACGATGATTAAAAGAAAACGATAAGAGATGAAGCGTTGTCACTTTCAGATGAGCACTTGAAGGGTTATGTGAAGGGTTGTGTGCGATATTGTGTCATTCCGTCGACAATTGTGGCCCCGGTGGCGATCATAACACAAGGGGGGAAAAGCTCAAAAATCTGCTTTTTCTTAGAGTGCAACGCCATTGATTTGTATGTAGAGGATAACTTAACAAATGGTCATCAGTTGAAATAGAAATGTCCAATTCCATTTATTTTTCTTTTGTGAGCGAGGGGACAGCCGTGTCATCGTTTTGATGTGTTGTTTTTATATCTACGTCCAAAATTGAGATCACTGTCGCAATTTACCCAAGGTGATGGTAAAACAATTATTTCAGCTGCCCCACTCTAAATCGCAATGCATTCCCAATGGGACCGAAATAGACACTCGAGTTGGAGCAAGCCAGTCGTTTTGATACCCTTCACGTGTATGGGGCGCAAACGCTCAGGGAGGAGTTTTGTTGGCAAAATCGGCGGAATAAAGAATAATAATAAAGGTTATAGATTACTATAGTGTGGCAAGTGACCTGGCCACCCACACTAATAAATGAATACAACACTAACATAAATTTCTCCGCCATTTCTCATCAGATTGCAATGCAGTCTTTTGCTAGACGTTCACAGAAAGGTAGAGAAACGAACTGCATAACGTTCAGGTTTGTGGCAGATAATCCCGGAAACTAAAATAAATAAAAAAGTAAATCCACAAGTCATATGATTGACAGGAGCTGGCTTGAGCTGTGTAGTGTTGTATTTCGAAATTCTAATAGCGTCACTTTGACTGCCGTTTTGACAGGGTTAGGGTCTTTACTCTTGGGGAGAAAAAAACCCATCGGGCTTAACACATCCAGCGCCAAAAACGCTGTACAGCGTTATTGCCCGCCATGCATTGGACGCCAACAACGCTGTACATCGTTTTTGAGATCAATATTAATTTTTTTCGCCATGGCATTCATAATTCATCCAGCCAACCTCCGGTGCTCCAGCGGGAACCTGAATGAGACTGCAACGCCTCAATACCGCCGCCTGGTGGATGGTCGGGCGAGTTACTCTCAAAACCAGATGGTGTGATCTAGGGCTGTCTTAAATACTTCGAAGCTTCGTTCGATGGGCATGGGCTTCGAATATGAAAATAAAACTTGATATGTAAAAAAAAATATATATGCATTTAAAACAATAATTTTTTTGCAAAATCAACTCCGCCTCTTTGTTAACACATTCGGGACGAGCCACGTATACATCCGTGTTTCGAATCCATGCTTAAGGGACCAACCACGGATATCTCCGTGGCAAGGTTGTTTAGGCTTTTATTCCATTTTAATAACCTATTCAAGGTCGCCGAGCTGCACTGCAGATGTACCCTACTCTTTGAATTCGAAAAAGTGCATTACCGGCCAGATCCTCTTAGGGGCGCTGTATCGATAATGCAGTGTTCCCTGTGGCAGAAGTTGTCTTTTTTTTCTGGATTTCCAATGTAGTTTTCTACTCACCTGAAGAGATCGCTATTGCCTGTTGCACGGAATACGTTTTGGATCGCGGATTTCACGATGCAGTAAAGGAATTTATCATGAGCCAATGGACATATCGATCTACCAGATGGCGATCGGTAACTGGGAAATCGTGTGGGGGATCCAACCGGCTTGTTATGATACTCAACCAGCCGATCAGCGTATGTAGCCACTGAGACGAACACGGTCATTGGTAATCAACAGTGATGGGAATAACGGCACTATAAGTAACTTCGTTACTAACGGCGTTCGTTTTTTCAGTAACGAGTAATTTAACGGATTACTCTTCCAATCTTAATAAGGTTGTTACCGTTACTACAAAAAAATGCGGCGCGTTACTATGAATGAACCTGTTTCTTTCATCAGACAGATCTCTGCGCCGAGAGGCAATAATATGTTCTTCCTTGTTTAGTGGACAGTGCGCGAGCCAAGCATACATGCTGATGATTGGCTGAGGTTGAATACAATGTCATGGTAAGCCAATCAGAGGTGGAGGTGGGCGGGTGTCTAAAGCATCCAGAGTCTGACACACAGCGCGACAAGACAAGCGATCACTGATCAGTCAGCATGAGACCGCGGTCCGTGTAGTGTACGTTTTGAGCTCAAAAACGAATCCAACGAACAACACAAGCGACTCAGTCAACATGAGACCGCGGGTCCATGAGCGTTTTGTGTTCACTCTTTGCAGCTCAGGGCACTGAGTGGCTCTACTGCAGTGCTGACAGCCTTATCAACAGTGCTGCACTTCCTGGTTTAATAGCACAGGCTTCAGGTGCTCGTCATGCATGTCTTAAATGTAATGATTAGATTAGTTTAGATGATTCGATTAGATTCTTATATCTGTATGTTGTGTATGTCATTGATTGAAAAGTTTATTAACAGATTGCAGAATGGGTACAGTACAGTACAGCTCAATACATACAATTGTTAAGGGGATGCAGACCAGAGAAAGACTTTCGTCATAAATGTCATGAATTGAAAATGGGGGACCCCGATGTAAACAAGACGAAACTCTCTCTGGTCTGCATCCCGTTAACAATTGTGTGTATTGAGCCGTACTGTATTGTACCCATTCTGAAATCTGTTAATTAAAATGTTCAACCAATCAGTATATATTTGTTATTTATTTTTGGTATAGTGCTTAACAAGCATAATTTAATGTTGCCCAGTTGTGGCCTGTTGAGGGGCAATACATATCAAAAGTTCCAAAACATCTATTCTGTTTGTATTTGTATGATCCACTATATAAACATAGTAATTATAATATCTACATAGCCTACATGGCATTTGATTGGAGGCTAGTCTCACTTTGTCCCACAGCAACATTAAAATAGTTTAGATTTGTGTATGTTGTTTATGTAAAAAAAAATCTTGAAAGTAACGCAATAGTTACTTTCTGAAGTAACTAGTTACTTTTATAATTTGTAACCGAGTAAGTAATTTAGTTACTTTTTGGAAGAAGTAACTAGTAACTGTAACTAGTTACTTTTTTAAAGTAACTTGCCCAACACTGGTAATCAATAATCAGAAACGACGTCCCCCGCCCCCCCCTTCCATGCATTCATGCTTGAGGATCGTACCGATCATATGCAGTTTGAGTTTTAACTGTAGCTTCTGTATAACCGAAATGCCATTGGATATAACGTTAGTAGCTATTAGCCCTTTATCCAGCCTTCCAGGAAATATACTAGACCAAATCCCGTATAACGCTTATATTCAACGGCGCTATAAAATGAGAACGTATTGATGAAAAAATTATTTCTTTAAGCCATTTTGAAGGGACGGTTTATGGACTCAATTGACAATGAGAATGGACAGATAGCAATACTATAAAGTATAGATTTAGCTCTACAAACAGCCCCACAGACTGTGCAAGTCTGTTTACATATGCTGGCCGTCTACAGTGATTTTAGACGCATCCAAATGGCCGCCAATGTGTTAATTACAACAAGCAATGCCGTTTGTTATTTAAGATGAGGTCAGACTCGGCACTGACAGATTTGTGTTCATTGTGCTGCTTTTATAAAGCCTCAAATGACGGCTTACAATATTTCATGGAAGCAAAGTGTTTAGTTTGTCTAAGATTTCAACTTTACAGCACTGACAAAGTGCTGTACAAGTCCCACAACATAAAAATAAAATTATAATATATATATTAAAATTGAATCTCGGCCCCGAAGCTTCGAATTCCAAAAAAAAAATGGAAAGGTCAGCCCTAGTGTGATCGGTGCGTCGAGGAAATTCCTCCGGCAGTCACATCTTGTTACGTGGATCCAGACAAACACTATAGTGCATATGGATCGCTGCCATAACGCAATAATCGATATGATTTCGGCGTTTATTGCGCCATACAAACTCATCCAGTCTCATCGGCGCACGGTAAGAGGACAGTAACGTTATTTTCAGCCCGATTGTTTATTCATTTCACTGCAAACCATCTGCTCAACATATCAACCCATAGTAAATAAAGCCGTTACTGACGATCAAGAAATTATAAACGACCCCCCCCCCCCCCCCCCCCTTTCCTTCACGCATGAAGCATAATGTATACCAATCATATACCGGTACATTTGAATTTTTTAATATAGCGTGTATGGGAAAGAAACGACAATCGATAATCTATATATGCTTCAGGGCCTATAACTACTGTTTTTGGAATTACAGCAGAAAAGATTAAAAACATACTTATATTCTCGACGCTAGTAACACAACAATGTATGAATGAAAAAATATAACGTTCCCACATCCTGAATGTTTACGTTCCAAATCGCAATATGTGGCCAAAGTGCGTATGTACCCAAGCACGCTGAAGCCAAGCCCTTCAGTTAGTTGCTGTTATCAAGTTAGCGCCACAATGAACATATGTTGGTATTTGGTGAAATATTTGGGACCCACCTGAGTCAGTTGCTCTGCTACATGGATGGCTGTCTGGGTGTGTAGGGTAACTGGGCCTGTGCGAATCCGGGAAGTACCCTTAGCCAAGGCCATGAAGATGATCAGCTGATGGAGGAAAGAAAATAAATAAGAGTCAATTCAACAACTCGGCTGTTAAAAATGTCAACAGGGGGATGAATGAGAACCTCAGAATCTGATGTCATCTGGAATCTGGGGCTGCTGACCTTGTAGGCCCATAAGATGTGTTGTGATGTCACCTGGGGCTGCTGACCATGTAGGGCCATAAGATGTTTGCGTTGGCTTACACCCAAATGAGGTTGAAATCAGGGCTGGACTGGGACAAAAAATCAGCCCTGGCATTTTTGGCCCAGACCGGCCCACCATAATCGGTCGGACACCAACCGACAGTACACAATCCTGGCGGTCCCCGACAAAGATGTGCAAAAAGCTGTACAATTTAAACAATACCATACTGGTAATGAGCAAATAGTTGTTTATTCAATGAATGCATGGAGCTGTTCCATCTATTTCATTTGATACTAAGTAACTACTCAGTTCATACAGATTTCAAGTATTCAAATATCAATGATGAATATTGCATAAGGTTTACAAAGTTGATAGATCACCTTCTTGTTTTATATTCATGTTCAGAGAGGAGTAATAGTTAGATCTTTGTATGTGATTTATATGGCAATTAAATCAATGGTGTGCTTGTTTGTTTGGAGAGTTTGACCTACAGTTAATGTGCCTACCATGTGAAGGTGCATGATCAATGGACAGCACAAAAACAATTTGTATGGAGACTAGAGCTACCACAAATAAGTTATAAGAGTAAGTAATCCATATCATATATATCCTAATAGTTACCTTATTACCATACTTGGCTGAAAATAAACTTTGCTGCCTGTTGTGAATGTGTTTTTCCCTGTAGGCTAATACATAAGTAGGCATACATTTTTGCAGTTGAGCAAAAATTTGCAGTCGAGTAGGCTATACAGGTATGTGCCGTGTTTTTATGTCTTCCATCGAGGACCACCTTGGAAATAAGTGTTTTAATTAATGCTTTTAGGTGATATCTTCAGGAATACAAATTGGTCAAGATAATTTGTTTTTATGATGCGTTTTTAATTTCCAAATACAAATCTAATCAAATAAAAAAATAGCAGTTTTTGCAGTTGAGCTACAGGTGTTGTATATTATACAGCCTTTTCATGCATCTTTATCAAGGGAACCCTTATCCTAATGATTTTTTAAATAATATTATGATACGATATGGACCTAGTAGTTGAGTCATCTATGGCACTTTGTTTCTCAATGGATTTGTCATCTAGGAGGGTTAATAAACAAATTTAGCCAGGGTGTATTTTTTATTTTTTTTTAACACTTTGGTTGCCTAAGGTTAAATTCATGATATACCATAGATTGCCAGCGCTATTTGTCTATGGAGAAAGTCCCCTTCTTTGCAGGGCTATAACTTTTTAAATTCTATTGCTACATTGCCATTATTAGGGCCCATTCAAAGTCCTATATGTATTGTTCATTGTGTAGCAACGTTAAACTTTTTCATTCACATATTCATAGTAAAGTATGGTCTAATGTATAAGTATGTTTTCATCTCTTTCTGCAGCTTTCTCCAGAACGTGATATATAGCCCCAAATGCATTATATTGATGATGAAATACAGTTTGATGGCAATCAGCGCGATATAAAAAATTCCAACTAGACGTACTTCTAGAAGTTACTACACGTCATCTGATGTTGACCGGATGGGCGAGGGGGCGTTTATAATTCCGTGGGCAGCGGTAATCCAATCATCTAATGTGGGTCAAATGTTGATAATAGCAGTTAGTATCTAAGACGGTAACGTTACACGCTGAAACTCACCCCAGTCTCCGCGCGCCGTTGGGCGATCATCGTCGAGTAGAAATTTTATCATTATGGGATATATTTTTACCTGGTCCATCTCCAGCTTGTATAATGGTATATACGTCCAAATCATGTTGTTTATCGAGTTATTGCCAATCGATCACCGTGTAGCGTGACGAGCCAGAGTCCCATGAACCATAGCGAGCGCCCGGAAGTACTACGGTCGTCATGACAACCTCTATTCAACATCCTGTTTTGGCGATTGCGCCGATCGGCCACCAGATGGCGCTCCTGAACCGCCAGAGAGCTCAGTGGGTCCTGCTGGTGGATCTCAGGCCAGCGGAGGGGGAATATGAATCCGATCGCAGATTTTTGAAATATTGATATAAGGACGCTGTACAGCGTCCCCCGGCAACTTTAGCATGGCCAGCAAAGACGTGAAAAGACGTGTCCCAGCACTCAAAGTGTTAAGGTGGGGGGAATTTGTGAGAGACCAAAATCCAAAATGGCTGCCGTGGAAATGAACTTTTTAATGGTTTGACCTACAATGATGCACAATACATGGTACCAGCCAGCCCCCTCTGTCATGTACCAGCCAGCCCCCTCTCAGTCATGTACCAGCCTCCTCTCAAGTCATGTATACCAGCCCCCTCTCAGTCATGTATACCAGCCCCCTCTGTCATGTACCACAGCCCCATCTCAGTCATGTACCACAGCCCCATCTCAGTCATGTACCACAGCCCCATCTCAGTCATGTACCACAGCCCCATCTCAGTCATGTACCACAGCCCCATCTCAGTCATGTACCAGCCCCCCTCTCACTCATGTACCTGCACAACTGGCGGGGGGTGCTTAGTAAGAGATGTGATTGGGCCAGCCCAGTGTCAGTCAGTACCAATGGGCCGCTGTCCTAGCCTAGTAGTGGGCCGGTCGTTGACCAAACTTTTTAAAAAAAAGTTACAAATTTTTTTAAATTTATAAATACTATTTTTTTTAATCAAATCATAACCGCCCAAAGATGCGTCGGCCCACCGGGCAAATGCCCGGTATTGCCAGATGGCCAGTCCAGGCCTGGTACGTACCCATTGACAACCTTTCTGGGCGAGAACTCAATGTAAAACTTTATGGTTCCACAATGTCTGATTTATTGGCAGACCCTGACGTTACATCCAGCTGGCATCAAAATATGAATGTTCCCATCGCCGCTCCATACAGGTTAACATGGTTAAAATAGGTGCCATTCAGTTTTAAGTAGAAATTATATTTAATCACTCCTTCACGTGTCATTGGGTATGTGAAACGTAGGGCTGCTGAAATAATAAAATCATTGAGTTATCATGATTATATGAGATTATTCTGCATGATGGGTAGGGCTGCAACGATTAGTCGACATAATCGATCATAAAAACTCGTTGAGGGCGAATTTTTGCGGCGATGCGTCATAAAAAAAACGACCTATCTTTGTGAAAGTGGCTTCTCAGCTCTGGTCCAGCTGAAGACAAAGCAGAGGAACAGATTGAACATTGAGCATGACCTCAGAGTTGCTTTGTCTACCATCACCCCAGACTTTGAGACTCTTGTCAGAAGCAAACAACATCCCCAGTTATGCCATTAGTTCCCTGGGATGTTAAGCTAAGAAGTCTGCTAAGAAGGATATATTATTTATTATTATTATTTTATTTCATTGTGTTTTTAGCCCTAGTTGCACTTTTGTTGCAACCCCAGTTATCCCATTAGTTCCCCCAAACTTACTGTAGGTCTGTTATGTTAAGCTAAGAAGTCTGCTAAGAGCCCGGAAAAGGAGCCGCGCCCACAGGAAGCAGAGATGGAGGGTGTGACAGAAATAATCGTTAGATTAGTCGACTAATCGATAAAATAAGACAGATTAGTCGACTACCAAAATAATCGTTAGTTGCAGCCCTAATGATGGGGATCTTTTATTTTCCTTTAAAACATGTTCCTCCTCGGGGCGGCTGAGTGGCGCAGTGGGCAAGGCGCTCGCCACTAACGCAGGAGATGCTGGTATCGAGGCCAGCTCTCGGCGTTGCTACCGGCTTGGCCGGTCGTCATACTAACACAATTGGCAGTGTTAGAGGGTGGGAAAGCTGGTGGGTGGGGATTGGACGTTGTGGACAGTGACTCCTACAGGTCGGTTGGGTGACGCCTGTACAGCAGAAACAGGAAGTATCGGGGGCAGCGTGAGCCTCCCACGCATTACTCCTCGCCACTGAGAGTTCGAGCTGTCTGGTGAAAAGATGAGACAGGCTGCCTCCTCGTGTACGGGAGGGGACACGTGATGCAAGGCTTCTATCCTCACTACAGCCGAGCAGTGGGAGGCATAGTCTAGCAACGTTCAAGACAGGGGAGGGAAGAATTGGAATTACAAAATTGGGATGAGAGAAAAAAATAGAAAAACAAGGAGAAAAAGTAGATTAAAAAAAGAACCGCCTCCATATTCACTTTCAAATGACTTTACAAATTGGACACAATTCATGTACCGTCACCACTAGGCTCAATCTGCACATTAACATTAATTATTACATGGCGTTTTCACATTCGCCGAAATGCTTGCTTGTGATTGGTCAATAGCCCCCCGACTGCGGTCATTATTTTTCAATAATGACCGCTGTTTTTTCAATAATGACCGCAGTGCGCAGCTGTTGGCAATCAAGCCCACTGACACACACTGTTTCAGTGCAATTAGACAGTGTTCTGCTGCCGGCGATGACAGGGGGCGGAGCGACGAGCGGAGCCAGAACACAGCGGAGCCAGAAGGCTGCCCGCGATAATAATAATCACTTTATTTGGGCTGACAGAGCCACAGAACAACTGCGATTTGTCAAATGAATTAGGTATATTGTTAGTAAGTTAGCCATGTAATAAGCGGGATAATGTATAGCCTACGAGGTCATTGTCGCAAAATAATTGACCTTCACTACGTTTAAAACACCTCGGCGCGGCGCCTCGGTATTTTAAACTCCGTGTCGGTCAATTATTTTGCGACAATGACCTCGTAGCCATACATTATCCCTTACATAGTAGGTCATTAAATACATTAATAGTAGGTAAATTCTCGGCCAGTCCTTTGTACCACAACAGTGGGCAGTGACCGCTGCCAGCAGCCGGAGAACAAACGGCAGCAGAACTCGAGACCCATTAGGAATGTCTGATGACCGAGTGTGACTCCCACCTAAACGGACCACAACATGATGTATATCACGCCATACGTACCTTATGCATACTGCACCCGACGGTGTATACTTACATTATAGTATATACCGGTAATCATAGTATATATTTAGATTCTCGTGTCTATGTAGGGCTGACCCATATTAGTCGAATAGTCGACTCATCGATCGAAAGGACTGCCTACCTCTTAGTAAACTGCAAAAAAAATTATGCATTATATATATATATATTTTTTTTTTTTTTTTTAATTAATTGTATCATTCTTTCCAGAAGAAAATAGGCCTAAAAGCGTGGCTAACGCTAATGGCATGCATACCAGAGACTAACCAAATCCTTAGTCGGGGACAGCCCTAGTCTATTGTAACCATATTTATTGTAATGCATAATATAACTGATAGGGCATACAGACCCTCATCTGCACTTTGATTACACTGCCTACTTGCTCATGCGTATACTCTGAGCCAATTATATTGTTTACACTGCCTATTCTTACAATTTATAGTACAGTAGAAAAGTATTACCTGTATTGTCTTCTACTGTTACTGTGTACCTGTACCCCCCCCCCCCCCCCATGCTGCTACGATGCCCAAATTTCCCCAAGGGGATCCAATAAAGGAATATCTTATCTTAACCCATTCTCCGCCGATGACGTGTTAACACATCATTCTCCGCCATGCGTTATCTGCCAATGACGCCATAAGGCGTCTTTGAGATCAATATTTCATATTTTCGTCATGGTATTCACATTTCACCCACAGAGTCTTGGGTGATGCTGTGGGACTCGACACAACTCTGCAACGCTTCAATACCGCCACCTGGTGGCCGATCGGCGAGTTGCCAAACAGGAAGTTGCCCAAACCGGAAGTGGTCCGTCCCCTATTTTCGTCTGGCCACTCAGTGATCGTCCCGGGGCTCAATATAGACACCGTCGATATGAATATTTGCCATAACTCAATAATCAACATGATTTGGACGTGTATTAGTAATATACAAACCGGAAATGGATCGCATCGATCAACATCCCATAATAGCGATCTTTTTGCTCCACTCTCATCACCCAACGCTACGAGGAGACTGGGGTGAGTTTCAGCGTTTTTCTTTACCATTTTCGATACAAACTGCTCTGATCAATATATCACCCATACTACATGAATCATTTAACGTCGGTCATTGAATTATAAACGACACCCCCCCCCCCTCCGTTCACCCGCAGATGACCAGTCATGACGTTTAGGACCATGTACAGTTGACATTTTTAATATAACGTTGATCGGTATCAAACTGCATTTGATCATCTAATATATGCATTTAGGCCTATATCTCACGTTCTATGAAATACTGCAGAAAACGATAAAAACATATTTATACTCTAGACGGTATTTTAGTATGAATGTGTGAATGAAAAAGTAAAACGTTCCTACATCCTGAACGATAGATAATTGATGTTGAATGGGCCATAGTAATGGCAATTTAGTAATACAATTTAAAAAGTGATAGCCCTACAAAGAAGGTGAACATCTCCATAGACGAATAGCGCTGGCGGAGGATGGTTTAGGATGGATATAAGCCCGGCAGAGAATGGGTTAATATTTTGCGTGCCGATATTATATCGACACACTGATGCCAATTATCTATTTATATTTGTATCTTTTCTTTTGCTTCACAATCCCATTTTACTACAATAAAAACGATGGAGTGAGGTGAGCAGACTGAAAACGTTATCATATTACCGTAGATCAAATAGATATGTACATTTCTATTGTAGATGTCGACAACTTTTTCTATTGGGGGCATAGTTTGCAGTTGAAAAAAGGTAATAAATTGCAACATTATTGTACGGTGACTCTAGTATCGTGGGGCCTCTGCTGAACTCTGTGTGCAGGGCAGGTTGCTCTGATGGAATCATGACATGTTTATTACCTGGCCCTGCAGGAATGACATGTTTATTACCTGGTCCTGCAGGAATGACATGTTTATTACCTGGCCCTGCAGGAATGACATGTTTATTACCTGGTCCTGCAGGAACGACATGTTTATTACCTGGCCCTGCAGGAATGACATGTTTATTACCTGGTCCTGCAGGAATGACATGTTTATTACCTGGTCCTGCAGGAATGACATGTTTATTACCTGGCCCTGCAGGAATTACATGTTTATTACCTGGTCCTGCAGGAATTCGTCTACACAGCCGTTCTGCCGGATATTCCTGAGCAACATCTCCGCGGCCTCGATCCCCACTTTGTCTACATATACGCCTAGAACACAGCATCAGAAGAGAGCATCAGACCAGTTCAAAGATATCCAACAGAGTTCTCTTGTAAATACCTCACTTGTGTTTATATTTCCACCCAAATAGACAAGGGTTTTCTGGTGTTGCTCTAAATGGTAAATGGCTGCATTTATATAGCGCTTAAGTTTTATCCAAAGCGCTTTACAATTTGTTCCTCACATTTTACACATTCACTCACATCGACGGCAGGGGCGACCATGCAAGGTGCCAACCTGCTCATCAGGAGCAATTAGGGGTTAAGTGTCTTGCTCAAGGACACTTCTACACGCTGCCCGGGAATTGAACCGGGAACCTCCGGATTACCAGGCGACTGCTATACCTCCCGAGCCACTGTCGCCACATAGTATACAAGCAGAATAGATGTCCTACCTCAGATAACCTTGGCAGGAGCCTCAAGTCTATTTTTGGCGTTTTTCTTTGCTCTCGCAATATTCACATCCTATCCGAGATAAGATTCACTTTCGCTTTTATGAAGTCCGTCCTCCTTTGATTGAGAAGCTTGTAATATTCCGAGGACCAATCAAATTGAAGCACAAGGACATGTTTACACGCCTCGTGCTCGTGGGGTGCATGTGCGTCCTCACACGTGTGCTGGAAGACCACATCAATCTTCAGGGACCACCATTCTCCTACTATAGTGCCAATTTCATTAACTAGTGGTCAAAGACACCATTGGATACCTTTCAACTGTCAACAACATGATTAACCAGTTTCAATCTCGTGCTTTGTAGTTGCGTTGTGCAATTAAAAGTTCACAATCCATGTATATTTATATTTGAATCCATAGTAAAGTAATCCTTAAAGTATGTCCATTAAGTTCATAATTTATGCCAATAAGGCCATTAAAAAAGGAGACTAATTCCAGAGCCCATTTCCTGAACAAATATGTTAATGTTCACATAATGAGAATACATCACGATTTCAATCCACAGTCCATGGCATAGCCCAGATATTCTTTGCATGTTGCTGCCCTCTAGTGGCACATACTGGACTTCACTCAAGACAGAGCCATGTGATTTCTTACCTTTTTTGCCAAGAGATGACCCTGCAAATATGCAGCCGGTGGAAGACTCGGCAATGATTCTGGAGTGGAAAAAGGAGAGAGAACACTGCAAATGTAGTAGCACTTGTGATTACTGAAAAAACACCTTTACCGCTTCCATCATGGACAACCCCTCCCCAGTGTGCGATCCATAGCATCATCTTTGGGTGAGCCCCGTCGTCGGGGGGGGGGGGGTGCGCGGCGCGCCTCTCAGCAGAAAAAAAACTCAGAGCGTGTTTTTATAGTCACATATTTGTCATGTGTAGGTGGGTTTTCCAGCAAACTCACCACTCTCGCTGCCGTTGAATTCGTAAGGGCTGCTACCACATAGTAGTACTTGGTGGCATCCGCGGTAATATTCCTGAGAGCGAATTGGGCTTCGCGCGAACCAAGCGTTGGCACTCTGCGCAGCTTGAGTGAAACTGCGTTCAAAGTTCTGCGATCTGCGTTCTGTTGTTCAGTTGACATGTTCGATATAATCTCCGAAATACGTCCAAGGGTCACAAATGTAGGAATGCAGTAATGATAGCGTAGACGGAGTCGTGTTCCGATGCAAAAACACTAGTTTATTACGCACGCTACTGTCTCACAAACAACACTTCCATTCAACTTTCACTGTCTCTCTTTATCTACGTCATCCCCCGCTAAGGGTCATGGGAGATGTAGTAAACACCACAAAAGGCTAGAATGCCGTGAATTGTGTCCCAGTAAGTAGCCACTACACGCAAATCATTAATCATACATCCAAAATAGCATACGTTTATTATTATACACGATGATGATACAGCTCCCAGGGGAGCTTTAGAGACCCCCAGGGGAGCTGATGTCTGATCTAGGGGAGCTATAGCTCCCCGGGCTCCCCTCTTGGATCGCACCCTGCCCCTCCCACCCACTATACACAGGCCGATAGAAGGAGCACATTCAGTGTTAGACTAACGGCACAGACACACCAGCCGCGCATGCAGGCACTCGCGAGAACGCGCGTGTGACCGGGCAGACAGAGTCCGACTTCAGAGCGCGAAAGTGCACGGAGGAAGGCACATTTACATTGGAACAGCTGTAAATGCCTAGTCTAGTCAGTCACCGTTTGAAGATTTTTTTTTAAAGATTTCCAGTTCCAGTGTTCTATTGTCCATTTTGCATGTATAACCAGTTATTATACAATTAATTAGAATGTTAAAATTCATTTTAGAATGATGATCAGTGTGACTGTACTCCTGAAAAAGTTGAGTAATATGGTGTATTTGTATTGGGAAAGATACAGACACCTATCAACATTAGCTGGTTGAACAACATCTATATGTGTGGTAATAATGCGGATATTGAGTGTATTTCTGTGAAAACCATTCACTTATATATGTAACAAATCCTTTTTAACTGGTATTTTTCCTGATGAAATGAAAATGGCCAAGGTGGTTCCAATTTTTTAAAGTGGTGACATACATACTATATCAAATTATAGACCTATATCATTGCTACCGCAATTTTCAAAGATACTCGAAAAATTATTTGTAAATAGACTTGATGGCTTTATTGAAAAATATGGATTATTGAGTGACTATCAATATGGTTTTAGGAGCAATAGATCAACATCCTTAGCAGTGATAGATTTTGTGGAAAATATATCAACAGCAATTAATGAAAAACAACCCTCAATAGGTGTATTTATTGACTCCCAAAATTGAAACACATCTAGCATAAAGCATTTGACACAATTGATCATTCCCTGCTTTTACAAAAAATGGAACGGTATGGAATAAGGTGTCACTCATCATTGGTTAAGAAGTTATTTAAATAATAGGTTTCAATATGTAAACATTAATACAGAATGACATCTTAGAAGAGTTACTTGTAGTGTTCCACAGGGTTCCGTATTGGGACCCAAGTTATTTATACTTTATTTAAATGATATTTTTACAGTATCGAATATTTTGAAAATTGTTACATTTGCTGATGATACTAATTTACTTTGTTCAGGGGAGGACATAAAGGAATTATTGAAAACAGTAAAAAGGGAATTGATAAAGTTAAAGAAATGGTTTGATAGGAATAAGTTGTCTCTTAATGAAAACAAAACAAAATATGGTATTTGGTGGTGTCCCTACCAAACTGAATTTAAATGGAACCGAAATTGAAAGAGTATATGAAACTAAATTCTTAGGTGATTATAGATCACAAACTCTGTTGGAAGCCACATATATCAAAGGTAAATTAGCCAAATCTGTTGGCATTCTGTACAAAACAAGGGAGCTGTTAAATCAGAAAGGTTTGCATATATTGTATTTTTCACTTTTTGTGCCATACATGTCATATTGTGTTGAGGTCTGGGGGAATGTTTATAAAACAAATATAGGGTAGATCCTATTATTAAACTACAGAAAAGAGCTATTAGAATAATAAACAAAGCTAGTTACCTTGAATCGACAAATCCATTATTTATAAAGTCCTGCACATTAAAATGTGTAGATATGGTGTACATAAAAACCTTGGAGATCATTTTTCGTGCTAAGAGTAAGAACCTACCAGTTTGTATTCAATGTCTCTTTCAACCAAGAGAAGGTTATTTAAAGTATAATTTAAGAGGGTTGTGTATTCTTAAAACATGTAAAAAGGTAAGAACTAATGTTGTGAAGGATCAGATTAAACCGAATATATATATTTATTTATATATATATATTTAAAGTGTTTGTATATCGTTTGATATCCCCTGTATATTCCTTGTACAATATGCACTGAATATCCCTTTAGTCTACTAAACAGCCCATAATAGTTTCATTCTACCATTGGACGAGAACCTGGCGCCAGGTTGCCATACCCCTAGGTTCAAGTTCAATCGTGCCGCCCAACATGTCGTGGCAAGCCCCGGTTCCGCGTAGGAATACGTCTGGCGAAATACGAATGGTACTATTTGTTCATAGCGCATATATATATGGCGCAAGTAAAGTAGAACTTTCTTTTAGTCCAGTTCTTTACCCTCCAACAGAGTGACAGACGCGAAGCCTCACCCACGACGCACGTGTGGTGTAGTAAGACCTACTTGGCCTCAGAATAGGCATTGAGATATCGTGTGGATTAATAGTTGAATAGTCATAGTTTGGCACTATACCGTCGAGTTGGACGTATTCTATTAAGCTAATAATAGTCTATTTATGTATGGTGCATCGTTCGGTTAGAGTTATAAAGTTATCAGTACCCCCATCGTTCCTGACGTTATCTGGACGCTTAACCAGGCTGGGCAGACCCCTAGTGGTGCTTGCATCCGAGGAGCTCCGGGCCAGGGCGACTGGACCTGTATATTGGATTACTCTACCCGGACGACGGCGAGCCTTCCACGGCTTGGATTATGCTTTGGGTGCTTTGATTATTCCATGGATAACGGCCAACACTGCGGAGTGTTGGAACTACCCCCCGGAGAGGACTCCAGGTGAGACGGCGCTCTACACCAGTGAGGTCGCCTCACGTCTCTCCGTTGTGGACCGGCAGCTACCGTCCACCAGAGGGTCCAGCTGTATTCGTCTGCGGACCGAGGTTCTGTGGGCACCGTGTTCAAGACTTTGAATTCTCCCAAGAAACCGTCGGCCAGATGGGATACCGCCAGCGGCTTCTCTAACCCCCCCCTCCTACTGTCTTACAACCAGCGGGACCCCCCCCCCCCTTAGTGTATCCAGCTATAATCATTTAAGTACCATCGCTATAGTTTCCTAAATATCCAGGTTGTATACTTACTCCCTGCGCAACCAGAGATTGGACATTCAATGTTGATTTACCTACGAATACTCATTTGCCATACAAGTGCATATTTCAAATCATAAGTGTAAACAAGTGAACGTTGTATATACCTTTTGCTATATTAAATATTCGATTTGTACATTTGTGTGGATTCGTTTCATCAGGTGGGAAAGTGTTAATCATACTTATATCATGTACTGGATGGCCAGAAGTTAAAGTACAAGAGGTAGTGGTATTAAATACCATATCTAACAATACAGTCAGGGAATTGTACCCCTCAGTTACAACTAATGTAAAAGCTAGATGGTTTCAATTTTGAGAGTTAAATTGTGGAATAGCCTTAGTGACGGGTTGAAATCGTGTACTTCTCAGGGGAGATTTAAAAAGGGCCTAAAGGATAAAATAATTCAGGAGTACAGTTGAGTAAAACATCAAACATTTGTTTTTTTTTCTTTAACACTATGGGTGCCGGCCAGAAATCCGGAAAATGACTGTGGATTGCCAGCGCTATTTGTCTATGGAGAAATTCCCCTTCTTTGCAGGGCTATAACTTTTTCAATTATATTGCTACATTGCCATTATTAGGGCCCATTCAAAGTCCTATATGTATTGTTCATTGTGTAGCAACGTTAAACTTTTTCAATCACATATTCATAGTAAAGTATGGTCTAATGTATAAGTATGTTTTAATCTCTTTCTGCAGCTTTCTCCACAACGTGATCTATAGCCCCAAATGCATTATATTGATGATGAAATAGTTTGATGGCAATCGGGGCGATATAAAAAATTTCAATTGGACGTACTTCTAGAATGATCTACGTATGATCTGATGATGACCGGATGGGTGGGGGATCGTTTATAATTCCGTGGGCAGCGTTATATCATTCATCTAGTGTGGGTGATATGTTCATCATAACAGTTTATATGGAATACGATCAAAAATAACGCTGAATCTTACCGTATCCTCCTCGCGCCGTTGGGCGATGAGCGTGGAACAGTCATTTACCTATTATGGTATGTAGAAATATCGGGTCCATTTCCAGCTTGTATAATAGTATATATGTCCAAATCATGTTGTTTATCGAGTTATTGGCAATCGATCGCTATGTAGTGTGTCGAGATCGAGTCCCGGTAGCCAAACAGAGTGCCCGGAAGTAATACGGCCGACCAGCACAACCTCCATAGCACTTCCTGTTTGGCGATTGCGCCGATCGGCCACCAGATGGCGCTCCTGAACCGCCAGAGAGCTCAGTGGGTCCTCCTGGTGGATCTCAGGCCAGCGGAGGGGAAATATGAATCCGATCGCAGATTTTTGAAATATTGATATAAGGACGCTGTAAAGCGTCCTCCGGCAACTTGAGCATGGCCGGGAATGACGCTTTTAAGCGTTTTCCGGCAGTCAAAGTGTTAAAAAGAAAAATAAATTACCGGTATATCTTGCAGCATATTTTAAGTTTTTCTTTCTTATATTAAAGTATATTTAGTTTTTAAGAATTGTAAAGGATAGGCAAAAATAAGCATGTGCTTCAGCCTATTCCTTTTTTCGGTCATTGAGTTTGGATTTTGTGTGTGAGCTTACTTTGAATATGTACATTTGTGATTTTTTCTTTTTTTTTGAAAGTCCACACAAGTGTGTTTTTGATTGATCTGTAAACAAAGACGGAAAATAAACAAGTCATCAAAATGCACATGGCGCACGCCTCTGAATCCAACCAAAGCTAAAATGATCGCTTTCAACCCGCGAGTCGCACGCCCGCTTGCAGCCGGTGGGCACAGCTACGTCCGTTAACATGGGAGCGAAAGTGAAGCGCTGCCTGCCTGCGCTGTAAGACTCCCAAAAGGCAACACTGAACGTCACAGGAAGTCCTTCATTCCAACAGCCAGCCACCAGACTATATAACGCCTCACTGAGCACAGAGTAACAGTACAAACTCTGGCATATCTTCCTGGACCTTTTACATCAAAATTCTTTACTGTACATTTGACTGTATATACATATTTTAGAATTGATATCCCAGACTGTATTTTTATTCTTATTTGTGATTTGTGACTACCTAAATGTTCATTGTGCGCGATCTGTAGTGCTGAATTTCCCTCGGGATCAATAAAGTACTGAAGTATGAAGACGTTTGGTTAAATGTTCAGGGCGAGGGGAGCAGGTATGAAGACGTTTGGTTGAATGTTCAGGGCGAGGGGAGCCGGTATGAAGACGTTTGGTTAAATGTTCAGGGCGAGGGGAGCAGGTATGAAGACGTTTGGTTAAATGTTCAGGGCGAGGGGAGCCGGTATGAAGACGTTTGGTTAAATGTTCAGGGCGAGGGGAGCCGGTATGAAGACGTTTGGTTAAATGTTCAGGGCGAGGTGAGCAGGTATGAAGACGTTTGGTTAAATGTTCAGGGCGAGGGGAGCAGGTATGAAGCCGCAGCAGAGGAGGAAGCTCACATGATGCCGTTGCCGCTGCCGAAGGCCTTGTCCTCCTGCAGGGGCTGGATGTTGACGTAGAGGTCCTTGATCTCCTTCCGGATGGTTCGCACTGCGATGGTGGCCATGTCCTTGGCCAGCTACAGAAGACAGATAGCGCTCAGTTAAGTTCTCATGTACACGACACGTCTTGAAAACACAAGCATTAGTATTACCTGGTTAGGTCCGTCGTTTTAATCAGTAATTTCTACCAGAAGATATGTACTGGGGGAAAGTGTGTGTGTATGACAAATATGTCAGCACCCTTTTGTAATCAAGATGCCAGTTTCACAAGTTAGTCATGCAGTGAAAACACATGGTGTGAATCAGGACAGGGTTTAAATGCCTATAATACTAGTGTATCAAAACATTAAATTATCAGACCTCCCCTGATAAAACTGATAGCATCCAGGTAAGGATTTTATACAGAGATTAGAGTGTGTTACAGAGTTCTGGCCATAATTCTTTTTACAAAGAACATGTCGAACAAACTTCTCCACAGGTCTGCTCTCAGTGGCGTAGGTCTACAGCAGCCCACTTGAGCTCAAACATTTTGGGATAGTCACCACTACTTCACATTACTCTGCTGCAGTATAGACCACAAGGTGCTCTACATTACTCTGCTGCAGTATAGACCACAAGGTGCTCTACATTACTCTGCTGCAGTATAGACCACAAGGTGCTCTACATTACCCTGCTGCAGTAGACCACAAGGTGCTCTACATTACTCTGCTGCAGTATAGACCACAAGGTGCTCTACATTACTCTGCTGCAGTATAGACCACAAGGTGCTCTACATTACTCTGCTGCAGTATAGACCACAAGGTGCTCTACATTACCCTGCTGCAGTATAGACCACAAGGTGCTCTACATTACTCTGCTGCAGTATAGACCACAAGGTGCTCTACATTACTCTGCTGCAGTATAGACCACAAGGTTCTCTACATTACTCTGCTGCAGTATAGACCACAAGGTGCTCTACATTACTCTGCTGCAGTATAGACCACAAGGTGCTCTACATTACTCTGCTGCAGTATAGACCACAAGGTGCTCTACATTACTCTGCTGCAGTATAGACCACAAGGTGCTCTACATTACCCTGCTGCAGTATAGACCACAAGGTGCTCTACATTACTCTGCTGCAGTATAGACCACAAGGTGCTCTACATTACTCTGCTGCAGTATAGACCACAAGGTGCTCTACATTACTCTGCTGCAGTATAGACCACAAGGTGCTCTACATTACTCTGCTGCAGTATAGACCACAAGGTGCTCTACATTACCCTGCTGCAGTATAGACCACAAGGTGCTCTACATTACCCTGCTGCAGTATAGACCACAAGGTGCTCTACATTACTCTGCTGCAGTATAGACCACAAGGTGCTCTACATTACTCTGCTGCAGTATAGACCACAAGGTGCTCTACATTACTCTGCTGCAGTATAGACCACAAGGTGCTCTACATTGCTCTGCTGCAGTATAGACCACAAGCTGCTCTACATTACTCTGCTGCAGTATAGACCACAAGGTGCTCTACATTACTCTGCTGCAGTATAGACCACAAGGTGCTCTACATTGCTCTGCTGCAGTATAGACCACAAGCTGCTCTACATTACTCTGCTGCAGTATAGACCACAAGGTGCTCTACATTACTCTGCTGCAGTATAGACCACAAGGTGCTCTACATTACTCTGCTGCAGTATAGACCACAAGGTGCTCTACATTACTCTGCTGCAGTATAGACCACAAGCACAATTGGCTAATTGACTTAAGTAATCAAGGATCTATTGTATCAAACCACCATGTTTATATTGTCCCACATCTTGCCATACCTTATAGGGTAGTACTCCAGCAACAAAGGACCTGCCATATATCTTGGTGATGTTGCCTCGCTCAGTCATGTTGATGGGGCTTAGTTCTTTCACAGGAGTCACTTTTGCCATCACCTCACCACCACCTTTGGGATAGTATCCCCTGTTGACATGTAAACACAGTTGTTAAGAAAACATACTATAATCAATAGTTATTACTACTTTGAAGCGACAATGTGTACATTTTCAATTACGGTAATCAATCAAGTTCAATGCTCTCAATATGCAAATATTAGGGCTTTTTAGAGCAGTTCGCGTTCATATGTAGGGTTTTCTAGAGTGGTCCCAGTTCATACGTAGGGCTTTTTATACAATGGCATGCAAATTTCTCGATTCTGATTGGCTGAAACAGTCAAGTTACACGTGGTTATTTGGCATAACCCCACGCTCTTGGTCCCAGGACCCGCCCACAACCGAATTACTATCACTCCGCCGTGCAAGTTTTTAGAAGTGAAAGCAAGATGGCGGGCAATAAACGTTACGAATGTATATTGTTGACAGCGTCATAATGACTAAATGAAAAACTATTGTCACAGCGAAAGCGTTAGTTTCTTACACAATGTTGGATTATGTAATTAGTGGGTCATGAGTCATTGTGGAACAAAATAAAAATCGCACAAATTGATTGAATTTTTTTTGACCTACCTATCTATAGAAGCAGCTGGGAGGTGCGCTGTTTTAAGTGAGCGTGGATTATTGAATTGATTGATGCAAATTTTATTACTGTCCGCCTTGTTTCCAACTGCTTAAGCTTGGCGACTCTTTCAAAGTCGCCCTCTTTCGAAGTTGGTTATGCTTACAGTTTGTCTTTAGAGCAGGGCGATAGACCACCAGCCCTGATTCCAAACTCTAAGCATAACCAACTTCGAAAGAGGGCGACTTCGAAAGAGTCGCCAAGCTTAACCAGTTGGAAACAAGGCGGACAGTAATAAAATTTGCAATCAATCAATCAATTCAATAATCCACACTCACTTAACAGCGCACCTCCCAGCTGCTTCTATAGAAAGTAGGTTTAAAAAAAATCCTCCTATAGGGCAAAGAACTTTTTTTTTCCTACTTTCTATAGAAGCATCTAAGAATGAAGTTATATAGAAAGTAGGTTAAAAAAAATAAGTTGGATGTGTTAAGTTTGTTGGATGTATTAGTTGAGACAGTTGGATGTGTTAGTTTGTTGGACATCTTAGTTGAAAGACAGTTGGATGTGTTAGTTTGTTGGATGTCTTAGTTGAGACAGTTGGATGTGTTAGTTAAGCATTACATCACACGCAGGAGTGGGTTGTGACAATTAGACCATGCCTAGGGGTGGTCGTTAGACCCCCCTAGGCATGGTTTATTTTTCACAAATCACGACTGCAAGTGGTGTAATGCTTTTATACAACTGCCACATTCATCCAACCTTATTGCTATACAATAAACACACATTAATCGAAGATTTATTGAAAAAAACATCCGCCACAAAAAGTAGTTCCCACAACAACAAAAAAGAGAAATTGCCTCCATGTGGAAGCAGCTCGGAAGTGCATCCAACCAACTAACACATCCAACTGTCTTTCAACTAAGACATCCAACCAACTAACACATCCAACTGTCTTTCAACTAAGACATCCAACCAACTAACACATCCAACTTTTCTTTAGTTTTTAATTATGAAGTTAGCTGTTGTTATTGGAATGATTGAAAATTGTATTACCAGATGCAGAATGGGTACAATACAGTACGGCTCAATAAACAATTGTTAAGGGGATGCAGACCTACTTTCTATAGAACTTCATTCTTAGATGCTTCTATAGAAAGTAGGTAAAACAAATTAAAAAGTTCTCTTTGGCCTATAGGAAAAAAAAAGTTTTCGCCCTATTTTTTTATTTATTTTTTTTTAAACCTACCTTAGAGGGCCTAAACTTAACCAGTTGGAAACCAGGCGTACAGTAATTAAATTAGCAATCAATCAATTCAATAGGCCATGCTCATTTAAAACAGTGCAGCACTCAGCTGCTTCTCTCTCAGTCTGACTCTCCCCCGCCGTTGCAGACAGGCGTGTGTGTGTGTGTGCGTGCGCACGCCAGACAGTGAGCTCTGCACTGTCTGCAGTCAGGGGGCGAGGAAGAAAAAAAAAAAAAAATGCAAATAATCAATCAATACGCGATTTCTCTTTTGTTCCACAATGACTCATGACCCATAGATTACACAATCCAAAATTGTGTAAGAGACTAAGACATTCGCCATGACAGAATCGGTTTATATTTAGTCGTTATGACGCTATCAACATATCCATTTGTAAAGATTATTGTCCGCCATCTTGTTTTTCTTTTAAACTCGCACGCGAAGTGATGTAATTCGGTTGTGGGCGGGTCCTGGGACCAGGAGCGTGGAATTGTGAAGGATACATACGTGTAAATGGACTGTTTCAGCCAATCAGAATCGACAAATTTGCATGCCGTTGTATAATGCTTTTATACAACTGGCACATTCATCCAACCTTATTGCTATACAATAAACACACATTAATTGAAGATTTATTGAAAACCATCGGCCAGAAAAAGTAGTTCCCACAAAAAATTTAAAAAGAGAAGTTGCCTCCATGTGGAAGCAGCTCGGAAGTGCATCCAACTGTTCTCAGTAGGACATCCAACAAATTATACAACGGCATGCAAATTTCTCGATTCTGATTGGCTAAAACAGTCTATTTACACGTATTTATCCTTCACAATCCACGCTCCTGGTCCCAGGACCCGCCCACAACCGAATCACATCACTCCGCCGTTCGACTTTGTAGAGCGGAGAGGGGAGGAGACGAGAGGGGACAATAATCTCTACAAATGGATATGTTGATAGCGTCATAACGACTAAATATAAACAGATTCTGTCACGGCGAATGTCTTAGTCTCTTACACAATGTTGGATTGTGTAATCTATGGGTCATGAATCATTGTGGAACAAAAGAAAAATCGCGGATTGATGATTATTTGAAAATATAATTCTTCCTTCCCCCTGACAGTCTCACACACACACACCTGTCTGCAACGGCGGGGGAGAGTCAGACTGTAGAAGCAGCGGAGTGCTGCGCTGTTCTAAGTGAGCATGGCCTATTGAGTTGATTGATTGATTGCTAATTTTATTACTGTACGCTTGGTTTCCAACTGGTTAAGTTTAGGCCCTCTACAGTAGGTTTAAAAAAATAAATAAAAAAATAGGGCGAAGAAAACTTTTTTTTCCTATAGGGCAAAGAAAACTTTTTAATTTGTTTTACCTACTTTCTATAGAAGCATCTAATAATGAAGTTCTATAGAAAGTAGGTCTGCATCCCCTTAACAATTGTGTGTACCCATTCTGCATCTGGTAATACAATTTTCAATCAATCAATCATTCCAATAACAACCACTAACTTCATAATTAAAAACTAAAGAAAAGTTGGCTGTGTTAGTTGGTTGGATGTCTTAGTTGAAAGGCAGTTGGATGTGTTAGTTGGTTGGATGTCTTAGTTGAAAAGCAGTTGGATGTGTTAGTTGGTTGGATGCCTTAGTTGAAAGACAGTTGGATGTGTTAGTTGGTTGGATGTCTTAGTTGAAAGACAGTTGGATGTGTTAGTTGGTTGGATGTCTTAGTTGAAAGACAGTTGGATGTGTTAGTTGGTTGGATGTCCTACTGAGAACAGTTGAATGCACTTCTGAGCTGCTTCCACATGGAGGCAACTTCTTTTTTTGGAACTACTTTTTCTGGCGGATGGTTCTCAATAAATTTTCGATTAATGTGTGTTTATTGTATAGCAATAAGGTTGGATGAATGTGGCAGTTGTATAAAAGCATTACACCACTTGCAGTCGTGATTTGTGAAAAATAAACCATGCCTAGGGGGGGTCTAACGACCACCCCTAGGCATGGTTTATTGTTCACAAACCACTCCTGCGCGTGATGTAATGCTTAACTAACACATCCAACTGTCTCTCAACTAAGACATCCAACAAACTAAGACATCCAACCGTCTTTCAACTAGGCATCCAACAAACTAAGACATCCAACCGTCTTTCAACTAGGCATCCAACAAACTAAGACATCCAACCATCTTTCACCTAGACATCCAACAAACTAACACATCCAACTTTTCTTTAGTTTTTAACCTACTTTCTATAGAACTTAATTCTTAGATGCTTCTATAGAAAGTAGGTAAAACAAATTTAAAAAAAAGTTCTCTTTGCCCTATAGGGGGGAAAAAGTTCTCTTTGCCCTATATGGGGGGGGGGGGGGGTTCTTTGCCCTATAAGAGTTTTTTTTTTTTTTTTTTTTAAACCTGCTTTCTATAGAAGCAGCTGGGAGGTGCGCTGTTTTAAGTGAGCGTGGGTTATTGAATTGATTGTTTGATTGATTGCTCATTTTATTACCGTCCGCCTTGTTTCCAACTGGTTAAGTTTAGGCCCTCTTTCGAATTTGGTTAAGGTTAGAGTTTGGAATCAGGGCTGTTGGTCTATCGCCCTGCTCTAAAGACAAACTCTAACCTTAAGCAACTTCGAAAGAGTGCCTAAACTTAACCAGTTGGAAACAAGGTGTACAGTAATAAAATTAGCAATCAATCAATCAATTCAATAGTCCACGCTCACTTAAAACAGCACACCTCCCAGCTGCTTCTATAGAAAGTATGTAAAAGAAAATGACCCATCAATTACATCATCCAACATTGTTTAAGCAACTAAGACATTCGCCGTGACAGAATCGTTTTTCATTGAGTCTTTATGACCCTATCACCATTATCCTTTCGCAATGTTTCCTGTCCGGTTTGTCCGCCATCTTGCTTTAATTCCTAAAACCACGAACGCGCATTGATAGTGATGCGGTTGTGGACGGGTCCTGGGACCAAGAGTGTGGGTTATGAAAAATACCCACGTAAATTGACTGTTTCAGCCAATCAGAATCGAGGAATTTGCATGCCGTTGTATAATTTGTTGGATGTCTTAGTTGAGACAGTTGGATGTGTTAGTTTGTTGGATGTGTTAAATTGAGAGACAGTTGCACTTCCGAGCTGCTTCCACACGGAGGCAACTGCTATTTTTTTTTGGAAACTACTTTTTCTGCGGATGGTTGTCAATAAATCTTCAACTAATGTGTGTTTATTGTATAGCAATAAGGTTGGATGACATCGGTCATTGTATAAAAGCCATTACACCACGCGCAGTCGTGGGTTATGAGAATTAGACCATGCCTAGGGGGGGGTCCAACTACCCTCGGGCCCAACTACCACCCCTAGGCATGGTCTAATTCTCATAACCCACTCCTGCATGTGATGTAATGCTTTACTAGAGCAGTCCTAGTTCATACGTAGGGCTTTTTAGAGCGGTCCCAGTACGTACATAAAGTAGGGCTGTACAAACAAAACAAGGCACGTTTTTTAAAGTTTGATTGTTGAGAGTGCACAATACTTATAATTTGGCCAATCGACAGTCATCCTGTTAGTCATCCTTTAACAGGAAGGTTCTGAAGGCATTAATAGTCTAGAGCCTTAAAAACACTTGTAGAACTCTGGAAGGTGCTCACGTCCTTGTTTTTGATCAGATCCAAGTTGAGTTATACCTTCATATTCCTCTGACAATAGCTACATTTTACACTTAAGCCTAGAGGCACTATTCCTTGCTGAATAATTTTCATACCTCATATAACCTCTGAAAAGTAAGATTTTTACCGTTTTCTTTGCTCTCGCAATGTTTACATCCCATCCATGTTATGTTTCACTTTCGGTTTTGACAAAGTTGCAATAATGAGTCAATGTCAACTGCACATCCTCTATGCAAGAGGTCAAAAGGTCAAGGTACACTCACCTCATTCTGATGTCACAATCGAAATGTGCTCCAAATTTCTCCAAGATAGGCTTGAATACCTAAGGAACAAGAATAAATTCAAACCTTCAAATGATGGTTACAAATATGAAATGAAGTCGTGATCAAACAAAAAGCACTGGCCAGCGTCTGCAGCTGTAGATTATTTAAAAGGCTACTACAATATCAACCACAATCAGCTTGTATCATCACATCCCTATTCTGCTACATGTGGTGGAACAAATGTCCCACCTGTCAGGACAGGTTAAACCGGCCCAATTTTTTAAACTAATCTTCTTATGGTATTTGACTATGTTATATCTATACTACCATCTACTATGTACTATGCCTATTGTAACTGAGGGGTACAATTCCCTGACTGTATTACTAGATATGATACTTACTACCACTACCTTTGTACTTAATATTCGGCCACCCAGTACTCGGCATAAATATATTATGATGAACACTGTCACGTAGATGAAACGGATCCAACACAAATGTACGAATTAGAAATAGGTCTTTATTTCTACACAGCGATGGTGTGTAGAGCAAGCACTTAATCAAATCAATCACATTTATGAATGGGAATTAGTATGCACTTTTATGGCAAGAGTATTCGTCGGTATATCAATAGAGAATGTCCAATCTCTGAAGGCGCAGGTGGTACATATACGACCTGGAATAGTTAAGGAATAACAGCAATGATACTTTAATGATTATAGGCTGGATACACTAGGGGGGGTTAATCCGGTCGCTTGTAAGCCGACAGGAGTAGGAAGGGGGGGGGGGGGGTAGAATCCGGCTGCCTCATCCGGCCAAGGGTATCCCAGGTGAACCCACTGTAGTGCCGTTCAATGCGCCGGCGATCCTTGGACCACGGATGAAAGCAGGTGGACTCTTTGTGGGCCGGCGTCCTCCGGTCCACGGAGGAGAGACGTGAAGCGACCTCGTCTTGCAGAGCGTCTCCTCACCTTGCGTCCTCTCCAGGGGGGGGGTTCCAACACACGGCAGTGTCGGGGGTCTTTATCCATGGAATAATCAACGTATACAAAGCATAATCCGTGCCTGGGAAGGCGGGCTGTCGTCGGTAGAATAATCCGGTATACAGGTCCACTCGCTCGTCGGCTCTGGGGCTCCTCGGGTGCAGCTTCACGTGGGGTCAACCACCCTGGATAAGCAGCCAGTTCTCTGCCCGAAACGATGGGGTACTGACTACGGTAGTATTCTCACCGTACGAAGCACTATATATTAACAGACTATTATTAGCTTAATAGACTACGTCCAACTCGACGATATAGTGCCAAATATGACTATTCAAATATTAATATACACGATGTCTCAATACCGATGGTAGGCGAACTTGGCCTTACTCCCACACGTGGCGTCGCGGGGAGGCTTTACGTCTGTGACTCTATTGGAGGGTAAGAAACTGGACTGAAAAGGAAGTCCTACTTTAGTAGCGCAGTATATATACGCACTATGAACAAATAGTCCCATTAGTGGTGCGGTAGCCAGATTCCTACGCGGAACTAGGACTTGTTCGTACATGTTGAGCGGTACGTTTGAACTGGGTCTAGGGGGTATGGCAGCCTGGCACCAAGGTCTCGACCAATAGTAGAATGGAGACTATTATGGGATGTTCAGTAGGCTAGAATGGATATTCAATGCATATTGTACAAGGAATATACAAGGGATATCAGGGAATATCAAATACAATTAAATATATATATATAAATAAATATATATATTCGGTTTAATCTGGCCCTATACTACTATCTACTAGAGGTGTAACGGTACACGTATTCGTACCGAACCGTTTCTGTACGGGACCTTCGGTTCAGTATGCGCTGTGTACCGAACTAAAACAACATTATTCTAACCACTAACTGAATGCACGTACAGAACTTTTTTTTGCGCGCAGAACTAAATTCAAAAGTTCACCCCCTTCTCAAAATATAACTTGCGCAAAAGGGCCTGATGTTCATTCAGACCATGCACACCACTGAGAGATTACCTGTCATTTAGCATAGCCTCATAGTATGGCCAACACAAATGACAATCCAGAGCTAGAAGACCTACCACCCCCACCCACACGTGTGCACCCTCTCTCTCTCCGTGCGTGAGGATTGGTGCTAGATTGAGAAGGGGCTGTTGGAGATCAAATTAATAAAAGTTTACGGCATATACAATGGGGGAAATAAGTATTAAACACATCAGCATTTTTTCCCGTAACTGTATTTCCAATGTGGCCATTCAAGTGACATTTTCACCAGACTTTGGCATTAACTCAGGAAATCCACACAAACAATCGAAACATTAAAGTCCATATGTAAATAAAGTTGTGTAATAAAGTATTGAACACACTAACTGAAATGTATTCAATACTTAGTGGAGAAGCCTTTGTTTGTAATGACAGCTTCAAGGACGCTTTCTGTATGATGTAACTAATCGCCTGCAGTATTCAGGTGTGATTTTGGCCCATTCCTCTACACAGATCGTCTTTAAATCTTGAAGATTGCGGGGAGCCCTCTTGTGAATCCGAGTCTTTCTGGAGCTCTTTCCTAGTGGTCCTTGGCTCTTTGGCTACTCTTCCAAAAGGCCTTTCACACTGGCAGGGCTCCGCGCTGGAGCCGGTTCCCGAACCTAATCTCAAACCGGCACGTTCACACCGGAAATAATTGGTTCGGAGTGTGAAAAATCTGTGCTCAGCTGTAACCTAAATGTTTGTTTTTTCCTTGCGACCCGTGACATCAGTGGGCGTGTCATATTCTAGGCTGTCAGGACAAGCGAAAACGGCAAACAGCAGAGGTTCGGCATTGCACTCAATGATCCATTCAACAGGAAGCGATTTGAGACTGATCTCAAAATGAGATTAGATTCCAATGTATCGTTATTATACAGCACAAGTACAATACACCATCCAACCAGAGTGGATAAATAAATGCTCCAGAAATAAATATGCGTGGAGAAAGGCTTAGTGAGCCTCAGCGCGCAAGCACACACACAAACACACATACTGTATACGTTCTAAATGTCGTTCCAGCAAAGTAGGCTTCTATTATTCTTAGTGATGCACGATATATCGGCCGCCGATATAATATCGGCCGAAGGTAATTTTTTTACACATGGGTATCGGTCCGATATCAAGATAGGGCAGATATTTAAAAAAGAATGCGTTACATGTTTTGGTCTTAAAGGGGAACTATCTTATAAATGGCCTTTTTGAGTGTTTAGCATCGTTTCCTAGCTATGTGAACTTATATTAATATGATCTATGTCTCAAGATTCTCATATTGGCGCATTCTTCCAATTCTCCTCTCACAATATTCACCCTCACTGAACTGAGTCATTTGAAAATGTGCGCGATTTGTGATGTCAGAGAGACACCGCTGCATGATAATGTTCAGGCGCCGGCGCCGCAGCGCAGTGGTTTAGGAGCCCAGGCTCAAAACGGCTCGAGATCTTGAGGTAGAAAAATGCTGTTTTTGAGGACTTGATTAGAAATACAAAACAATGAATAAAAAAAATATATATATTACAGAGGTGTTCCATAGACTCACAGGAATTGTGTAAAAGTGCCCAAATAGTGAAAGAAATAGTAAAATAGTTCCCCTTTAACACTTCGAGTGCCAGCAGGGGGCGCCAGAAATAGCGCTCGAGTGCCAGCGCTGTAGTCAATGGGAGGGCGATCACATTTGCGAACGCATAAACTATATCTTAAATTATGGCTATGTGTCTAATACGCCTGTCGCTTATCAATGACTTGTTTGCAGTCAACATTGGCGAAACGGATTTATTTTTATTTATTTATTTTTTATCAGTTCATTTCCGTTTTAGACCATTTTGAAAAACGCTCGTTTTTTTAAACGTCCACAAAAAAAAATTCTGCAGGAATCGCGCTTTACTGGAATACACAAAACACTGTCATTTTTCGGCCTATTTATGAATAGTTTTCAAATAAATGCTAGATTATCGATAGTATCGTGTATTTATGCACGCTAGAGAAGCGGCGCTGAAAAACCGATTATCTTATTTCCTGATCAGCACACACACTCACACATGGGACACGCTGAGATATAGGTGAAAAAAACTGATTATCCCAAGACTGGTCAAATAGATTCCTTACCTCAGATCAGATGTTCTCCAAAAATATTATTCCAATTCCTGATCGCCATTCCAAATATCGATCGCGTTTATTGATCCAACGCTGGGTACTGGTAACACATATTCCACGCTGTTCTGCGGCTCTGCAATGAGTGGGATCGTCTCCGGTTACATGCCTGACAAGTAAAATGTGGATTCCCCGACTCTTTTTTCCCCATCCATTTCATTCAGTCCAATCCAATGGGTGCAATACCATCCGGAGAGGCGATAAGGGGCGGTATTTTCCCTGTTCGAGCTCAGACAGATCCCCACTGGTAACGTGAGGCTAGATTGATGAAAAATGAAAATCGATAATAAAAGAATTACGATTAAATAACGAGATTTCTCGTTCTTGGCACTCAACGCATGGCATGAACTAACGAGATTTCTCGTGGCTGGCACTCAGTGTTAAATAGTTTCAAAATATAAGTCATTTCTGAAAATAAGTTACAAAAGTTAAAAAAAAAAACAAAAAAAAAAGTTTTAGAAAATAGCTCTTTATTTGATTATCATAAAAAAGTGTTTTCTAATCAGAGATATCGACATCAGTAAATATCGGTATCGGCCAGAACAGCAATATTAATATCGGTTATTGGTATCGGCCACAATTTTGACATCGGTGCATCACTAATTATTCTAATGACTTGTTTTATTGGGTATCATCATCATCATCATCATCAACCTTTATTTATTCTCGAAATTACAATTGAGGTCACCCTCATTTTCAATGTCATCGAGACTTTACAGACATTTCAATGCACACATTTCTACAATATAACAATAAATATTAATAACCATCTATATAGTATCATAGTAGTAAGTCCTACTGTAGAACATGATATATTAGCATGACATCCGATTTATTAATGCCAATACTGAACAACTGCGCAATTGGCTCCTTCTTGACAAGTGTAAACTATGGATTAGTCAGTTGCAGTCAACGTCGGACCCTTTCGCTCAACTGGTTAGTGCGGCTGCCTGTGGATCCTATGGTCCCAGGTTCAAATATCTCAGTTACAGAAGTTTTTTTATTTTATTTAGGCATTTCTTTATTTCTGGAGCATTTCTTTATCCACTCTGGTTGGATGGTGTATTGTACTTGTGCTGTATAATGACGATCGGATCTCATCTTGAGATCGCTACCTGTCGAGTACATGGTGCAGATGCAATAACGAACCTTTGAAGCCGGTTTGCACACGGCACATTTTGCCACTGTTGTGTTCGCGTGAATACCAAACCAAGCCGCATTTCTCGGAGACGCTCTCTGATTGGCCGACGCCCGTTTCTACACTGGTTAAGCTTAGGCACTCTTCGAAGTTGGTTATGGTTAAGAGTTTGTCTTAGATTTCTTGTCTTTTTTTATACCAAAGGCTGGTGCAAATTTCACTTGAATATGCTCATTGGAAATACATTTACTGGACAAAATGTTGATGTGTTCAATACTTAGTTATTTCCCCCCCCTGTATAACGGACATTGCTACACAGCAACGCACCTCCGAACAAGGTGTGATAAACATGAAGCGATATCCCATTTCCTCTGAACTGGCGCTGCTGTGATGGCTGCCTTTCTGATCGCTCCGACGAGACTGTGCTTTATTTTGTTAATTTTTATAGTATTAGGAGTTTTATTTGCACCAACTGTTGGTGCATTATATGTGTATGACCGTCAGTCAATCATTGACATTGGATTAAGAAAAACTTACCGTTTGGATTGCTCTCTGGATCGGATCGCTGAACAGCAGAAATGGCCCACCGAGATCCTTTGTTATGCCGGCCACGGACAACAACAAAAGCCGCCGCGAAGACGAGGAAAGAGAGCCGGGGTCCGGAACAGACTGAGGTCCAAACGACACAGAACCACACTGCCCAGCATATTGTTGGCCAATGTGCAATCGATAGGAAACAAATTGGACGACATCAGAGCAAGGATCCAATTCCAGAGGGACATTCGGGATTGTAACGTCCTCTGTTTCACAGAAACTTGGCTGAGTCCAGATGTCCCGAATCATGCAATAGAACCGGCAGACCACTTCTTCGTTATACGGAAAGACCGGACGGCATTAGAGTCACTAAAGAAGAAAGGAGGCGGCATCGCCTTCATGATAAACAAGGAGTGGTGCGATTTAGGCAACACAAAAGAAATGTCTAACCACTGCTCCCCAGACCTGGAGTTTATCACGATAAAATGTCGACCCTTCTTCCTCCCAAGAGAGTTAACGTCCATCATCCTCATCGGAGTGTACATTCCACCACACGCGAACACTGAGGTCGCACTTTCAAAACTTCACGACGAGGTAAACAAACTCCAGGCAGCTAACGTTGACGCGGCCATTTTGGTCTTGGGGGATTTCAACAGCGCGCGTCTTAAAAAGGTGCTGCCGAATTTCTATCAGCATGTGACCTGTCCCACCAGAGGCGAGAACATATTAGACCATGTATACTCGCAATTTAAGAATGGGTACAAGTCACAGGCTCTTAGTCCATTCGGTAAAAGCGATCACGCCGCAATTTTTCTCTTGCCTAAGTACAAACAGTGTCTCAAGCGAACGCCGGTGGTCTCGCGAGAGGTTAAGCGTTGGACCGTGACGTCAGTAGAGTCACTCCAAGCAGTGCTGGGAAGCACAGAATGGAGTGTACTCCGTGATAACACAGCCAATATTAACGAATACACCGAAACGGTGATTGACTATGTCTGTACTCAGGTAGAAGTAATAATCCCCACCACCAAAATTAATATCTACCCAAATCAAAAGCCCTGGGTAGACAAATCCGTCCGTGAGGCTCTGAAAGTGCGCACATCAGCATACAACACCGGGCTGGTGACAGGCAACATGGAAGAACACAAGATGGCAAGATACAACGTCAGGAGAGCAGTAATAGAGGCAAAACGGCGTTACAGGGATAAAGTTGAACTTCAGTTTGAACAGGCTGACTCTAGAGGCATGTGGCAGGGCCTCAGAACAATGACAGACTACAAAGGAACCCCCCTCAAACTGAACAGTGACATCTCCTTAGCAAATGATCTCAACTCCTTCTATGCGAGGTTTGAGGCTGTGAATAACAACACCAGCCTACAAACCACGGCAATGGGGGGGGGGGGGTCTGCTGATGGAGACTCAGTGTTCAGGGTAACAGAGCATGAGGTGAGACGGATCTTTAAAAAAGTGGATATCAGGAAGGCAGCAGGACCGGACGGCATCCCCGGCCGCGTCCTAAAAGTCTGTGCCGACCAACTGGCCCCGGTTTTCACTGACATCTTCAACCTGTCCTTGGAACAGGCCGTCATCCCCACCTGTCTGAAGAAGTCCACCATCATCCCTGTACCCAAAAAATCTACGCCCGCTTGCCTCAACGACTACCGCCCTGTAGCCCTCACCTCCATAGCCATGAAGTGCTTTGAGAAGCTAGTGAAGGGCTACATCTGTTCCTCCCTCCCCATCAACCTGGACCCTCTGCAATTTGCATATCGCCCCAACAGGTCCACGGAAGACGCCATAGCCCATGTGCTGCACACAGCAGCATCACATCTGGACAAGAGGAAGGGGAACTATGTGAGAATGCTGTTCATCGACTACAGCTCAGCATTCAATACCATAGTCCCCTCCAAACTCATAGCCAAGCTCAGGGACCTGGGCTTGAACTATGACCTATGCCAGTGGGTCCTGGACTTCCTGACGGGCAGACCCCAGGTGGTAAGAGCCGGCAACTGCACCTCCTCATCCATCACGCTCAACATAGGGGCCCCCCAGGGCTGTGTTCTGAGCCCCCTCCTCTACTCCCTGTACACACATGACTGCGTAGCACAGCGGAACAACAACACCATCATCAAATTTGCTGATGACACAGTAGTGGTGGGCCTGATCTCTGCCAACGACGAAAGGGCCTACCTGGAAGAGGTAGAGAACCTGTCACAGTGGTGTCAGGAGAACTGCCTCTCCCTGAACGTCAGCAAAACAAAAGAGATGATTGTGGACTTCAGGAGGTCGGGGGTCAAGGACTACAGCCCCCTCAGCATCGACGGGGCACCAGTTGAGAGAGTGAACAGTTTCAAGTACCTCGGAGCCCACATATCCGAGGACTTGTCATGGACCACACACATTGACAGTGTTGTGAAGAAGGCACGACAACGCCTCTACTTCCTCAGGCGCCTAAGGAAGTTCCAAGTCAGCCAGAAGATCCTTAGGAACTTCTACTCATGTACAATAGAGAGCATCCTGACCGGCAACATCACCTCCTGGTTTGGGAATAGCACTGCACAAGACCGTAGCAGACTACAAAGAGTGACACGTTCAGCCGAACGCACAATTAGAGGGGGGCTTCCCACCCTCCAGAACATTTACAACAAGCGGTGCAAGGGGAAGGCTAAGAGAATTATTAAGGACTCGAGCCACCCGAACAACTGCCTCTTTGAACTGCTGCCGTCAGGCAAGCGATACCGGAGTCTTATGGCGAGCACAGAAAGACTCAGAAGGAGCTTCTATCCCCAGGCCATCAGGCTGCTAAACGAACAATAATCGCTAAACGAACAATAATCACTATGCAACAACCATCAAATGCACACAGCACACACACCCACACGCACACACACACTCACTCAAACAAACAACACACTGCAGCACCCACTCTCCACACTTAGATCACACAAACACACTTACACTTTATATTTATTGATAAAGGATTTGCACTACAACTCGTACACCTACTGTGAATTGTACCTAAACTGCACCTCGTCCATTTATGCCTTGCACTATATAGTATTGTATATTAGTACACTGCACAGTATTGTATATTGTATGGTAACTACGTCTACGAACATTGTACATATGTCTAAACTGAACACTGTGACCTCTTTTTTTTTCTTCTAATTTTTACTATGTTTTTATTTCATACTTATCTTGTCATGCACAGTCTCTGGAGCGCAACAGTAAGAAGCATTTTGTACAAAAGTATTCTGTACTTCTGTATGACAACTATTAAAGAAACTTGAAACTTGACATGAAACAGGAAATAGTAATGAAACCATTAAGGACCTGCATGACACTTCTTTCTCTATTCAATAACATTTTACCCTGAGGGATGATTTACAATAAAGTGCAAAAAAAGTGCAAGTAGGCTACTTACATTCTTGACGCTAGAACTCCCAAAATAGCTTCAGCATAAAAAGAATAAGGTAGGCCAGCTGTAGTTTACATAGCTTGCATGCAACTTTGTCTCGAGGTTCCACAAAATCTGAAGTATTTCCAACCGGGGCTTGATTGCTCAGAGTGCAAATCACTGTCTTTGCGACGGGTTGTTGTTAATTTGTTACTACATGTTTTTCAGCTCAATGAAAGTGTCTCCTATCAGTCATGTAGCGCATTCAGGCCCACGCCCACAGGGGCAGTTTTTTTTCACTATCTAATATAAAAATGTTTTAGCGATTATTCATTTGAATATAGAATATTCATCGACAGCCCTACTTAACAGTAACTGCACATTACATCACCCCCGCATTTTTTTTATATTATATATATATATTTTTTTTTTATCATTCTTCCCAAAAGCAAAGAGGCCTAGAAGCATGGCTAATGGCGCGCATACGAGCGAGGCTAACTCCCTAAGAAAACACTGAAGGCACTGAAAGGGGAGTTCACCCATCTATTGAACACACTAGACTAGACAAATATCAAGATGTATCCATCAGTGGACCAATTGCATGCTTTTGCAGAGGACAAGGAGCCTTCAGTCGACTCCTTCAGACATTAAGCACCCCCACAGCCCAAATGGAATGATAAAAAAAAGTATATACCGGTTACCGGTATATACTTTTCATTCAGGGGGGTAGTCGACTACCGGCAAATTTCGGCCAATCATAGTCGACTATCCAAATCCTTAGTCTGGGACAGCCCTACCATCTACTATACCTATACGACTACACTAATGTGTCTATAATACCTAAATGTACTATTACCTACTATGCTAATATGTCTATACTACTATCTGCTATGCAAATACAAATACCTACTATGTACTATGCTACTATGTCTATACTACTACCTACTATGCCTATACAATTACCTACTATGCTAATATGTCTATACTACTATGCACTCATAGTGCAGCACTCAAGTTCAACACTGCTAGACAAACAACACCACTTACCCTTAGCCGCTAGAGGTGTACCCCTCCTGCTGACCTTGTTGTACACAATTTGTAAGTGGCTTAGGATAAAAGAGTGAGCTAAAATAACTAAATGTAGGAGTGAAATTCTTTGTTTGTCTCTAGCAGCAGCATCAACATAAAGTAGCACAAAAAAAGAAGCAATACAATAGTGTAAAGATTTAAACATTAGCAGCATAGCGATGATAAAATAGCATTAATTTACAATACTAATAATATTCACAATGTAGCAGTCACTCTTTATTGACTCAAAGCACAAATCCTAGCGTACCTTTACAATGTAGTCGATCTGTGGAGCCATCTCTGCGTTAGTGCCCCCTTTAAGACACAGCTCTGATGAACCATCTGCAAACAGCGCACAGGGGAGAGACACCTGCAGAAGCAGGCCCACACTCCTACAGCAGAGGATAAGGAGGACGTTGGTGAGCTGAGATTTTCAGGGGGAAACTTACGTTTGAGACGATGATTCAGCTAAATGAAATTGGGCAAGTAATTTTGTCGAGGGGAGGGGGTCATTCTGTCCATGATTAGAAAAGAATTTAAACTTAAAAGGAGACATCTTTATATACATACTTTCCTTGATTATTTATTTTTTTTGTTCAGAGACACTAGTCTAAATGCAATTTCAATTATTAATTTTCCAGCGACTCCTACTTCCCTTGTATTGAACACGCCATTCTCGAGTGGGTATAGCACACACCCTTATTTTCACAACAAGCAATAATTCTGAACAGTTTTTTTTTCAAACCGTGGCCAAACCATGTGGCCAACCCCCCCCCCCCCCCCCCCAAATAACATTTCAGACTGATACATTCATACTTAAGACTAGGTAAAACCCACTTTCTATAATAAGTGCCCTTAATCATGCGCGATGACCTACCCTGCTGTATGGGGGTCAGCGGTGTAACTCCCAGATTTCATTTTTCCTGGGGACAGCATAATTTCAGTTGACCCAATTGTGGCTCCATGTAGATTTCCTCCACTGAGATCTCTCACCAACTCCAACCCTGACAGATGTTGTGGTCTGGTGAGAGTGGTGTAAATTAGGAGGGGAAAAGTTTTTTTTGTTTTTTATTTTAAAAACAGTATCTAAGTCATACAAAAATACATAACAAAACGACTGCTGCCAATATTACCAACCATCCCCCCCACTCTACAATAACAGGTTGTGTTCAACAATCAATATTTAAATTGGTCAGTCCTTCTTACGATAAAGATGTACAGGCTTTGCAATATCAGTTTTACATTACATGATTGATTGTAATGTAATTGGCCTGTAGATCGATAATGAAAAGTCACATTTGGGCTTGTTCTAGAAATCACTGTCGGCTCGGTCGGGACACGCCAGGCAGTTCAGAATCTAACAAAGACTAGCGAGACCCAAAAAGGCAAAGACAAAAAGCCCACAGGCAGGAGGCCAGCAACAACTTACATGGATGAACAACACACCAACAGTAGTCAAGAGATCGCATGGACGTGCGAGATGTAGCAGACATTATTAAACATGCCCTTATGTGCACAACATATCGCTAACGTTATATGAATGACAAGAGAGAAGACTCGCCAGCTAAAGTTAAAACTAGCCAACTGCTATGATGAATAGGAAGATGATAGCTTGCTAGCCAGCAATAAACGTTACCTTAATCCAGGTGTGCTTCTGCCTGCACGGATTTTGGTAATTTTTACTGTTGTCCCAGTTATACAACTCAACGCTGCAGACACTCTTAAGATCTGGCCGCCCTGCAGAAATGGAATAAAATACAATTTAATAAAACAGGCAACGCGCTCGAGCTAGCGAGACGAGCTAACGGTAGAGCTATAGCTAGCTAACGTTCTGTTCATTGATGCCGACACAGCTCACTAGTTAGTGTTGGTTATTAACCTCTCGCTGTAACGTTACATGAGCCAGGTTCACTTAATAACGATACATGTGGAGCCATCAGGGGTAAACAGTTGAGTTAGGGTTAAGTTACGCAGATAGTTTGGTTCACAACTAAAGTAAAATTAGCCTAACACGTTAGCATCCATTATACTCACACCCTCCATCACACTCCCGTCCAATTCAAACGGCGTCGAATCCATTGTTGTTGCAAGAGAAACGATTCTTCTCAAACGTTTAACGTTAGCCAACGTTAATAGCTTGGAGCTGAGTGACTCTGTCACTTTCTCTCTGTCTGTCTGTCTGAGTCACGGTCTGAGCAGAGCAGAGTTGAGTCAGCGATGCTTGATGATATCCTGCTGCTGCTACGCTGCAGGTCAATATAGAGTCTATCTGCAGAGCCGCAGAGCCGCAGAGCGAGGCTTGTTGAGTGACTGTGCGGCGGGGCGCGTGCGTACTGTGTGTTGTTTCCTGTAAAACCCGGAAGTAGTCAGTTAGTGCTGTTTATTTTTACAAGCAGTGAGGACTCGACAGCATTTGCATTCCTGTGTTCCGTGTTGCGGGTTAGGGTTAGCTGTCAACGGGTTAGGGACGGGTTAAACATCTCAAAACAAACTAGTCAGACTACTGCTTGACCTGACTCCTAGTCCTAGAACCCACCTCACCCCTGCCCACTTTGACAACCTAGGATGGCTTAGAGTAGACGACAGAGTACAGCAACTTGCAATGGGCCTGGTCTACAAGATACACTACACGACCAAGGTACCCATGTACATGTCAAAATACTTCCCAAAGGTCAGTGAATACCACGATCACAACACCAGAGGGAGCTCCACAAATCATGTTAAACCCGTCCCAGATTCAGCTCAAACAAGGGACTAAACACGTTTTCGCAATTATGCCACAGCAATGTGGAACGCCCTACCCAAAGCTGTAAAGGAATGTGAATCACTACCCACTTTCGAAACCACTCTCAAAGAACACATACGGGAGACTGCAATTCGAAACTGGCCCCCACAAATGTCCTAACCCAGTTGTACAGTAAATTACCAAGTATGGCTTTGTGAATGAATGAATGAAAACTTTATTTAACAGATTGCAGAATGGGTACAATACAGTACGGCTCAATACATACAATTGTTAAGGGGATGCAGACCTGAGAAAGACGTTTGTCTTGTTTCCATCAGGGTCCCCCATTTTCATTTCATATAGAAATGTATTCCAATGTACAGTGTCCTGTACAAAAACTGTACATTGGAATATTGACAAGGCCATACTTGGTAATTTACTGTACATTGGAGGGGGTTGGGTTAGGACATTTGCAGGGGCCAGTTTCGAATTGCAGTCTCCCGTATGTGTTCTTTGAGAGTGGTTTTGAAAGTGGGTAGTGATTCACATTCCTTTACAGCTTTGGGTAGGGTGTTCCACATTGATGTGGCATAATTGCGAAACGTGTTTAGTCCCTTGTTTGAGCCGAATCTGGGTTTAACATGATTTGTGGAGCTTCCTCTGGTGTTGTGATCGTGGTATTCACTGACCTTTGGGAAGTATTTTGACATGTACATGGGTACCTTGGTCGTGTAGTGTATCTTGTAGACCAGGCCCATTGCAAGTTGCTGTACTCTGTCGTCTACTCTAAGCCATCCTAGGTTGTCAAAGTGGGCAGGGGTGAGGTGGGTTCTAGGAGTAAGGTCAAGCAGTAGTCTGACCAGTTTGTTTTGAGATGTTTGTAATTTTGTTTTTAGAGCCTTTGAGGTGCTTTGGTACCATGAGGTGCAAGCATAGTCGTAGTACCCTTGAATGAGTGCTCCTGCCAGAGTCTTCAGAGTATTCTTGTTTACCAGAGAGGAGATCCGGTACAAGAATCGAGTTCGTTGGTTGACTTTTTTTTATTACATTGGATGCCATTTTGTCACAGGAAAGATTAGCCTCTAGGATGGAACCCTAGCTAGCAGGCTGTTAGAGGCATAACTAGGCGTAACGCGATTGGCGCTGAGAGAAACGTCAGTGGCCAATCAGATCGCGGAACCCGAACGCGGAAGTAAAAGTGCGTTAGGGAAAATATACACGGGCTCTGCGGCTCTGCAGATATACCCTACTCTGCAGGTGGCTGACTTCTTCTTCTCTTGGGTTTTTTAGAACCGATTGGCGTCCAAAAATGCTGCATTACCCCCATCTGCTGGAATGTAATAATTTCACAGAAAATCTCGATCTAACGCCAACCACCTGAATGCCTTCTACAACAGAACTTTGTTTCCGCGTCTCTGATTGGCCAGGTCATTTCTGGTCATGTGACATGTACGCCCAATCGTGGGACCGCAAGTTTCTACACTGGTTAAGCTTAGGCGCTCTTTCGAAGTTGGTTAAGGTTAGAGTTTGTATTAGAGCATGGCGATAGAATGCCTGCCCTGATTCCGACGGTTAAGCTTAGGCACTCTTTCGAAGTTGGTTAAGGTTAGAGTTTGTCTTCGAGCATGGCGATAGAACGCCAGGTAGTTTGCAGGCTGTTGGCGCAGAACTTGCTGTCCCACGATTGGCGCACATGTCACATGACCTGGCCAATCAGAGTGCAAAACTCGAATGCGGAAACGAAGTTCTGTTGTAGAAGGCATACACGCGTACCAACCTGTACGGGCCGACTGAAGTTCACTGACATTTATTTATAATATCACAATGCACACCAAGTAGATCTCAAACGAAGGTCATCATGCTCCTCTGGTTTTGAATTTGAAGTGTTGTGCCAGGTGTTGCCTATTATTGCTATAATAGATATGAACGAAATTAAATATGATAATCATATGAATACGGTATGGTACGCACGCACATGCGTGCACACACACAACAGGCTAATCAGAGGAATGCAGCTCACCAGGTGCAAAAAAAACAAGTAATTGGGGTAAACGCGCTAACTACATCGAGATGATCGGGTAATACCATAGAATTATATACAAAATGTCATCCAGCACTTTCCTCGGTGGCCAGTGCAGTCAGAATGGGTGCTGTCCATGGTGCTGAAGGTGTTTGCACACTCCCAAGAGAGCAAACATAAACGATTTGTACCACATCGGGACATCCTCGACCAAATTGGGTTGAAAGAAAATACGGGTACTTTGAATTGGGTGTATCACTAATAACTAAACATTTAGTTTGTGTGAACATTTACGAGTTATGCAGTGAATGATAGCTATCAGAAACAGTAGTAGTTATCAGAAAGGTAAACAGACTATATTTCTATTTCTGCATAAGGAAACATGGCTGCGTTCATTGTCGTTTCCATGGATCCAGTCTGCACAGACGCCTGAAATTAAATCATTTAACCTTTTTCAAACATTTTCGGTTCTTATTTTAGGAGAAGACAGCAGGAGACACACACACCACTGAGGATAAACGGGGCTACCGTGGACAGGGTGAGCAGCTTTAAGTACCTGGGGGTCCACATCTGAGAGGATCTGACATGGACAACACACATAGACTCAGTCGTAAAAAAGGCAAAGCAGCGCCTCTACCACCTGAGACAGCTAAGGAAGTTCAGAGTATCTGGGAAGATACTCCAGTCCTTCTACTCCGGAGCTGTAGAGAGCATCTTGACTGGAAACATCACTGCCTGGTATGGAAACAGCACGGCACAGGACAAGAAGGCCCTACAGAGAGTGGTGCGCTCAGCCGAGCGTACCACGGGTATTGCACTACCACCCCTGCAGGTTCTATACAACAAGAGGTACAAATCCAGAGCCTGCAGAATAATGAAAGACCCTCACCACCCCAACAACAGCCTGTTCATGCTGCTGCGGTCAGGCAGACGCCTGCGAACACCAGCTACTAGGACAGAGAGACTTCGGCTCAGCTTCTTCCCCCAGGCCATCAGAGCCTTGAACACTGAACTCTCCACACACAAGCACACATGAGCACACACACAACACACACACTGTACACGCTCACACACTAGCAGCCACTTTAACATGAGCAAACACACACTCATGCTGCACACGCTCACACTTATGGTCACTTTACAAAAGGAAAGGTCACTTTAAGAATAGTATAGTATAACTTGAGATTGTATAATATAGCATTGTATAGCAGTGTACATAATGACCCAGTGCCTCATCCGTAGCTAACAGTGTATTGCACTACCACAGGACCTAGCATGTCCTACCATGCTCTGTAAATAACTCATGTACATATACCGATATGCCCTACTTTGTTTACTTGTTTTATTGCACAATGTCGTTCTATTGGATTCTATTATATATTACTATTGTATTATGCACATCGTTGCGGGCAAGACCCCCCGCATTTCATTGTATACTTGTATGCCGTGACAAATAAAACTCTTGACTTGACTTGACTTATTTATAAAATAGACTAAAACATGGGGGTGAGGGACAATAATATAATATAATTTATTCAATATGGTAAGGGAATAATAATACAAGTAAAGTACCGGTTTGGGCAGAGATGTTTGACAGTGGAACACTCTGCATAGGAGAAAGCCAAAACAATGCAACACAGTATGTGCCTGGGCGCAGTGATTTCATCACCTCAAAAAGCCTGTTTTTCAAAAAACAACAGGGCTTTTGAGGTGATGAAATCACTGCGCCCAGGCAGCAGTGGTGCGGCAAAAAATAGTTCAGAGTATATATCTGCTTAGAAAACAAAAATGTCTAATTTATTATTTTTTTCTCCACGTGGTAAATACACAGGTCACAACATCTTTACAGGAACGTTTTGGAGTTGTATTTGGAGTGTATTGGAGGTGACTGTTGGGAACTAGGCTACACTGGCACACCTACTTCAAGTGAATGACGCTAAGCTAGGCTAACAATGCGGATGCTCCCTAAGCCTACTGCATGCACAGAGAAGAAAATGGTATGTATCTGCTTGTCTAACTCCAGGGTAGATGGCAAATAAGCAAATTTCCCTAAATGTTGGCGTGTTCCTTTAACCTGATATATAATATAACTCTTTTGACCCAAACAAAGAGTCTTCCAAAGCTTGTATTGACTTGGTCCTCTGGAACCTCCCAGGTCAAAATACTCAGTGACATCCTGCAGAATGTGACCACTGAGTACAACACAGGTGCCACTGCGTTGATTCACTCGCCCTACGACTAATCTACTTCCCCTGACCTTTGCTGAATCATTAAATAAGGAAGTCTTCTCATGGCTCTGTCCGGTACATTTTGGAACGTATATTCCAAAAAATACCAAGCTGATACTGTCGACCTTTGGAGAACATTCTTCTCGAGTTCTCTCTGAGAATGCGAGCACAGATAACACATTTTCACAAATTCCTTGTTTTTCAGTCGCACAGAGAAAAACACATTCAGAAATGGTTTGAATGTAATTGTGGTATCATTTATTATTCTGTGGGTACAGCCGAATGCTCTGTGATGACAATGAACAACATCAAAACATGTACCAATGTGAACAACCTCCTCATTCCAATTGGCATTAGCCGATAACCTTTGACATTCACCAATGTGTATGTTTATGAATCCAGGAGGTTACACTGTAACCTCTACCGAGGTAGGGGGTCAGCTGATATTGTATGGCAGTGTGGTCAGGGGTACTTCACAGTGTACTTGCCATCGGGGCTGATTGGTGTAATGGCAGAGGGCAATTTTACAGTTCAGTAGTGAGTATGAGCCATTTGATGGCAATTTCACACTTTAATTAAATGCAACTGTATAGTTAAGGGGGCAAAGGGTATGATAGAGGGGTCAATAGGGATTTTACAGTCTGATGGTTGGTGGGGACTGAGTGTGGGTTGGCGGTAGACAATATAAACAGGTTAAAAGCTGGTTATAGTTTTTCATGCAGAGAACATAATGAGGTAGGAGGAGGTCTATCAAGCGATGTCAGCACCCAATTACAACTGCCCCCGCCCTCCCTCCCCTCTCCCATCACACAGTCATACCCACACAGCATCTTTTGAAATGTAGTAAAACAGACCGTCTGTGTCTGTGATTGGATCAGTTCAGTTCCTTCCGACTGGCAGCATGGCTCCTCTTACGCGGAGGCCTTGAACTCTGGGTCCTCGGAAAAGACCATGGCCACCAGGCTGCTGGCTTGGTCCGGGGTGAGTGGGGCGGGGCAGTCGGGGGACATGGTGGCGGGGAAGGCCTCGATGGTGGGCTCCATCATCCCGGGTATCTGAGGGTCAGGGATGAGTGGCAGGGTGACCCCCACCTCGGGACCTGCGACGGGCTGGTCGGGGAAGGCGGGTAGGGTCATGGGCAGGCCCAGGGCGGGCAGCACAATCACCATGCCCTCCGCGTGGCGGTGGCTCTCGTGCTCGTGCTCGTGGTGATGGTGGTGGTGCTCGTGGGCGTGCAGGTGAGTGTGTTTGTGGTCGTGGTCCAGGGCGAGCTCGTGGTCGTGGGCATGCGTGCTTCCGTCGGCGCCGTGGTAGCTGTGGTGCTGATTGGGCAAGTCGCCGCTGTGGTCGTGCGCCTTGGCGTGGTGAGTGTGCACATGGTCGTGCCCATGCCCGTGGTCGTGGGAGTGGTCGTGGGAGTGCGTGGTGCCATCCCCGTGGTCGTGCTCGTGGTGGTGCTCACTGTTCTCGGCGTGCGTGTGCGTGGCGTGGCCCGTGGTGTGGTCGTGGGTGTGGTCATGGTTGTCTGTGGCGCCAGCGTTGGTGTTATCGTGGCTGTGGTCGGTCTCTCCTCCCAGCAGGTGGGTCTTGTTTTCCCTTATAGAAGCCTGGAGAACACAGGCAGAAAACACAGTCTGACTGCCAGAAACATGGAAAAACATGTACATTTCCCTGGTTCTCTTTGTAAACCTCGTTAACTCAGGGTGTCCTGGTTCTCTTTGTAAACCTCGTTAACTCAGGGTGTCCTGGTTCTCTTTGTAAACCTCGTTAACTCAGAGTGTCCTGGTTCTCTTTGTAAACCTCGTTAACTCAGGGTGTCCTGGTTCTCTTTGTAAACCTCGTTAACTCAGGGTGTCCTGGTTCTCTTTGTAAACCTTGTTAACTCAGAGTGTCCTGGTTGTTTTCGCTCATACCATGTCGTCACAATGTCCTGGGTTTGAATCTGGCCCCTTTGACCTTTTCCACATGTCAAGCTCACTCTCTGATGCCTACTCACTCTCATTCTTCACCGTAATGCCCCACCCCCCCCATACTTTAAACTTAAATATAATTTACAATAAAACGTTTTAACTCGAGATTTGGACATTTCTGTTTAACTGTTTAACAGTGACTTGAAACGTGGGCCTTTATGGGTATGAGGAAGCTACACAACCCTAACCCTGTCACATTCCCTGTATATTAAAAGATAATTATAGAAGTCACTGGGAAACATAATATGACACATATTGGAAGCTGGAAGCTGTAGAGTCTTTACCTCAGGCTCAAAGATTTCACACTCCACATCGACATGCTCCTCGCCATGGGAGTGGGAGTGGGATCCCTTACAGAGACCCTTGTGCTGAGGAGAGGAGCAGAGAGAGGACAGGGAAACAGAGGAGAGGAGAAGAAAGAGTTTGAGAGCAGAAGAGAAAAGAAGAGAGGAGAGGAGATAGGTTGAGAGGAGAGGAGAGGAGAGAAGAAGAGAGGAGAGGAGAGAGGTTGAGAGGAGGAGAGGAAAATGGTTGAGAGCAGATGATAAAAGAAGAGAGGAGAGGAGAGAAGAGATGTTGAGAGGAGAGGAGAGAAGACAGGTTGAGAGGAGAGGAGAGAAGAGGAGAGGAGAGAGTTTGAGAGCAGAGGAGAAAAGAAGAGAGGAGAGAAGAAGAGAGGAGAGGAGAGTTACACCTTAGGTCCAGTTGTGCTAACATAAATGAAGACTAAACAGAAAAAAGAAACCTTCCCAATGAAAATCTAAAAGAAAGTATTAGTCTCTAGAGTCTAGACAGAGCATTGGTTGAATACATGTCCATGTAAACATTTATATTTTAGGTAGGGAAAATAACCATAAATTATTTTAAAAGAAAATGTAATTGTCAAGTCTAATTTCTTTAAAAAAAAATCTTTATAAAATTACTTGTCAAAACTTACTGCAAACTCGCATCCCATGAGAGGGCACTGTGCAGCCTGGGCAGCGTCAGTGCTTTGAGCACAGCTGGTCTCCTGCACGGTGTACTCTACGTTGTAGAACACTGCCATGCCCATCTATGAACACACACACACACACACACACACACACACACACACACACACACACACACACACACACACACACACACACACACACACACACAATACATACAGGTAGATTACATTTTGATCATCACAATAGAACAACTCCAACAAACCAAAAATTCCTGTGGATGCATTAGGGGCAGTATCTTTATGTGAGATCCTGAAGAAGTGAACACACTACCCCTGCCACACTATTGACTGCAGGTGAAGAGATCTTCTTATCACTGTGACGAAACCGTTGTCCACAGGACCTCTGTCTCGCCAACCTCCAGTGATGTGTGTGACCAGAGACATTTCAAAAGGAGACCGACCAGGTCCTTCTCACTTCCTGTAATTTGTCATGTGTCGTGAGCTACACAAGGCACGGCATTGGTAAGAGACTAGAGGCTTACCCCCCCACCATAACTCTTTGTGTTTCAAATCCAACCGTTGAGCTCCAGAGATCCTTTTTTCGATTTTCCCATCCTAAACACTCGCGCGGACCTGCCTGTGTCTCCCTGGCACCGCTGCCTACGTTATAATTGCAATGGCGATCGAATCCCGACAGGTGGCAGTATCACCTACCTTTTGAACTGGGTCTTTCAGTGCCTCGGTACCTCCGGCTGCAGGAATCCCCTCCCCCTCAAAGTGAATCAGCACACAACCCTATCTATCTATCTGTCGCCGATTTTCTCGCCTGAAACCTATTGTTTCCCGTATTATAGGCCAGGCCCAATGCACACCAGTAATGGCGATCGCGATGGAACTACTGGGATTATTCATTTTGGAGTACCTTCTGACTAAGGTAAGGTCTATTTTAGGTATATTTTACCGAACCTAAAACATGCTTTTGTATTGATCACAGCATCATATTTTACCGAACCTTTTGATTTGGAAATAATATAGGTTTCAGGCGAGCAACCGAACGATTTGCGCATATGCATATAACACGTCATATCTCACTATCTAGAGAACGAGACTGGATTATTTTGAAACGGGCGATGTTTAGCGTGGAATAGCGCACAAACTAAAGTATGTAGAAATGAACTGGTTTGTCCATGTTGGACTATAAAACGTGCCTGCCATACTATTGTCTCCATAGCTATAATATAGAATATACGATGGGTCCGCAAACATCGTGAAATGGTCAATAACGCTGGCGTTATTAGAGGCTTTCTGCCCCCACACACCTTAACAGACTAGAGGCTTACTGCCCCCCCCCCCCCACACCTTAGGGCCTGTGTCGACCGGGGACGTTTTATGAGTTGTCAGCTCCTTTCTGTCATTCATTTCTATGCTACAGACGCGACAGGCGCGGTCCTTTTCCCAGCGTCGCGCCTCGCGTTTTAGCGCTCTCGGCGGCCAGCGTTTTTGGGCGGAGCGCTCAACTTTTGGAGAGGAGCAGCGCTCATCAAGGTAACTTTTTTCGACGGACCAATCAACATCGAGCAAGTGGCGGAGCCGCGGCAGTCGCGAGACTCAGGAAAACGCTCTGAGCTTTTTTTTTTGCTTTTCAAAGCGGTCCGCCTTGAAAAAAACGTCCCCGGTGGACACAAAGCCTTAAAGGGGACATGCATTGCTATTCCTTGCACTATTTGGGCAACTTTACACAATTCCTGTGAGTCTATGGAACACATCTGTAATACATTTTTCAAAAAAATGCATTGTTTTATATTTCTAATCAACTACTCAAAAGCCAAATTTTTCAGCCTCAGGATTTCAGGCTGTTATTGGATGGGCTCCGCCCATAAGCGCTTTGAGTGAGTGACAGTCACCCATACAGCGTGATACATACAAGAGAGAGCGAGAGAGAGAATGAGCAAGCGAGAGAGAGAGAGAGAGAGAGAGAGAGAGAAAAAGGAGAGATGCGTCCCGACACACATGCAGTCAAGTTTGTGTGTAAATGCTCCGACGAGGGAGAGAGATGGCGCACACACATTTACACACACTTCTGCACGGTCCCGCCGGTCCCTCTCTCTCTCTCCCTCTCTATCTTTCTCTCTCTCTCTCTCCCTCTCTATCTCTCTCTCTCCCTCTCTCTCGCTCGCTCGTTCTCTGCCTCTCTGTCAAAACCCGTTTGAGGAAGTGTCGGGTTACACTATGCGCTACAACCATAGAGGGGGCGTTACTGCAAATCAGTACCTTATTCACATCAGCAATACCGTCAGATCAGAACAGCTTAGTTGAGTGAGGGAAGATCTCGTGAACTCGAGACTAGACTGATGAGTCAATATGATGATTAACGACACAGACCACATTGATATAATCCCCAATTGCTAGGAAACAATGCTAAACACTGGAAAATGTCATTTATAATGCATGGGACCTTTAACAGACTAGAGGCTTACTGCACCCCCCCCCCCCCCCACACACACCTTAACAGACTAGAGGCTTACTGCACCCCCCCCATACCTTAACATACTAGAGGCTTACTGCCCCCCCCCCCCCACCTTAACAGACTAGAGGCTTACTGCACCCCCCTCCCCACCTTAACAGACTAGATGCTTACTGCACCCCCCCCACCTTAAGAGACTAGAGGCATACTGCACCCCCCCACCTTAAGAGACTAGAGGCGTACTGCACCCCCCCACCTTAAGAGACTAGAGGCGTACTGCACCCCCCACATTAACAGACTAGAGGCTTACTGCACCCCCCACCTTAAGAGACTAGAGGCTTACTGCACCCCCCCCCCACCTTAACAGACTAGAGCCTTACTGCCCCCCCACCTTAAGAGACTAGAGGCGTACTGCACGCCCCCACCTTAAGAGACTAGGCTTACTGCCCCCCCACACCTTAACAGACTAGAGCAGGGGTGGCCAACCAGTCAGAGACTACTGTAAGAGCCACAAAAATTACTGTGGTACCACAAAGAGCCACACCATATACCAGCGTTTCTCAACTTTTTTTTCAGTCACGGCACCCTTCATGTGTTTATAGGTCTCACCCTCTGGCCTCTGAAGTTGCTAATGTCTTTTTTATTTGGGCCTCACAGGGTTAAAAGTACCCTGTGGGGGGAGCTCCAGTAGCTCACCACGTACCGCGAGTGCTATTTCAGCGCCGTGGACAACCGCGCTCGCGCGGATCTGGGGCTGAGCGCGTTCGAATCCCGGACGGCAGCCGTGCCTTTCCCAGAGTGTCTACCCCCCCATCTGAACCCTTTCAGCCTGCATCTGTCGGTCGAACTTGACCAAGTATGAATGAGAAGAAAAAGCGATAAACGCTAAAAGAACCAGGTGACTGGTCAAAGTTTAAAAAAAAAAAAAAGTACCCTGTGAGACCCACGGTTGCAAAATTACAAAATCACTTTTAGCCATTTAAAAAATGTTAAGCACATGTATAGTCAATTGGTCCTGTTGTTCAGCCTCACAATGCTATTTGATAGTAAATGTGTTTATATGTCCCACCCTCTGGCCTCTGAAGTTGCTAATGTCTTTTTAATTTGGGCCTCATTACCCTACCCAGCTCACACCAGCCCCTGTCAATCATCTGACCTCTGGATTTACTTTTTTATTTCTCTTATTTTTTGGGATTATCTCCCACAAACCTGAACGTTATTGCCATAAAACAGAATGCAGTTAGTTTCTCTACCTTTCTGTGAACGTCTTGCAAAAAACGGTGTTGCAATACGATGAAAAATGGTGGAGAAATTTACATTATAAAAAAGATGGCAGAATTCAGTACTGTATCTACAAAACCTTCTGTTTAATCATCTTCCCTTTATTCATTTGCTTAGATTTTTCAGGTCTGGTAAATTTTAGCATGGTGTTATTCACAGTCAAAGATAATATATATTTTTTTAAATAGAATTGATATTCCTCCTTTGGTTCATTACAATTGACTCAAGCCTAGTAACAGACACACTATTTCTGACACTGATCCATATATGTCCCTAGATTCAGATACCAAGAACATGCAAATGGACCATTTACATTTTTTTGTAAATGTTTATTCTACGTCCTTATGGAATGAGTGACATAAAAAAAATATATATTTTTTTTAATTATTATTATTATTCTTTTTTTTTATGGATGGAAGAGCCGCACATTGACGGGCAAAGAGCCGCATACGGCTCGCGAGCCGCGGGTTGGCCACCCCTGGACTAGAGGCTTACTGCACCCCCCCCCCCCCCACACCTTAACAGACTAGAGGCTTACTGCCCCCCCCCCTCACCTTAAGAGACTAGAGCAGGGGTCGGGAACCTATGGCTCACGAGCCATATATGGCTCTTCTGGTGACAGCATATGGCTCCCAGATGTTTTTGAGTAAATGTGATATTTCTTAATAATACTGTGTCATTTTAAAGTAAACAGAAATTAGTTTTGAAGATACAGCTAATAGTATCTGTAGCTGAAGATATAGCGAGCAGAGCTGGCGAGGGAACACAAGTGGACAGAAATGAAAAATCTTCAACCTGAAGACCAGCTGATTCTTAAAACTTGGAACGAGCTTCCTGTGACATACCACACAATGCAGCGTGAGTATTGCCGTATTGACCATGTTTGGCTCTACATATGCATGTGGGCAGTCATTCTCGCATATGAGGAACATTAAGACCAACCTACGCTCACGTTTAACTGATGGAAGCCTCAACGCCTGCATGAAGCTCAATCTCACCACGTACTGTATGAACCAGATTACAAGGCCATCAGCAAAACCATGCAGCACCAGAAGTCGCATTAAAAGTAAGACATATTTAATTTATTATATGTTAAAAATACTATATGGCTCTCAATGAAATATATTTAGAAATATTTGGCTTTTATGGCTCTCCCAGTCAAAAAGGTTCCTGACCCCTGGACTAGAGGCTTACTGCACCCCCCCCACACCTTAACACATTCGGGACGGGCCACGGAGATCTCCGTGTTTCGATTCCACCGGTTGTGGACAGAGGCACGGATATATCCGTGGGAAGTTGTTATTGCTTTTATTCCATTTTAATAACCTATTCAAGGTCGCCGAGCGGCACTGCAGATTTACCCTACTCTATGAATTCGAGAAGGTGCAATACCGGCCAGATCCTCTTAGGGGCGCTATGGATTCTGGATGTGCAGCATGTAGCTTGGATTACGTTTCGGATCGCAGATTTCACCATGCAATAAGGGGATTTATCATCAGCCAATGGACATATCGATCTACCAGATGGCGATCGATAACGGGGAAATGCTCGGGGGGGATCAGCCCGGACCACGGTAAGATCTTTTTCACGTAAATTACAGCCCGATCGGGCATTGTTTTGATAGCCATCCAGGCGATCGGCCTATGTGGCTAACGCGGTTATTGGTAATCAATAATAATAAACAACGTCCCCCGCCCTCCCCCCCCCCCCCTTTCATGCATACATGCTTTGGGATCGTCCCGATCATATGCAGTTTGAGTTATTTCTGTAGCATCTGTAAAACGGAAATGCCATTGGATATAACGTTAGCCGCTATTAGCCCTATATCTAGCCTTCCAGAAAATATACTAGTCCCAAATCCCGTATAACGCTTATATTCACGGCGCTATAAAATGAGAACCTATTGATGCATTTTTTTTTCTTTAAGCCATTTTGAAGGGACGGTTTATGGACTCAATTGACAATGAGAATGGACAGATAGCAATACTATAAAGTATAGATTTAGCTGTACCAAACAGCCCACGTTTGTTTACATTCCCCGGTCCTCTTGAGATTAATTAGACTCAGCCCAATGGCCCTGAATGTGTTAACAGACTAGAGGCTTACTGCCCCCCCCCCCCACACCTTAACAGACTATGGCTTACTGCACCCCCCCCCCACCCCCCACACCTTAACAGACTAGAGGCTTACTGCACACACCCCCACACCTTAACAGACTAGAGGCTTACTGCACCCCCCCCCCCCACACCTTAACAGACTAGAGGCTTACTGCACCTCCCCCCCTCTACACCTTAACAGACTAGAGGCTTACTGCACACACCCCCCACACCTTAACAAACTAGAGGCTTACTGCACCCCCCCCCCCCACACCTTAACAGACTAGAGGCTTACTGCCCCCCCCACACCTTAACAGACTAGAGGCTTACTGCACCCTCCCCCCCTCTACACCTTAACAGACTAGAGGCTTACTGCACCCCCCCCCCACCTTAACAGACTAGAGGCTTACTGCACCCCCCCCCCCCACCTTAAGAGACTAGAGGCTTACTGCACCCCCCACCTTAAAAGACTAGAGGCTTACTGCACCCCCCCCCACCTTAAGAGACTAGAGGCTTACTGCCCCCCCCCCCCCCCCCCCCCCCCCCCCACCGTAAGGGACTAGAGCAGGCACAGGCTTACTGCCCCCCACCTTAACTCATTCATTGCCATACGCTTTCCGTATCTCTACCGTTCCAGGCCAGATTAAAATGATCACTTTCGCAGTGTTTCACGATGTTTGCAGAGCTGTGTGTGTGTTCTGTATTATAGCTGTGGAGACAATGCTGTGGCTCATTTGGCAGACACCACTTGTAGTCCAACATGGAAAAAATTGTTTGTTTCTACACACTGTAGTTTGTAGTTTATTACACGCTAAACATCGCCCATTTCCTAGATAATTCAGTCTTTTCCATAGATCGCGAGATAAAACGCATTATATGCAATAAGCCCAAACCGTTCTGGTTGATCCCATGAAACCCCAAATACTCCCAAATCAAAGGTATATACCATGTACACATGAGCCTTCACAGATTATCATGGGGGGAGGACAGTCTTACCCCGAAAATGCGATCGTTACAAAACGCTTGGTTTATGTCCGGCAAAGTAAGAAACTGTGATCGTTACAGAAACATGTTTCAGGTTCGGTAAAATAGATATAGGGGGTCCTTACCTTAGCCAGAAGGTAATCCAAAAAGAATAATTCCAATGATCCCATCGGCGATCACTATTACTAGTTTATATGTAATTACACGTGTTTACGGGACAGTATAGGTTTTGAGGCGAGCAGATCTATTTGCGATTGCTTTGCAAGAGCTCCTCCACCTCAGAGCGAGTCTTGATAGTCCAGTTAATTCATTGTCCTGATCCATTTCTTTCTGAGTTCAAAAGGTAGACGATACTGCCATCTGGTGAGATTTGATCGGCATTGCAATTCCAACGTATGTAGCTGTGCCACAGTGATTCAGAGAGCTCCGGCCGAGTGTGTAGCATGGGGATCAAAGGAAAAAGTAACTCGTTATTGGTGGTTAAGCGTTGACGGCCAATAACGAGTATACTCGTGATTGGCGTCCAATGAGTTAAGAGACTAGAGGCTTACTGCACCCCCCCCACCTTAAGGGACTAGAGGCTTACTGCACCCCCCCTACCTTAGTAGACTAGAGCAGCACAGGTGTACTGCCCCCCCCACTACCTTAGGAGACTAGAGCAGCACAGGTGTACTGCCCCCCCTACCATAGGAGACTAGAGCAGCACAGGTTTACT